>NC_034186.2:36526565-37126565 GCF_002021735.2 Oncorhynchus kisutch | reverse complement strand
GTATGGTGGAAAAAGTATGTCAACCCCCTAGGCTAATGACTTCTCCAAAAGCTAATTGGAATCAAGTCCGCTAACCTGGAGTCCAATCAATGAGACGAGATTGGAGATGTTGGTTAGAGCTGCCCGGTCCTGTAAAAAAACACACAAAATTGGAGTTTGCTATTCACAAGAAGCATTGCCTGATGTGAATCATGGCTCAAACATAAGATTAAGAATGGTTGACCTTCATAAAGCTGGAAAAGATTACAAAAAGATCTCTAAAAGCCTTGATTTTCATCAGTCCACGTAAGACAAATTGTCTATAAATGGAGAAAGTTCAGCACTGTTGCTACTCTCCCTAGGAGTGGCCGTCCTACAAAGATGAGACGAGCACAGCGCAGAATGCTCAATGAGGTTAAGAAGAATCCTAGAGTTTCAGCTAAAGACTTACAGAAATATCTGGAACATGCTAACATCTGTGAGTCTGATATGCAAAACACTAAACAAAAATGGTGTTCATGGGAGGACACCATGGATGAAGCCACTGCTGTCCAAAAAAAACATTGCTGCACGTCTGAAGTTTGCAAAAGAGCACCTTGATATTCCACAGCGCTACTGGCAAAATATTCTGTGGACAGATTAAACAAAAGTTGAGTTGTTTGGAAGGAACACACAACACTATGGAGAAAAAAAAGGCACAGCACACCAACATCAAAACCTCATCCCAACTGTAAAGTATGGTGGAGGGAGCATCATGGTTTGGGGCTGTTTTGCTTCCTCAGGGCCTGGACAGCTTGCTATCATGATGGAAAAATGAATTCCCAAGTTTATCAAGACATTTTGCAGGAGAATATAAAGCTATCTGTCCACCAATTGAAGCTCAACAGAAGTTGGGTGATGCAACAGGACATGACCCAAAACACAGAAGTAAATCAACAACCAGAATGGCTTCAACAGAAGAAAATAGTGGCCTAGTCAGAATCCTGACCTCAACCTGATTTGAGATGCAGTTGCATGACCTTGTGATGTCTGGTGTGAAGCACTCAAGAATATTGCTGAACTGAAACGGTTTTGTAAAGAGGACTGGTCCAAAATTCCTCCTGACCGTTGTGCAGGTCTGATCCACAACTACAGAACATGTTTGGTTGAGGCTATTGCTTCCAAAGGAGGGTCAACCAGTTATTAAATCCTACGGTTCACATACATTTTCCACCCTGCACTGAAGGTTTACACGGTGTGTTCAATAAAGACATAAATGTATACTTGTTTATTAGTTTAAGCAGACTGTTTGTCTATTTAAGATCAGATCAAATTGTATGACCAATTTATGCAGAAATCCAGGTCATCCCAAAGGGTTCACATACATTTTCTTGCCACTGTGTTGGTATATGTTCTCAAGTGTATTTGTTCAGATTCAATGCCATTTTCATATGCAGCCGGTTGATAAAGGTGGCCCACAGTATAATTATGTTACAGGCCTTTGTCATTCTGTTTTTGTTTTTCTGCATATTCCTCAATTATTTTAGAGGGACATATGTCTGCAGATATATTTACAGTAGATCTCTCAGATATAACTGGTGTTTTGTGGTGTCTATTCCAACAGCTGCCTAACTTCCTGTTTGTTGTCTCAGGGGGACGCTCACGCTTGCCTGGACCATGAGCAATGAGTCTACCGTCTGGAACAACCTCACCGAGAACTCCACCGTAAGTCACTGCCAGCCCCTTCTGTGTGGGTTTTCTGCTAACTGACAAAGCTGACTGTTCTTCCTCTATTCTGCCTGAATGGCTGATAGAGGGAACATCCTGGGCTGGGTCTGAAATGATAAAATCCCTGATCTAATCTTAAATTTAATTCCTCCTTAGAGAAATTATTTTCTGATGTCAGCAGTCAACACTGGGGTAACATGAATATTACTGAGTTTATGGTACAGACTACAGTTTTTAACCTTGGTTACTGCATGGACTATAGCCTTTGTGACTGGTATTAAACATGCTTACAATAGCAGCATGCCTTTGTACAATAGTCGTACTGCTGCCCTTGAGCGGTTTGCATCTAACAATGCATTGGATGAATGAAGTCCCAAAAGTTTGTTTCTGAGTAAACTAGCTGGAGCGTTTCTAAGGCTTTTGTTTGGATAGTAGTCTATCAAAAGGGACTTTCTGGTTGTCTGATGCTTTTTCAATTAGCCACACACAGCTTCTCTAGAGCCAAAGTGCCTTGACATGCTGTTGGCGGGGTGAAGGTTTACTGTCAAAGGAAGCTCCTACCTCTTTGTAAAGCTTTTAGGTAGACACATTTCTATCATAATTCTATCACATTTCTGAAGGAAGTCCAACCTCCTTCAGAATGACCTTTTTGGTCGAACCTCAACTATGCGTTGAACAGCCAGCCTAAAATCTCCTCCCTGTTGTATTCAGTCAACTCCAGCGCCATCATCAGAGCACCTTTTCCTGTCTTAGGTGCAGACAGGTTAATAGCACAGGCCACAATTGCTAAATTGCTCTGTGGCATTTATAGATTCACGGTGCACAAACCAGTGGGTGTAAATCAATGGCGTCAACCTGCATGCTGTAATTGGTAAGGTTATGCATCTGCACAGTGGATTGTTTGTATTTCTCATAGCATTGTCTGTTTTTAACATCTGAAAGCTACTAGAGTTTTGATCACCATTACCATACCTGGTCTTACACAATAGGCAGAAGTACAGTACCAGTCAAGTTTGGACTCACCTACTCAAGTGGTTTTCTTTATTCTTTTACATTGTTGAATAATAATGAAGACAGCAAAATTATGAAATAACACATGGAATCATGTAGTAAGCAAAATATTAAACAAGTCTAAATTATATTTGAGAATCTTCAAAGTAGCCACCCTTTGCCTTGACAGCTTTGCACATTCTTGGCATTCTCTCAACCAGCTTCATGATGTAGTCACCTGGAATGCATTTCCAACAGTCTTGAAGGAGTTCCCACATATGCTGAGCACTTGTTGGCTGCTTTTCCTTCACTCTGTGGTCTAACTCATCCCAACCATCTCAATTTGGTTGAGGTTGGGTGATTGTGGTGGCCAAGTCATCTGATGCAGCACTCCATCACTATCCTTGGTCAAATATCCTTTACACAGCCTGGAGGTGTGTTTTGGGTCATTGTCCTGTTGAAAAACAAATGATAGTCCAACTAAGCGCAAACCAGATGGGACGGCGTATTGCTGCAGACTGCTGTGGTAGCCATGCTGGTTAAGTGTGCCTTGAATTCTATTTTTATTTTAAATTAAAATCACTGACCTTGTCACCAGCAAAGCACCATTACACCACCTCCTCCATGCTTCATGGTGGGAACCACAAATGCAGAGATCATCTGTTCACCTACTCTGTCTCACAAAGACATTGCGGTTGGAACCAAAAACCTCAAATTTGAACTCATCAGACCAAAGGACAGATTTACACCGGTCTAATGTCCATTGCTCGTGTTTCTTGGACCAAGCAAGTCTCTTATTATTATTGTCCTTTACTAGCGGTTTCTTTGCAGCAATTCGACCATGAAGGCCTGATTCACGCAGTCTTCTCTGAATAGTTGATGTTGAGATGTCTGTTACTTGAACTCTGTAGCATTTATTTGGGCTGCAATCTACGGTGCAGTTAATTGCCAATTATCTGAGGCTGGTAACTCTAATGAACTTATCCTCTGGAGCAGAGGTAACTCTGGGTCTTCCTTTCCTGTGGCGGTCCTCATGAAAGTCATCACAACGCTTGATGGTTTTTGTGACTGCACTTGAGAACTTCCAATGTTCTTGACATCTTCATGTCTTAAAGTGATGGACTGTCGTTTCTCTTTGCTTATTTAAGCGGTTCTTGCCATAATATGGACTTGGTCCAAACCAGCAGGGATACCTTCTACGTCAACGGCAGGACCAGCTGGCACAACTGGGGACGGCTATGAGAGTTTCTTCAGTCTCGAACATACATTGCCGTCAACTAGTGGAGGATACTCTACAAACAGTTGCGCCAGCACAACAGCCCATTCAGCAACACACAGGTCAGTGATACCCGTTTGTCCCTCCCCGGATAAATATGACAGCACCCCATCTAAATGCTGTGGCTTCCTACTTCAGTGCTCCCTCTTCTTTATGCCCCAAAGGGGAGCCCCCACCACCTAGAGGTCCAAGATTGCCACGGTTATTTCTCTGACTGGGCGGGCTTTGGAATGGGCCATGGCTGCCTGGGAGAGAGGACGAGCTAGATTCATATGAGGGGTTCATGGCTCTGTTCAAATGCATCTTCGAGCAGCCCCCGAAGGGCAGAGAGAGGGCTGAGTGCTTATTCCAATTATGGCAGGGGGGACCAGACGGTTGCTGAGTACATGCTCACCTTCCGGACAGTAGCAGCATCCAGCAGATGGAACGAGCCGGCGCTTCATATGCTATTCCAAAGAGGTCTGTGCGAGGAGGTCCAGACGGAATTGGTCTGTCGAGATGACAACCTCTTTGGACACACTCATTGCGATGGCCATCCATCTGGAGGACCTACTACGTGAGTGTTGGAACTCTCATCGCTTCTCTCCCTCACTCAGAGAACACTCTGGATCAGAGCCTGAACCCATGCAGGTAGGGGTCTCACACCTTCTGGCAGCTGAACGATGCAGACGGGGGCTGTATTGTGGTCAAGGAGGGCACCAGTTCCAGCGGTGTCCTCAGGACAGGAGTGAGTATTCCATCTTCATCACTTTCTACTAAACTCTCTTTTTGGTGTCCATCACACTAGTTGACTGTCCCTCATGTACTGTCTACAGCGTTCGTGGATTCCCGTGCCTTGATCAGACCCTTGCCTCCTCTCTTAACATCTCATTCCCGTTCTCCTCTCCTTTCCCGGTTCAAGCCCTTGATAATCGGCCACTAGGATCCGGAACCTCACACATCACCCAACCACTCATCCTCACCATTGAGTCCATTCATCAGGAGAATATCCTTCTTCATCACCAATTCACAAGATCATCCTTGGCTTTAACGCCATAACCTCACCATCTCATGGTCGAGGATGAGAATCAGACTGGTCACCCGAATGCCAGAGGACCTGCTTCCCCATCCCATGTGGTTCCACCTCAGTTGCAAGTCCTGTGGTTTCCCTTCAGCCCAATATCCCAGAGGTATACCAGGACCTGCGGGAGGTATTCTCCAAGACCGGTGCCACCTGTCTTTCTACTCATCTTCCCCTGGCACTGTGCCATCAACCTGCTGGCAGGGTCTGTGCCTCTGCACAGATGCATTTACCCTCTGTCAGTGGTTGAGACCCAGGCCATGAATGATTACATCCAAGAGGTGCTCCAACAAGGTTTCATCCGCACGTCCACTTCTCCTGTGTTGGCTGGTTTCTTCTTCGTGGCCCAAAAAAATTGAAGGTTACGCCCATGTATTGAGTACATAGGAATCAACGCAATCACCGCAAAGTACCTTACCCTCTCCCGTTAGTGCCGGCAGCCATTGAACAGCTCCGCGAGGCCAGGTTCTTTACCAAACTGGACCTGAGGTGTGCATACAATTTCATCTGGTACCGGGAGGGGGATGAGTAGAAGACTGCATTTAGCACGATGTCTGGTCACTATGCTATTTGGTTTAGCTAATGCTCCGTCAGTGTTCCAGGCATTCATTAATGAGGTGTTCAGGGACATGCTCGGACGCCAGGTGGTCGTGTATATCGATGACATCCTGATCTACTAGGCTACCCTGGAGGATCACATCACTAACGTTTGAGCAGTCCTGGAACATCTCCTGGCTAACCACCTGTTCTTCAAGGCTGAGAAGTACCAATTTCATTAGAAGGTTGTCTCCTTCTTAGGCTACAAAATCAGCCTGCAGGAAGTGAGGATGGATGACAAGAAGGTAGATGTGGTCAGGTCATGGCCTGTTCCAACCACCATAAAGGGGTTACAACGGTTTTTGGGGTTTGCCAACTTCTACCTCCATTTCATCAGGAACTTCAGGTCCGTCACCTCTCCTCAAGGGTGGGCCCTGTAGGTTGGTGTGGAGCCCAGCAGCCAACAAGGCCTTCCGTCTACTGAAGGGACTTTTCACCTACACCCCATTGCTCAAACACCCAGATCAAACACTCCCACTTCGCCTGCCCTGCAAGAAGCTGAGGCCCCAGTTTGTGGGGCCGTTCAAGGTTCTCTGGAGGATCAACGAGGTGACGTACAGGTTACAACAGCTTTGCAGTGACTACCGTATCTCACTGTTTTTCATGTCTCCCTTTTCAGGCTGGTGGTTCCTGGTCCCCTAGCTGGACACCGAGGTGTCTGGCCTATGCCGTCAGATCTCTACTGGACTCCCGACTGTTGTGAGGGTCGGCTTCAGTACCTGGTGGACTGCTAGGGGTATAGCCCAGAGGAGCGGTGTTGGATTCCTGGTGGAGGACATTCTGGATCCCAACACCATCTGTGAATACCATCTTTACCGCCTGGACTGGTCCGCTCCTCGTCCTCGGGGCCATCCCTTTGGTCGGCGTCATCCTGTGGCTGGAGCCGCGCGCCGGGGTACTGCCTCGTCTGCTCCTCCCCTCCGGCGTCACCGGTATACTAACCACCGGTCCTGGGATCCATCATTACACACACTTGTACGTCATGAGGCACACCTGGACTCCGTTACCTCACTTATTACCTCTCCTATATCTGGCACACCCTTAGGTTCCTTCCCCAGTCAGTATTGATCCTGTGTTTATGCAAAGACACTACTATGTTGTCTGGTTCCATGTTTGTTTTATTAAACGTTTCATCTGCTTCTTGTCTCAGTGTCTTCATTACAGCTATCTTCTGTATACCAACCCTACCTTGTCACAACACAACTGATTGGCTCAAATGCATTAAGAAGGAAAGACATTTCACAAATTCATTTTAACAAGGCACTCCTGTAAATTAAAATGCATTCCAGGTGACTACCTCATGAAGCTGGTTGATAGAAAAGTATCAAATATTTTTGATTTAACACTTTTTTTTTGGTTACTACATGATTCCATATGTATTCAATATTATTGTACAATGTAGAAATTAGTAAAAATAAAAACCCTTGACTGAGTAGGTGTGTCAACTTTTGACTGGTACTGTATGTAGAGCTTAATAATTGCTCTCTAACAAGTAAAAGCAATTAAAAGGAGAACTGTTGCTGAGGAAAGTGTAGTTTTTTTTCCTTCCATTTAGGCTTCCTGCTGCCTTGTCTCACATGAATAGCCTGATCATACAGGGATCAGGGGAGCAATTAGCCAGGAGGCCCTGCTACAAGTAGCTATACTCTGGGCTTTGATGTTCATGTGAGAAAGACAGTTTTCTTTTTCTTCTCCACGCTACACTACACACACACAGCCTCAGTGGTCCCTGTCTCTCGGTAAACACCCATTCCTCTCGGGATCTTTGTCCTGCACTTAGCCTCAACCCCAGAACAATCAGCACACCTGTGCACCCAGGTGTCCCTCATCCTCTCCAATGTTTCTCCAGGGGGTCCCATTTGAGCCTGGTAAACAACAGAATGGTTACGTCCTACTGCTGGTGCTCCTGTCCATCTTCCTAGGGGGAACACTGGTCCTGCTATCTGTCATCCTGATTGTCTCCAGACGCTGCTGTGATGGAGACCGCAGCTATAACAGGTCAGACCACTAGTCTGCATGGTTTAGTGATGTAGCTATGTATGTCTGAGTGAGATGGAGACCATCCAAATATTTGAATAGAAAGCCATGTTTATTCCATTACCATGTGCCTCTCCTTTCTGTACACAGCAGCACATATAGAGGCAGAGGCAGCTGCAGGCTGGCCAGGGCAGAGTAGTGCTGACTGGTACAAATGATGAGTGTAATGAGATTTCATAGCAGCCGTCGGCGGTGATTCATCTTGCGTCTCACACTGCTATAAGCTGTGGCTGCAGCCCTGTGAAAAACACACACACCGCAGGCAGAGCGCACAGAGGAAATGAAAGGACAGAGAAATCCCTCAAGTCATTCTCTCACAGATAATATAGCACAAAGGAACCGCAGACGCACTGCCAGGGAAGAGACCTCCGCTGCTCTACTGCTCCAGTATAAGGCTGTGGTGGGGGGGTCAAAAACACAGTGCTTTCAGGGCAATTAGCAATAATATAGGGAATAAACAATTCCTCCCCTTAGAGAAATGTATATGATTAGAACTGCAGATCATAGATTTAATCTAGTAATATTTATTAGTAGAAAACCCATCACAGGAGGTTGGTGCACCTTAATTGGGGAGGACGGGCTCGTGGTATTGGCTGAGGTAGAATCAATGGAATGGAATCAAACACATGGTTTCCATTTGCTCCGTTCCAGCCATTATTATGATCCATCTTCCCCTCAGCAGCCTCCACTGAAACCCATAGTATAGAACTGACATCCCATTCTCTATTGAAGAGGTCAGGAGGTTCCTTCTCCCTGAAGGTTTCCATGTCACCTGACATGATTTACATGTGCATTGATTCTGCTGCTACTAGTCTGATTGACCTGGCTGTGAGAGTATCCTGGTCCTCTCTATGTGCTACTGTCAGCTGGCCTAAAGTTCTAAATGCATAGGAAACATCTCAAATCACACCTTCCCTATATAGGTCAAAAGTACTGCACTAAATAGAGACTAGCGTATGATTTGAGACACAGCCATAGACATCAGTGGTAATAATGTCTGTGCATTGATCTGCTCCTCTGTGCTGCAGTGCCAGTGACGACCCTGAGAAAACCAACACGACCTACACTGAGGCGTCTCAACCAGTCCATGGTGAGTGAGGGAGAGTCAAAACCATGTTTATCATTCTTCCGCACTTGGGATAAGAATGTATGGCAGCCGAATAATATAGAAACCTTTGCTCCGATGCAAATAATTTCTTTAAAGTCACTGTTTCGGCAGCTAGCTGTCATGTTTTATCCCAAGAACAGGGATAAAAGGTCATGCTCCTCTGATACGTAATCATGCGGTGTAAATACAAACATTTAGATGTGGGTTTTCTGAGGATCTCTGCTCTCTGCTGGGTATGATAATTCAGTAACACATTACATTCATTAAGCGAGACAAAGTACTTAAAGTGCCTTCAGAAAGTATTCCCACCGCTTTCACCGCATTTTGTTGTGTTACGAAGTGGGATTAAAATGGCTTTAAATGTCAGTTTTGTAAACAATCTACACAAAATAATCTGTAATGTCAAAGTGGAAGAAAAATTGGAACATTTATAAAATAAAATATATATTATAAATAAAAAGCTAATATAAAGAGTCTTGATTACATAAGTATTCAACCCCCTGAGTCAATACATGTTAGAATCACATTACAGCTGTCAGTCTTTTGGGGGTAAATCTCTAAGAACTTTGCACACCTGGATTGTATACTGAACAAACATGTAAACGCAACATGTAAACTGTTGGTCCCATTTTTCATGAGCTGAAATAAAAAATAAAAACAGACATTTTGTAGAGAATTTGGCAGTACATCCAACCGGCCTCACAACCACAGACCACATGCAACCACGCCAGCCCGGGGCCTCCACATCCAGTTTCTTCACTTGAGGAGGGGGAGGTAGGGTGCTGAGGAAGATTTCTGTCTTTAATAAAGCCCTTTTCTGGGGAAAAACTCATTCTGATTGGCTGGACCTGGCTCATGAGTGGTAGGATCTGGCTGCCAAGTGGCTGCACCAGTCATGTGAAATCCATAGATTAGGGCCTAATTCATTTATTTCAATTGACTGATTTCCTTATATGAACTGTAACTCAGTAAAATCTTTGAAATTGTTGTGTTTATTTTTGTTCAGTATACAATATTTACACATTCTTTAAAAAATTCTTCAAGCTCTGCCATTGCTAGACAACCTTGAGAATGGCTTGCCATAGATTTTAAGCTGATTTAAGTCAAGATCTGACTAGCTAGGCCACTCAGGAACATTCAGTGTTGTCTTGGTAGCAACTCCAGTGTATATTTGGCATTGGGTTTTAGGTTATTGTCCTGCTGAATGGTGAATTTGTCTCCCAGTGTCAGTTGGAAAGCACACTGAAACAGGTTTTCCTCTAGGGTTATATTTTTTTATCCAAAACAACTCCCTAGTCCTTGCCAATGACAAGCATACCCATAACATGATGCAGTCAGCACCATGCTTGAAAAAATGAAGACTGGTATTCAGTAACGTGTTGGATTTGCCCCTAACACTTTATTCAGGACATAAAGTCAATTTCTATACCATGATTTTTGCAGTTTTACTTAGTACCTTATTGCAAACAGGATACATGTTTTGGAATATTTTTATTCTGTACATGCTTCCTTCTTTTCACTCTGTCATTTAAGCTTACTAATGTGGAGTAACTACAACGTTGTTGACCCATCCTCAGTTTTCTCCTATCACAGCCATTAAACTCTGTAGCTGTTTTAAAATCACCGTTGGCCTCATGGTGAAATCATAAAGCGGTTTCTTTCCTCTCCAACAACTAAGTTAGAAAAAACGCCTGTATCTTTGTAGGTACTGGGTATATTGATTCAAAATGCAATGAATAACTTCCCCATGCTCAAGGGGATATTCAATATCTGACTTTTGTATTTATACCCCATCTACCAATAGGTGCCCTTCTTTGCCAGGCATTGGAAAACCTCCCAGGTCTTTGTGGTTGAATCTGTTTTTGAAATGCACTGATCGACTGAGGAACTTTACAGATAATTGTATGTGTGGGGTACAAAGATGAGGTAGTCTTAAAAAAATCATGCCACTAGAGTAGATTTCCACGCCCCCACTGATATCTATCCTGAACAAAAATATAAATGCAACAATTGAAAAGATTTTACTGAGTTACAGTTCATATAAGGAAATCAGTCAATTGAAATGAATTCATTAGGCCCTGATCTATGGATTTCACATGACTGGGAATACAGATATACATCTGTTGGTCACCGATACAGTTGAAGTCGGAAGTTTACATACACTTAGGTTGGAGTCATTAAAACTTGTTTTTCAATCACTCCACAAATGTCTTGTTAACAAACTATAGTTTTGGCAAGTCGGTTCGGAAATCTACTTTGTGCGTGACACAAGTCATTTTTCCAACAATTGTTTACAGACAGATTATTTCACTTATCATTCACTGTATCACAATTCCAGTGGGTCAGAAGTTTGCATACACTAAGTTGAATGTGCCTTTAAACCGCTTGGAAAAATTCCAGAAAATGATGTCATGGTTTTAGAACTTCTGATCGGCTAATTTACATAATTTGAGTCAATTGGAGGTGTACCTGTGGATCTATTTCAAGGCCTACCTTCAAACTCAGTGCCTCTTTGCTTGACATCAGGGGAAAATCAAAAGAAATCAGCCAAGACCTCAGAAAAAAATTGTAGACCTCCACAAGTCTGGTTCATCCTTGGGCACGATTTCCAAGCGCCTGAAGGTACCACGTTTATCTGTACAAACAATAGTACGCAAGTATAAATACCATGGGACCAAGCAGCAGTCATATCGCTCAGGAAGGAGACGTGTTCTGTCTCCTAGAGATTAACGTACTTTGGTGTGAAAAGTGCAAATCAATCCCAGGACAACAGCAGACTACCTTGTGAAGATGCTGGAGGAAACAGGTACAAAAGTATCTATATCCACAGTAAAACAAGTCCTATATCGACATAACCTGAAAGGCCGCTCAGCAAGGAAGAAGCCACTGCTCCAAAACCACCATAAAAAAGCCAGACTACGGTTTGCAACTGCACATGGGGACAAAGATCGCACTTTTTGGAGAAATGTCCTCTGGTCTGATGAAACAAAAATAGAACTGTTTGGCCATAATGACCATTGTTATGTTTGGAGGAAAAAGTGTGAAGCTTGTAAGCTGAAGAACACCAGCCTACAAACCTGACTCAATTACACCAGCTCTGTCAGGAGGAATGGGCCAAAATTCACCCAATTTATTGTGGGAAGCTTGTGGAAGGCTACCTGAAACATTTGACCCAAGTTAAACAATTTAAAGGCAATGCTACCAAATACTAATTGAGTGTATGTAAACTTCTGACCCACTGGGAATGCGATGAAAGAAATAAAAGCTGAAATAAATCATTCTCTCTACTATTATTTTGACATTTCACATTCTTAAAATGAAGTGGTGATCCTAACTGACCTAAGACATGGAATTTTTACTTGGATTAAATGTCAGGAATTGTGAGAAACTGAGTTTAAATGTATTGGCTAAGGTGTATGTAAACTTCCGACTTCAACTGTACCTTTAAAAGAAGGGTAGGGGCGTGGATCAGAAAACAAGTCCATATCTGGTGTGACCACCATTTACCTCATGCAGCCTGACATCTCCTTCGCAGAGCGTTGATCAGGCGGTTGATTGATTGTGGAATGTTGTCCCAATCTTCTTCAATGACTTTGCAATGCTGCTTTATATTGGGCGGGAACAAGCTGTCGTACACATCGAACCAGAGCATCCCAAATATGTCTGGTGAGTATGCAAGCCTTGGAAGAACTGGGACATTTTCAACTTCCAGGATTTGGGTTCAGATCCTTGGGACATGGAGCTGTGCATAATCATGCTGAAACTTGAGGTGATGGCGGCGGATGAATTGCATGACAATGGGCCTCAGGATCCTGTCATGGTATCTTTGTGCATTCAAATTGCCATTGATAAAATGCAATTGTGTTCATTGTATGTAGCTTATGCCTGCCCATACCATAACCCCACTGCCACCATGGGGAACTCTGTTCACAATGTTGACATGACCAAACCGCTCGCCACAAAACGCCATACACGTGGTCTGCGGTTGTGAGGCCAGTTGGTCGTGAGGCCAGTTGGTCGTACTGCCAAATTCTCTAAAACGACGTTGGAGGCGACTTATGGTAGAGAAATGAACATTCCATTTTCTGGCCACAGCTCTGGTGGACATTCCAGCAGTCAGCAAGCCATTTGCACACTCTCTCAAAACTTGAGACGTCTGTGGTATTGTGTTGTGTGACACAACTGTACATTTTAGAGTGGACTTTTATTGTCCCCCGCACAAGGTGCACCTGTGTAATGATCATGTTGTTAAATCAGCTTTTGATATTCCACACCTGTCAGGTGGATGGATTATCTTGGCAAAGGAGAAATGCTCAATAACAGGGATGTAAACAAATTTGTGCACAACATTTTAGAGAATTAAGCTTTTTGTGCATATGGAACATTTCTGGGATCTTTTATTTCAGCTCATGAAACATGGGACCAACACTTTACATGTTGCGTTTATGTTTTTGTTCTGTGTATTTAGGCTTGCCATAACAAAAGGGTTGAATACTTATTGACTCAAGACATTTTAGCTTTAATTATTTAATTTGTAAACATTTCTAAAAACATACCTCCACTTTGACGTTATGGAGTATTGTGTATAAGCCAGTGACACAAAACATCTCAATTAAAACCATTTTAAATTCAGGCTGTAACAACAAATTGAAGAAATGTCAAGGGGTGTGAATACTTTCTGAAGGCACTGTCCCTAATAAAAAAAACATTTACTACACTATCAGATCTGTTATGTCTCTGAATATATTAGAACAAGCACAGCTCCATTTAGAATACATAAAATACTAGACATAGACACATTTGCATGACAACAAGACAGTAGTAAATGAGGCTGTGGTGCTGTTCTTCCACCAGACCTTTACCTCTCCCTCTATACACCCCACTCTCCCCCAGCAGAGATCACCATCCGGGTCGACGAGTCAGACTGCCTGTCGGCCGCCAGCTCCCACATGGACATGGAGACGGAGCGCTTCCTGTCCACGGGCACCCAGGGCGGCCGCCGGGTCTCCTTCAACGAGGCGGCGCTCTTCAACCACGGCAGGAAGGCCCTGGATAAAGGCCGCAGGTCAGACAGATCCAGACGCCCACTCACTCCCCCGCACTAGACCACGCTGAATATGCTCATATTCTGCGCTACAAGACAATGACTGCCTTGGCAATAAAGTGTTTGTTTTAAAAATCTGTGAGAAGATTGGCGCATAGTTTGTTACATTGGAAGACATTATGGAGACAACTGTGTAATACATTATAAAGGCAGTTTTAAAAGTGTTTTTATGGATGGTTTTATTACAGGATAATTATAGGGACTGATGCTCTGAAAATAGATTATACACATTCATAGAAAGGGTTTCCAAAATGCAGACATACTCGTGTAGCATAATTGGGCAATGTAGCCCACTTTAGCTAAAGGATGTGGGTCTGTACCCCCACGAGTTTGACAGAAATTTACTATTTACTGTTCTGATTACATTGGTAACCAGTTTATAATGGCAATTGGGCACCTCAGGGGTTTGTGACATATGGCCAATATATGACGGCTAATGACTGTGTCCAGGCACTCAGTGTTGCGTCGTGCATAAGAACAGCCCTTATCCATGTTATATTGGCCATATACCACACCTCTGGCCTTAGTGATTAAATGTATTATGTATGATAACTAAGCTCTGTGTGCTCTCTCTTTCTGACTGTCCGGGTTCTTTGCATGAGTCCCACCTCATTCTGATATGCAAATTAAGTTGAGAGATTCTGTAGGGCAAAATACATATTACAGCTGAGCCTTCAGTTTGAAGTGAGAAAATCTGTTTTTTAGTAACTGCACCCATGTTGCATCAGCATTCTCTATTCACCATCTCTCCCTAAACTAATCTTCTCTGATTCTGGTCCCAGGAACCTACAGTGTGTGCAAGCTTTTTTCCCAGCCCAGTACTAAAAACTTCCAACAAAGGAAATGATCTCATCAGGTGTAGTGATAGCTGAGAACAAAATACTTCACTCCTTGTGGCTCCCGAGGACGAGGATAGAAGAACATTCCTTGCAAGGGATTGCACAATAGCATTTATATTGCATCAGCCTTGAACTCTCTGAACTGTTTCTCAACTGTGTTCCACCTCAGGTACACGTTGACTGAGGGTGACTTCCACCACCTGAAGAATGCGCGACTCACACACCTCCACATCCCGCCCCTGGCCCTCAAGATCGTCACCATCCACGAGTGTGAGTCATCAGAGATCAGCATCGCCATGACGACCCGCCCCGCCGCCAAGTCCAGCCTTTCCATCTTCCAGGTGACAGCCGTGCTGCTATTAGCATTGATACATCATTAGTCATGACTTGACCAATTAGGCCATCCATCAATGTGGGTCCCACAGCGTGTTTCAGCCCTATCAGATACAGCCTATGGATCATTCTGCCTCCTCTTTCCAATGAGACATATACATTGATTTTGCCTTTAACTGAGGTTTCTCAATAATTATGTGTATAGCCGGCACTGTGTGCCCTGCGGCCCCTACCCCAGACAGCGTTGACCAGTCTGAGTGTCAGCCCCAGCTCAGCCCTCCCTGGGGACACCCTCAACTCGGTGGTGGACTCCAGCTTCAGTGAGAGTTCCCTGGTCCTGGGACCCAAGGAGCCCAGCAGCAGCGTGAGTCACTTTCCCCCTATCTATCTATCTATCTATCTATCAATCAGTCAACCCACCAAACCAATCAATCAAATGTTATCTACAGTATTAAACACTACATTAATCGACTCAGTTATTCCCTCATCATCATATAAAGGGTATATCTACAGTGCCTTCAGAAAGTGTTCACCCCCTTGACACATTTTGTTGTGTTACAGCCTAAATTTGAAATGTATTAAAAATACCGGCCTACACACAATACCCCATAATGTCAGTGGAATTTGATTTATTGATTGTTCAGGAGTAAAAAGTCACATAATAAGTTGCTTGGACTCACATAGTGTGCAATAATAGTGTTTAATGACTACCTCATCTATGTACGCCAAACATACAATTATCTGTGAGGTCCATCAGTTTATCAGTGATTTCAAACACAGATTCAACCACAAAGACCAGGGAGGTTTTCCAATGCCTCGCTAAGAAGGGCACCTATTGGTGTTTGAGTAAAAATAAATAAAGCCGACATTGAATATCCCTTTGAACATTGAAGTTATTAATTACACTTTGGATGGTGTATCAAGACACCCAGTCTCTACAAAAATACAGGCGTCCTTCGTAACTCAGTTACCAAATAGGAAGGAAACTGCTCAGAGATTTCACCATGGGGCCAATGACTTTAAACAGTTACAAAGTGTAATGGCTGTGATAGAAGATAACTGAGAATGAATCAACAACATTGTAGTTACCCCACAATACTAACCTAATAGACCCTTTCTGTGTTTGTAAACATTGCCACACGAGGGTGATGCGCTTAAGTTGATGGCAGAACAAGAGGGAGTTCATTATAGGTCTCTATTTACATGTGTGATGTGCACTCATAAGCAACAACTTTTGGTTTCTAATTGGATTGTAAGGCTGGTTCTGCTTAATATAATGTTTGTCATCATCAAGTCAACTGCATTATTCTTAAACACATCAACTTCAACCAGTAAAATGGATCTTTGCCTAGCTTTTGCTACATCCTATATCAATGAGAGTTAGCATTCTAGCTAACAACTGCTGCATCCAAAATAGTTATTTTGCAAAGATCACAATCAAATACACTGCTGGTCAAAAGTTTTAGAACACCTACTCATTCAAAGTGTCTTATTTTTACTATTTTCTACATTGTAGAATAATAGTGAAGACATCAAAACTATGAAATAACACATTTGGAATCCTGTAGTAACCAAAAAAGTGTTAAAAAAAATTTAAAACTCTTGGCATTCTCTCAACCGGCTTCATGAGGTAGTCACCTGGAATGCATTTCAATTAACAGGTATGCCTTCTTAAAAGTTAATTTGTCAAATTTCTTTCCTTCTTAATGCGTTTGAGCCAATCAGTTGTCTTGTGACAAGGTAGGATGGTATACAGAAGATAGCCCTATTTGGTAAAAGACCAAGTCTATATTATGGTAAGACCAGCTCAAATAAGCAAAGAGAAACGACAGTATCATTACTTTAAGACATGAAGGTCAGTCAGTTCGGAAAATTTAAAGAACTTTGACATTTCTTCAAGTGAAGTCACAAAAACCATCAAGCGCTATGACGAAACTGGCTCTCATGAGGACCGCCACAGGAATGGAAGACTCAGAGTTACCTCTGCTGCAGAAGATAAGTTCATTAGAGTTACCAGCCTCAGAAATTGCAGCCCAAATAAATGCTTCACAGAGTTCAAGTAACAGACACATCTCAACTTAAACTGTTCAGAGTAGACTGTGTGTATCTGTCCTTCAAATTGCTGCAAAAAAAAAAACACTACTGAAGGACACCAATAATAAGAAAAGACTTGCTTGAGCCAAGAAACACGAGCAATGGATATTAGACCGGTGGAAATCTGTCCTTGGTCTGATGAGTCCAATTAGGAGATTTTTGGTTCCAACCGTCGTGTCTTTGTGAGACACGGTATGTGTGAAAGGATGGTCTCCTCATGTGTTTTTCCCACCGTAAAGCATGGAGCAGATGTTATGGTGTGGGGGTGCTTTGCTGGTAACATTGTATGTGATTTATTTAGAATTCAAGGCACATTTAACCAGCATGGCTACCACAGCATTCTGCAGAAATACACCATCCCATCAGGTTTGCGCTTAGTGGGATGATCATTTGTTTTTCAGGACAATGACCCAAAACACCTCCAGGCTGTGTAAGGGCTATTTTACCAAGAAGGAGAGTGATGGAGTGCTGCATCAGATGACCTGGCCTCCACAATCCCCTGACCTCAACCCAATTGAGATGGTTTGGGATGAGTCGGACCGCAGACGGAAAAGCAAACAACAAGTGCTCAGCATATGTGGGAACTCCTTCAAGACTGTTGGAAAAGCATTCCAGGTGAAGCTGTTTGAGAGAATGCCAAGAGTGTGCAGAGCTGTCATCAAGGCAAATGGAGGATATTTGGATTTGTTTAACACTTTTTTTGGTTACTACATGATTCCATATGTGTTTTTTTTGTAGTTTTGATGTCTTCACTATTATTCTACAATGAAGAAAATCGTAAAAAATTAAGAAAAACCCTTGAATGAGTAGATGTTCTAAAACTTTTGACCGGTAATGCATAATCTTAGTGACTGTACAAGCTGGAATAAAAACATAATTGTAAGTTTATGAGAATCCTAAAAAAGTTATATTGTTCAGAATTAAAAATACGTAAATCAAGGCTATGGGCGCAGATGGCTATGGCTTTCTTACTGCCGCAAAGAGTTGGGCACATCTGTGTGTGAGGTCAGTGTGTCATGTACTGGAAAAGGGTCTGACATAAAGAAAGAAGGAAGCCTGTACAGAATAAAAAATATTCCAAAACATGCATCCTGTTGCAACAAGGC
Organism: Oncorhynchus kisutch; assembly: GCF_002021735.2. NCBI lineage: Eukaryota > Metazoa > Chordata > Actinopteri > Salmoniformes > Salmonidae > Oncorhynchus > Oncorhynchus kisutch. The sequence continues at coordinate 37,108,335 of NC_034186.2, read as the reverse complement.
ACTAAAGTAATACTGCAAAAAATGTAACAAAGCAATTAACTTCTTGGCCTGAATACAGTGTTGTTTGGGGCTAATCCAATACAACACATTACTTCGTAAAACTCTCCATATTTTCAAGCATAGCAGTGTTATCATGTTATGAGTATGCTTGTAATCGTTAAAAACTGGGGAGTTTTTCAGGAAAAAAAATCAATGGAATGGAGCTAAGCACAGGCAAAATTACGGAGGAAAACCTGCTTCAGTCTGCTTTGCACCAGACACTGGGAGATAAATTCACTTTTTAGGACAATAACCTAAAACACAAGGCCAAATCTACCCTGGAGTTGCATACCAAGAAGACAGTGAAAGTTCCTGAGTGGCCGAGTCACAGTTTTGTCTTAATAAATCTACTTGAAAATCTATGGCAAGACCTGAAAATGGTTGTCAAGCAATGATCAACATCCAATTTGATAGACCTTCAGAATTTTTAACAATGTTACACAATCCAAGTGTGGATAGCTCTTAGAAACTTACCCAGAAAGACTCACATCTCTAATCGCTGCCATAGGTCCTTCTTCAAAGTATTGACTCAGGGGTGTGAATACTTACGTAAATTAGTATTAGTAAATTAATTTTAAATACATTTGCAAACAATTCCTAAAATATGTTTTCACTTTGTCATTATAGTATGTAGAGGGGTAAAAAAAAAATCTAATTTAATCCATTTGAATTCAAGGCTGTAACACACCAAAATGTGGAATAAGTCAAGGGGTATGAATACTTTCTGAAGGCACTGTACGTATGGTAGGGCCGAATATTGAATGACCGTATTATTGGGTTGGATGTGAACCCTTACGTCTAAATTAAAATCCTAATTTAACTATGGAAGACAGTTAGCCACTAATCACAAGTATTAATTGGTCTGGAAATGTTGGAGCCTAGAGGTCATCATGAAGCCTCTGAACCAATAGAGGAGGAGTAAAGCATGTGCATCCACAGTGGTGGAGGATGATGGGTCAACAAGGGAGAGGCTCTGGAAAGGCCTTGTTCGGGGAAGATTACAGACACCACTGCTCCCCACATCTCTTCATCGCTCCTGGCTGTTCATCCCCTCCTTGACGTGGACGTCGATTTAAGGCAGCCCCCCGCACCTCTCTGATTCAGAGGGGTTGGGTTAAATGCGGAATACCCATTTCGGTTGAATACATTCAGTTGTGCAACTGACTAGGTTTCCCCTTTCCCTCTCTCTCCCCCAGATTGAGGTGATTGTGTCTGGCTCCAGGAATGGGGGCAGTCCGTCTTTGAGTGATGGGGCGTCGGTGACGTCTGTGACGGGTGCGTCCCCTAGCGCGGGAGTGGGGCAGGGCCCGGTCCTGCAGTTCTTCACCAAGCTGAGGCGCCATGCCAGCCTAGAGGGGGCCAGCCCATACTTCAAGATCAAGAAGTGGAAGCTGGACAGCAGCCAGCGGGCTTCTAGTCTGGACACCAGAGGTACAACAGACTTATTCATATTTATGTATGGTATGTTTCAGGCTTACTGTATGTACAGAATGATGGATGGAGCATCGGCCTCATTAAAATGGTTCTTTGTACTCAAATTTAGTGTACAAATTCTATTTTAAAGACAATGCTTCTTAAGAATGAGGTTCAACTGCAAGAGGCTTCACTTAACTGCCAAGGCGCGTTGTGTACACCACACACACACACACAAACACACATATACACACCCTCTGACAGATGGCTTTATGACGCAGGACTCTTCTCTTCCAAGGCATTGTGAGCCTAACTGAAGCCTCCCCACAGCTTTCCTCACAAACACACAAATGCTGCTCCCTCTCCTTCTCCCCCTACACACAGCTAACAGAGCACACAGGACTAACACCCCCCAAATAGACTATATATACAAAAGTGTGTGGACACTCCTTTGAATTAGTGGATTTGGCTATTTCAATCACACCCGTTGCTGACAGGTATATAAAAATGTGCACACAGCCATGCAATCTCCATAGACAAACATTGGCAGTAGAATGGCTTTACTGAAGAGATCAGTGACTTCCAACTTACCACTGTTATAGGATGCCACCTTTCCAACATGTCAGTTTGTCAAATTTCTGCACTGCTAGTGCTGCCCCAATCAACTGTAAGTGCTATTATTGTGAAGTGGAAACATCTAGGAGCAACAACGGCTCAGCCGCGAAGTTGTAGGCCACACAAGTTCCCAGGACGGGGCCGCTGAAGTGTATAGCGGAAGCTTTGTGAAATGGTTTTCCATGGCCGATCAACCGCACACAAGCCTAAGATCACCATGCGCAATGCCAGCTGGAATGGTGTAAAGCTCACCGCCATTAGACTCTGGAGCAGTGGATACGCTTTCCCTGGAGTGATAAATCACGCTTCACCATCTGGCAGTCTAACGAATGAACCGCTACCTGCCCCAATGCATAGTGCCAACTGTAGAGTATGGTGGAGGAGGAATAATAGTCTGAGGCTTTTTTTCATGTTTTGGATTAGGCCCTTAAATTCCAGTGAAGGGAAATCTTAACGCTACAGCATACAATGACATTGTCGATGATTCTATGCTTCCAACTTTGTGGCAACAGTTTGGGGAAGGCCCTTTCCTGTTTCAGCATGACAATGCCCCCATGCACAAAGCGAGGTCCATACAGAAATGGTTTGTCAAGATCGGTGTGGAAGAATTTGACTGGCCTGCACAGAGCCCTGACCTTAACATCATCAAACACCTTTGGGCTGAATTAGAACGCTGACTGCGAGCCAGGCCTAATTGCCCAACATCACTAATGCTCTTGTGGCTGAAGGGAAGCAAATCCTTGCAGCAATGTTCCAACATCTAGTGGAAAGCCTTCCCAACCTCCTACTAATGCCCATGATTTTGGAATGAGATGTTTGATGAGCAGGTGTCCACATACTTTTGGTCATGTAGTGTATCTCAATGCCTGCTGCTATGCTATCTCTTCAGCTGCCTGGTACAGTACATAAGCAGATAAGAGATGCTAAACTCTCACCATTACAATAATAGGGGAGGATAGCATTTCTGGGGGGGGTAGGATATTTGTGCATCTAACTTTGTCACTCATCATTATTCACGATTCATTCAGGACTATGCGTAATCATGGTAACATCCACATTAATGTGGAAGTGTTTAGAAAGATATTCTATTCTCATTTACAATAAAATTGACACTACATTATTTACCATTTTAATTTCTATTGCATCCAACAAGTTTTTAGAGTTACAAGCTTAATGTAATCATTGAATGCTAGGAATATGGTACCAAATACTAAGATTTTGACTACTTTAAATACACATAAGTTCATTTTTTTTTAAACATTTTGGTCCTCTAAAATATGGGGTCTATGTACAAACAGTGCTATCATTTTTAAACGGTTCACCCGATATGGATGAAAATACCCTTAAATTAAAGCTGTCAGTCTGCACTTTAACCCCTAGTCATTGTATCATATCAAATCCAAAGTGCTGGAGTACAGAACCAAAACAACAAATGTGTCACTGTCCCCAATACATTTGTAGCTAACCTACAGTATATGTTTGGGGCAAATCCAATACAACACATTACTTAGTCCCACTCTCCATATTTTCAAGCATACTAGTGGCTTCATCATGTTATGGGTATGCTTGTATTCTTTAAGGACTGGGGAGTTTTTCAGGATACATGTAATGGAGCTTAACACAGGAAAAATCCTGAGGAAAACCTTGTTCAGTTGGCTTTCCACCTAGCACTGGGAGATTATTTCACCTTTCAGCAGAACAATAACCTCAAACACAAGGCCAAATCTACACTAGAGTTGCTTACCAAGAAGACAGTGAATGTTCCTGAGTGGTCAATTTGACAGTTTGAAGAATTTTTAAAAGAATAATGGGCAAATATTGTACAATCCAGGTGTGCAAAGCTCTGAGAGACTTACCCAGAAAGATATTTCTGTATTTCATTGTCATTTCACTTTGTCATTATCGGGTTTGTGTGTAGATGAGTAAATAAAAATCAATTTAATCCATTTTGAATTCAGGCTGTAACATAAGAAAATGTGGAATAAGTCCAGGGGTATGACTATGTTCTGAAGGCAATGTATTCATGCTACACACAGCACAACTGTTGCTACCAGACTCTTATTATGATTGCTAAATACTGCACAATTTAAACACTTGCCCCCAGTCCCCCAAAACGCATGAAAATATTGGACTATAACTTGTGCCTTCCTGTATTATACTTATGCTAAAATGTTTTCTATTCTACTGAGCCATTTACATTATGTTCGTATTCTTATCTTTTATTATTTCTTATTATTGAAGGAACCTGCTAGTAAGCATTTGGTTGGACGGTGTTTACCATGTGTATCCCGTTCATACACCTAATACAACTTGAACCTTGATATACCATGGTGAATGTTGGCACCAACATCCCATGTCTCTCTGTGGCCTTGGACTAATGTTTGACCTGCTTCGTCCTGCGTGTCAGGGTCCCCTAAGAGGAGGCAGTTCCAGCGGCAGCGCGCCGCCAGCGAGAGCATGGACCAGGAGGATAACGACGCCCACCACATGGACCTCATCCAGTACATCGCCCGCACCCAAGACGTCACCTACCACCCCAGCCCCTCCGCCCGCCTCCTCTCCCCCAAGCCACCACCCTCCCTCGGCAGGTATCTTTAATTCCCTCGCCATCCTTCCACCTCACCGCTTTGCCTCAGTCATCATTACGGTAACTAACAGTATTATGGATAGTTTTGTGTATGTTTTACCCGTCAAGGTTAGGATTTGAGGAGAGTAAGCTGATCCTAGATCTGTGCCTACAGGGAACTTTTACCCACAGCTGCTTAACAAGCCAGCCCATTCCATCGCTGATGCAGAGTGATGATGTCATGGACAGGAATAGTTTTTGGGGTCAATGGGAGAATCTCAACTGCCAACTCCTCGCATCCTCTCTCCTCTCCTCGCGAGGGGACCCAAGCAGTATGCAATTAAGATTTTCCATTAGTGACCCCCTTACTTGAAGTTACTGTGGATGCAGAGCTGTGATGGATTTTAAGGAATACAAATATGTATTTATATACTGAATAAAAATATACTGAATAAAAATAAGTAATAATCAAAGCCAATCCATATTTGTTTCTTCTACAGTGCTGGAAGCTGAAAGTATTCATGTTGATTCCTGAACATGCAGAGTTGCTAACATAATGCAAGCCATATGTCATGCTTCTAATGGATAACTAACTGGGACCAGTAAAATCACAATGTAGGGAAATTCTACACATTTGCAAAACACATTACATTTGTGCATTGCAGTTCAGTGGTTTGTGGAAAACATGCTACAACCTTAAGAAGTCATGGTGATCACTTGTAATCACAGTGGCTGCAAACATACTCAAACATCAGACATCAGATCTGTGTATGGGCGCTCTGTGACTGACTGTTATACTGTGTGTGTGCGTGTGTGTGTGCGTCTTTGTACGTGTGTGTCAATGCAGGTTAGAGGTGGAGGTGGTGGTGGAGCCCAGCTGCAGCAGGGGCCAAGTAGCGGGGTTGATCGGCCTGTCCCCAGAGTCCCAGGACGAGGCAGCGAGCCTGGGGGACTGTAGACAGGAGAGCTTGGCCTCAGACCACCAGGCCTTGTACAGAGACATCTGGACGCTCCGGGCCTCTCTAGAGCAGTACGGCTCCTCAGACCAGATCAACAACGACAGGGACTCTGTTCGCAGCGACGCCGACAGTGTCAGCTCCCTGGGGGGCCGGACCGAGAGGGGGGAACTGCCCAGGAACCCCTCCCAGGACATCGGGGATGAACCCGAAGGGGATGTAGAGCTGCCCATGGATTATGGGATGGGAGAGGAGAAGGAAGAGAAGAAGAAAGGGGGGAAGCAGGACAGTGTGGAGTCAGAGAGGGTCAGTGACGGGGAGTCAGGCAATCGTAAGCTCATGCAGATGGACAGTGGCTATACGTCTATAGAGGCTCCATCACGGGCGCCAGAGGAGCTAAGACTGTTTGGCAGTAGTGGCAGTATAGACAGGACGGCCCTGGAGAAGAGACACTACTTCAACAGTGCAGGGCACACTGGCACAGTGGGCGAGAGCTTCGAAGCCCGCATCTTCGAGGAAGAGCCAGGCGAGGAGATGCTGGTGGGTGCGACGGGCGGCATCGCAATAGAAACGTCCAGGTCTCCCCTGGGCTGGTCTCCGTATGGGCAGATGTTCACTCCACAAGAGGCGCAGCCGCACTCCCACCCACCCTTATCATTACACCGCCGCGACTACAGCATCGACAAGAAAACTGACGCGCTCTTCCATGAGTTCCTCCGCCACGACCCCCAGTTCGACCAGCAGGAGTCACCGAGGAAACATCGCTCGCGCATCCACCTCCGCAAACAGTGGCAGCGCAACAAGCAGTACAGTGACCCGGGCGTTCGCTACCAGTACCACTCCTTTGAGAGGCAGCGGACCCCCCTGCGACGAGGCGATAGCGTCAACTACCCTCTGGACACAGGCTTCCACAGCACACTGCCACGCATCGTCAGTGCGCCTGATGAGGAGGCCAGCGAGGGGGCCCCCAGTACCCCCCAGACGCCAAAGGCCGAGGTGGTGGCGGGCAGGGCAGGAGAGGTGGAGGAAGGAGACAGGAGGAGAGTGAGTCCCAGCAGTAGTTGTGGCAGCAGCACCGTGACCATTAGAGACCTGGAAGGGAGGGCATCCTGTTCCCCTCCCACTGTTCCGGATAGAGAGGGCCTGCTAGGGGAGCAGCCCAACCCCCAGGAAGACACTAGGCAGGCGGTACATCCCATTGAGGCCCCTTACGAGCCCCCCCAGCCTCCTGACACGGGCAACAGCCGACAGACCATCACAGCCGAGCTGACGGACAAGCTGTGCGCCACTCTGGATGAGCGGCTGTACACAGGCCTGCAACGGACCAAGGACACAGTGGTGGTGACAGAGTGTATGGTGAAGGTCGTTCACGCCTCCCCCGACCACAGCCCAGTGTAGCATGTCTCCAGTCCTCCTCCACTCCTCCCTGATCTTTTGCGTTTCATTTGATTTCAGTCTACGCCGGGTAACTTCAATTTCTCTGTCTGTCTGAATTAGCTGGTACCAGACCAGTAACAAGAAAACAGGCTACACTATACAGTATCATGTAGGCTATATGAAGAATACACCCCTAGATAGTATTTACAGTACCATAGTGTCTCTTACTGCTGTGATTCCTTTCTCCTCTTAGAGAAGTGATGATGTAAAGAGCCAGTATGCTCTCTGCACTAGTCTATCCACTGTGAAACTAGGTGCTATTAGCCTTGAAATCATCTCAAGATCTGGATATAAGTTTATCTGGGCGTAATAGGCCAGTCTTGACTGATAGGCCAGCCAAGACTGTTTAATTGTAATGTGATGTAATTTAATCTGAATCTATGGTACTAGGAACAGAAACAGATGAATTTGAAAATGCATTTTTTTTCTCCCTCATAAACGATCATTAAATGGGTATGAAGATGCTGTCCTAATTTGGACACCAAATAAATTGCAGTATCCATATTAGGACCGCCTCGTCATATCCACACTGGATCAGAGAATATTCTTCATCAAGTATCCTTGTTGCTTAATGTCTGGCCTCATGTTTCCAGAAAAGTGATGGTTGTTAGGACATGTTGTTGTTTGTGTTTGTTGTTTTTCTATGCTTGTTTTACATTTCACAGCTGGTTGTGACTGTAGTAACTGGCATATTGGAGGCCAGGGGTAGAACAACTTAAATGACAGGTTTTTACCTCATTTCTGTGCCAAAAATACCTTGTTAGCTAATGGAGGCATCTCAAGTGTTACTGAACCAGGGGTTGGAACTAAAACATTTTTTCCAATCGTTTAGTTTTGAACAGAACCGCAAATCTTTCATTTTGTTCCACTGTTCTGACGAGCAAGAGTTTAGAACCCCCAAATAAGTACTGGTTTATATTGTTCCTCTTTTAACCTGTCAAATCATGTATTTAATTTCTTTACATTTAGCTCATTAAATGACTTCACCAATCAGCGCAGACAGAGCAGGCAAGCTAGTTGTTTACATGCGTGATGGACATGCAAGTGTAGCCTATGGTGCAAGATGCAACAGAAATTTTGCGGGTGGAGAGAGCGAGAGAGGGTTGAAGTGCTGGGCATCTTGTTATGACATGCATTATCTGAATTCGTTCCACAGAATTATACCTACTTCTATGGAGGAACGTTGAATGTCCTTCGAGCAAGCCAGCTAGCTAGCTAATGTGTGCAGAGCCACACCATAATTAAAAACATATTTTTTGTAGTTAATAAATTCGACATGAAACATGATAACTAAGCCTATAGTATCCTTAACTAGCATTGAAAAAGTTAATCCATTATTTTCTAGCTAATTAAAAAGGTCTCCTGACTTCTGAATCAAGCTTGTAACCTCAGTACAGTAGCCTATGCTTTGGAGAGGAGCAGGTGTCTCTCTCACACACACACACACACACACACACACACACACACACACACACACACACACACACACACACACACACACACACACACACACACACACAGCTTGCAGGCAGACACTGGAATAAGTGTGAGTGAGGGCTTTGCATAGGCGTTTTGTTGTGGGACTAAAAACAAATGCCTGGAATGTAACATAACGTTATTAATCGGTTCCAAAGCTTTGAAAAATAACTGGTCTGTTCTGGAACAGTACGGATCACTTTCATTCCAGGTTCTGTTCCTTGAAAAATGTTGTTCCTTTGTTCCAACCCCTGCTGTTAGAATCACACATCAAAGGCAAGGCTCCCTTGGCCTCCCCCACAACAGTGTTGGTTAGTGCTGGTCTATAGCTGTAAAGGTTTAAATTAAGGCTTTGAATGGGTCCGATGTTGCCCTCGCAGACATTTGCGTTTATTGAATTGATTCATAAAGGCATACTTTCTTGTGCATGGGTTTACCAAACAGGCTTCATTTGTTTGCTCACTTTCTTTTCTTTCCCCTCCTTCTCCTGTGAAAGTTGATAACGCAGCAGCGCATCCCTCTGGGCTATAAGGACTGCACTTCTTGTCCGTTACCAAACCAGAACAATGTTGTTATTTGGAGCAAATTCCACACCTTCTCCTTTGACATCCTCTGTGTGGACTTTGCAACCCATTGCCATTCAAGTGTAACCCCATTATCAGATTATGTCTTATGTGCCAAAAGAAGGCAAGGAATGGCATGCCCGTTCCAGAATTACCTTGGAAACTATTTTGCACTTAACTGTGTAGTGGCTGGGAGTCTGCTTCTCCTACATCCCACAATCAGCAGGAATATTTGATCAAAAACAAGGGGAGTCCCCCTCCCGTAGTTGAAGTCCACTCTGCCTGGTCTCTTGCTGAGGGTGTAACACAATTAAGATAGAGAAGTTGCCGTAAATGGAAAAGAGGGAGATATTTCTAGCTTTCATTTCCCTCCTTTTGGGTGTGACCGTGCTACTTCACAGCCCCGGTGAATCAGATATGTTTCCTCTAATAGGGACATCAGATAGCTCCTTGTTATAGCTGAGTGGACTCACAGGCAGAAGGTACCTTAACTCATTAGGGGAACAATGGCCAAGATGAAAGCTGGTGAGAGGGCTTGAATTGGTCTTCTAGCGCGGAGGCTAGTGATATCCTTCCTTTCTCTCACCTACTTCACATAGCCCACACATTAGACAGTGCACATTATGTCACCATGGGAAGGAAACCCAGGGGCTTCACATGTCTCAGCACCATTTTGTGTCATTACCAGGTGCCTTTTATGGAGGTGTTAGAACGTCAAGGAATGAGACGGATCCTTTCGCCAGTCGCCTTGGGAACAAACAAGATCAGATGCCTTTGAGGTTACTGGTTACTCAGCATTCTCTGATTCTTGTCAGTAATGAGAGGAATGGTGCATCATTTCTGGACTTAGCAAGGGGGTGACAACACCAACTTAATGAAATAGACTAGAGGCGCAAATAAATTAGTACATTTGTACAAAGAGTAACTTTGTTGTGTATACAAGCACAATGTTGCAGGAACTAGTGTGGTCTCTTTTATTAGGTGTAGATGTAACTGGGGACACTGTGGTGAAAGACGTTTTGTACACAAGTAGCCTGTCCAATGCATTGACGCATTACTGTGCATAGGTTTGCATGATAATTAACCGTTTTAGTACATATATTCATGATTTCTCAGAACTACTGCACCAAATGAATGATTCCATGGTCGTCGGTCGACAGAACAGACATTTAAATCAGCACTGGTACTTAAGAGGTTTTTATGTAATATGGAATCTACCTTTGTTTAGGAGTCATGCCATGCTAACTGATAATCTACAATTGAGTTTTATTTCCATGAAAGACAAAAATATACAATCTATTTCTGTATTCCTGCTTGTTATAACTGCTATATTTCTCAAACTAGTTAAGTAGAGCTTTATAAATAAATTATTTGTTGACCCATAACTATATGAGCCTTGAGGGACCAAACAATTAAACCGTTATTTGGGGATTTTCCAATAAGTAAATAAATGAATAAGGCATTAATGGTTGTGTCTCATTTGTCCTTTTTAATGGTACTCAAAAGCAAAAAGAGTGGGAAGAAGACAAGGGGACTGCAACACTATCCTCCCTCTTCTCCATCCCACTCCATGTGCTGTTCATTTCAGGTGTTGAGGGTCTGACAGTGTGTGGAGCTGTTAATATGCACCAGAGCCCATGCACATCAATGAATGACTTCACAGTGATTAGGGTTCCCAATCGATTGCAAAGCAGAGTGAAAGTAGGACAGCAGTCTCAACCTCCATATGAACTGCATCACCAACACCACATCAGCAAATATGACAGAATAAAAAATGCAGCATTCCATCAGATTCCCCAATAGCTTTACTCCAATATTGCTATGATCAACCACTAATACCCTGTGGATTTATTTACCAACCTGCAGCAAAGCTATGACTTCTGTTCGCTTTTGCCCTTGGATTTATAAAAGATGCAGTGTTGGGGTAGGGGTAGCCTTTTTGGTCTGTGTGAACATCACTCTCAGGGATGGTCCAGTTCAGTACAAGGTTTGACAGTCCAGATCAATAGTGGCAAGGCCAGCTCCACTAAAACAAGCCCATCACAGCAGGAGCCACATATCATCTTATCAAAGTAGGCTGCAGCCAACCCTCCCACCAGCCAATACACCAATCAGAATAATACATCAAAGTCAAGGTGAAGCAATCTGCAGTATAGCGTTGTAGTGCCAGAGGAACCTGCAGGTTTGACTGCAGCAGCACACTAGCATGAGCAAATACAGGATGTTCCTTCAAGATGCACTATGCAGAAATGGTCATTTCCTGGTTGCAAAAATTATAATAGTTCGCCTAATTTTAGATATGTGACAAAACAAGCAAGTATAGCGTAGAGAATCAATCATTGTACCAAATAGTGTTTTCAGCTGGTATACAAAACCGAAAGTAAAAGACGTAGAAAGGAAACTTAACGGGAAGCATAGGAAGAGCGCACATAGAACAGATCTACCGCTTCTTAGAAAAACCAAACAAAATTAGTGACAGAACTGATCAATCTCAGTGAAATGTCAGTTTATCAACTGGCTCGCTCTCAGAACCTAACAATTGAGCCTGGGGACGAGTCGGTCATAAAGTTTCACACTGCCTATTGTTTGATTGACAAGATACATTTATTTATAATACAGCCACAAATAAAGAGAAAATCACAGAACAGCTGGTGAGGTTGGGGTGCATTTTATATAAATAATAATTAAAACCCATTTTGGGGACTAAAACACCAAAACAAAACTAAAGATGCAAAAAATAATTCTAAAGCAAAGACATTCTTGAATAGTTATGCATCCTTGGCTTGTCTATAGTTCCCTTTCCTTTAGCCTGCATATGCCGTTAATGCATTGTTTTATTAAATGATCATACTTATTACCGTTACAAATATTGTAGTTTATTGAAATGATCCATGTCATTCAATACACATCACAATGTGCGCTTTAATACAGAGTAACTGTAGGAGAAACAGTGTAGTAGTCTAAAACGAGCTACATTCATACAGTGAGGGGTGGGATTCCCAGTATGATTTGCAGAAGGGGGTAAGTCCTAGCCTCTTCTCCATTTCTCTCTGGAGCTTCACTTACATCATCACGTTGTCAGACAGAAAATAACTAGTGAAATAAACCACTGTAGTGCATCATGTCCTGTTATTGCATGCTGCAGACCAGGCTGTCAAAACATTCATCACCCAAACGTCAGGGAGCCGGAAAATAGAGAACACAAACCTGAGGGAATCAAAAACCGACAATTAGCTACAATCATTTACAGTATTACTCAATGAGTTATCAGCACCCCTCAATTAAACATTTGCACAATACAGTTAAAGATGACTGAATAATAGAGGATTCACATAGTATTACAGTCTAAATAATGGAGGATTCACATAGTATTACAGTCTAAATGATGGAGGACTCACATAGTATTACAGTCTAAATAATGGAGGATTCACATAGTATTACAGTCTAAATAATGGAGGATTCACATAGTATTACAGTCTAAATAATGGAGGATTCACATAGTATTACAGTCTAAATAATGGAGGATTCACATAGTATTACAGTCTAAATAATGGAGGATTCACATAGTATTACAGTCTAAATAATGGAGGACTCACATAGTATTACAGTCTAAATAATGGAGGATTCACATAGTATTACAGTCTAAATAATGGAGGATTCACATAGTATTAGTCTAAATAATGGAGGATTCACATAGTATTACAGTCTAAATAATGGAGGATTCACATAGTATTAGTCTAAATAATGGAGGATTCACATAGTATTAGTCTAAATAATGGAGGATTCACATAGTATTAGTCTAAATAATGGAGGATTCACATAGTATTAGTCTAAATAATGGAGGATTCACATAGTATTAGTCTAAATAATGGAGGATTCACATAGTATTAGTCTAAATAATGGAGGATTCACATAGTATTAGTCTAAATAATGGAGGATTCACATAGTATTAGTCTAAATAATGGAGGATTCACATAGTATTACAGTCTAAATAATGGAGGATTCACATAGTATTAGTCTAAATAATGGAGGATTCACATAGTATTAGTCTAAATAATGGAGGATTCACATAGTATTAGTCTAAATAATGGAGGATTCACATAGTATTAGTCTAAATAATGGAGGATTCACATAGTATTAGTCTAAATAATGGAGGATTCACATAGTATTAGTCTAAATAATGGAGGATTCACATAGTATTACAGTCTAAATAATGGAGGATTCACATAGTATTAGTCTAAATAATGGAGGATTCACATAGTATTACAGTCTAAATAATGGAGGATTCACATAGTATTACAGTCTAAATAATGGAGGATTCACATAGTATTAGTCTAAATAATGGAGGACTCACATAGTATTACAGTCTAAATGATGGAGGATTCACATAGTATTACAGTCTAAATGATGGAGGATTCACATAGTATTACAGTCTAAATAATGGAGGACTCACATAGTATTAGTCTAAATAATGGAGGACTCACATAGTATTACAGTCTAAATAATGGAGGATTCACATAGTATTACAGTCTAAATAATGGAGGATTCACATAGTATTACAGTCTAAATAATGGAGGACTCACATAGTATTACAGTCTAAATAATGGAGGACTCACATAGTATTACAGTCTAAATGATGGAGGATTCACATAGTATTACAGTCTAAATAATGGAGGATTCACATAGTATTACAGTCTAAATGATGGAGGATTCACATAGTATTACAGTCTAAATAATGGAGGATTCACATAGTATTACAGTCTAAATGATGGAGGACTCACATAGTATTACAGTCTAAATAATGGAGGATTCACATAGTATTACAGTCTAAATAATGGAGGACTCACATAGTATTACAGTCTAAATGATGGAGGATTCACATAGTATTACAGTCTAAATGATGGAGGATTCACATAGTATTACAGTCTAAATGATGGAGGATTCACATAGTATTACAGTCTAAATGATGGAGGATTCACATAGTATTACAGTCTAAATGATGGAGGATTCACATAGTATTACAGTCTAAAAGAACAATAGGAACCAAGATTGTATGGATAGTATTCTGCATCTGTATTGCTTCTCCACTCAGTTGGTGCTGTAAGCCTCTGTGGCCATTCGCAGTGAGTGGGAAATTATGTCATCTTCAATTTCATACAGCACTGTAGATGTAAATTATTTTATTGCCATATTTGAAACACTACCAGGGGTACTGTATTATATAATTATTTTAACAAATATGTTAAATGTGTTGCATATAGCACGAAACATGTTTGTTAGGAAGGGATATTCTTCAAATTAGCATCAGAATCCCCTATTGGCTCAGGAGATGGTGTGACGGTTGCAATGCATTTGTATGAACCTGTTAACCAGGCAGGAGTGCATGATGGGATCCTTCATTTTTCCTTCAGAAAGAGGAATGTGAGGCAGGGGGAGTTTGTTAAAGAGTCAGAGACCGTACTCAGCAATGACTCATCGGGAGAGAAAGAAAGAGGGAGAAAGAGGGGAACCCACATGAATGAGCAGGTGCCTCGGGGGGAACACAAAGGGGGGAAAATGGGAAGAGAGAAGCCTAGAAAGCAGATTATGCTGCATCTCCCTCCCACGCAGTCCGCCCACACGCTCCTGCTCTCAATCCATACAGAGGAGAGCATCAGCGTCAGTCAGGGCTCTTCCAACCCCACCCCGTCCCTAGCACCATACGCTGCGTCAACCAGCCCAATCCTGCTTCTCCAATAACCAAGCCTTCCTCCCCTCTCCTCTCCCTCCCTGGAGACGCCCCTCTACTGTTCGGCTCCATAATTAGACTCCTCAGGCCTGTGTTTTTTTTTACCTTGAGAGCAGCTTAGAAGACAATCAAGGCACACATGCGTAATTACACCAGGCAGATGTGTAGCCAGAATCTTACTTCCATTTGCTTATTTGTATACAATTAGCTGTAGGTTTCAGGAGGGGATCAAAGGAGCATGTCATCTCAGTTAAATTGATAAAAATGTAATCTTACTTGGATTTAGTAGCATTATCATCTGAAGGTCACAGGGATGCCACAATGTCTAAACTACACCATATTGTACAGCTGTTAAACACTCCCCCAATGCCTCCTCCTACTCACCTGGGCTGGGGGTCCAGGGGCTGCCCTCATTGCTGCTTGCAGTTGGACAGCTTGCGGATGCGGCTGTAGGTGGACACTCCTTTGCGTGAGGGGTTGGAGGAGGAGGAGGAGGAGAGGCGTTCTGATCGGGACCTGGTCCTGCTGGTGGTTGGGTAGTGGTCCTGGTCTGTCTCCGTGCCGTTCACACATAGGGTCCTGAGCCCCAGCCCCGGCCCCACACAACCCCCCTGGTGCCCGTTCTGCTCCAGCCCATCCTCATGCACCCGACCTGAGGAGAGAACACAGAGACGTGATTTAGAAGTTGGAAGTCAGTGGTCTAAGCTGACTCAGGGAAACATACGCTGTCAGTCATCAGGTTAGACTCCTGGTGGAAGTCAGCTTTATGCACAGATCTGGGATCAGCTTACTCCCCCCAAACCATTAGGCGGAAATGAAAAAATGCCCTTAAATCATTGTCAGATAAGTATCTAGGTCTAGGAGGACGTTTTTCCTCCACACTGTTAGTAACAGGTCAGAGTGACCCGAGATAAATGGGGGAGGTGAGCACTGAGCAGCCTTGAAGAAAGTTTGTAGACGGGCAAAAACTGTTGGGAGACCTTTATTAAATGTAAGCATATTTTTACTGTGTTCTTCAGCAGTTAGCATTTTTACAAAAGAGACTGTTCAGGGTCGCTCCCAATATACATTTTATTAGCAAATGTAGCATAGAAATAAAACACTGCATTCAAACATTGACAAGAATAGCACATATCCCAGAAAATGTCAAATGTCTCACCTAAAGAGAATACATTTACTAATTAATGCTAAAGCGTTTCATGCCATTTCTTCTGTGGGTGAAACTCAGCACAAACCCAAAACAGCCTGCTTTATTTAAGATGCAGTTCTTCTAAAGTTGCAAAAGTCTTGCAAAACTAAGGTGAGGTGGGCTTTAGCGAAAGTAGTGACTGAGCACATTTGGGTCCGCTTGCCAAATCAAATCCTCCAGACACGAACAGTATTCTCACCAGTCCTGTTTTTTAGTCCAAGACTATGCTTCTATGTCCGGGAAACCCTCTGTAGAGTTAGGGCTGTGACTCAAGAATGTGTTGGTAGTAGGCCTATCCAATTCACTAATGAACGTCAGGTTACTAATGGCCAGACACTCAGGGCTCTATTGTCCCTCTAACCACTCTGACGTTAATGCAAATGCAATCTAAAATCACATCAAAACAGTATCATGCTTTAAAAAAAGAAACTCACCACTAGGCTACATTTTGTTACATCTGTGATTATCAATTTGAAGAAAAAAGTTCAACAACAGGTTGGATCTGAATGGAAAACGTTGTTGTAGATGTTTCAAAGCTAAACAATGAAATGGACAGCGCTTTCTAAGGTGATGATTCATTCAACAGGCCTTTAAGACATTGCATGTAGAACACCCATACGAATATCAGGGCTAATGCATATGCCTATATATGAGCCCAAGCCCGAAAGAAAAAAACAGAATTAAAAATGATTGAGCTGTTATACAATACGTAGCCTACCACATGTTACGCAGTGGCGGTCAGTGTCGTTTAAGATAAGTGAGGACAAATGTTTTTTCATGAGCATGGCCTTATTTCTATTACAGCATATTGGATGACTGTCATTCATATTCCATTCACCCAGTTCAATGTAACATCGATAGGTATAGGCTACTACAAGATACTCAAATTCTCCCTATACAGTGCCTTGCGAAAGTATTCGGCCCCCTTGAACTTTGCGACCTTTTGCCACATTTCAGGCTTCAAACAAAGATATAAAACTGTATTTTTTTGTGAAGAATCAACAACAAGTGGGACACATGAAGTGGAACGACATTTATTGGATATTTCAAACTTTTTTAACAAATCAAAAACTGAAAAATTCAATTTGTTCAACTATGGTCTTTCCCTCTCTGAGTCAAATACTCACCACATTTTATACACTGCAGTGCTAGCTAGCTGTAGCTTATGCTTTCAGTATTAGATTATCTGATCCTTTGATTGGGTGGACAACATTTCAGTTCATGCTGCAAGTGCTCTGATAGGTGGGTGTAATTTCTCCAGAAGTTGTCATAATTATTGTGTAAGTCTATGGAAGTGGGTGAGAACCATGAGCCTCCTAGGTTTTGTATTGAAAAACAAATGATAGTGGGACTAAGAGCAAACCAGAAGGGATGCGTATCGCTGCAGAATGCTGTGGTAGACATGCTGGTTAAGTATGCCTTGAATTCTAAATAAAATCACAGACCGAGTGTCACCAGCAAAGCGCCTCCACACCTCCTCCATGCTTCACAGTGGGAACCACACATGCAGAGAACATACGTTCACCTACTCTGCGTCTCACAAAGACAGCGGTTGGAACCAAAAATCGCAAATTCGGACTCAGACAACAACAAAAAAACAACAAAAAAAAGACTTCCACCGGTCTACCGTCCATTGCTCGTGTTTCTTGGCGCAAGCCTCTTCTTCTGATTGGTATCTTTTTGTAGCGGCCTCTTTGCAGAAATTTGACCATGAAGGCCTGATTCACGCAGTTGATGTAGAGATGTGTCTGAAATATATCCACAATTTTCCTTCCTCATGCTGCCATCCATTTTGTAAAGTTCACCAGTCCCTTCTGCAGAAAAGCACCCCCACAACATGGTGCTGCCACACCCATGCTTCACAGTTGGGATAGTGTTCTTCAGGTTACAATCCTCACCCATTTTCCTCCCAACATAACAATGGTCCTTATGGCCAAACAGACCAGAGGACATTTCTACAAAAAGCGCAATCTTTGTCCCCATTTGCAACTGCAAACAATAGTCTGGCTTTTTTATGGCGGTTTTGGCGCAGTGGCTTTTTCCTTGCCGAGCGGCCTATCAGGTTGTCGATATAGAACTTGTTTTACTGTGGATATAGATACCTTTGTACCCGTTTCCTCCAGCCTCTTCACAAGGTCCTTTGCTGTTGTTCTGGGATTGGCACATTTCGCACCAATGTACGTTCATCTCTAGGAGGCAGCGTCTCCTTCCTGAGCGGTATGACGGCTGCATGGTCCCATGGTGTTTATACTTGCGTACTATTGTTTGTACAGATGAACGTGGTACCTTCAGGCGTTTGGAAACTGCTCCCAAGGATGAACCAAACTTGTGAAGGTCTACACTTTTTTTCTGTGAATTATAAGTGAAATAATCTGTCTAAACACATTTTTGGAAGAATGACTTGTGTCATACACAAAGTAAGTTTCCTAACCAAACTGCCAAAACTATAGTTTGTTAAGAAATTGGTGGAGTGGTTGAAAAATGAGTTTAAATTGACTCCAACCTCAACTGTATGTATAGATAGAAAGATCACATTTACATAAGTATTCAGACCCTTTACGCAGTACTTTGTTGATGCAACTTTGGCAGCGACTACAGCCTAGAGTCTCTTGGGTATGACGCTACAAGCTTAGCACACCTGTATTTGGGGAGTTCCTCCCAATCTTGTCTGCAGATCCTCTTCGAGCACTGTCAAGTTGGTTGGAGAGCGTTGCTGCACAGCTATTTTCAGGTCTCTCCAGAGATATTAGATCGAATTCGTGTCCAGGCTCTGGCTGGGCCACTCAAGGACATTCAGAGACTTGTCCCAAAGTCACTCCTGCATTGTCTAGGCTGTGTGCTTAGGGTCGTTGTCCTGTTGGAAGGTGAACCTCCACCCCAGTTTGAGGTCCTGAGCGCTTTGGAGCAGGTTTTCATCAAGGATCTCTGTACTTTGCTCCGTTCATCTTTCTCTCGATCCTGATTGGTATACCAGTCCCTACTGCTGAAAAAAAAAAAAAACACAGCATGATGCTGCCACCACCATGCTTTAACGTAGGTTTCCTCCAGATGTGACGCTTGGCATTCAGGCCAAATAGTTCAATCTTGATTTCAACAGACCAGAGAATCTTGTTTCTCATGGTCTGTGTCCTTGAGGTGCCTTTTGGCAAACTCCAAGCGGGCTGTCATGTTCTTTTTACTCTAGAGTGGCTTACGTCTGGCCACTCTACCATAAAAGGCCTGATTGGTGGAGTGCTGCAGAGATGGTTGTCCTTCTGGAAGGTTCTCCCATCTACACAGAGGAACTCTAGAGCTCTGTCAGAGTGACCATTCGGTTCTTGGTCACCTCCCTGACCAAGGCCCTTCTTCCCAGATTGCCTAGTTAGGATGTTTGTACAGAACTTGTCAACTTAAATAGACTGTCATAAGGTAAGAAATGTTTGCTGCCATCTCAGATGATGCAAATACTTGCGTATCTTGCCTGAACTGGTTTCGCTTCATTATAGAGAGCAGAACATGACATCTCTCAGTGATACGTTGCTCCAGGAACCAAGATAAAGTGTGCAACAGGTTAGTAAAACACACAAGTTGAAAAAGGAAAATAAAAAATTCTCAAAGCAAACTACATGATATTAATAATCATTAATCGTGACCTTTCATGAATGGGGTGATGAAGTCACCCTGATTTATGCACACAGGTTCACCAGGCAAAAGATGACTAAAACCCCGGTCATAACGACAATCATCACCATAATTAACCACAATTGACATCTGCACATTATTAGACTTGTTCAATCAGAAATCAAAGTGCTTCCGGCACTCTCAGTAATTGAACACCAGCTAAATGAAGTCTGACTGGGCCCTCGCTCTCCCGCTAAACCCCCTGTGAAGCTGTCGACACTGGGCTTACTGATTAGCCTGGGCCATAAATATGTAATCAAAGGCAGCACAGCGACACCGGGCTCGCTCTCATTAACCTCCCCCTCACAGCACCTCTCCTCCCCTTTACTCCAACAATGGCTAACCTGTGAAGACCTGTGCCTGTCACCCCCTTTCTGACAACAGCAAAGGTGACAAAAGAACAGGTAGAATCATAGTGTCAGAGCATAAAGAGAGGGAGGAGAGAGAGAGGCGGAGGAAGGGGGGGATATACAGTGCAAGTGACTTAACGAACTGCAGTAGGATGACTCACCTAGTTGCCATGGCAACTTAAAACACTCGCTACTCTCTAATCGGCGATTTTGAACTGCTGCTCATGGAGCCGGCGAGCGGAGAGAGGGGGGTGTTTATGTTTCCGGAAATAATTGAAATACGTGGTGGTGGTGGTGTGAGTGAGTATGCACAAAATGAGCACAAGGCTGATGCCGGGGTCACAAACTAGGACGTTTGACGTCAAATACACCCCAGGCCATACATACACCTCCCTCTCTTTCTCTAAAACACCTCACCTCTCTACTGCAGTCAAGCTGTGCTCCCTCTATAATGGGTTGCATTGTTGCACAGTATGAGTGGGTGCTGCTGGGGTGGTTTCTATGCACTAAATGAATAGCAACCATGTACTACGCATCCCTACACACATACAAATCCTTTAGGAGTTCTTAAATTGCTTAAGAATGCTTCAACCGTAAGTGGAATAGAGAGAGAAAGAGAGAAAATACAGAAGTGAGTGGTGTGCAGTATAGGAGGCTCAGACTGGGGGCAAGAAAAAAATAAAAAAATAAAAATAAAAGACTACTACTATATGACCGATACAAATTCTAAATGAACATTTCTATCCCACCGTTATTCCCCTACACACACACGGTTGTTCACCTTTCTCGCAAATCAGCCTCCCAAGATGCATTGCCCGCTGTGATTCCGGTTATTTTAAAGCCCTATTTTCCAAATTTAAACAGCTCCAGCATGTCAGAGAGCAAACAGACTCCGATGAGTGAGGGGAAATAACATTTTTTAAAATCTGGTCCGATACCCATTTTTGGGGGGACAAACTTACCGATACTGACATATCTGCTGATATTCTAGTTTATGTCAGAGAAATTAAAAAGTGTATGTTTTCCACACGGAATTCTTATAAATTGCCATCCAAAACCAGCAATTGTCCAATAAATACAGCGCCTTGCGAAAGTATTCGGCCCCCTTGAACTTTGCGACCTTTTGCCACATTTCAGGCTTCAAACATAAAGATATAAAACTGTATTTTTTTGTGAAGAATCAACAACAAGTGGGACACAATCATGAAGTGGAACGACATTTATTGGATATTTCAAACTTTTTTAACAAATCAAAAACTGAAGAATTGGGCGTGCAAAATTATCAGCCCCCTTAAGTTAATACTTTGTAGCACCACCTTTTGCTGCGATTACAGCTGTAAGTCGCTTGGGGTATGTCTCTATCAGATTTGCACATCGAGAGACCGAAATTTTTTCCCATTCCTCCTTGCAAAACAGCTCGAGCTCAGTGAGGTTGGATGGAGAGCATTTGTGAACAGCAGTTTTCAGTTCTTTCCACAGATTCTCAATTGGATTCAGGTCTGGACTTTGACTTGGCCATTCTAACACCTGGATATGTTTATTTTTGAACCATTCCATTTTAGATTTTGCTTTATGTTTTGGATCATTGTCTTGTTGGAAGACAAATCTCCGTCCCAGTCTCAGGTCTTTTGCAGACTCCATCAGGTTCTTCCAGAATGGTCCTGTATTTGGCTCCATCCATCTTCCCATCAATTTTAACCATCTTCCCATGATGCTGCCACCACCATGTTTGACAGTGGGGATGGTGTGTTCAGGGTGATGAGCTGTGTTGCTTTTACGCCAAACATAACATTTTGCATTGTTGCCAAAAAGTTCAATTCTGGTTTCATCTGACCAGAGCACCTTCTTCCACATGTTTGGTGTGTCTCCCAGGTGGCTTGTGGCAAACTTTAAACGACACTTTTTATGGATATCTTTAAGAAATGGCTTTCTTCTTGCCACTCTTCCATAAAGGCCAGATTTGTGCAATATACGACTGATTGTTGTCCTATGGACAGAGTCTCCCACCTCAGCTGTAGATCTCTGCAGTTCATCCAGAGTGATCATGGGCCTCTTGGCTGCATCTCTGATCAGTCTTCTCCTTGTATGAGCTGAAAGTTTAGAGGGATGGCCAGGTCTTGGTAGATTTGCAGTGGTCTGATACTCCTTCCATTTCAATAGTATCGCTTGCACAGCGCTCCTTGGGATGTTTAAAGCTTGGGAAATCTTTTTGTATCCAAATCCGGCTTTAAACTTCTTCACAACAGTATCTCGGACCTGCCTGGTGTGTTCCTTGTTCTTCATGATGCTCTCTGCGCTTTTAACGGACCTCTGAGACTATCACAGTGCAGGTGCATTTATACGGAGACTTGATTACACACAGGTGGATTGTATTTATCATCATTAGTCATTTAGGTCAACATTGGATCATTCAGAGATCCTCACTGAACTTCTGGAGAGAGTTTGCTGCACTGAAAGTAAAGGGGCTGAATAATTTTGCACGCCCAATTTTTCTGTTTTTGATTTATTAAAAGAGTTTGAAATATCCAATAAATGTCGTTCCACTTCATGATTGTGTCCCACTTGTTGTTGATTCTTCACAAAAAATACAGTTTTATATCTTTATGTTTGAAGCCTGAAATGTGGCAAAAGGTCGCAAAATTCAAGGGGGCCGAATACTTTCGCAAGGCACTGTATGCTTCAAATGTTGATTTCTTACATTGTGAAATTAATAACATGAGAATGACTGCAAGTGTTCAGATAAGCATAAGAGTCACTTTTTTAATCCTATTTATTAAATATTGGTCATCGGTGGATTTATTGTCCGATACCGTTATAGGAAGTAAAAGGCCAATATTGGCAGATTATATCGGTGAACCGATATATCGGTCGGACTCTTAAGGGTAGTGGGTATAATTTCGCAAAATATCCTCCACAGGACACACAAGAGGAAGCAATGGTGAATCAAATCAAAAATACAAATAATATTTTTGTGCTTCACTTTGAAGAGGAGAGTAGGGAATAAAATGTACTCTGAACATAAACAAGATTCCAGTTTAAATTGACTTAACTTTAATTGGCAACACACAATGCACAAGAAGCCAAGGCAGACAAATCACTTAATAAAAGACTGCCAGGAAATAGTGAATTGAAAGGAAAAAAATGAAAAGAATGATGGATACTCTCTCTGCATGCTGTCCTCATGTAATCGGGTATGGACCGATTGGAAACATTACCACAGTTCAAACAACCCAATAAATGTCTATTGTGGAAAGATAAATAATGTAATCTCCTTGAAAACCAATATAATTTTTAAAAAAGCTAATGAAAACAATTTCCATCCCTTCTTATCTCTAAGAAGACAGAATGGCTAGGAATGGCTGATTTAGTGTTTTGAACTTCACAGTGGTTATAAGAGAGGAGGCGATTTGGCCAATCTTCTATATTATGACTCAGGTAGGCAAATCACTGCAGTCAATAGGAAAAAGTAAAACATTAACCCAAAACTAACCCATACTAGAATGAGTCATTAAAAACAGGCAAATAGCTGTGTGGTCTTATCACGGCATCTATCAAATGTACTGCTATCAGAACACAGGGACAATCCGATTTCAGATTAGATTCCATACAATCTAATCTTCACTGTTTCTATCTTATCTTTTGATATAATATGCCTGATGGGCTTTTTGTATTAATTCAATACTGGATCCCTGTCGCTTTGAGTGAAACGCATAGTTGCTATAGCCTTGAAATACATAGTGTGTGTAATGTATCCTACATCACTATACCGTGTCTCTAACCGGACCCACGACACCAACAGCATGCAGTAATTAGCAGAGGTAGGAGAGGACTTATTGAGCGCTTCTAGCACCTTATGTTACAACATTTGTACAAGACAGCAAATATAAGTCTACCTTCAGGCATTAGCTACTGCTATACTATATTACTATGTCAAACTGTTAGAATGTGAGAAATTACCAATGCTAAACCAATGTCCTCAATGCAAAAGGTAAATATATCAATAATCCATGTAAATATGTGCACATCACAGAAAGTTACAGACAAGAGAGAAAAAGAGTTCTACCAAGGACAGTGGAAATGAACCCAACAACCAAGTCCATGGACATTCTCAGAGCATGAGGTACTCAACTTCATCTGCTCCCTCCTCTTCCAGACTCCTCTCAGCGATGACCTTGTCCAATCACTAATCTCAGCCGGGGCAAAGTGACTTACTGGTCCATAGTAGCAGCCAGCCCACACTCACTGGGCTGATGCAATTACAGATAGACTGACCAGCTCTTCCGGAGAGATGGACGGACTCACTCACTCGACAGTATATAGATAACACCTGGGACAATTCAATATCCTCCTGAGGACAGATCTGGGATGATCATTAATCCAGGGCTCTCCAACCCTGTCCCCGAAGAGCTACCATCCTGTAGGTCTTCGATCAAACCCTAATCTACCCATCCGAACCTAATAATTACCTGGTTGACAAGCTGAATCGGGATAGTTAACAGGGGTTGGAGCAAAAATAAAACTACAGGTGGATTGCTCTCCAGGAACAGGGATGGAGAGCCCTGTTCTAATCAAATAACGGCGACAGAGGGGATGGCATCGATTTATTTGGAGGTGGAGGGTCCGTCATGGTCTGGGGCGGTGTGGTACAGCGTCATCAGAGTGAGCTTTTTTTTTCTTGTGTAAATATTTGTACACGTCTCTGTGTGTGGAGTACGGGTGATCTAGAATTGTTTTCCCTCTGCTTGCAAATTTAACATGTTAAAAGAAATTTGGTAGAACTGATTTAAGTTTTCCTGCATTAAAGTCTCCGGCCACTAGGATCGCCGCCTCTGGGTGACTGGTTTCCTGTTTGCTTATTTCCTTATACAGCTGACTGAGTGCGGTCTTAGTGCCAGCATCTGTCTGTGGTGGTAAATAAACAGCCACGAAAAGTATAGCTGAAAACTCTAGGCAAGTAGCGTGGCCAGCAATCTATTTCAGGCGAGCAAAATCTAGACTTCCTCAGATTTCATGCACCAGCTGTTGTTTACAAATATGCACCCCCCCTCGTCTTAGGACATCTACTTTGTGCATGACACAAGTCATTTTTCCAACAATTGTTTACAGACAGATTACTTCACTTATAATTCACTGTATTACAATTCCAGTGGGTCAGAAGTTTACATACACGAAGTTGACTGTGCCTTTAAACAGCTTGGAAAATTCAAGAAAATTATGTCATGGCTTTAGAAGCTTCTGATATCCTAATTGACATAATTTGAGTCAATTGGAGGTGTACCTGTGGATGTATTTCAAGGCCTACCTTCAAACTCAGTGCCTCTTTGCTTGACATCAGGGGAAAATCAAAAGAAATCAGGACTTCAGGAAAAAAACATTGTAGACCTCCACAAGTCTGGTTCATCCTTGGGAGCAATTTCCAAATGCCTGAAGGTACCATGTTCATCTGTACAAACAATAGTATGCAAGTATAAACACCATTGGACCATGCAGCCGTCATACCGCTCAGGAAGGAGACGCGTTCTGTCTCCTAGAGATGAACGTACTTTGGTGCAAAAAGTGCAAATCAATCCCAGAACAGCAAAGGACCTTGTGAAGATACTGGAGGAAACGGGTACAAAAGTATCTATATCCACAGTAAAAACAAGTCCTATAATCGACATAACCTGAAAGGCTGCTCAGCAAGGAAGAAGCCACTGCTCCAAAACCACCATAAAAAAAAGCCAGACTACGGTTTGCAACTGCACATGGGGACAAAGATCGCACTTTTTGGAGAAATGTCCTCTGGTCTGATGAAACAAAAAATAGAATTGTTTGGCCATAATGACCATCCTTATGTTTGGAGGAAAAAGGGAGGCGCTTGCAAGCCGAAGAACACCATCCCAACCGTGAAGCACGGGGGTGGCAGCATCATGTTGTGGGGATGCTTTGCTGCAGGAGGGACTGTTGCACTTCACAAAATAGATGGCGTCATGAGGAAAGAAAATGACGTGGATATATTGAAGCAACATCTCAAGACATCATTTCTCCAAGTTAAAGCTTGGTTGCAAATGGGTCCTCCAAATGGACAATACTTCAAAAGTTGTGGCAAAATGGCTTAAGGACAAGTTAGTCAAGGTATTGGAGTGGCCATCACAAAGCCCTGACCTCATCCTATAGAAAATTTGTGGGCAGAACTGAAAAAGCGTGTGCGAGCAAGGGGGCTTACAAACCTGACTCAGTTACACCAGCTCTGTTAGGAGGAAATTCACCCAACTTATTTCAGGAAGCTTGTGGAAGACTACCCAAAACATTTGACCCAAGTTAAACAATTTAAAGGCAATGCTACCAAATACTAATTGAGTGCATGTAAACCTCTGACCCACTGGGAATGTGATGAAAGAAAGAAATGCTGGAAAATCTAGGATTAGATGTCAGGAATTGTGAAAAACTGGTGTATGTAAACTTCCCGACTTCAACTGTAGATGTTTAATATTCTCATGGATGTAATGCACAGTTGACACTATTGTCCAGGGAACACTTTACTTGAAGCCTCCACCAACATAATGCTGTTGTAACAATAACATACTGTATTTATGTTGTTTGTACCTTATCTGCCTACCAGCTGTAAAGTTCAGAAATCAAAGATTCTTCTCCATTTCTCTATCGCTCTACCTCTCCATCGATCTCTATCCCTCCGCCTCTCACCTGTCATAGTGAAACCCTGAGAGTAGATGATCTCTCCATCTCCGTAGAAGAGTTCGTCGTCATCCTCGTCGTCCTGGTCGGCATAGCCGTGCAGGTGCTCCAGGTAGGGCAGTACGGTCATGCTACGCCACGCGTCCCTCCGATCAGCACTAGGGGGCATGGGCACCAGAGGCTCCGTTGCAGGGTGTTTCTTCCTTACCCAGCTGAAACCACAGAACATTGGTTACAGAATAAAAAATTCCAGAAACTTAAAATAAGATAAAATAAAGATTGTGGGCCCCTACCTCATTTTGGGGGCGACATATGCCTTTCATTTTGGACCCATCAAGCTTATTCTTTGTTTGTGCAGCTAAGTTAGCGTTTATTTAGCTAGGTGAGTCAGTTGAGAACCAATTCTTAATAATGCTTGAGATGCACAAAGCAAAAAAACTCAGTGAACTCTTATTTGCTTAAAGGGATACTTTGGGATTTTAGCCATTAGACCCTTTATCTACTTAACCAGTCAGATTAATTTGTGGATAAAATGTGTATCTCTGTGTCCAGTATGTTAGAGGTAGATTCCCCGAGACAATGCTAAATAGAGTTAGCACAATGACTGGAAGTCTATGGGTATCTGCTTCAAGTCATTGCGCTAATGCTTGTTAGCAACTTCCTTCAAACATCTGACTCAGGGGGAAGTAGATAAAGCACCTCATTTTCAAAATCCCGAAGTATCCCTTTAAACAAGAGGATTTGCTGATGGAAACATCACAATACAGTGCCTTTAGAAAGTATTAACATCCCTTTACTTTTTCCCCCAAGAAATGTGTTACAACCGGAATTTAAAATGTATTCAATTGAGATTGTGCGTTACTGGCCTCACACACAACCCCATAATGTCAAAGTGGAATTATGTTTTTATTTTTTACAAATTAACTAAAAATGAAAAGTGGAAATGTCTCAAGTCAATAAGTACTCAACCCCTTTGTTATGGAAGCCTAAATAAGTTCAGGAGTAAAACTTTGCTTAAGTCACATAAACACTATAATTGCACATGCAACTTAACATGATTTTTGAATTACTTCCACATCCGTTTCCCCACACATATAGATAATTGTAAGGTCCCGCAGTTGAACAGTGAATTTCAACCAGTAAGACCAGGGAGGTTTTCCAATGCTCATAAATGAGAACTTGTTCTCAACTACCCTACCTGATTAAATAAAGGTGAAATAAATCAATAAATGGCTCGCAAAGTAAGACACCGATTGGGAGATGGGTAAACTTTTTAAAAGCAGACATTGAATATCCCTTTGAGCATGGTGAAGTTATTAAATACAATTTTGATGGTGTATCAATACGTCCAGTCACTACAAAGATACAGGCATCCTTCCTAACTCAGTTGGCGGAGAGGAAGGAAACCGCCCAGGGATTTCACGAGGCCAATGGTGATTTTAAAACAGTTACCGAGTTTAATGGCTGTGATAGGAGAAAACTGAGGATGGATCAACAAAATTGTAGTTACTCAAGAATGCTAACCTAAATGACAGAGTGCTGCTAAATAAAAATATTCCAAAACATGCATCCTGTTTGCAATAAGGTACTAAAGTAAAACTGCAAAAATTAAATCCTGAATACAAAGCGTTGTGTTTGGGGCAAATCCTACACATTTGAGTTGCTTACCAAGATGACTGTTGAATGTTCCACGTTCTAGTTTTGACTTAGAATTTCAAGCCGATTTTATGGCACACTTGAAAATGCCTGTCTAGCAATGATCAACAATCAACTTGACGGAGCTTGAAGAATTTTAAAAAGAAGAATGTGCAAATATTGTACAATCCAGGTGTGCAAAGCTCTTAAGAGACTTACCCAGAAAGACTCACCCGTAATCGCTGCCAAAGGTGATTCTAACATGCATTGCCTCAGTGTTGTGAATATTTATGTCAATTAGATATTAAATTAAATTTAAATAACATGTTTTCACTTTGTCATTATGGAGTATTGTGTGTAGATGGGTGAATTCTAATTTGTAGAATCCATTTTGAATGCAACAAAATGGGGTATGAATGCGTTCTGAAGGCACTGTATATGTAACATCCTTAAATGTGTGAAAGAAACTACTAAAGGGGGAATGTCCCAGGGCTCTGCAGCTGACATGTAGGGGAACATGGGGACAGGCTTTGACATCTCTATGACAAAGAGGCAAGCTTCTGTCATATACCACGTCAGTAGGCAGTGTGTGTTCTCTCCAGACCGGGGTTCAAATACAATTTCAATTATTTTAAATTACTTTTAAATACATTTCAAAGTAAGAATTTCTAGATTTTTTTCCTTTGAAGATACATTCTAATATTCCACTAATTGAATTTGGAAATACAGTTGGAAAGTATCGGCGTGTATTTGAAAATACTCAAATACTCAAAATACACAGGCAAGTGTATACAAATACAAATACTCCCTTGCATAAAAATCCAGGTCGGTTTGGTCCTAGTTTTGAAATAAAGTATTGGGAAATAAGTATTTGAAAATGGTTTCAAATAGCAGGCCATTTATAGAATTGTTTTAAAATACTCCTAATACAGATAGTTGATTCAGCACCACATTACTGGAAAATAATCAAATACATAGAGTAAGTATTTAAATAACAAATACTTAGATAATGTATTTGAAGCCAGGTCTGGTTCTCTTACTCATTTACACATCAAATAGCGTGCGCACACACACACACACACTAGGGTCTCCTAATTAGGGGGCATGGTGGAAACAGCTGGTCTCTCCCAAGAGCACAGGCCTTTCATGTGTTTCATATAAAAAAATATCAAAAAGACACTCCCTGTCATCCATTACTATCATAGTAATTTGATATGCAAATACTCAACTACTGTACTGAAGTACAGTACAGAGATAGAAAGAGACTTGTTAGTGTGAAAAGCCTACTCCCAAGCCAGCTTCAAAGCCAAATCTCCAGTGTCCTCACATTGGGCTAACTACTAGTAATGGGGGGTTCCCTCATCTCTCTGCAACAGACATGTGGTGAGCAATATGTTTGGAACACCAAATCGCAATAAAATCACAATACAGTATCGGGATGATATCGTATGGCGAGGTCCCTAGAAATTCCCAGCCCTAGTAAATACAGGACAACAAAGTAGTCTTTGCAGCCAGGCATGATTTGCTCTGAAGTGGGCAGACAATGCAGATTGAGGACAACAGAAGCAGAGCCGCAATGCACAACAATAGAGCGATGTGTCATGACAACTGACCAAGGATTTCTTTGTCATTTGCACTGCAGTATGTGTCACCACTAAATCTCCTTCATGTCATGAAGCAGAATCACCTTGACAGGGCTCATATTTTAGGAGACAGAAATGTCCCACGTCCCCTTCCTCCTATTGCTAGAAATAGTGAAGAGCTAAGCAACACACTATGTAACAGGCAGCTTCCTTTCTGAGAGGAGTGAGTAATGGTAGAGAGGCCTGTGGAGACCTTGGCCTTTTGTTTCGTAACACATGGAGCATCAGTGACGACAGCCTTGCCATGGGGCCACAGAGGTAGGTGTATGTGCGCACAGTATGAGTGCTTGTGTGGGTGCATGCGTTTTCTGTACATTGTGACGTGGGATTGATTGTGTGTTTTCTGTACGTTGTGTGTACAACTCTTTTACGTTCAATCTACACCTCCGTCAAATCTTCTCCAGCTTTTCCATGATTATAACAGGACACACTCCCACTCACTGCTATTTGCTGATCAAGTGCTGCAGCCATTCTCCTCCACCTCCGCTCACTAGTTATATAAAGAAGGCTAACCAATGGAATAAGCAGTTACTTAAAGCAACTGATATATGTATACTGAACAAAAATATAAAATGCAAAAGTGTTGGTCCCATGGGTCATGAGCTGAAATAAAAGATCACAGAAATGTTCCATGCAACATTCCACAGGCCACAATCAACAGCCTGATCAAGTCTATGAGAAGGAAATATGTAGCACAGCAAAATGTGCAGGGTCGGATAATAATGTGGCGTGTGCAGGGTCGGATAATAATGTGGCGTGTGCAGGGTCGGATAATAATGTGGCGTGTGCAGGGTCGGATAATAATGTGGCGTGTGCAGGGTCGGATAATAATGTGGCGTGTGCAGGGTCGGATAATAATGTGGCGTATGCAGGGTCGAATAATAATGTGGCGTGTGCAGGGTCGGATAATAATGTGGCGTGTGCAGGGTCGGATATTAATGTGGCGTGTGCAGGGTCGGATATTAATGTGGCGTGTGCAGGGTCGGATATTAATGTGGCGTGTGCAGGGTCGGATATTAATGTGGCGTGTGCAGGGTCGGATATTAATGTGGCGTGTGCAGGGTCGGATATTAATGTGGCGTGTGCAGGGTCGGATAATAATGTGGCGTGTGCAGGGTCGGATAATAATGTGGCGTGTGCAGGGTCGGATAATAATGTGGCGTGTGCAGGGTCGGATAATAATGTGGCGTGTGCAGGGTAGGATAATAATGTGGTGTGTGCAGGGTAGGATAATAATGTGGTGTGTGCAGGGTAGGATAATAATGTTGTGTGTAGGGTAGGATAATAATGGTGTGTGTAGGGTAGGATAATAATGGTGTGTGTAGAGTAGGATAATAAGTATCAAGTCTCCATAAAGCAGCCTAGTGAAACTGCTTCACTTAACGAGAAGGGGGCCCCTAAGGAGCCGGGACATTAAAGTTGCATTGACTCCAGCATGGTGTCGCTACCCATTGTAATTCTCCTTAATGTTAATATTTGCACAGAGCTGGGTAATTCATTTTAAAGACCCATCTGCCCTTTTGCCTGGTTAAATAGTTATGCTGTCATTTTTCTCCAGCTCCTATTTACGTCTCCTTATCCTTGGTTTATTTTGGCCACACATAGAAGGACCACATATGAAGGAGCGATTGATTACGTACTCTTGAATAATTGCTATTAACATGCACTAAGGTAGGTTAGGCAACACGGGACGCACTACATCCTATCATGATGTGCAATCCATACATGGAAGTGAAAGAAACATGAAGTTGAAACACATTTGCTATCAAATTAATAAACTATGAATAAGCCATGTTAATAAACTGAATATTGAAAAAGCATATGCTAGATGTATCTAAACCAACTCTCAAACATAGTTCATTTAATGCGATGCAGTGCCGTAGACCGCAGAGCCACTCGGGATGCCAACATAGTTCATTACAAGCATGTGTATGTATCTACACTACCTGTTTTCATCATTTTTCTCTCATTCCATTTTGCACCCAATACAGCGAGCCAAGATGAAATGTGATTTTAAAGCAGTTTTGAGACGCCCACGGTGAATACAATACGTGATTTTCCCTCCCTCCCGAGCTCTAGCATCACACAGATACGCTTCAGTCATATGTTGCCATGGTAACTGCAGCCGGCCTTCACCAGAGCATCAGCCCATGTAGTCAAGAGTCTTTAAGGGCTTGGGGGGAAAAAAAAGGAAAGTTAGGAGAGAGAGAGGGAGCGATAGATAGGCAGCATTTCCCTGCCCAGCCAGTCTGACTGATGCCTTTTTAACTACAGCTCATCAGAAGCCCTGAGGTAGCACCAAATAAGGCAACGGATCTCACTACCACATGACTTCTTGATAATGTTAGATAGAGGCATACAAAAGGTTGGAAGCATAATTGGTTGTAATTAAGGTTGAATGGCGGGAACCCGGTTATCGATATTTATTTCCCAAAACCACTCACTTCTCCCAGGATAAAATAGCTGTGAGAACCCGGTAAATTATTTATGAAAAGCATGGCGTGAAATGGAACTGTTAAATGATATGCAATGTCTAAATCTAGCTTCGCTACGAACTCTGCATGATGAATCAATCCTCAGGGTGGGGACAGACAGCCCATCTCACTATGGAGGCATATAGACCTATGATCTCATCACGGTAACCTTTTTTTCTTTTCTTCCTGTGACAGGTAGGCCTACACTTGCTACAACATAGCCTATGTTACAATAATATAAAGACAGCATGCGTGCCTAATTTACCCATCCATATGGCGTATCACTCGATTATCTTTACGCGCGCGGGCACTCTCTCCATGTCCTCACTCTCCATCAACTACATTCAAATTGCTTCCAAAACAGATCTAGATTTATATATTGATGTCCTAGTCTACCTCTTTCAGGTAATAAATTCAATGCAGTATCAGCTTTTATATTAGTCTAATTAATGATGGGTTATGCATAATAAGCCTCTAACTTACAGCCTCTGTCTCTTGCGCAATAAGGAACCTCCTGTGTTCCACTGGCCTCTCTCCTTAAATAACGTTCCTTAGCTCTTGGAGTCCCATGCAGGAAAAGCTAGACTGGAATAGCTTGCTGGACATGATTACTTATACCAATAGACTATTCGAATAGGGACACAAGCTCTTGTTCCCTGAATGCTAAATACAGCAGCCAATAGAACTCATGGGTAGTTTGAAAGAAGAGCGAACGCGCAATAGCGGTCCGTAGCAGTTAACGGTTCAGACCCTTAACCATTCAATCTTTGTGAAGAGAAGTTAAAGCCTTTTGCGTCTAATTCTAAACCTATGTTATTCAAGGATGTTATTAGAATGATAAAGATAAGGACAAAAAACATATTTAATTTAACTGTTGAAAGCGAGGAAGGAATGAAGCAACAATAGAAAGAGGTAGGCTCTAACATTAGGGGAAATATATGATATATATGCATCAGCCTACTGATTACATAAACAGGCCCTATTACATTTCAAAATGTAATTTGCTAGCCCATACTTGTAACTTTGTAAGCCACATGGGCCATTATGTTTTTCTGTGGTGGGTAATGTGCAGTAGCCTATATCATATAGGTTATGTATTGTAAACAAACAGGAGCTGCATTACCATAAAAGCCTGTTCCAACACAATGGGCCTGACATTAGACCTCCACATGATACAAGAAAGAGGCAGTGGGTTCTGTTTTCTCCTCCCATCATTATCGAAGTGATACAATTTGGCCTTCAGCAGAGCACAGATGCAAATGACAACAAATCAATCACTAAAGTGACAGCTTGTTTCCTCGAGCACTTCACATTCATCATCCTATGTTGAAAATAAATAGATTGGACATCGCTCATCACCGGACTGCTGCTGCCCCCCCCCAATCTCCGATTGAATTTGCATTTCAATTAAGAGCACTCTCTTCAGCAAGTATGGAGGTAAGTTCAACTGCTGCTTCAGCTAGAAAGGGAGCACGATTACTTACTTGTGTTGTCTAATGTTTTGTATTGAGAACCTCTTCTCAGGGTCATACTCAAGCATTCCTGGAAGAAAAATACAAACATTTAATTGACAGCTACGTAATAATTTGATGATGCATTTATTCCTTTCATTATGTCCTTATTTTTGTGCGGTGTTTAAAATCAGGGCTATTTGACAACAATGAAAACAGACACTTGAGCATAATGAACGTTTCCATCGAGAAAAACAGAGTGGCTGTCCTTCAAACACGTCTTTACCAGAGAATTTTTTTCAATACACTGCATATTCGTGATACATCAAAACAACAACTGTTGTGACACCGAAGGTACAATACCCACAAAGCCATCTCCAAAAGACAAACCTCCAAGAATGAATCACTACTAACTACGAAGTACATTTGAGCGGTCAAATTAAGTCCAATAAAGAGGAACATTTATAATTCTGTGACCCTTCTTGTAATGAGTGATTCCTCACGAAACCGGGGCAAAAAGACGCCATGATTTGGGGGATTTTCACAAAATGTTATCCACTGAATGGTCATTTGGAGGAATAATTGTTGACATATATCTAAAAGCATAATTGAGAAATAAATGTATCAACATTGGCATCTCTAATAAGGCTTAATAACATGAAATAGAATATTGGGAGTGCCAGCAGCAGTGTTAGTCAGTCTAGACCAGGGCTCTTGAACCCTGTTCCTGGAGTTACCCTCCTGTATGTTCAGTCCAACCCCAGCTATTAACTAAACGGATTAAGCTTATCCACCAGCTAATTATTAGAATCAGGTGACCTCGAGTAGGGTTGGAGTGAGTAGGGTTAGTTCTCCAGCAACAAGGTTGGAGAGCCCTGGTCGAGACTCTTACCTCTTAACAGGCCAGAGAGCAGAGGGCCACACTCCTCTGGAACACTGTAGTCTCCCTTCCCAATGTTCTCAAACAGCTTATAGATGTTGTCACCTTCGAAAGGGTACAGGCTGGTTGTTATGTTATAACTGAAAAAAAAAAATACAATTCCAAAATCAAGAAGAGTACTTTAATGAAGAATAATCTGCAGGGGCGCAACTTTCACTGGGGATGGGGGAGGGCCCCCCCCCGCCACATTCTAAAATTGCATTTTTGTCCCCCCCAGTATTATCATTGGAATTTTACACAAAAACAAGGCAACAGTGTGGTTTAGGACCATGCGGACACCTCCGAGCAGTCATGAAGGCTGTTTGGAGTGTTTATTCGACTGGATAACATATATACACATATCACCCACACTTCTAAAACCAAAGTTACGCCCCTGATCATTTGCAATTCAAATCACATTATTAGACAGCAAAGCATGTTCAATTCAATAAATTGTATTTTTCACCAAAGAGGCATGAAATAAATATGCCAGCTGAAACAATTCATGTCAGAGTGGCCACTCACAGTGTGACACCAGCAGACCAGATGTCCACTTTGAACCCTGAGAAGGTGTCCAGGCCGTTGGCAATCTCTGGGGGCTGGAAGGCCGGAGAGCCCTGGCTCGTACAACACGTGTCGTCCTCTGCAAATGGGTGCAGCGCCTTGGGAGGGAGAACAGGAATACACAGATAATCATTCGGCCCCATAAAGGTAACCCAATTAAATTGCAATATAAAGTGGATATCGGAAAACAGTCAGAGGACTAGGGGCTCACCTCTGCTACACCCAGGTCGGAGATTCTTAGTGCGCCATTCGTCGTCAGCAGTAGATTCCCTGGTTTAATATCTTTGTGAACTATTCCTTGGCTGTGCAAATATTCCAAGCCATCTAGCAGCTGGCAAAAGTACCTGGGGAAAAATAGCAATACATCTGTATTAATGTCACTGTTTGGTGTTCGGACAGATATCTTTAGGCCACATATCTAGAACTATTGAATTGAGATGAAAGATACACATACCCATGAGCTTGAAAGACTGGAAACCTTTTCTCATCAACACTGTCCAACATCTCCTGCATTCCACATACACAATATTCCATCACCATATACGTAGGCAGAGTCAAGGAAAAGAGACATGGTGGCAATGGTTTCATACTGGTAATTTAGCAAGGAGCCAAAACAAACGTGCTATACATCTTCATCACCAAAGGATCTATATTAATTCTACACAAATAACCTTGAATCCTAATGTCTACTACAGTACTGATCAATATGTGGTTGACTGACTAGTCACTAATCCATGAAACTAGCTAGATACACAAAATATAAATCGATCCAAGTCTGGGAACATGCAATGTCCTTGAGAATACATTAATCTTCCTGAATGGACCGAAGTTGACAAGCGTACAAATCGTGAAAATGAATGTCTAAACAATACTCATTTCTGTATTCACACTCCTCAGGGTCACTTATCTAGCCAGCATCCTCAGCCAGAGCGGGAAGGAGAGAGGCGTGAAAGGGGATCATTAGTTCCTATAATAAATGTTCTCACCTCAACAATTACACAAAAAATGCCAATTGGGATTTACTTGACCCTACATTGGCAGATTCCTTCATGGTCCTAAAAAGCAAGTGCTAAAGCCATCTTAAGTGTCAACTGTACTAAAATGTATTGGAGAGACCCTTTTAATGTCAGAGACAAAGGTTACTGAGTGTTTATGTGGTGTAGAGCAGCAGACTAAGGACAAGCCAGAGATCATTACAATCAAAGACAGTGAGTTGGGGGGGCAGAAGGTAAACTTGTGAAGTTAGTCCATCTGATTTAACCTTGCCTTTTTCTCCCCAAGAGGCCAACAGAGACACCTTGTGGTCATACCGCTGAATTACAGCAACATGAGCTTTGAAGGACAGTGCATTGTTTTTACAGTTGATCTGCATAGCTTACTCGACAACTGTTCCATGGGACAAGATAATTCTCCAGATGTGAGGAAAAAAGTCACAATAGACGAGCCTAACCCACTATCCACACGTTATGCTTGGGCAAATCTTATGCAGTGCTTGAAGGCTTTGTTAGTGCGACTTGTATGACACGTGAGACATCACTATGGTTTAGATCAGGGGTGGGCAAACTTTTGGGTTGAGGGCCACATCGAGATTTTTGAAATTCAACAGACGACCGCATTTTTGGGGGGACCAATTGTTTGTTAAAATCAATTTGCGGGGGCATCCTGAGTGGCGCAGCAGTCTAAGGCACTGCATCGCAGTGCTTGAGGCATCCCTACCGCTGGCCGTGACCGGGAGACCCATGAGGCAGCGCACAATTGGCCCAGCGTCATCCGGGTTAGGAGAGGGTTTGGCAGAGATTTCCTTGTCCCATCACGCTCTAGCAAATCATATGGTGGGACGGGCGCAGTGCACGCTGATGCGGTCGCCAGGTGCACAGTGTTTCCTCTGACACATTGGTGCGGCTGGGTGAAGCAGTTATCGGGTCAAGAAGCAGTGCCGCTTGGCTAGGTCGTGTTTCGGAGGACGCACGGCTCTCGACCCTTACCTCTCCTGAGTCCATAAGGGAGTTGCAGCGATGGGACAAGTCTGTAACTACCAATTGGATACCACGAAATTGGCAAGAAAAATAAATAAATATATATACACACATACATTTCTACAAAAAAAAGTAAATTTAATGTCTAGTTGGCCAGATTCAAGTGCACAGCGAGCCCAGATAGGAACCGTGGGCTCATGCTAAAGAATAAAAACATTTTTTTAAAGGATATATCTTTTGCTTCTCCTCATTATACAAAACTTCAACCAACTGGATAATATTCTTGTGCCTTAATCTTCGTAGCAGCTGAATCTCTCTGTAAAGAAATAAAAGTGTTTAGATATATGGTAAAAGGAAAACTGGAGTAATTGCACTATGGAATAATACTGCATTTTCATCAGCACTCACAACAAAAGACACAGGGCAAAGATAATTTGAACAGCCTTCATGTTTTATCTTCTGGCCTTTCAAAGGAAAGATTTATTGAGATAAACATTAGTGTCCTGAAAAGCTCAATTTACATCCCACTTCAATCAACAGTGAGGTTCATTTTACATTCAGTAATTCCTCAGAGTAAATCCTGAAGTACATAATCTGATTAGAAGAATATTCACACACCAAAACAACAAATCCATCAACACAGCTAGCTTATTCTGTAGATCAACACTAAAAGCACTGAAAGGCCATGCAAAGCATTCCACATACTTTTTGACATTTTGCTCCCCATTGGGGATGCGTCTCAGCTTCTTCTTCTTGAGGATCTTGACTGCCCTCCTGCAGAGGGTCTCAGAGTCCAGCATCTCCTTCACCTTCCCGTAGGAGCCCTCCCCCAGCAGGTCTCCCATCAGGTACTTCCCAATCAGCTTGGCCTTCTTCCTCCGCGGCTCGTAGATGACTTCAGTGGAGTCGATGCGGTGGATGAAGGTTTCCATGCACATGGTCAAGTCATTCTCTAAATAGTCCATGTGTTCATGGATGTCCTCGTCATTCATGGTTGCCCCTTCAGCAACTTGACTGTTCTTTAATAATACTGTACTGTTTGTTTCTGGATGCCCTGGGTCGGACTGTACAAAATTGCAAGAAAAATATTCCAATACTGAATATTGAAATGCAGGATGCTGCAACTGCAGAAAGGCTACAGAATGTTCTCCTTAACCTGCTGACCATGCAGCACTGCTTGAGCAGAGAAGTGAGTGGACTGGGTTTGGGTACTGTCCAATATTACAATGTCTGGCTATGGTATGAGGGAATGGTTTGGTTCTTTGTTCTCTGATATAGGCCTATTCCCTCCTTAGCCGTGTCCTTGTGACACCTGGGACCTGCAGTGTTGTGATGTGTGCAGCTTTCTTTGGTTCTTGGTGAATGTCATGTTGTGGGCAACTTAATTGTGAATCAGGTATATGATTTTCTTTGAGTTCTTCTACAATGTTTAGCTGATCTAATTTTCTACCTCCATCCCATGTACCGAATAAATCCGGGGTACTTGCCAAGACTGCAAAACTGGTCTGCCAGCGTCAATGAATCGTTGCAGGGATCCTCAGATCTGCATTACAAATGCACAATCGCATAAGAATTTTGATGAAATTCACATCATGAGATGGCACCTTCCAAATGCTTGGAATATGACAAATACACACTACCAATGATATGGATGTGCGATCATAACGATTTACATTTGAATCCAATTACAACATGCAATGCTAAATATCACATCCATTCAACAAAAATAGCAGGTCATGGATAATATACAGTAATCAGTGAGATAGGATAGTGCAAACCAGCAGATAGCTAGCGAGGCTATGGCACACAGAGGCACAATAACATTTCTGAGATTCGATTCATTGTAGCAGCCAACTCTTGTGTAATAACAATATCTCCCCAACTAGCTAGTCTGTTTGCCAACTAGCTATTCACTACTGTAACGCTTCGCAGTCACGTCCACAAACCAAGCAATGTTATTAGCATTCAGCTAGCTTGCTTAGCAAGCATACATACTAACTAGCTAGCTAGCTAGCCATCTATGTACGACAACCCTGCTAGATAACGTAACGAACGCTACATTTATTTCACGCCACGTCATTTTTCATAACATTTGCAGTTACGGGGTACATGTTTTGTATGTTGAAAGAGGTCAACTTTACCTTGTATGCTACTTGACCGATATCATCGATTTCCCATGTAGAAGTGCTGGATGTCAGAAACGCCTCCATCTTGTTTACACACTCCATGCTCCAAACCAAAGACAGTACAATATGAAGATAGGGTAAAACTGCTTCTCCAATAGAAATCCCCGATCACAGTTGTAGGCGATGTCATGGCGACGTTGACTAGCAAAGCGCATGCGTATAAAAACGTCATCGTGTCTGATGGTCGTCTCGCGCTAAACTCAAACAAATCAAAGGCACTCCATCGATATAAAGTTGTTGTAGACTAAAATAAAATAAAATCAGTTTGTCACTTTCTCGAGGTTGGAGTAATAACATGTTCAGCTACTTAAGTACTTGTCTTGAATCTAGGTTGTGCATTCAGATTTCGAGAAAATGAAAAACTAAGGAATCATTTTTATTTTCTCTCATTAACTTATTAAGCCCCAAACCCCGGTCTGGTCTGTTTGGTCTGTTTCGCAAGCGTTCCCGGAAGTCTCGCGATGTTGGCCTCTGGGTTTAGAAACGCTGTGACCAAACCATAGAAATTCACCATGCTGAAATATATTTCAACCGCTAAGAATTGTGGTATAAGAATACATGGCGTGATCCTCCGAGGGGTTAAAAGTATCCATATGAAAGTCATACAGTAGTCTGCTACTAAGGTTGGTTATATGCTCAAAAAAAAAAAATATATATATACTGTTTTTACCATGTGTAGTTTTTTTCTGTAGAAACAGGACTGTTTCTGTGAATTGACTTCAATGAAAACATGTCTGGTGAGGCTGCATGAACACATTATTGGATTATGCTAATAAATTATAATGATGATTTTATTCAGCCTTCTCTTATGTGGATGTGATGTTAACACTCACCAGTTGATGGCAGCACTGGTAGATTATATTTTTCTGGACCAAATGCAAAGTGGCCCCAATGATACAGTGGCACATTGCAACACAGCCTACAAGTAAACAGACAGACAGATGGATGGAAAGAGAAAAGACAATCAGAAGACAGAATATATGATTGATAGGTTGATATAACATATATCCTTAGTCATATAGCTTTGAGAAAACCCTAGATTCCACACATACTTTAATTTCATGCTGTTTCACAACATTTCTCGAACTTGAAAGGTCCCATCAGTATTGCTTTACCATAGAGTACATAAATAATGGAGATTTGAAGTGGTTAGTCTGGGTTGTCATGCACTGGCCTCATTATCTGTGTGGCCCAATGATCCAAACCATGTGAGCTGCTGCAGTGACCCAGTGCTCCAGCCCACCCACTGCACCACTCTGACTGGTCTGCATTCCTGCTGTGCCCTAGGGTCTCTGTGCAGCAACAGAAGGCAACATCATTCATCACAACTTACAGCAACAGCATGTGCTACTTTAATTTTCTCCACCATCAAAGGGACTACATTAATGCCAGAGACAGACAGATGGGAAGATTGACACAACTTTGGCTCCCAAGCAACACCATACTCCACAGAAGACAGAGGCAGTGAGAGGGGACAGGAGAAAGAAAGGAGCCGGAGGGGGGGGGGGGGGGGGGGGGGGCTGAAAGGTATTTCATTTCCACAGAAATCAATTGACTAGCAGCCAGATGTGTCCATGTAGACCACAAGGACGGCTCTCTGATAAACAAGCAGGGATCCAGGGCTGCAGGAGGAATGATAGAGGCATACATGTGGCTAAAATGGGGCTCACTCTGCCATTCTCACTTAGGGGTTCTATCGGTGAGTGCCAGACAGCGTTACGGATCAACTGATTACAAGTATTACAAGTAATCAGTTACATGTCATTTGATTGCAAAAAATATATAATCTAACTGTAGTTACTTAACCAGCAGAAATATTGTAAGCAGATTACAGAGACTTTTGAATAACTTGATAATTCCTTCAATTCAGAAAGGATGTCGTTGAGAGAGAAAAAAAAATTATGACGCCTTTCTGTTTTCTCAATGACATTATATAAACTGAAATATCACGTAAATATTCAGACCCTTTACTCAGCACTTTGTTGAAGCACATTTGGCAGCGATTACAGCCTTCAGTCTTCTTTGGTATGACGCTACAAGCTTGGTACACCTGTATTTGGGGAGTTTCTCCCATTCTCTCCAGATCCTCCCAAGCTCTGTCAAGTTGGATGGGGAGCGTTGCTGCACAGCTATTTTCAAGTCTCTCCAGAGATGTTCGATTGGGTGGCTGGGCCACTCAAGGACATTGAGAGACTTGTGTGGTCCTGAGTGCTCTGGAGCAGGTTTTCATCAAGGATCTCTCTGTACTTTGCTCCATTCATTCTTGCCTCAATCCTGACTAGTCTCCCAGTCCCTGTTGCTGAAAAACATCTCTACAGCATGATTTAATCCATTTTAGAATAAGGCTGTAACGTAAACAATTTTGGAAAAAGTCAAGGGGTCTGAATACTTCCCGAAGGAACTGTATATCCTGTTATCGGTATACCATTTTTTTAAAGACAGAAATGTGATATTGTTCTTATTGATTATAGCTAACATTGTCCACAGAGCAAATTATCTCTATGTAACACAATTGAAAGCTGAAAAGTGCTAAAGTGGTTCTACATTATTTGAAATATTTATATGGAAAAAAATGATGTATTACTTATTTCCATATAATAATTTAAAATGATACAAAACCAATTTGAAATGTGGTATGCCTACTTTACAATCACAATAACATTATCAGAAGATGCATGGTGCAGTTACATCTGTTGCACTCCGGTGAGGGGACGTCTCACGTAGAAAACTGTCCGTTCCAGCATTTTAACTGGCTGAGACCATTGCCTATCCCAGCAGCATAACTCAGTGGGTTAGGCCTAAATATCTATAAAGAGGGGAACAACATCACTTACAACACATTCATTCACTTAAGAGAGAGAACTCTGCGAACTTCACCATTGGCAAGTTCAAAACATTTGAAACCATTTGCAAAAGGACAAACACATTTTTTTGCAAGTTTTGCCACAACTTTTATTTTAGAACTTTATATTTTCTTGTCACCATGGGCTTTTTGACTGCTCTTTTCGGTGTGACACTTCTTGCTTTGTGTCAAATCTTTGGCAGTTACCATGTAAATGGTGAGTAAAGCTTTTCAAATGTATTTTCTAATCAATTATGTTTTATACATTATGATTCATTATGAACGTTTTTCTTAAAAAAATAATAGTCTAACTTTATTAGTTTATGTTTAAACGTTATTCAAAGTTTTGTATCATT
Organism: Oncorhynchus kisutch; assembly: GCF_002021735.2. Classification (NCBI taxonomy): domain Eukaryota; kingdom Metazoa; phylum Chordata; class Actinopteri; order Salmoniformes; family Salmonidae; genus Oncorhynchus; species Oncorhynchus kisutch. The sequence continues at coordinate 37,065,622 of NC_034186.2, read as the reverse complement.
CAAAATTGATAGTAAAAAAATGTATAATGAAAACAAACCAACTAAAGCCATAGTTTTGCTCTCTTGATACTTAGAATTCTATATTTACAGAGTGCAGGTGCACATGGTGTTACTACAGCTTAATAATAATGTATGTATTACATACAGTTAGCTACTTCATCACTGGTTGGAATTAGTATACAGAACTGCATTTATGGATTCCAAAGTCATTTTAATGTCTCATTTTGGCTACTATTATTTTTTAAACAATATGAGAGATGTGTAAGTGATGAGTTCTAAAACCTATAAACAAAACTCTATGACAGTGCAACAGCAGGTCTCTATTCTCCTGTCTGAATTGGTGTATTAAATGCTGGTAAAGTGTATTGTGTGTGGAGAGAGAGATCAGCCAGGTCTGACTATGACTGGTCTGGTCCATTCAGCCCACTTTGATGTAGAGTAGACAGAGTCCTGAATATTGTACAAGTGGGCTCTGGCTCTGAAGTCAACTGAAGTGGGCTATTTGTATTTCCTGGAGGCCATTGTATACATTCAATTATAAACTGGGTGATTCGAGCACTGAATGTTGATTGGCTATCAGACCGTATACCACGAGTATGACAAAACATTTATTTTTAAGGCTCTAATTACGTTGGTAACCAGTTTATAATAGCAATAAGGCACCTCTGGGGTTTATGATAAATATATATTTACATTTTTGGGGTTTGTTACTTTCACCCATTTTTCTCCCCATTTTCGTGGTATCCAGTTGGTAGTTACAGTCTTGTCTCATTGCTGCAACTCCCGTACGAAATTCGGAGAGAAAATGTCGAGAGCCGTGCATCCTCCGAAACACAACCCAACCAAGGTTCTTGACACAATGCTCACTTAACCCGGAAGTCAGCCGCACCAATGTGTCGGAGGAAACACCGTGTACCTGGCGACCGTGTCAGCGTGCACTGCGCCCGGCCCACCACAGGACTCACTAGTGTGCGATAGGACAAGGACATCCCTGGCGGCCAAACCCTCCTCTAACCCGGACTACCCTGGGCCAATTGTGCACCACCCCATGGGTCTCCCAGTCATGGCCGGCTGCGACAGAGCCTGGACTCAAACCCAGAATCTCTAGTGGCACAGCTAGCACTGCGATGCAGTGCCTTAGACAACTTAGACCACACTTGGGAGGCCTGGGGTTTGTGATGGCCAATATACCACGGCTAAGGGCTGTATCCAGACACTCCATTTTGCATTGTGCAGAAAAACGGCCCTTAGCCATGGTATATTGACCATATTCCACACCTCCTTGGGCCTTATTGCTTAAGTATGTCTACTTTAAGTATGTCAATCATGTGAAGTCATGTATGTCATGTATGTCAAGTATGTATGAAAAAATCCAACTCAACGTGTTTTTGTGTTTGTTGTGGTGTGTTCAGCGGGGATGTGCTGGCTGCAGCAGAGCCAGGAGCAGCGCTGTGACATGGTGCTGATGCGTGGGGTCAGCAGGGAGGAATGCTGCGCCGGGGGCCGTCTAGACACGGCCTGGTCCAACACCAGTCTGCCCATTAATGAGGTCAGCCTGCTGGGCTTCCTGGGAATCGTGTCCTGCAAACTCTGCAAAGGTAGATCATATTTAATAGATCATATTTAATACATAGCAACATAACTGAAAATGAATGAAGCAAAGAAGTTTAGGGCTCACATTTGAGTATAGCTCCAAATGGCAGCTCATATGGCCATAACCAGATCACCTGTCTTCTTCTTGGGATAACTTTGATCCAAATGGAATTTCCAAGCTAAGTTGATTTCCAGAGGTCTCTTATAAGTTTTTTGAAAACTTAGCTGTGGATCGGGGCCAGGCGTTCCATCTAACTCTGTCCAGCTGTCTTGAGTCGCTCCCACTATTGGAAGCCTTGGCCAGGTATTCAGGTTCACTCAAGGATATTTATTCCTGTTTTTAGGAACTAAGGCACCTGAACATGTGCATGTGATCTCTGGTCAGGGTATAGATTATTATTTTAAGCCATGTGAGGATGATTAGTGTCAGCAAAGCTGAAGCCAAATACCAATTGCTACCAAATACCAATTGAATCGTAGATTTAAAATGCAGTAGCATCCCTGCCAACTAGTCTATTCCAGCATGCTGTTTATTACCAAAACGGTATGAGCCAAATCAACAGCAGCATTAGAATGACATGTCAGCATAAGGAAACAATGAAATGTTCTCATTAATAACATGACGCTTCAATGATAAGTGAATGAACTCAAGTGATCCAGAATGAGAAGCAGACAAGTTATAAAAGACAAGCTATAAAATTCAATCATTTAGCTGCATTTGTATCTCTCCATCGAGAGGCTGGTCTACCACAAAGGAATTGTTCACTAATATATCTCCTCAAAGTTACAGCGCAAGTGAATGACATTGAACATTTTGAATAAATGGGAAATAACCTTCCTCCTCCTCCCTCCTCTAATTCACTCTGCATGAATTATTTCCCAATGCTGGCTGGGACACAGGCCTGGTTTGCCTCCCCTCAGAGAAAAAAAAACACATTCCTGTTTACCACAGGAGAAATGTCTGCCACATGCCCAGACGTCTGTTCCTCATAATATGGAGCACTATTTGGATCATTAGTCCAACTGAAAGAACAAAACTAAAGCATCAATGTACATGTGATACTGTGGGGAAGTGCTGTTCTATTATCATACTGTAGCACTCCCTGTCAGACTCAGACTGAACCTCCACAGTGGGTCCTCTTGGGGCTACTGATTTCCAGTGGTTCAAAGCATTCCTGGGTGTTGACTAGATCTCCATGACTGGCCTATCTGTCTATCTGTATTGATTTGTGAAAATGTATAAAATCATAACCGGCTGCCAGTAAAGCTGGACCAAAACATAACAGAAAAAGGGAACTGCTTGGATTCCCTGGAAGGGAGGGGGACAAATCTAATACTTGTGTGAGAATCCCAGAGGTAGCAGAGTTGGCCTCTTTGGAGATGGAGAATAACAGGATATTAAAGCAAGTGCTCGCGGAGAAAGGAAATAAAGTCCTGCTTTTTTACAGGATCTCAGGGATCAGGGCCGAACATCACTCTGTATCAGGATCAAACAGGTCCCGAGAAGCCTGTTGAAAAGTGACGATGGTATCTGTGTTGTTTTAGGGTTACAGTACTAGGAGACTTCCTATTGACCTGGCTGGGCCTTGGACAGTCTACTAGTGTCCGTTTAGCCTGCGTTTCCTCCTGCCACATCTGTCAGCCTGTAAAACCCAGTGACAGGCCTTTGAACTGGCTCGGTCTGCTCGAACACCCCTCCATCCATCTATGAGACTTAGCCCATTGCAGGGATCCATTCCACTGTCATGGAAACAGGCACAACCTCAGACACATTCCTACAGACTAGACATCCTCGAGCATGACCATAAACAAAATATGTGTTTATTGCAAATGTTTTGCTGGATGAATCATGCTGCGGTGAAGGCAACATTTTTCATCCATTTTATTCTGTTCTGTGGAGAATGAATCTTGAGCATCAGATGATCTGGATCACTTGATGACAGAACATTGAATGTAAGTTAACGCTTTGACAATAATACTGACTTTCTACTCTATGTTGGGCAGAGACCTGTGATGGTGTGAAATGCGGCCCGGGGAAGGTGTGTAAGATGATGGTTGGACGTCCTCAGTGTGTGTGTTCTCCTGACTGCACTAACATCTCCATAAAGCATGCTGTGTGTGGGAGCGATGGGAAGTCCTACCGTGATGAGTGTGCTCTGCTGATGGCCCGCTGTAAGGGCCACCCTGATCTGGAGGTCATGTACCAGGGAGAATGCAAAAGTGAGGACACCTGTGCTTCGAACAAGTTATCTTGCGTATGTCAGCAGTTTGGTTATTTCCAGTACTCATTGTGCTACTGAAGCAATATTACACACAATATCAGATACAAATATGTGTCCATGTTCTGTCCAGAGTCGTGCTCCAACGTGGTGTGCCCAGGTACCCACACCTGTGTGACGGACCAGACTAACAGTGCCCACTGTGTCATGTGCCGCATGACCCCCTGCCCAATACCGCTGAAGTCCGAGGTGCCTATCTGTGGCAATGACAACATCACCTACCCCAGCGCCTGCCACCTCCGCAGAGCCACCTGCTTTCTGGGGCGCTCCATAGGAGTGCGTCACTATGGCAACTGCTCTAGTAAGTCCCCTTACCTTTCCTGATCTGTCAACACAGCCTAAGTATAGAAATGAATAAACAACCTCAATTAATTTTCTAGTGACTTTAGATATTTAGTACTTTGCATTGATTTGGCATGTGTTGTCTGTGCTTGATATTTTTGTCTTGGGTTCTCTCTCTCAGGTGTTCCGAGGAACAGTCTGGATTTGGAGGGCAGTGAGGAGAATTCACTCTAGAGGGACAGTTCTGGTGTGGTCCACCTGGTACTACAGTCCACCTGGTAAGAAGATTTCCAAGAGATCACCTTCGATAGGTTGTTGTCCCGCTGTTCACTCCCCAAGCTCTGATTGATGTTGACATCTTTTTTTACAATCACCTATCCCCTCCATCTCTACCACCTGTACATAGAATGACGATACATTTGATGTGGGAGAACCTGCTGGAAGAAACCATTTTTATTCCAAAAGGAAACTAATACTGCATTTGTTGATGCATGCAATGTATGTTAAATGGGATGATTTGCTCGTAAAACTGTGGAAACAGACGAAAGGCGTATATCTTAAAAAATAAATATCTAGTCGACTTTGAATAGAGGAAGATATGTGTATATTGTAAATAAATACCACTACTATTTATTGGAGAAGGTATCAAATCTGTTATATTTATGCTTTTACTCTGTATTCAAATCCATATATCCATAGGTCAGCTTTTACAAAAAAATGTATTTATTGTATTTGGTTTTCAGATGTACATGTATTTCAATGGCCACTGACATTCTTTTATTTCAGAGAGTTGTTTTTATTTTTGTGTTTTTTCATATCCCTAAATGAAGTGCATTAGTCCCCTAAAAGCAACATGGCAAGGCAACCTCAATTTGTTTGGTTACTGGATACCACATTTAGTATATGTCAATCATGTGAAGTCATGTATGTCAAGTATGTTTCAGTCTTTGTTTGGAGGTGAGGGAAGACTCAGCCAAAACAAAGTATACAGCATGTCTCCTCTTGCTCTGCCTACACAGAGTATGATACTGTTTACGCTGGAGCCCAATCAAAACTCTGAGCCACCCGCTGATTGCTGAAATTAAAAGTTTAGTTCTGTCTGCAGCAGTTTTATTAGGCTGTTTGTTTGACACCAAGCCTTTACAATACCTCCACTGTTGAAGTCTTGGCTTTGTTTATTTCATATGTTTGTAGGTCATACGAGTTCAATATAATGCCATTCGGGTTGTTGAATACACCATAACAGTGGAACTGAAAAATCTGACAAATGTTGTTAGCCTTATCAAATTGAAAACAGAATCAAATTTGTCTGGGAATGCCAAATGACCTCAAGTTAACTCACCGGATCCCCAGACTTTGCAGCTGAATATATCTGTTCAATGTTGAAATACTGTCAACCATTTGAACCAAATGGGCAGATAGCTATTTGTAAATAGCTATTGGTTATTGTAATGTGAATGAATAGTACTTCCCATTTATCTAGATGATTTAATTGATTTTGGGATAAAAAATAAATAAATACATACTGTTGTTGAACAATTAAAAGTACTTTATTGTAAATACAACTCCATTTCATGTACATGTACCAGTGTACCTACTGTGAAATTTAAATGATCAATGTATCTTCTTATTTTTGTACTCTCAACATAAACTATACTATTTGTCATGAGGCCTCTTTCATTTCTGGTGTGACTTAAATTCAGCACAAATGAGAAACACCTGTTACACAAGTCAGAATTTTCTCATTGGCAATTACAAGGAGTGGAATGTTAGCTAAAGAAAATGGTACTCAGGCTATGGTCTCTCTGGTTTAGTGTATAATTCCAGAAAGGCTTTGTCCTACCCTCTGTTATTAACTCTCTATCATACAATATATATCTTACAATACAGGCACTGCATGCACAGTAATTACCATTCTATATGTAATGTTTACATGCCTTTTGCCAGTCTAAAAATACACACAATAGTAAAGAAATGTATCAATGGCAGTCATTGCAAGCCTCATGTGGCTGCGTGATAAGCTTATATGCACAGCATCTATCACTTACTGCCAAAAGGAGGTCGCGTTCATGATTATGAACTGTGGTGAACTGTCCACGTTAACTACCCTCACAGAAGAGCAGCAGGTGGGCTAGAGTGATGGACGGTTTTTACTATGCTGCAGCCTCTGTTCGTGCAATGGCCCTGGCGCCTGACAGCCCACTGACAGGCCTCAGAGGAGAGGAGACCAGAGGAGAGGGGCGGTGGAGCATCAAAGCAGGGGGACAGGCCCCCGTTTCCTGTCCCTGTGGAGCCTCCTCTGGAGGAGAGGAGGTGGGTGAGGTGAGAGACAGAGGGCCACTGACTGACTCACTTTTCTGTATGAAATACCTTCCTTGTTTTCCTTACTCTGACTGAGAGCCACTCCTGGACTGACTGGGCCAGCATCTGGTTTAACTTTGGGAGATGTTTATATTCTGTTCCAAGCACCCTTTTATTACATTGGGAAAGGACTTAAATGTTTGCTCGAACGGGCAATAACAATGCCATCGAAAAGTGGTTGTTTTTCTGATATGCATGCATCTTATTTCTTGTTCTACAATTTCTCTGCTCTAAATTATGTTCTTTCATTTTCTGTTTTCTAATGAAATGATGACATAGCGGGAAGAATGTGTGACGCTGCTAACCCATTCCATTTTGCCTAGTTTACTGAGTTCTGGTACAAACTTTAATGGCCTGATGATCTTGTCATCAGCAACCAAGACCTGACCTCAATGTGATCCAATGGCATGCACCACTCAATAATGCCAGCTCAGTTTTTCATATAGTGATAATTGGTATATAAAAGTTTTTTCCACAGGCTATTCTATATTACAGTTAAGTGCCAAAGGGCCTAAAATTGAAGGAATTTAAAGTAAAGTTTAATTATGGAAAGAGCATGGGAAAATGTAAACGCTTTAATGCGGTGGTTTCCAGACTGTTTTGGGGATGTGACCCATCTAAAGCCTTTTCAATGTCTTGTGACCCACCCAATAAACAAAACCAATGTTTCTGGCACCAATCTAGACTAAACTGTGACCCAAAGGAATCTCTGTGACCAAACAGTAGAACAGAAAACAAATGTATTGTCAATTAGTTGAAAATTAAATGTTTTTCAGCCTCTCCCAACACTTGAGATACCAGAGGAGGCTGGTGGGAGGAGATATAGAGGGACGGGCAATGGCTGGATTGGAATTAATGGAACGGTATCAAACACATCTAACATATGAAAACCACAATTCCATTCCAGACATTACAATGAGCCTGTCCTCCTATAGCTCGTCCCACCAGCCTCCACTGCCGGACACACACACATGTCGAGAGGCACAGGGTCAGCAGCAGTACAGTGCCCCTGGATGGAGAGCAATTGTGGGGGGTTAAGTGTCTTGCTCAAGGGCACAACGGCAGGAAATGGTACATGGGATCAGAGACCAGCAGCCTTCCAGCTGCCAGTTCACATTCATTCACATTTTTGTGTTGCCCGGCCTGGGGCTTGCGATTCGTAGCACACCATGATCACATGCTCCACAGAGCAATCTGTTTTCTACACATAAGGGGCTGTTCTGAAGGCCACTTCCTGAATGGAGGGAGTGGGACTGAGTGTGTAATCCTGCTGTAGATGATGCGTCATGCAAATCCGTGGGTTTTCCCAGAACACACTGCTCTTTTGCTCTGAATCTAACAGATGCACATGGCACAAATCCCTCTGTCAGGAGCTCCAACTGAAATGTTTAGACTTTCAAACAAACACCTGTAGCAACTAAGTGTACACACTCAAGTTTGAGAGCTGTTGGGTCCATCCATTTTGATCATACACAAGTCCTCATAGCTCTTTCTCCATGCCTATTTTTGTATGTTTTTCGTCGTCATGGTGCGTCATTTCCTACAGTCGACTGACAACTTCCAGTAAGTTACACCCACTAGTTTGATCGACATAGACGTCTTGACAAAAACATGCTGGAGCTCGCAAAGAGACCACCCACTCTCCACATCACACCACTTGATTTTAAACAGCCCAACCCCACAGCTGAAACTAATTGATATACAGTGCCTTCGGAAAGTATTCAGACCCCTTGACTTTTTCCACATTTTGTTACATTGCAGCCCTATTCTAAAATGTATTAAATAAAAAAGATTCCTCAGCAATCTACACAGAATAACCCATAATAACAAAGAAAAAACAGGTTTTTAGACATTTTTACATAAGTATTCAGACCCTTTGCTATGAGACTCGAAATTGAGCTCAGGTGCATCCTGTTTCCATTGATCATCCTTGAGATGTTTCTACAACTTGATTGGAGTCCACCTGTGGTAAATTCAATTGTTTGGACATGATTTGGAAAGGCACACACCTGTCTATATAAGGTCCCACAGTTGACAGTGCACGTCAGAGTAAAAACCAAGCCATGAGGTCGAAGGAATTGTCCGTACAGCCCCGAGACAGGATTGTGTCGAGGCACAATTTCTGCAGCATTAAAGGTCCCCAAGAACACAGTGACCTCCATCCTTAAATGGAAGACGTTTGGAACCATCAAGACTCTTCCTAGAGCTGGCCAAACTGAGCAATCGAGGGAGAAGGGCCTTGGTCAGGGAGGGGACAAAGAGCCCGATGGTCACTCTGACAGAGCTCTAGAGTTCCTCTGTGGAGATGGGAGAACCTTTCAGAAAGACAACCATCTCTGCAGCACTCCACCAATCAGGCCTTTATGGTAGAGTTGCCAGCCGGAAGCCACTCCTCAGTAAAAGGCACATGACAGCCCCCTTGGAGTTTGCCAAAAGGCACCAAAAAACTATCAGACAATGAGAAACAAGATTCTCTGGTCTGATGAAACCAAGATTGAACTCTTTGGCCTGAATGCCAAGCGTCACGTCTGGAGGAAACCTGGCACCATCCCTACGGTGAAGCATGATGGTGGCAGCATCATGCAGTGGGGATGTTTTTCAGCGGCAGGGACTGGGAGACTAGTCAGGATAGAGGAAAAGATGAATGGATCAAAGTACAGAGAGATCCATGATTAAAACCTGCTCAGGACCTCAGACTGGGGCGAAGGTTCACCTTCCAACAGGACAACTCTAAGCACAGAGCTAAGGCAATGCAGAAGAGGCTTTGGGACAAGTCTCTTCATGTACTTGAGTGGCCCAGCCAGAGCCTGGACTTGAACCCGATCTAACATCTTTGGAGAGACCTGATAATAGCTGTGCAGCGACGCTCCCCATCCAACCTGACAGAGCTTGAGAGGATCTGCAGAGAAGAATGGGAGAAACTCCCCTAAAACAGGTGTGCCAAGCTTGTAGCATCATACCCAAGACTTGATGCTGTAATCGCTGCCAAAGGTGCTTCAACAAAGTATTGAGTAAAGGGTCTGAATACTTATGTAAATGTGATGTTTCAGTTTTTAAAATGTTATATAATAGCAAAAAAAATTACAAACCAGTTTTTGCTTCGCTAAAATATTGAGGGAACCTAATAAAATAGTCAAATATAATTTCTGTGCCTTAATAAATATCTAAAATATGACCTTTTTGAACTAGTAACATAGTAGACAACTATTTTAGTATGTGATGAACACCTGTCTTTGAGTCTGTTTGCAATTGGCTTCAATTACAGCAAGATATATACCCTTTGACTCCATCATTACATTGTCAACATAAACTTGTCATCCACTGTGCCACCACTAGGCTAACATATCACTCCACCTGCACCATTAAACACCAGCAGTGCCCTGTTAGCAATTGAGGGCCATGCTTTCAATTGCGGGGGGATAATCAGACCATCAAGACAAGAGATCAACAGATTTGGGAAGTTGCGCAAAAAGTTAATTGTCCCCAATTATGCAACTTTTCTTTTCCTGGATGCGTCTACTGGGACAGCCTGACCCCTGACCCCTGACTGTGTCTGTGTGTGGTCTGATTAAGTCAGTGGAGACGGCAGCTGGATTTGCTGGAGTGTGATTATTAGCAAAATATTACAGCTGTGACAAACAACCACTTAATTGTTTGGTCTAGGAATGGGATAGTATTATTGTTGATTGACCCTCTGCACCCTGTGATGACAAGGTCACTGATTGAACCCAGGTGCGGGCACAGGTTGAATGCGTCATTGGGGGAAGTTATGTTAACTGAATGTTCCCAGTCTTACCCAAAGTCAACTTACGCAACTGAGTAGATCTGTACATATGTTGTTTCTTACACCATCAGCAACATCACTGCCCTACATTCGGTGGGCTAAGTTAGACACAGGTAGAAACTATTTTATAAACGTTGGCTCAAGAGAGGGCCAAAATGCCTGCATATTTGTCATAGATAGTTGGTTGTATTCATTCACAGAAGTCATGCATAACCTTTTGACAAGTGTTCATTCAGCAGCATAAATCAACGTTTCGAAGATACAAGCAAACAGTGATAATGTATATCAACTTGATAGATTAACCACAAGGACCCAACTAGATAGCAAAAGTAACTGCAGAGAATTCCCATCTCATCAGAAGGGAACAATGTACCCCCAGTGAACTCCTGTGGCCATATGGAATCTATTTCCTCTGACTATTACACACATCTCTGCAACAGACTTATGGTGAGGGAGTTCTAGACTGGAGGACTGCCTGCCTGCATGCCTGCTTGCCTCTGCCCTGATAACATCTGTCCCGGCTCAGTGCAGGAGCGTGTCGACAATAACAGTCTGACGCACTAGCCCCACTATGTATCTCCTCCACCATCTACAGTACCAGTCAAAAGTTTGGACACTCCTAATCATTGAAGGGTTTTTCTTTATTTGAACTATTTTCTACATTATGGAATAATAGTGAAGAAATCAAAACTATGAAATAAACATATGGAATCATGTAGTAACCAAAGAAAGTGTTAAACAAATCTAAATATAGTTTAGATGTTAGATTCTTCAAAGTAGCCACCCTTTGCCTTGATGACAGCTTTGCACACATATGTATTAGTTCATAGTTTTGATGTCTTCACTATTATTCCACATTGTAGAAAATAGTCAAAAGAAAGAAAAACCCTTGAATGCATAGGTGAGTCCAAACTTTTGACTGGTACTATATATTGTTGTTGCTCTTTTGGTAATTGTATTGTTTTCACCGCACTCAGCCTTTTGACACAAACTGTATGCTGTGTCTAACACAGTGGACAAAATAAAGTTCTTAAATGGTTCTTCCTTAGCACTTGAGGTTCCTTGGAGAACTCTTGCCCAATAAGGAACCTTGATATGGCATCTACGGTTCTTCAGAAATTCTAAAAGGTCTTTGAAATGTATGGAAACCTGCAGATGTGTCCCTTTCATAGCACATAGCAAATTGGCCAGTGTTAAGGAGTGTTGATTTTTCCATGTAACATTTCTAGTGTTGATTCAGGAGTTAAATTAACACCGTAAATAGTTAAATCAACACTCTTTGCTGTAAAATAACCCCAGTGTTGGTATTAATAACCAGAGTTCAACCAAAACCACACCCAACATTAGCAGACTTCCCAGCATGCTCTATTGCAGGTAGATTTTTTGAATTGTTTGTTTCAATATCAGTGGCGATTTTAGTATGTATATCTTGGTGGGGCAAAAAAAATAAAAAATAGATGCATTCCAGCAAAGCCAGTACACAACACAACACTGAACAATACATTAATTCCACTATAACGGTGACAAGCGGTGCCCACAAACTGTTAGGGCCGACATAAAGCTGTTCCCCTGCTACACCTGGCTATCAGTGCAGCCTCCTCTTGCAGGGAAAAAGTTAATTCAGCCTCATTTACTGCCTTTTTAAAAACCATAGCTGATATGGCTGACTTGCTTAAATAAATAAATATGGTTTCTACTGACTCCTTGTGGATTTGTGTAACTCGATAAAAAAAACATTTTCTCCTTCAATAATAATGAATGCCGACATGAGTTTTGACTCTTGAACCATACGCAAACATGATTATATTTATGTTCAGTAGATTCATAATGTTTGTTATATCATTAACACTAAGCTCTAATTATAAGTAAGTGCAAAAAAACGAGCTGCGAAGAGTTAGGCCTTCGTTCAGCACCTTCAAAATGGACACAGACAGAGATTCAGGTAGGTGTTAGTTCAGATAAATTAACTAATTGAATTTTACTCTTCTTTAAGTCACCAGAGATAGAGAGAGCGAGAGAGAGAGAGCGAGAGAGAGAGAGATGCAGTTAGCCTACTATTTGAAGTATATTATTAGGCCTATGTGGTCTAAAAAGGAAGGAAAATACTATCACAAGGATCCACTTTATAGAGAATAGGCTTATACCGAAGCACAGACAGCGCATTGCGCAAACAAAATAATCCTCGCTATATCAACTGGAATTACATGGGTTTATAACTGAACTTTCACTGGAAAACATGGTTACAGACCCCAAAAACATTATAATATCACCTCCTCGTGGAGAAAAGCCCCACCTTCCTTGAATGACGGGTTGCCACTGTTCAGTATCTATGTTTATGCATGTACATTGATTGATTAATTAATCTTATTCTACACAAATATAAAGAGCATAATTTTTTAGAAACTAGTCCAATCTGACGGCGTTTAGACAGGCAGCTCAATTCTGATATTTTTTCCACTAATTGGTCTTTTGACCAATCACATCAGATCTTTTCACATCAGCTCTTCTACAGAGCTGATCTGATGAGTCAAAAGACTAATCTGTGCAAAAAAGATCCGAATTGGTCTGCCTGTCTAAACGCAGCGTAAATTTGTTGGACTTATTGCACCCGTTACTTAAATGGTTATTCTAGTTTAGATGCTTTAGGTAGTCTCATATCTTAGTCTTCCCAACCATGGCAGTCATTCTGAATGCAGGTTGAGGGTGAATATCTGAACTCTGGCTGGATTCCAATAGGAATTACACTTCACTTTGCAAGCCAACATAATGTGACTTGCAGGCCCGATGTGGCCTAAAACCTATGAATTTCAGGCCACTGAATATGGGTAAAACTAGGCCATCATATAAGGCTGTAATAAATATTGTAAGTAAATTATTGTCTTAAATAATTTTATTTTAATGATTACATATTCACCTAGGATATAATGGTGAAGGCCACAGAACTGAAACTGATTGACTGCAAAAGCAATGTCTCTGTCACTAGCAAACACAGTCATGGGTGGTACTGCTAACTATAAAATTAACTTGAAAAGGCACCCTGGGAAATATGCAAATAGGGATCTGAATCTGTCTGCTGTGGCCCTCTGCCACCGTTCCTCACCATAGTGACCTGGTTCCGAGATTAGGGATGGAGGCACACTATGTGTTCACACTCATGTCTTAGACATGTCCAGGGAAGACTGTAATAATGTGTTAGTGAATCAATGAGTCATAAAGTCACTCTCAAACTACCATGATATCAAGATCTCTTGGGTATTGCAAGAGCATGTGCAGAGAGTGACTAAGATCAAATTTACTATGACAGAGGAGATTGGATTTTTGTTGCTAATTGTGCACACATGTTATTGCAGACCACACTGACGTCTATATTTCCTTAGCTGTATAATGATGTAATTGCCAAAGCTAATGGACTATTGCAGTGCGGCCAGTGTGTATGACACAGAGTCTAGTCACACAATGGAAAACACTGGATGAGCTGAGCAAAGACAAGATCTCATGGCCTGGAATTAGTTTGGCAGACAATCCACACTGCCTAACCTGTGTTTAAGTGGCACTTTAATTTATGTGTTGAGGAGTTTTATGTCTGTCTTGACTTGTTGGGCACAACTCTTTCCTTAACTACTGACATATTTCAACTCTGGGACTCACTTCTGGGATTTTACAGTGTGATGCTCAGCTCTTGTGACGCATGGCTTCCGCCAGCATGTGTAGGAGAGGGATCTTGTTCAGTGGGAGCAAAAATAAGTGACGCATGCATGACTAAGAGGGCCAGGAAATGTGCTACTGCTGTGTGTCTAGGTACTCGGGGGCGAGAGGAACTGTGCAGGGCATTCCCTGCTGGAGTGTCTGGAACAACTCTTTGGGGTGACAGTCGTCCTACCGGCATGCCCGGGACAATGGCTGCCAATACACCAAATATGTTTCTGTTCCTTTGACTGTACCAGCGATGCTATTCTAAAGGACCTGTCTGGCGATTTCTATTACCATCTGTACTTAGATAAATGGCATAGAAGCACACATAAAGTACACTGCTGCCCTATGTGCCTTTAGAAAGTATTCAAACCACTTTACTTTTTCCACATGTTGATACGTTACAGCATTATTCTAAAATGGATTCAACAAATACAAATCCACAGCAATCTACACAGAATACCCCATCATGACAAAGCAAAAACAGGGTTTTAGACATTTTTGCAAAGGTATTAAGTATTAAAATTAAAAACTGAAAACCATTATTTACATAGAGTTGAACTCAGATTCACAATTCCTGACATTTAATCACCACTTTATTTTAAGAATGTGAAATGTCAGAAAAATAGTAGAGAGAATGATTTATTTCAGCTTTTATTTCTTTCATTACATTCCCAGGGGGTCAGAAGTTTACATACACTCAATCAGTATTTGGTAGCATTGCCGTTAAATTGTTTAACTTGGGACAAATGTTTCGGGTAGCCTTCCACAAGCTTCCCACAATAAGTTGGTTGAATTTTGGCCCATTCCTCCTGACAGAGCTGGTGTATTTGAGTCAGGTTTGTAGGCCTGTTCTATAGGGTTGAGGTCAGGGATTTGTGATGGCCACTCCAATACCTTGACTTTGTTGTCCTTAAGCCATTTTGCCACAACTTTGGAAGTATGCTTGGGGTCATTGTCCATTTGGAAGACCCATTTGGAAGTCCCAAGCTTTAACTTCTTGACTGATGTCTTGAGATGTTGCTTCAATATATCCACATAATTTTCCATCCTCATGATGCCATCTATTTTGTCAAGTGCACTAGTCCCTCCTGCAGCAAAGCACCCCCACAACATGATGCTGCCACCCCCATGCTTCACGGTTGGGATGGTGTTCTTCAGCTTGCAAGCCTCCCTCTTTTTCCTCCAAAAATAACGATGGTCATTATGGCCTAACAGTTCTATTTTTGTTTCATCAGACCAGAGGACATTTCTCCAAAAGTGCAATCTTTTTTGGTTTTGGAGCAGTGGCTTCTTCCTTGCTGAGCGGCCTTTCAGGTTATTTTGATATAGGACTCGTTTTAATGTGGATATAGATACGTTTGTACCTGTTTCCTCCAGCATCTTCACAAGGTCCTTTGCTGTTGTTCTGGGATTGATTTGCACATATCGCACCAAAGTACGTTCATCTCTAGGAGACAGAACGCGTCTCCTTCCTGAGCGGTATGACGGCTGCGTGGTTCCATGGTGTTTATACTTGCATACTATTGTTTGTACATATGAACGTGGTCCCTTCAGGCATTTGGAAATTGTTCCCATGGATGAACCAGACTTGTGGAGGTCTACAATTTGTGGAGGTGTGGAGGTCTAGGCTGATTTCTTTTTATTTTCCCATGATGTCAAGCAAAGAGGCACTGAGTTTGAAGCTAGGCCTTGAAATACATCCACAGGTACACCTCCAATTGACTCAAATGATGTCAATTAGCCTATCAGAAGATTCTAAAGCCAAGACATCATTTTCTGGAATTTTCTAAGCTGTTTAACGGCACAGTAAACTTAGTGTATGTAAACTTCTGACCCACTGGAATTGTGATACAGTGAATTAGAAGTGAAATTATCTGTCTGTTAACAATTGTTGGAAAAATTACTTGTGTCATGTTTTGGCAGGTCCTAATCGACCTGCCAAAACTATAGTTTGTTAACAAGAAATGTGTGGAGTGGTTGAAAGCAAGTTTTAATGACTCCAACCTAAGTGTATGTCAACTTCTGACTTCAACTGTAAGTATTCAGACCCTTTGCTGTGAGACTCGAAATTGAACTCAGGTGCATCCTGTTTCCATTGATCATCCTTGAGATGTTTCTACGAATTGATTGGAGTCCTCCTGTGGTAAATTCAATTGATTGGACATGATTTGGAAAGGCACACAGCTTTCTATATAAGGTCCCGCAGCTGACAGTGCATGTCAGAACAAAAACCAAGCCGTGAGGTCGAAGGAATTGTCCATAGAGCTCTGACACAGGATTGTGTTGAGGCAAAGATCTGGGGAAGGGTACCAAAACATTTCTGCAGCATTGATGGTCCCCAAGAACGCAGTGGCCTCTATCATTCTTAAATGGAAGAAGTTGGGAACCACCAAGACTCTTCCTAGAGCTGGCCGCCTGGCCAAACTAAGCAATCGAGGGAGAAGGGCCTTGGTCAGGGAAGGGACCAAGAACCCGATGGTCACTCTGACAGAGGTCTAGAGTTCCTCTGTGGAGATGGGAGAACCTTCCAGAAAGACAACCATCTCTGCAGCACTCTACCAATCAGGCCTTTATGGTAGAGTGGCTAGATGGAAGCCACTACTCAGTAAAAGGCACATGACAGCCCGCTTGGAGTTTGCCAAAAGGCACCTAAAGACTCTTAGACATTGAAAAACAAGATTCTCTGGTCTGATGAAACCAAAATTGAACTCTTTGGCCTGAATGCCAAGCGTCACATCTGGAGTAAACCAGGCACCATCACTACGGTGAAGCATGGTGGTGGCAGCATCATGCTTTGGGGGTGTTTTTCAGAGGCAGAGACGGGTATACTAGTCAAGATCGAGGCAGAGATGAATGGAGCAAAGTACAGAGATCCTTGATTAAAACCTGCTCCAGAGCGCACAGAACCTCAGACTGGTGCGAAGGGTCACCTTCCAACAAGACAACGACCCTAAGCACACAGCCAAGATAACGCAGCAGTGGCTTCGGGACAAGTCTCTGAATATCCTTGAGTGGCCTGGCCAGAGCCCGGACTTTAACCCGATCAAACATATGTGAAGAGACCTGAAAATAGTTTTGCAGCAATGCTCCCCATCCAACCTGAGAGGGTATGCAGAGAAGAATGGGAGAACCTTCCCCAAATACAGGTGTGCCAAGCTTGCCAAGCATACTCAAGAAGACTCAAGGATGTAATTTCTGCCAAAGGTGCTTTAACAAGGTACTGAGTAAAGGGTCTGAATACTTACGTAAATGTCATATTTCTATTTTTCTTTTTTTTTTTATAAATTAGCAAACATTTCTTAAAACCTTTTAACCTTGTAATTAAGGGGTATTATGTGTACAGTCGTTGACCAAAAGTTTTGAGAATGACACAAATATTAATTTCCACCAAGTTTACTGCTTCACTGTCTTTAGATATTTTTGTCAGATGTTACTATGGAATACTGAAGTATAATTACAAGCATTTCATAAATGTCAAAGGCTTTTATTGACAATGAAGTTGAAGTTGATGCAAAGAGTCAATATTTGCAGTGTTGACCCTTTTTTTTCAAGACCTCTGCAATCTGTCCTGGCATGCTGTTAATGAACCTTTTTCTTCTGGGCGACATCCTGACTGATGGCAGCCCATTCTTGCATAATCAATGCTTGGAGATTGTCAGAATTTGTGGGGTATTGTTTGTCCACCCGCCTCTTGAGGATTGACCACAAGTTCTCAATGGGATTATGGTCTGGGGAGTTTCCTGGCCATGGATCCAAAATATCGATGTTTTGTTCCCCGAGACACTTAGTTATCACTTTTGCCTTATGCTGGAAAAGGCATTGTTCCTCACCAAACTGTTCCTGGATGGCTGGGAGAAGTTGCTCTCGGAGGATGTGTTGGTACCATTCTTTATTCATGGCTGTGTTCTTAGGCAAAATTGTGAGTGAGTCCACTCCCTTGGCTGAGAAGCAACCCCACACATGAATGGTCTCGGGATGCTTTACTGTTGGCATGACACAGGACTGATGGTAGCGCTCACCATGTCTTCTCCAGACAAACTTTTTTACAGATGCCCCAAACAATCGGTAAGGGGATTCAGCAGAGAAAATGACTTTACCCCAGTCCTCAGCAGTCCAATCCCTGTACCTTTTGCAGAATATCAGTCTGTCCCTGGTGCTTTTCCTGGAGAGAAGTGGCTTCTTTACTGCCCTTCTTGACACCAGGCCATCCTCAAAGTCTTCGCCTCACTGTGCATGCAGATGCACTCACACCTGCCTGCTGCCATTCCTGAGCAAGCTCTGTACTAGTGGTGCCCCGATCCCGCAGCTGAATCAACTTCAGGAGTCGGTCCTGGCGCTTGCTGGACTTTCTTGGGCACCCTGAAGCCAATTTCACAACAATTGAACCGCTCTTCTTGAAGTTCTTGATGATCCGATAAATGGTTGATTTAGGTGCAATCTTACTGGCAGCAATATCCTTGCCTGTGAAGACCTTTTTGTGCAAAGCAATGATGACAGCACGTGTTTCCTTGCAGGAAACCATGGTTGACAGAGGAAGAACAATGATTCCAAGCACCACCCTCCTTTTGAAGCTTCCAGTCTGTTATTCGATCTCAATCAGCATGACAGACAGCCTTGTCCTCGTCAACACTCACACCTGTGTTAACGAGAGAATCACTGACATGTCGGCTGGTCCTTTTGTGGCAGGGCTGAAATGCAGTGGAAATGTTTTGGGGGGATTCCGTTCATTTGCATGGCAAAGAGGGACTTTGTAATTAATTGCAATTCGTCTGATCACTCTTCATAACATTCTGGAGTATATGCAAATTGCCATCAAACAAACTGAGGCAACAGACTTGTGAAAATTTATATTTGTGTCATTCTCAAAACTTTTGGCCACGACTATAGATTGATGATGGGAAAACAACAATTTAATACATTTTATAATAAGCCTAGAACGTTACAAAATGTAGAAAAAGTCAAGGGGTTTGAATACTTTCTGAAGGCACTGTATATAGGCATGGTATCACTGGTCACATTAATAATGGTTACTTACTAATTTACTCATTTCATATGTATATAACACTCTGACATTGCTCGACCTAATATTTATATATTAATTCCATTATTTTACTTTTAGATTTGTGTGTATTGTTGTGAATTGTTAGATATTACTGCACTGTTGGAGCAAGGAAAACAAGGATTTCGCTTCACCCGCAATAACATCTGCTATATATGTGTATGTGACCAATACAATTTGATTTGATTTATTACAGTGTTAATCCATCCCATTTACTCTAGGCCCGGGCTTCTAATAATTAGCAGGTTGATGAGCTGATGCAGGTTAGTTACAACTGTGGTTAGAGCGAAAAACCTACAGGTGGGTAGCTCTCCAGGAACAGCCCTGCTCTAGGCATACACACATTTTGAGCTATTCAGCATATTTCATATTGAACTGCTGCCTGTCACCATATCTTACTTCTACATGACTCAGGGACACCCTAAAATACTTGAATGGTAAGCTCAGTTCTATTTTCAACACATATCAATTCAATATCTCAACCCCATATTACTTCGGTGGCATGATCAGAGGGCTCGCTCAGTCTTGCATTGTTTCCAACAGCTCACATGACCTGTCTCTGACCCTGGTCTGCTCAGTCTGCTCACAGACACTCCCCAGATTTAAGTGCAACAATGAATATTGGATTGCAGCGATGGCACACTGGGGAGCAGGGAGGCAATAGCTTACCTCAGCAACTTAGACATAGCAACCTTAGTGCTATCAGACCTCTCTATTCACAGCCCATAGAACAGAAGTGCCCTTCCAGTTCCAACAGTGATCAGACACCACAGGATACAGGACCGGAGCTGTGGACTAACTGACTGGGTTACTATGTATTTCCTATGGGCAGAACATTCCATCCACATTAAATCCTATCACTGTAAAAATGTTCTCAGTTGATAAAGAGAAGCAGTCCTTGTATTAAACTAACTAATGTGATGGAAAATATTTTAAAAGGCATAACTACCCACAAGGCTGTAAAGGCCATGACAATTTGTATATTAGGCTGGGCAATTTATACATTGTGTTTACTATGCCATTTTTCTAATTAGTTTTAAAGGTATATTGGCAATAAAATGGCAACTGTATTTAGTCCAAATCAATCAAAAGTATCCTAGTTTGGCATCATTTAATGTTGATGCATTTTATTACAAGGCTTCATTCTGGGTCTATGGCTTTAAGACTTCTGTGTTTGCAAAACCATAATGGTTTCGGTATGGTAGGAGTATGAAATAACACATCAAATCAGCCGAGCAGATTGGAGAGCTGGGATTGGCTAGAGGACAGTCAGGCGGAAACTCCTACTTACTCTCAACATGTGGTGCCAAATACTGGAGATTTGTCTCAAGGTAGCACAGTAAACTCAATACCCCTGGATGCTGGAGTGATACAGTATCTTACAAAGCTGCCAGAGCTGACCATAAATCACTGCTGTTATGGCTCTCTGGAGATAACATTAAAGCTACCTGTGAAAGAGTGAAATATTAAAGGAGAAGTATTTTTCATCTCCAAAATAAAAACAGACCTGCATAGTGCCCTGGGTCTTATCAATCAATCTCTCCTCTTTAACATAACTACAAGACCACCTGGGCAGTGCAATCTTGAAAATGCTTTAAAATTTGATGTTTGAACTACACTGAACAAAAATATAAACGCAACATGTTAAGTGTTGGTCCCATGATTCATGAGTTGAAATACAAGATCCTAGAAATGTTCCATTCGCACTAAAAGCTTAATTCCCTCAAATGTTGTGCACAATTTTGTTTACATCCCTGTTAGTGAGCATTTATTCTTTGCCAAGATAATCCATCCACCAGACAGGTGTGGCATATCAAAAAGCTGATTAAACAGCATGGTCATTACACAGGTGCACCTTGTGCTGGGGGACAATGAATTGCCACTCTAAAATGTGCAGTTTTATCACACAGCACAATGCCACAGTTGTCTCAAGGTTTGACTGCAGGAATGTCCACCAAGCTGTTGCCAGAAAATGTCATGTTCATTTCTCTACCATAAGCTGCCTCCAACATAGTTTTAGACATTTTGGCAGTGCGTCCAACCCGCCTCACAACCGCAGACCATGTGTATGGCGTAATGTTGGCGAGCCGTTTGCTGATGTCAATGTTGTGAACAGAGTTCCCCATGTTGGCGGTGGGGTTATGATATGGGCAGATCAAATCAAATCAAATCAAATTTATTTATATAGCCCTTCGTACATCAGCTGATATCTCAAAGTGCTGTACAGAAACCCAGCCTAAAACCCCAAACAGCAAGCAATGCAGGTGTAGAAGCACGGTGGCTAGGAAAAACTCCCTAGAAAGGCCAATACCTAGGAAGAAACCTAGAGAGGAACCAGGCTATGTGGGGTGGCCAGTCCTCTTCTGGCTGTGCCGGGTGGAGATTATAACAGAACATGGCCAAGATGTTCAAATGTTCATAAATGACCAGCATGGTCGAATAATAATAAGGCAGAACAGTTGAAACTAGAGCAGCAGCACAGTCAGGTGGAAGTTGAAACTGGAGCAGCAGCATGGCCAGGTGGACTGGGGACAGCAAGGAGTCATCATGTCAGGTAGTCCTGGGGCATGGTCCTAGGGCTCAGGTCCTCCGAGAGAGAGAAAGAAAGAGAGAAGGAGAGAATTAGAGAACGCACACTTAGATTCACACAGGACACCGAATAGGACAGGAGAAGTACTCCAGATATAACAAACTGACCCCTGATATAAGCTATGGACAACGAACACAATTGCATTTTATCAATGGCAATTTGAATGGACAGAAATACCGTGACAAGATCATTTTGAGGCCCATTTCTTTTAAGGTACAGGTATATGTGACCAACAGATGGGTATCTTTATTCCCAGTCATGTGAAATCTATAGATTAGGGCCTAATGAATTGATTTAAATTGGCTGATTTCCTCATATGAACTGTAAATTGTTGAGCATAAAGTTTATATTTTTGTTCAGTATATTATGTACATTGACAACAGATAAATAGATCCAAACTATCAACTTTGTATATCTAAAATATCTCTGAAACCCACAGCTTGTCAAATCCAATGATGTGTATATATAAACCCTGGAACGAGTCATGCTATGCATTGGCCAATTAGAGGCTTTGAAGCCACTGGCCGCCATATTGGTACTCCCCAGAATGAGAAGTCTTCCATAGGAGTATTTCAATAAAATGTTTCATGGACAAAATTAAGTGTATTTTAGTATTTATATGATGAATTGGGGACAGTAACCAACGATGTGTATAAACCCTGGATAACTGACAGGTGGTGCTGAATTGAAGCCACCTCGGAGCCATCTTGGTATTCCATTGTCAAAAAAGATTTTGGAAGCTATAGAAATGCATTTGTTAATGTTTACATTAGTTTTTAACACGTTTATTATATTATAGACACCTTTAATGCATACGTTTAAATGATATGCGAGCTAAACATAAATGTAATAATATATATATTTTAAAAATGAGAGTACTAATGTTACTGTCCCCTCTACAACAAAAAATACTTAAAGACACATATTTTTGTCCTTAAAACATTTAATTGAAATACTGTAGGATTCCATTAATTCCTGTGGAGCACTGCTCCTACTGGGCAGTGCCAATATGGCCGACCGGTGGCTTCAAAGCCTCTCAATGACCAAAACTCAGAAATAGCAACCCAGGGGGTATAGACATCACTGGCAGTAACATTACTACCACAGATAGAACAATTAGGCAGATATTTCACCGGATGTATAAATGTGAAGCATCCGGCTGGCGTTTCCACTCACTACCAAATATGGTGACAAGAAGAAGCCAATTGGCCGGCAGTGGGAGAAGATGGTATGAGATGGATTTTGGCCGAGATATTGCACATTTTCTCATCGATTAAACATTTGATCTCAAGACAGTTTTCTGTTCCCAAAACTACAATCTGTTACGTACAGAGTAGACTTAAGTTCTGTAGATTTTACCCTTCGACATAGTTAAAAACTTGCGTTGTTTAGAAGGAATGCAAGGGTGAATTGAGTTATTGCACATGCGCACTTCACAGAGTAGGCGCTCCCTACTACGACAGGCTGTGGTCTATAAAGGGTTAGTTATAAAAAATATATATTTGTTAGTAGACCTATACTGTGAATAAATGCTATATTTTTATTTTATTTGTTTATGTTCCGTTCACATAATATAATTCAAACGTATGCAGTAAGGTGTCTAATAGAATATACTTGTCAAAAACAAATGTAGACATTAATAAATGCATTTCTATAGCTTCCAAAATATGGCTGCACGGTGGCTTCAATACAGATCCCCCTGACAGTCAGCCAGGGTTTATACACATCAATTGTAAAATCCCCCAAAATGTGTAATAGAATAGACCAGCATTTGAACTGGACTCTGGATCTTTTAGTATTACATAAGGTGAAAGGAAGGTTGCCAATAGGTTCTCAACTGGTCACTAAATGTTCCACAATCCTGTACATTAATATGAAGAATACTTTACCTGCTGAGGGGCAATATTTGCTGGAGATCAGCAATAAAACAATATACTTAGGACACAAAAGCGCCACCATGTGGCAATACTGCGTAGACCCGCCATCAGAAAAGTGAAATAGAACATAGCGCTTCATTATTCCCCGGAATTTCTTTAGTTATAATGTATGTTGTTCATGTTATTATTATATATTTTTTTAACTATCAGAAATGCATATTGGCTTAGTATTGCTTCTTACCTTATCATTATAAAACAAACATCAGTGAAGCACATGAAGATGTTTTGTATTGCTAATTTACTGGAAACTAGTGCAACGAAAATGCTAATTTAGGCCTAAATAAAGATGCCATTTTTTTTCTTTAGCTACCTACTGAATAATACAGATTTAAGACATTTTATGTATTTCATTATAGCGCGTCGTACATTCACTGAGACGTAATGCCTATATTATAGTGAGCGAATGATTATTGTCCCCTTCATTTCGCCGTACATTCTCCCTCTACAACCAAAAAGATGGCAGAAGCACCTCCATGGCCCAGACAGTTTTTCTGTCACAGATGTTCGGAAGAGATCAGCCCTCGCCTCCCGGTAAGTAACGTTGACGAGAAGCAAGAAGTTAAAGACAATAGTCGTGGAGAGTAGATACATTGATGTTGGTCTTGAACGTTTGGAGTCCTTAGCATTTCTAGCTAGCTAACAGCCACTATGGCTAGTATCTAGCTAAGCAGTACGCTAACGTGAGCTAACCAGATTGTCCATGTCTGGCAACTGACAGTTATCTAATGAGAACTAGTTAGCTAATATTTTAAGCTGGAAGCATGGTGTGTGAAATCAGAGACTCGCTATCTAGTTAACCAACTAACCTAACCGTATCTGATATGGTTTTCGGTTAAGATGGCTAGCTAATTAGCCAGCCTGTCTAGAGTTGCGTCGGTTGTAACTAGCTACTGTAACTAGCTTGGCTGTGTACGTGCTAACTAGTTTACTTAGCTAGGGCATTACATTTATGCAAGATATAAATGTGACTCACATATCTAGCTAGCAAGAAATCAGACATGATGGGACAAGCACTCTTAGCCAAGGAATGCATCAGAACGTCCTTTGATATCAGTCAGCAATGCTTGGCAATGGCATGTGATGACAGTTACATCCAGATTAGCAATGAATGATTACTAAAGGATTTCATTCAGTGTCCAAACATCCTGTAGGCCTTATGACTACATCCAGATCAGCTGCAGCAGAGGACGATTTGTATTTAGCTGGTTGTGAGATATTGACTTAATTAACCATTCTCTCCAAGGAACAGTTTATTGTAAATATTTCCATTATGGCATTAAGGTTTTCTCTAGAAAGCGTAGACAGGTTGGTCATTTGCTGGCATATTCCAATGCCAAATGTAAAATATTATGTCTAGTGTTGAAATGCTAGTCAGTGACAATGGCATGTTGCATTCTTTCTGTGTGTGTGCGCCATTCAGTTAAATCACACCAGCATAACAGTCAGGGCCTGGAACAATCTGTCATAGAATACTAAAGGTGTGTCTCACAATGAAATGTTCATCTGTAGGCTTTCCCCAGTTTGGTGCTAATGACAACTGAATTACATACTGAACACATTTCAAGTCCTTCCAGGATTATTTGTTGATAATGCTTGTTCTTTGAAGTTGTCCACGTTCACAGTTGAATGTAGTGAAGTAGGAATTCAATAGCTATATGCTCAATGTGTGGTAGTGAATGTGAAAAGGACACCTAAAGTCATTGTAATATTTGTTTGCAGGATTACACATGTCCACGGTGTGAATCTGGCTTCATCGAGGAACTGCTGGAGGAAAGAAGGTTTGTTAAATGTGTGATAGCAGGCATACCTTTGACATTCTGGTTAAAGATTTCAATTGATTTTGTCACTTGGCATCACAGAACTTTTCACCTATGATTACACCAATCTGGTCAAGAGGGTGTGCACAAATATAAAAACATCTCTCCAAAATTGCTAACTGTTATTTTCTATGTTTCTCTTCCTGAACAGCAGTGAAAATGGGTCCACATCCACCATCTCCAGCGGTGATCAGAACCAACAGTCGTTAGAGGTTTTTGCAGCTTATTCATTCTGCTTATTGATAAACCCATGCTAGACCATGATATTATCTTAGCAAACACAAAAGCACGCCTCTGTCCATTCTGGAAAGATTCCATTAGTTGAATTTTGATGTAGTTGGGATTTCTGTTGACTATAACATTGAATAATACAGAAAGAACTCCAAGTAATTTATTAATGCGGTTGTATGTTAAATGTCCTTTTCTTGTAGAATGTGGACTCTTCACACATGGCTACATTCCCATCGGGTTACGGACAATTTGCTCTGGGTGTCTTTGACGACTCCTTTGATTTTGGAGCGGGGCAGGGAACAGAGGACAACCGCGACACAGAGAACCGGCGGGAACAGGAGTTGGCATCACGGCAGCGTTACGGCGCCAGGCAACCCCGCCATGACATCCGGGGACAGGCAGGGAGACATGAGGGAGTGCCCACTCTAGAGGGGTAAGCTCAGTGACTTGTGGGACCTTTTTAACTTTAGATCTGTCAGCAGTTCCCAGTGACAGGCTTGTCTCTTTTCCTCTGAGATTTGATGATTTAGCTTGTCAACCATGTTCTATGTAAGCAATGATGAAATTAGGTTTCATTTTTCGATGCATGCAGAACATAATCATGTTGTTTTTTTTGTCATCTTGTGAAGAATCATTCAGCAGCTAGTGAATGGAATAATCGCCCCTACGGCAATGCCAAATATTGGTGTGGGACCCTGGTGAGTAATATTGGTCTCAGGATACTGGGATGTACTATGCCCCTTTTTTAAATATTTTTTTTTATGTTAAACTTTGAAGTCAGCCAACTGACTCTTTTTCTTCCATCTGACGTTTTTTAAATTGTATTATTCCTTTTTATAGGGGCGTGCTCCACTCAAACCCCATGGATTATGCCTGGGGTGCCAATGGACTAGATGCAATCATTACACAGGTACGTATTGACTGTTTACCACTCACATGATTAAAGTTTCTAAATTAACTGGCATAAAGCACACAAATGCCTGCATATTTGCATTGTGAAAATGGTTGCGTTTGGACAGCAAGATCTGCGTGGTATGAAATAAAAATGTATTTTTTATGTGTCCCTTAGTTATTAAATCAATTTGAGAACACTGGCCCTCCGCCAGCTGACAGGGACAAAATAAAGAGCCTTCCCACAATCCCAATCACACAGGAGCATGTTGGTGAGTGACCCTGAACATTAAAACACATGTACAGCACAGTCAATTGCATCACCTGTGGGCTGGACTTGTTGTGGTCTTGTTCTTTTTCTACGGAAGTCTGTGGGTCATAGGGTTTGGTGGTGTTTTTAAGCCATTTACATCTTGAATTTGTTTTATTTCCAGTCTCAGGTCTAGAATGTCCAGTGTGTAAAGAAGACTACACTGCTGGAGAAAATGTTAGGCAACTTCCATGTAATCATTTGTTTCATAATGATTGCATAATACCTTGGCTTGAACAGGTAAGACCTTTCCACTCGTATACCCTTCTTTTAGTGCTATCATTGACAAAACCTATATGACCTTACCCCCCCCCCCCATCACCTAACCACAAACATATATTGGCCCACATATATTCTCCTAGGCAAGTTAAGTGGTCAGTAAAAACTACTGTCCCTACTTTAAATTCTTGAAGATGACTGATATAGTGATGTCTTCTGTGTTTGTGCCACTGTGTGCTTCCACAGCACGACACATGTCCAGTGTGCAGGAAAAGCTTGAGTGGACAGAACACCGCTATGAATCCTCCAGGTCTATCAGGGATGAACTTTGCCGCGGCCTCATCCCCTACACCCCCGTCCTCCACTTCAACCAACAACGAGAACTCAGCCAACAACTGCTAAAAAAACATTCCCCACCTCACACCACCCTGTGAACTGCCCTGAATGGGTGCCAGTCTCTGGCTGTAGAGGGGAACTAAGCACACACCCAGTCTCATTCTCACTTGGAGCGCTGTCTCACACTGGACTGGAGCCAGCAGGAATCCAATCAAATGAAAGTCGATGCATTTCTTACCCACCTGAGGCTCTCCTCAAGCCTTCAGGAATGGCTGACCCCCTGCCTGGGGAGGATAGGAACATTAGGGGGGGGGGGGGGGTCACTCTGGATAACCTCATCATGCAACAACAGATCAAGCCAGTTAGTCCTGCATTCTGAGGGCAGACAAGGGTGGGAGGTTTTTCTGGTCTTACCAAGACAGTTGTTTTACAATGAGAGGTATATTTAATTTTAATACTTTCGATGCACAGCAATTTGTGAAAAATGATAAATATATTGCATTCACTTTTTTTTTTAAAGTAGCATCCATATCTGTACAGTTGTAGGCCTCAAAATGGAACTTTCAGGAGTGGAGGAGAAAGGAGGGTAAGTATAGGATGTCTACTTGGTTTGGATTCTGCATCGTGTTTCCATGGATTGGAAACATCTTATCAAATTTTTATTTTTTATTTTATTTTAAATTTTTTAAACAAAAGTATGTATGAATTTATCATTCATACTTTAAAAAAACTATTTTCTCAAACAATAGCAACCCTACATAAACAAAAGACCAATAAACCGATGCACACAAATTTCAACAGACATTACACCTGCTCAGACCCACCTGTTCTCACCACAACCATACACATGACGTATGTCTCAACCATACACATCACGTATATATCTCAACTACACTCCCCCTTCATCCCCTGGAACTTTCCAGTGCTTGTAGCACTATGCCATATGGCCTCAAATTGCACTGTTCTGATTCTTTGTAGCCCACACCTTTTTAAAATATTTAAATAATTTGATTCATCCTCTGTAGTGATGGAGGATAATTTTATTTCCAGTTTGAGTATAAGTATGGTCCACCTGATTTGGGTATCTCAGTTTCTTACTGACTTAAGTTGCACTGATATAATTGTTTTGCTCTTTCAATTAAGAAACAAACTACATTTGGCTTGGGGCTTTTTGGAAAATTTATTTGGATGCTGGATTGTCAAATGTTACTACAGAGGGAAAATCCATTGTAGTTAACCTTCTAGACACATTCTAACTCAGCATTTTCTTATTCAATCATACATAATCTGTGAGTTTCAGTGCATTTTTTTTTTTTATACATTAAGTTAAATGTAAAAAATTCACAAAATACAATTTTAAGTGAAATATTGATTTGCAGATGATGTAAACCCCATGAACAAAACAATCCATTTGAAAATAAAGATGTTTTGGGAGCTACCGCTCAATATTCAAGTGAATGATTCTATATTGGTTTATTTATATAAGCTTATCATAAACATGTATGGATGGACATTTAGTGCTCGGTAGTTCAAACATCTATATATTGTCCCAGAAATGATAATGCTATCAGACCAATATCTTATTACTCATGGGTTATCTAGTAGATTTCAGTCACTCAGTGTCTATTACTTATGCATTTCCTCATGACGACATGGGTTTGACACTAGGTGGGAGTGTAATACAAAATGGCTACTGTTTGTCACGCAACCCTCTGATGTGGTTGCCTGAAACAACTATTCATACAGTTTGGAATTGTAGGTAATTGTTTTGTCACCCTATATAAAACAAAGCCTTGTTGCATAATGGACATAACGATTGTTTAAGGGCTATAATCAACAATCGTTCTGGTACAGCGTCTCATACTCTCATTTAGAGCAATGATATAACATTTACTACCCTGAGAAGTTGTGAACTCACCAGAGGGTAATACAATGAACTCATTAATGACCAACACTGGAAATTACACACCCCTCTCTGGCAAGGTGTTTGGTTAAGGGAAAATAATTGTTGTCCAGTTTTGTTTTTTTTACTTGTGAGATCCAACAAAGGGCATGTCTTGGCTAAATGTTACACAACAAATCCAGTGCCTGCTGTATTTTAGGACCAAATATTTAATTATACGGTATCTAATGTACTTTAAGTATCATTGAATATGCCTATTGTACAATACACCCAATGCAACATTGGTACCTCTCTTTTAATATGAACATCATGAACGAGTTCACATTTTTAGCTTCTAAAACCGAGTAATTTGTAAATTTGCAAGAGTAGACATGGCAAGTCTTATAAACTTATATTTGAAGAATTGCTTGCCACAATTCTGTTTATATTATAATACAAAACAATTGCTCAAGCTGTCAGTTCCTCCAAAGAAATGTAGTGGGTCTCTAGATTCATTGCCACTGATACACCTACCTATTAAGTGAGATTTCCTGAACCACTTTAAGAGTAAACCATATAAATGGTTGTCTGTTATTGTGCGAGAATAACATCCATGAGTAACATGCCCCAAAAAATGGAGCATTTGCTTTGTTGTCATTTTCCGAAGGGGGGTTTGTCAAAAACTGTATGAATTCCCAATCTGGCCCTCATACCATCATGGCCTCCTAATCATCCCCAGTTTCAAACTGGCTAATTCATCCCACCTCCTCTCCCCTGTAACTATACCCCAGGTCCTTGCAGTAAATGGGAAATTGTTCTTAGGCAATTTACCTGGTTAAATAAAATAAATGAAGAAACTGCTACCTCGATAGGCGATGTCATGGGGACGTTGGCTAGCTAAACTCATGCGCAGCAACACGTCGTCTAACTGTGGCCTAACTGAGCATGTACAGGCCGTCAACTTAAAAGCAGTGGACGTTGAACACATGTATAGCGGCAAAAAATATATAACCATGGTATGTATGTATGAAAGGGATAATTATCTCGGGGCTCTATACGTTCTCTGGAGAATAATGCAACTCCGTGGAAGGTCAGTTCCACTCTGCTAACGTCGTGGAACACATCTTCCACGTCGTTCATTATTTTCCACAGACCGCATAGCCCTTCGTTGATTATCCCTTCCATCTGTACTGTTTTGGGTGGATGACTATTTAGAGTTTAAATACATCTTTATCTTTACAATCTAACTACATAGGCCTATCTGTGTGATCCAAACTTCCATAGAGTAAGATTTGTTGTGGACTCCATTTAATCACATTTGTTACAATTCCATGTTGCACAATCACAAACAATGAGGAAGGTTCATGGGCATTACGTAATGAAATACAATGGAGCATATCCCATTCTAGTAGCCTATGTACTCACTACCTAGTTATATTTTGAGAAAACCAACACAAAAATACAAAACAAGTCTAGTGAATGTTAGAAAGAGCTTGGGTTGGTATCTAAATTCCTTATCATCAGGATGTTCATTCATTGGAACATGTTGGGGCGGCAGGTAGCCTAGTGGTTGGTCAATAACCAAAAGGTGCTCAGATCGAATCCCCGAGCCGACAAGGTAGAAATCTGTCATTCTGCCCCTGAACAAGGCAGTTAACCCACTGTTCCTAGGCTGTTATTGAAAATAATTATTTGTTCTTAACTGACTTGCCTAGTTAAATAAAGGTATAAAAATTTATCATGTTCAGCTTTGTGCTTTGTGTCCATTATTTTACTATTAGATTTGTATGTATTGTTGTAAATTGTTAGATACTATTGCACTGTTGGAGGTAAGAACACAAGCATTTCGCTACACTCACAATAACATCTGCTAAATATGTGTATGTGACCAATAAATGTTGATTTTATCAACAGTAACAGAGGAGAATGCCATTTTCGCGTTTCCTAGAAAAAGCATAAGTTGTCCGACTTGCTGTTGGTGCACGTGTACCTCCATCCACTTTACTCTCCTGACTTTCGTCTACTTTCACCTTTACTACTCAAACGCGCCATTTGACTCCTCATACCCTGGCCTTATCTGCTAACGGAAGTATGAAGAGTCTGTTTCCGCAAGCGTTCCCGGAAGTGATGCTGCGCCTCTGGGTTTAGAAACTCTGTGGTTTGGTAATCAAATCTATTTTGGTCACGCCCGAGCGTCATGTCATGTGTACGTGCTAGTTCACGACGTGACTGATTGAATTGAGGAACAAGTAGAGGACGACCAACTCGGTCGATGGTGGAGCAGAGCTAACGTATTACATTTTTTTTGTGAAAGTATATATCTGTGCTAGAAAAGGACATCGTCGAAATGAAATATCTGTGGGGTTTAAGTGCCCTCCTCTTGTGCTTGTACCGAGCCGATGCCCTGACAGGTAATATTTTTTGCTTGCTTTCTAGCTAGTTAGACATCATACAGTCATTGAGTTAGACTAACTCGGTTGTGTGTGCCGTGCTAACTCACTGGCTTGATAGCAAACAAGCTAACGTTAGCGCTTTTCAATTATTGATTTGATATAGTGCTTTCGTAAACGTAGCTAAGACATTATTTTTTACAGTTGAATGTTTTCCCAACGTTTTTAAACCAGTCTTTGCCATCGAGCTACTTTAGAAAATGAACCAGTGGCTAGCTGGCTAGGAAGCATAACCTTATTTTGTAATGCGCTAGCTAACGTTAGCTAGTATAATGGTCCCAGCGTTCCAAGCGTAGGAGCCATTGATCATTCTGACTCTGCTTCTCAGTAGGGTTTTTAGCGGTTTGCCTCGTCCACTGTTGGCTCCATGTGAACTACAATTCCGACGCATTTAGAAACGTCTATCATCCCTTGCTAAAATGTTTTACAAACATATGCTGATATGCCACTTTCATATCAGCGAGGAAGACTTTCAATATATATATAAACTTAGCTACTGTAGCAGTTTTGCACAGATCCATATGGTGTGTGCCAGAAAACAAATCAATCAAAATGATGTATGTAGCCCTAGTTACATCAGCTGATATATCAAAGTGCTGTACAGAAACCCAGCCTAAAACCCCAGCAAGCAATGCAGGTGTATAAGCACGGTGGCTAGGAAAAAGTCCATAGAAAGGCTAAAACCTAGGAAGAAACCTAGAGAGGAACCAGGCCAGTCCTCTTCTGGCTGTGCCGGGTGGAG
The DNA here is from genome assembly GCF_002021735.2 of Oncorhynchus kisutch. Lineage (NCBI taxonomy): Eukaryota > Metazoa > Chordata > Actinopteri > Salmoniformes > Salmonidae > Oncorhynchus > Oncorhynchus kisutch. Next base: position 37,033,166 of record NC_034186.2, on the reverse strand, counting down.
ATTATAAAATACCAACCGTACCATTATGATTGTTTACGATGAGCTGCACTGGGGTAGGAATGCAATGTGGAGCCGGTGTAAGATATAGGTCGGAAAACGCACCTCTTTGCAGGGATGGGCTATGCCACTGTGCCCCAAATTGTACTTTATCCGTAACTGATACAGCAAGAATATTTAAATAATGCTTGTTTTCCTGTAAAACTGTCCTTCTCGTCCTCATACTAGCTAGCGTTCTGGATGGTGTTAGCCAATCAGCTCCTTTGTTCTACGTGAAGTGCCATTACACAATGGCTGCCGTGGCTACAGCTCGCTAGCATGAGAACAAGAAGTACACTTTACCAGAACTAAATACAGTTGAAGTCATACACTTAGGTTGGAGTTATTAAAACTTGTTTCTCAACCACTCCACAAATGTCTTGTCAACAAACTATAGTTTTGGCAAGTCAGTTAGGACATCTACTTTGTGCATGACACAAGTCATTTTTCCAACAATTGTTTAGACAGATTATTTCACTTATAATTCTCTATCACAATTCCAGTGGGTCAGAAGTTTACATACACTAAGTCGACAGTGCCTATAAACAGCTGGGAAAATTCCAGAAAATGATGTCATGGCTTTAGAAGCTTCTGATAAACACCATGGAACCACGCAGCCGTCATACCGCTCAGGAAGGAGACGCGTTCTGTCTCCTAGAGATGAACGTACATTGGTGCGAAATGTGCAAATCAATCCCAGAACAACAGCAAAGGACCTTGTGAAGTCCTATATCGACATAACCTGAAAGGCTGCTCAGCAAAGTAGCCACTGCTCAAAAACCGCCATAAAGCCAGACCATGGTTTGCAACTGCACATGGGGACAAAGATTGTACTTTTTGGAGGAATGTCCTCTGGTCTGCTGAAACAAAAATATAACTGTTTGGCCATAATGACCATTATGTTTGGAGGAAAAGGGGGGGGGGGGGGGCTTGCAAGCTGAAGAACACCATCCCAACCGTGAAGCAAGGGGGGTAGCAGTGTCATGTTTTGGGGGTGCTTTGCTGCAGGAGGGACTGGTGCACTTGACAAAATAGGATCATCATGAGGATGGAAAATTATGTGGATATAGTGATATATGTAACATCTCAAGACATCAGTCAGGAAGTTAAAGCTTGCTCGTAAATGGGTCTTCCAAATGGACAATGACCCCAAGCCAAAGCTGTAGCAAAATGGCTTAAGGACAACAAAGTCAAGGTATTGGAGTGGCCACCACAAAGCCCTGACCTCAATCCTATAGAAAATTTGTGGGCAGAACTGAAAAAACATGTGCGAGCAAGGAGGCCTGCAAACCTGACTCGGTTACACCAGCTCTGTCAGGAGGAATGGGCCAAAATTCAACCAATTTATTGTGGGAAGCTTGTGGAAGGCTACCTGAAACGTTTGACCCAAGTTAAACAATTTAAAGGCAATGCTACCAAATACTAATTGAGTGTATGTAAACTTCTGACCCACTGGGAATATGATGAAATAAATAAAAGCAGAAATAAATCATTCTCTCTACTATTATTTTGACATTTCACATTCTTAAAATAAAGTGGTGATCCTAACTGACCTAAAACAGGGGATTTTTTTACGAGGATCAAATGTTGGGAATTGTGAAACTGAGTTTTTAAATATATTTGACTAAGGTGTATGGAAACTTCTGACTTCAACTGTATTTATATATTGTGGATAAAGGTACCGTAGCATATCCCGTTCATGCATTATGGTAAGTTTTCCGCCCCCAGTGCAGCTCACTGAAGTGTAACGGTAGGGTATTTTCTAGCAACCATCCGATGAACTATACTTTTGTTCGATCACGCTAGATGACTTATTAGCATAGGTGGCCGTGTCTCTCTTCGGTAGCGCCAGCGCTGTAGTATGGGAATAGTATGGCAGTATGGGAACACTGACCCTTCATGATTTCTCGCTGATATGAAAGATGGCTACTTTCCTTGTGTTTCCAAAATGTTACCGCAAGTGATGCATGCTAATATTAAGAACGAGCGTCTGGGCTTTTAACCAAACTCCGCCGGCAAGTAAATACTATGTTTAGTAGAGGCGCTAAAGGTAGTTAGCATCTATGAATGGCTTTACCAGGTAGTTAATTTAAACACATTGCGGTGATCAAAATCACTGCCGTGTAACGGTTAACGCTAGGTAAAATAGTTGATTTTGCAATTGGAACCTGCCATCATAAAAATAGTTTTATTAAATAACATGTTTTAAATAGGCAAACTAGTGTCAACACTTAAAGATGGAATCTACTAGGTAGCTAACTTGCTAATTTTTCATGTGATCCAAACCCACCTTTGGCCAAATATCATAGATGTTGGTTTATTTTTCATAAACCAGCCAATGCAGTTGCTTTTGGCTGGTTTATGAAGAAATAAACCAATATATTTTTTTAGTATTGTATTTGGAAATTAGCAGACTAACCGGACACTTGGGTTTCAAGTCTCAGGTAGTTTTGTGTGAGAGCCAAAGCTTGTGCTTCTGGCTTGTTTTAGCTGCCGTCTTTAAACGGATGTAGACCAGTTTGCCTGCCTGAATCATGAGACATTAACTAGCAGGTTAGCTTCTGTGTCCTATATAAAGACATCCCATTTTTTTTAAAGTGGGCCTATATTTGACCTCTTCGATGGAGATTAATGGCATGCAGTTGAGGTACAACATGCTACCACATTTATATTCACACCATTTTAAATTGATTACAAATGTATGTGAATGTGTTACATGAAATGTGTCAAACAAGCAAGAAGCTTTGTTTACACGATTGTTGTGGGGGTTTGTTTTTAGCGGAGACTGCAACACATTTAGATTACCTTAATCTCATTATAACATTCCGTCACAACCACTGCCTTGTCTATTTAAGATTGTGCTGACTTTCTAAGCCTGGAAGAGCCTCAAGCCATGGCAGTATATATACATTACGCAACCTTGAGTACTTAATAAAGCATTGCATGCAGCGCATGATGCACTCATTGTTAATTTAGCCAATTCAGAGTGAGGGTCCAACATTGTATTAATTTATGTTCAGTGTCAAAGAAACAAGGCAGTATGTGGATTCATTATGATGATTTAATGTGTTTTGAACCAATTAATGACACTAAAACATTCTAAATAAGGAACGATGGGGATGATGTATAATCTTATTGAGAGTAGATTGCTACTTCACTTAATTTGGTGTGAAAAAGGCTCCATTTTTAGGCCTAATGGTTTTGGTTAATCCTAAAAAAGTACCAAATGTTTGAAACTTGCCTCGTATTTTGCTTTTTAAAAAGCAGATTTTATAGAAAAGTCCTACACTGTAACCTGCCCTATTTGCTCCAAACAATTTAAATTGGTAAACCTAACAAAAAAAATATTGATTTTCGCCAGGACAGTCTGGGGAGATTGGACTTTGAATTGGGCCTTTGACTCTGCGAGGTCCTCCATTGACCCAGATATACAGAGTGGCATGAAAGCTTTAGAGGGCATGTCCCAGAGGACTGCAGATGCCTCTGAAGATACAGCACACAGGCAGTCCCCATGCTGGATGGGCAGTTTTCCGCTTTGGCAACTCCAGATCATTAATACAATTATATTTCTATTGCGTTCCAGCTTCGTCTTGAGCAAAACGTTGGTTGGAGAAGTAGGTTATAGAAAGCAGGCAGCCATTTTCCCTTCGGTTAAACGAGGTCAGGAAAAGCACGTTTTGAAGCATTTCCTATGCAAATGAGTGGAGTCATGAAGTACGATGGGCTCATAAAAGCACATTGATTATGTAACAGAATGTTAATACATATATGACTCAGATAAATCTTTATTGCTAGTAGCATTTGTTTCCCTGTCTGCCCTGAACAGTGTGTTCAGGATTCATGTTGGTTTGCTATTTTGATTGTGTGCCCATTTTCTGGGTGACCATTTTATGTCAGCATAATTGATCACTGGGTAGGCTAAATGCTGCATACAAACAACTGTAATGACTATGATTACTCTTTCTCTCACCTGTTGCAGGACATTTGTGTTAATCTTTTATATTTTGCAGTCATATGCCGATCACACCTCCTTTTGAAATGTCCTATTTATCCCCAGCTAACATTCACACAAAATGGAAACCTAGTTGTTTACACTGAGTAGGTGGCCTGTGGAGCATGACCCTATGTAGTTATTAGTAAACTGTAGCACATTAACTTGACAACCATTCCAAGCAGTCAGGCTTCTGTCTTTTTGCTATGCTAGGCCAGTTAGGACTACATGTCACCTACAGTACTGGTGAGTCGCACTGATTTCAAGAGGGGTATACTGGAGCGGGCTTTTTGGTCTCTTTCCAAAATGTTATTTTTTTTTTGGGGGGGGGGGTGGAACTTGCTGGTGTGTTAAGTTTGATACAAGCTAGAGTAACAACAAATTTTAGTTATGACTTTCGTTCTGGCCTATGTGAAGTCACTATCTGCATTTACTTGGGTTTGTTTTGTACAGCATTTGCTATGAAGGTGACCTCTTTGTTATGGTTAAAAGGATCCTGCCAGCCTTAGCTAAAAGGTCACATGATTTTTAGAGCCAGAGGCAGCCGTGCCTCCAACCCCACTTCACAAGTTTGACTTTGGACATGTTAATGGGTACATACTATCTCTGGTCTTTAGGGAGCCAACTATTCAGAAAATGTCCACCTACCACCATGCCTTGTTGTCCTACTATGCAAAGATGCAATAAAGAAAGGGGCTGTGGCTCAGGCGTTGTCTGAACATGGTTGTCTTTGTTCAAGCGGCGTTACATAGGGATCCCTGAGTTTGTTCTGAAGCATTTCTCATCATTGATCTCCTGGGTTGTTTATTCAGGTGGGCCTGGATGTTGAAGGTATGCCAAGGTTTTGTTCTCCTGTGTTGATTTAAGATTGTTCCGTGGGCTTCGATAGAAATAACCCTACAGGGGGCTAACTCTACAGAGTGCGCCTCGAGCCGTGCGAATGTTATTCTTCTGTTGCTCCTCCTGGGTATTAAATCCTGTACAGAATGTCCTCAACGTCAGATCAGGTGTTTCGTTTAATAACTAAGCCCTGCACTTCTCAACACAATGACAAACAGACAGAGAATGTAATAGATTTACAGACTATTTTGAATCATATCTGACATTTTAAATTTCATCCATCTGCTTAGTCCACTCGTGCGATGAATAACAAACATATTTTCACTTGCCCTTCATGAAATGTATCTGTTTTTATTAGTTGCTTTTGATTTTAATGCATGTCAATCTGCAATGGGTCTGAGTATCAAGTACTCTAAAAAGCCATTTGGCATGAACTATTTTGGTTAATAATGATACTCAGACCCCTACTCTTCATGTGTTTGATTAATCTTTTGTTTCTTTCTTTTTTGCCTGCTTGCCTTTTCCATCGCATTTTACTTTCACCTCCATAAAATTGTCGGATTTGCTAAAAACCAATCTGAAACCAAATCAATGTAAACCACCCCTCCCCCACAATGGCCTGTTCAGCTGGTTTTGTCAAGTCGCCCCTGTCCCAGATGAAACTGATAGAGGACATTGCAGAGCTGCACTGTGAGGTGACAGGGAACCCCATCCCAGAGGTGCAGTGGTGGTTCATAGAGGGCGAGGAGCCCGACGAGACAATGACCCAGCTGTTCGATGGGGCTCGGCGAGACCGTGTCGAGATCAACGCCACCTACATCCTGCACGCCACCAGCTCCATTCATCTCTTAAACCTCACGCTCGATGACTCCGGCACGTACGAGTGCCGCGCTTCCAACGACCCCGACCGCAACGAGCTGAAGAAGGCACCCAAAATCAAGTGGATCCGCTCACAGGCTAACGTTATAGTGTTTGAATGTGAGTGTTGGGAGGCCCTACGTACAGCCAGGCAGCGTCTCCCTGTAGAGGACAGTGAGGGGTCCAGCTCCTGTTCCCCACCTTCTCCTGCCCTCAACCCTGTTTCACCCAGACTCCCCTACTCTCCCCTCACTGAGCTCCCATGATGTCCAGTAGTGGAGAGCCAACCTGACCACAAGGCGTGGCCGGGCCTCTCCTTAGACGTGTCATACCTGCCGTAGCACTACCCTCAATCTGATGCCTTTTTTTTGCTGGGCCTATGTCAAATCCTTATTTTAAATGAATTAGGAAAATATTTCACATAATACTGGTCATAAGGTCTGAAACCTGCAAATGGCTACATCTAATTTTTGAATCATAAAATGTTCATTTTGTTTTTAAAAGGGTCAGATTATGGGTTGGTCAGCTTCTTGTTGACTTCCATTTGGTCTATTTTGCTGTCTTGTCCAAGGTATAGAATGTGTAATTGATACTAACATATTGACACTGTCCTGTGGTGTTTACACTCTTTAGACCTGTTATGCCTGACTAGGCTCTTTAGGAGTACTAAATCTATCTATAGGAGACAGCAACCCAGCTTTCTGATTCTTAGCCATAGGGCATCTTTCCAGTATTTGTTTTCTCTACCTGAATCAAACCAAAAGATCCTCTTTGTTCCTCTTCTCTGTTAGTGGAACACCAACCTACCATACCTTGCCGGTTGCTTCTTCTGCATGTGTTGATTACAAGCTCCTCTCCTCATGGTCTCCTAGATTAATTTCCCTGTGTAACCCCTCTTCTCTTGAACTCTTGGTTCAGCCCGAGCTCTCCATTTTTAGGTGTCTGCCCATGTGATCTGCCTCTGCTTGGAAGAGGCGCTGCCTTTTTATATTGTGCTGTTCTTGGCTTGAAATTAGATTTTGAAAGTAATAACATTTGACAAGCTAAGCTAGACCTTATCAGTTGTTACTATGAAGTTTTTAGGCTAAAGGATAGTAAAGCAATGTCAAGCACTGACCAGTCAAGGTTTGTGCTGCAACATGTTGGTGTCAAGAGAGCCATTTATCCTGTAAACCCAGTACCTTAAGTTTGGATTAAATCCACTACTTTGATATAAAATATTTTGTAGTGTCTTTAGTTACCCTAAAGTATTTTAGCAATATCCTGTATGTGAAAAGACATGCAAGAATTAGTTACACTTGGCTTGTAGTCGTGGTGACGTTACTACGGTAATGATCCTACTAGAAGTGGTCATGTCAAAGGACGGCTTATTAATATGTTGACTTTGTCTACAGATCCCTTAATTGTGTCTTCACCTATGGAGGTGAACAACCAGACCTCTGCCATCCTCTCGTGCAACCTGACCAACCCCCCGTCCACAGTCAAAGGTCATTACTGGATGAGGAATGGCAATGTGATCGAGTCATCCAAGCAGGACTCTGCTGCTCTCTACACCGAGTACATGTAAGTGCCTGCCAGGCAGGCAGCGTGTGTTTGCATGTTTGAGCCACCAGATGGACGGGAATCCCTCTGAGCTATAGAACGATTTCCCGGAGCTGGGCTCGCTGATTTGAGATTCAGCTGTTGTCCTGAATCTAGCAGTCATTGCTTGTCATTATTAGCGACCATGCCTTTTTAATGTTTTGTCAGCAGGGAGGTAGGTCACAGATTTGACCGCACAGCAACACTGAATGAAAAACCACGCCAACCTTTCCTCCATGTATTTTCTACATGTTAGCTCTCCCTCATTCTACTGCTCACACACATATACATACCATCCATTAATGGTAACACTCCAGGCCCTGCTCAGGCATTCCCTGCCATTAATTAGCAGCGAGATGGACTGCAGCTTTGGTTGTAGCCTTGGCAGCAGCATGGATAAGCGCCCCCTAGCACTCCCATTCTTTCACTCTCATAATAACCATAATTCCCCATCAGACGTAAAGAGCATGGAGGGTTCCAGTGCCGACACAAGTCCGATTGTTGTTACCAGGGGGAAGTAGAAGTGTTTGTAACAAGGAGAGATGCAGTTTTATTTTTATCTGGTTGCTTCTCATTCTCAACAGCAACAGGGAGCCATTTGAAGTTCAGCCTGTTGGGGCAGCATCTTTTGTAGTGTGTTTTTACAGGCAAAGTGACTTCATGACTGGGATGTGTTTGAAGCCATTGAGTGAAGTCTGTAGGCCTGCGTTTCTCATCCTCAGGGCTTACGTTGTTGTTTTTTCCCCCATTAGCTTGGCTAAAATTGATTTCCATTCTGGTGGAGTATATGACTGCGTCTTCCTGTCTGATCCTGTGGTGAAGAAATCCATTGCAGTCAAAAGTAAGTAATGCGTTTGAACTTTTAAAGTGAAGTCTCTACTGACATTAGCTATGCCGATTAATGTTACTACCTTAGTGCGCTTTGAGTATCTGAAAGCTGTAATGGGCTTGTATAGCCAGTTTTAGACAACTGCAGGTGTTGGATGAATCGCGGCTATCCGATAAATACCTGCATCCATGTGTTTGTCACTAGCTGCTATCCATGTCTCGGCCTACAAACGCTCTGAGCATGGAAACGAGCAGGACAAGGGTGTGCTGGTGTGTGTCAGTCATGGATATCCACTGCCTACTGACTGGAAGTGGTACAAACTGGAAGGAGAAGAAATGCTGAAGACGGTATGCGTTTACCGTCATTGATGCACCATTAGGCTTAACACGATGAGTTTCACTGAGCCAGAATAACCCCTGATGCTGAACTGAGTGAATGAAGTCACATGCTGCAGTTATTTTCCAATGTTAGGAATCGTTGACTAAATCAATATCTTGGTTGAAGTCACAGTAATGCCACATGCACTAGTACTATCCAAAGAGGTCTCTGCCCTAGATAAGAGTTGAGTATTCAATTACTTTTTGCTCCCTATTTGTCATTCTCAGGCCATCACCAACGGTACTGACAGGTATGAGATCAAGAGCACCCCCAACAGGACCACCCTGACCATCAATGACCTGGACATCGCCATGGACATGGGCGACTACATGTGCTACGGTGCCAGAGAAGTGGACTCGGCTTTCGACAAGATCCACCTGCGCGTCCGCAGCCGCCTGGCCGCCCTCTGGCCCTTCCTGGGCATCGTGGCCGAGGTCATCATCTTGGTCAGCATCATCTTCATCTACGAGAAGAGGAGAAAGCCTGATGAGATCAACGACGGTACGTAGAAACACCCACAGAGAAATGCAGAAACGAAGTACTCTTGTTTTGCCATTCATGATTTCTGAAGTAGCATACCTCGCTAAGTCCATATGATTTAGCTGTGAGTGTCTGCTGCCCTCCAGTGGCAGAACAGTCTTAGTTTCAGATGTACTGTCATTCTCCAATGATTGCTGTGCATTAGCTACCATTTTAATGATAACCCAACACGTCGTCTTTTCTTAATGGTTTGGATATAGCAGGTTTACTGTTATTTACTTGGTCTTCTTGATTTGCAATTTAAATATGTTTTTCACTTATGATTTTAGTCATTTCATTTGATCAAAAGCAATTGGTTTTCTATTAGAACACTTTTTTTTTCCTTCTCCGTTTTGTATTTCTCTGTTCGCTGCTGCGTTTGCGTTTTGGTAAGTGATCAAAACTGCATGTCAGACGGAAGTGGTTGACCTGAGATGACCGTAACTGAGAAGCTATAGGAATGCACTGCGTTCACTTGTTAAGAATGTATCTAATAAGGAACTCTTCCACTGGCCTTGCATTCATATATTGGACCAATTTGGGCTAAATTTGAAATACATTTTCAGACTGCTAAAACTTAGCCACATTTTTATGCCCACCAATCAATGTGTTTTTGTCATGCCAGTAAAAGGGTCAAATAGCCCAAGTCATGTGATTTATGTGGAGATGGAAATTAGGCCTAATGTCATGGTTTGTAGTGTTGGAAACACCTAAGGGTTTAGGGTTTTAAAGGTACACACAGCAGTATGACATCACGGGGCAACTTCCTGCTTGCATACAGTTGTTGACATCTGTAAGCAGGAAGTTGCTCTGGTTATGTCATATTTCTGTGTGTACCTTTTATAATATCTTGTCTTGCATGCCATCTGCATCTTGATCTCATGCATGACAAGTCATTTTCTTTTTTTATAATAGGGATATCATTTCATTGATCTCATTCATTGCCTGAGGGCACCTATTCTTTGATTTTAACCGGTGACTGAACAGTCATGTCCAGACCTTTTTAATCTGCAGTATACCTGTACGCTTTGTTTACAACTGTTTTCGGTGTTGCATTGTCCCTTCAACTTTTCACTTTTCACTTGGTTATCCTGTTTGCGTTATTTTGAGATGTTCAGTACAGATTGATAACATATATTCTAATCAGGAACATATAGTTGGGATACAGTGTAGGTAGATTTGTCATAACTGCAGTTTTCTTTTTTTAATGAAATGATTAAGTTCAAGCGATGTAACTGTGTTTGCTTATTGTAGATAGAATTATGGCAGTGTATGCTTGTTTTGCATAATTGACTGCAATCATTTGACAATGGCCTACTTAAAGAAATACTTGGAACTTTGTCACCATTTCCTTCATTGTCTGTGGAAAGAATTTTCTCCATGCCTTGCTCTCATTAGAATGTCTCCCTACCAGACAGTCTCTGACCAATTCAGCTGTTGACACATCTTTTCTCTTGTCCCTGTGCTGCTTTATAGATGAGGACTCAGGTTCTGCTCCCCTGTAAGTACACATTTTACACTGACATGTAAAAATTCAATACATTTCATTTCTCATGAAGAAAATATATAAATGGGCCTCCCGAGAGGTGCAAGGGTCTACGGCACAGCATCGCAGTGCTAGAGGCGTCACTACAGACCCGGGTTCGATCCCATGCTGTCGCAGGTGACCGGTAGACCTATGAGGCGGCACAAAATTGACATAGCGTCGTCCGGGTTAGGGGAGGGTTTGGCCGGCCAGGATCTTGTCCCAGCGTGCTCTAGCGACTCCTGTGGCGGGCCGGGCACACGCAGGCCGACTTCGGTCGCTAGTTGTACGGTGTTTCCTCCGATACATTGGTGCGGCTGGCTTCGGGTTTAAGCGGGCAGTGTGTCAAGCAGTGTGGCTTGGCAGGGCCGTGTTTCGGAGGACACATGGCTCTCGACCTTCGCCTCGCCCGAGTCAGTTCAGGAGTTGCAGCGATGGGACAAGGCTGTAACTACCCATTTGGATATCATGAAAAAGGGGTAGAAAAATGTTTTTAAAGATATACATTGCTGTGTTTGTAAAGTTCTGGATGGAAAATGTCTTTCAGGAAAAGCAATGCTGCCACAAACCACAAGGATGTCAGGCAAAGGAACTCCAACTGAGAGAAGATGAGAGGTGTGTGTGTGTGTGTGTGTGTGAGGGCTTTTGAATCAACCCACTCAACTGGATGAGCCTATTTCAAATTCATTTATTCTGATTGCAAAATCAAAGCAGTAAACCTCCCGTGGAGGTTGAGCTCTCAATCTAATTGTCAGTCCCCTTTCTTTCCTGACAGATATCCTGATGACTATCTTCCAGGATGAAGAGCATTTGCTGAGCGTCACATAATCTAGTGCACCCTGCGAATTTTAAACGACTTTAAATTTAAATTCTTGAACGTTAATGTCTTGAGAAATGGGCTGAATTGTACTTCTATATTTCTCTCCATATTGTGCTTTCGGCTTAAGGCCATTGGCAAAAAAAAAACATGTTTTTGCATGAGTTTTATTGCCGTTCTAGAAGTGTTTGTTCGTAGTGAAGTCCATTGTAAAAGTTTACGTGGGAATGATCTATTGGTGGTTTTTCTATTTGTGCTTATAGCTTCCTTCACGTCTAAATATCTGCTCTTATATTTGCAAGCATGAACAGCCACCTGTTAAGCAACATGGATCTTACTACGATTGTGAAATGTTTGGACACTGACATGCTTTTTCCCCAGGCCCTATTACCACACCTGACTCCAATAATCAACTAATCATTGTCTTTAGAATGCAATTAGTTTAATCAGGTGTGTTTAGATATAGGGCTGGGGACAAATGACATGAATCAGGCCCCTGAACTGAAGAGGCCCATCCATGCATCCCTCACATAGTTGGCTGAGTTATAGGATACACCTTAACACAGTCCATTTGACTTCCTCCACTGTATTTGATTTTCCACAGAGGAAGTTATAATACTGTAGGTAGTTCCTAAATTAAACGCAGCAGGTAGGATTATAATGCAATTTCGTCTGAGTTCCTGCTGTATTTAATACATGCACTGTTGAGATTTTAAAAGGCTAATCATTGCAAAATAAAATCAAAGCTTTTTGGAGTTGTACTACTATGTTAAGGTGTAGTTTTGAATTTTCTATGCTTTTGTTGCCATAGTCACATCCATAGTAATACTTCCTGAAAAAGGACCAAGTGTAAGAGATGGGTTTTCTGCTTCTGAACAACGACTAATACATTAATCAGAATGGAAGGCGATTTTTAAATGGCTTGTTTTCTTGAAGGGTACATGGAACCTAAACAGGATTGACACTATTGAAGCATTGTCCTTTTTCTAACCTCCACTTTGTAGACAACTCAGAAGCCACATGTTGCACTAACTTGATTTAGTATTGTGACTGGATGTGCACCGGTAGTTTAAGAAGTACATGTGAAAATGACTGTCATTTATTTAGCTTAAAAGTAACTAATTAGATTTAACACAACTGTACCAATTTGCACAATCTCAATAAAGTGATCTGATTTAAGATATGTGGTCTGTCTGTTACTGCTTGGATAAGATGGACATTTTGGTAAAATGCTATAGGTCATCCCACACAAAGCTATGAAGTTACTGTTAAGTGCCCTGGATAGTTGTTGGCGATGGGTTTGAAGTTGTTGGTCCTCTGGTAAATGGCATGACTTGAAGCTGGCATACATACAGGAGTTACCCAATGGTAAAGGAGTAGTCTTGGAAATTCCAGACCTATGACAACATTACATACAGTTGTGGCCAAAAGTTTTGAGAATGACACAAATATACATTTTCAGTCTGGTGCCTCAGTTTGTATGGTGGAAATGTGCATATACTCCAGAATGTTATGAAGATTGATCAGATGTAATTAATTGGAATTCAAAGTCCCTCTTTGCCATGCAAATGAACTGAATCCCCCAAAAACATTTCCACTGCATTTCAGCCCTGCCACAAAAGGACCAACTGACATGTCAGTGTCATTAACACAGGTGTGAGTGTTGACGAGGACAAGGGTGGCGATCACTCTGTCATGCTGATTGAGTTTGAATAACAGGCTGAAAGCTTCAAAAGGAGGGTGGTGCTTGGAGTCATTGTTCTTCCTCTGTCAACCATGGTTCCCTGCAAGGAAACACGTGCCGTCAATGCTTTGCACAAAAAGCGCTTCACAGGCAAGGATATTGCTGCCAGTAAGATTGCACCTAAATCAACCATTTATCGGATCATCAAGAACTTCAAGAAGAGCAGTTCAATTGTGAAGGCTTCAGGGGGCCCAAGAAAGTCCAGCAAGCGCCAGGACCGACTCCTGAAGTTGATTCAGCTGCGGGATCGGGGCACCACCAGTACAGAGCTTGCTCAGGAATGGCAGCAGGCAGGTGTGAGTGCATCTGCACGCACAGTGAGGTGAAGACTGAGGATGGCCTGGTGTCAAGAAGGGCAGCAAAGAAGCCACTACTCTCCAGGAAAAGCATCAGGGACCGATTGATATTCCGCAAAAGGTACAGGGATTGGACTACTGAGGTAAAGTAAATTTCTCTAAATCCCCTTCCCGATTGTTAGGGGCTTCCGGAAAAAAGTTTGTCTGGAGAAGACATGGTGAGTGCTACCATCAGTCCTGTGTCATGCCAACAGTAAAGCATCCTGAGACCTTTCATGTGTGGGGTTGCTTCTCAGCCAAGGGCTCACTCACAATTTGCCTAAGAACACAGCCATGAATAAAGAATGGTACCAACACATCCTCCGAGAGCAACTTCTCCCAACGATCCAGGAACAGTTTGGTGACGAGCAATGCCTTTTCCAGCATGATGGAGCACCTTGCCATAAGGCAAAAGTGATAACTAAGTGGCTCGGGGAACAAAACATCAATATTTTGGATCCATGGCCAGGAAACTCCCCAGACCTTAATCCCATTGAGAACTTGTGGTCAATCCTCAAGAGGCGGGTGGACAAACAAAAACCCACGAATTCTGACAATCTCCAAGCATTGATTATGCAAGAATCGGCTGCCGTCAGTCAGGATGTGGCCCAGAAGTTAATTGACAGCATGCCAGGGCGGATTGCAGAGGTCTTGAAAAAGAAGGGTCAACACTGCAAATATTGACTCTGCATCAACTTCATGTAATTGTCAATAAAAGCCTTTGACATTTATGAAATGCTTGTAATTATACTTCAGTATTCCATAGTAACATCTGACAAAACTATCTAAAACACTGAGGCAGCTAACTTTGTGAAAATTAATATTTGTCATTCTCAACTTTTGGCCACGACTGTATACTGGAACATTGCTAACGTTGTGGGAGGCAATTTATCTACTTAGGTCCTAGGGAGACTAGTAAATGAGTGGACTAAAAGTCATATTTCATAGTCCAAACCGATATAGACTCACTGTACAATATTACATCAGTAGGCCTACACATCCAAATCATTCTGAGAAGATTCGACACCAGAGGGTGCCATTTAATCATCAGTGGAGGAACCATTGTGATTCTATGTGGCATGGTTGACGTAGCCTATCAAGGTGTCTTGAATAAATCGACATCTGAACTGATGAATATTGTAGCCTATATTGGCACATATTCCATTTCTCAGGTGAAGTAATTCACCAGTATTATTTGGGGATTACACATGCGTCCTATGCATAAAATTGAGGAAATTTGCCAGTGTGCTTATCGATTGACCTTTCAAGGCTACTATTGCATTTGAATGTTTCACAAACTATTTGTATTGTAAATACAATATTCAAAACAGATATATAAAATATTTCACGCTTGTATTACTTTTTTTCCCATCTTTATTTGGTCCACCATGCTGTCATCTCACATTGGAAACTTCCCTTGGATGTCATTCGTGAGGAGGAGACGAGGGCTCTGAGGTTATAGGTACTAGGACGGGCTCTCCGTTTCGCTGTGACATGAAACGAGTAGCCTGATTGCAGCCATAGCAACGCCACTGGTGCTGTATCCTAAAGTGGTTTCCACTGGATACAATAGGCTGGAGCTGCTTTGAACTCGTCGCCTCCCAGCCACGCAAAGGTTCCGAAGGCGCGCACTCTATTCCCAGGCGCTGTCATGGACGAGGCTGAGGATGGAGAAGATGAGTCCAAATTCCAGCAGCCTTTATTGTGCGGAACCGGCTCCGTTGGTGGCGGAGGCGATAGGAACGGTCTAAGTTTGAAGATGAAGCAATTTACGCCAGGAGGGGGAGCATCATCAACAGCGCGCAAGAACTCCAACAATGAGCTGTGGTTCATGCAAGGCGAAGAGTCCGCACCTTGTGCTCCTACAGGCGCCACAAGCTGTGCTCTGTTATGCCAGGGAGATGCTACTGCCCGTGGCGGCTCATACTATAGGGCTGGAGGGGACTTAGCCCCAGGGTCAGCGGTAACCGGGTTGGCTACTTGTTGGACAGGTGAAGGCACTACCGGTGTGATATGCAACAACAACGGAGATTGCAGAAGGGACCCCAACATTTCAGGGAGCCTGTCCTCCATCGTCTCTAGGCAGGAGAAACAGACCGGTGGAATAGTTGCAGCGGACAACGGGAAAAGGCCAACTAGATGTAATTCCAGAGTCGCTAGCATGGACTGTTCGATCACCTCAGTACAGGGGCAAGGGCCCGAGGTGGCCGGGGCCACAACTACTGGCAATGAGAAAAAGGACTCCAGAGTTTCCTTCTCAAGTGCCCCTAATAGAAAAGCATCGTCCTCTGTGCAGAACCAACAGAACAGGAATTCTCTCGTATTTTTTAAATCTGAGGATGGACCCCAGATTGTGCCAGATGATGGGGAACCGCAGGACAATCGGACTTATATGCAGCGCCAATTTAGTTCCATGCTTCAGCCTGGAGTTAATAAATTTTCCCTGCGTATGTTTGGGAGCCAAAAAGCGGTGGAAAAGGAACAAGAGCGCGTCCAATCGGCCGGTAATTGGATTATTCATCCATACAGCGATTTCAGGTATGGGTTGAGTGAAGTCCCACTGAGGTGGGCGCAAATTGTTAATGTGATCTATGTGCTAAACAATTTACCCAATAAGTAACTTGAATATAAATTAACATAACCAATTTGATATTAAGCATTGGAAGTAGTTTATGAGTTGTTGTTAAATTATAAGATTTGTTGACATCCATTTTGATGTTTGCTGTCAGTGCGGTCTGCTGCTTTTCATGAGTAATGCATTGCCACTAAATGTCAAATTAGGCAACATATATTGGGAGAACACCGAATCTAAAAGCTGAAAAGGTATGTTGCACATTCTCATCATTGCGCAGTTTTGATTTATTGGGGTCGAAAGACCTATTCCATGGAAAATACTTGATTTAGGGATGAGAGTTGCGTTGCTGAAACCTCTGTAGTTTAAAGGAAAGGCCTATTTATGTCTCGCGATTTACAGTGAGGACGCGTGTGTAAAACAGCTGACCACAAAGGCCTTGTTGTTGGTGAAGTTACTTGGCAAACATATACCGCATGAAATCAATCTAAAACACCCACGCAGTTGATAAAATGTGTCCCAGGTTATCACCTTTATGAAATGCTACATGCGCTTTTTATTAAGCTCTTAATGGTAGCCTATTATAAAGCGTTTTTCTCAGATTCCCTAATAGTATAGTCATATTTCAAGCAGGGATGGGCAACTTTGATGGGGGTGGGGGCCACCAAAAAAATCTGAGCTCATCATGAGAAATGTTTGCTGTTTTTAAAATTATATCTGAGTGAGACTAACAAAATCAATGGTGGGGGCCGCCATTAATTCGACGATGATAACGAGCTTAGATAGCTGGCTTCTAAATTAATTTAGCAATATATATATATTTTTTAGCTGACATGGGCTAATTGACTGACTGTAAAAACTGCTGATGCACAGCCAAATCTCTGAATTGCACAATGTGTAGTTTACTACTCGAAATCGCAACAGTAAATTGAGACACTGACCGAGTTCTTAAAAAAAAAAAAAAAAAAAAAAATATATATATATATATATATATATATATATATAAGGGTTTCTTAATTTTGACTATTTTCTACATTGTATAATAATAGTGAAGACATCAAGAACTATGAAATAACACATGGAATCATGTAGTAACCAAAAAAAGCTTTAAACAAATCAAAATATATTTGAGATTCTTCAAATAGCCACCCATTGCCTTGATGACAGCTTTGCACACGCTTGGCATTCTCTCAACCAGCTTCACCTGGAATGCTTTTTCAACAGACTTGAAGGAGTTCCCACATATTAACAGCACTTGTTGGCTGTTACTTGGTGTCCTTTAGTAGTGTTTTTTTGCAGCAATTCGACCATGAAAGCCTGATTCACTCAGTCTCCTCTGAACAGTTGATGGTGAGATGTCTGTTACTCTGTGAAGCATTTATTTGGTCTGTAATTTCTGAGTCTGGTAACTCGAATGAACTTATCCTCTGCAGCAAAGCTAACTGGGTCTTCCTTTCCTGTGGCGGTCCTCGTGAGAGACAGTTTCATCATAGTGCTTGATGGTTTTTGCGACTGCTCTTGTGGCCTGATTGACTGACCTTCATGTCTTAAAGCAGGGGTGGGCAACTCCAGTCCTCGAGGGCCTGATTGGTGTCACACTTTTCTCCATCCCTAGCAAACACAGCTGATTAATCGAATTGCATTCTAAACTGAAGATCATGATTAGGTGATTTTTGGAGTCAGGTGTGTTAGATGTGGTTGGGGCAAAACATTGACACCAATCAGGCCCTCGAGGACTGGAATTGCCCAGACCTGTCTTAAAGTAATGAGGGTGTTGCTTATTTGAGCTGTTCTTGACCCAATATGGACTTGGTCTTTTACCAAATCTTCTGTATACCACACAGAAGATCTATACCACATCTTCTATATACCACCCAGAATATCTATACCACATCTTCTGTATACCACCCAGAAGATCTATACCACATCTTCTGTATACCACCCCTACCTTGTCACAACACAACTGATTTGCTAAAACGCAATAAGAAGGAATGAAATTCCACAAATTAACTTTTAACAAGGCACACCTGTTAATTGAAAAGCATTCCAGGTGACTACCTCAAGAAGCTGGTTGAGAGAATGCCAAGAGTGTGCAAAGCTGTCATCAAGGCAAATGGTGGCTACTTGGAAGAATCTCAAATGTAAAATATAACTTGATTTGTTTAACACTTTTTTTGGTTACTACATGATTCTGTATGTGCTATTTCATGTCTTCCCTATTATTCTACAATAATAGTAAAAAATTAAGAAAAACCCTTGAATGAGTAGGTATGTCCAAACTTTTGACTGGTACTGTATATATTTTTTGGGGGGGTCGGGGGGACTGATCCGAGGGCCTTCAAAAGGGGGTGTGTGGGCCGCCAGTTGCCCATCCCTGGATTACATTATCATACACAGACATCTGATATTGTTTTGTCACATAACTTGGTCAAACATGTTTCATATTTATTTTGTCAATGCTTATTCATAAAATATGAATGTTACATGAATGAAACCATGCATGACTCTTGACAGGATATTATTCCATGCAAATATATTCATATTAGATTTCATATTGAAAATCCCTAAATGCACCAATCTAGTTTGATCTTTTGGATTTCGTTATGGGTAGGTGTCGGTGTTAATTTAATACTCTGTAATTAAAATCGGTAACAATTTCTTTGATGAATGCAAAATCAGCTTGAGCTATCTCACTGTAGCTGCTTCGTCCCTATCCCTCACTATTCTCCTCCCATTTCCTCACATCGCTCCACAATAGATTCCCATAAACATTTAGGCTTTCCCCCGAAATCAGACACTTCGGTCTAAGACAGACTCTCCCTCGTATGGTGACAGCTATTTTAAGCCGACTGATAATCAACTTCATTACGTGCACGTGTAATTATAAGAGGCACCATGATTTTTTATTAAGTCAATTCCAGGTCTTGATGTCAAGAAAGAGTCAAGGTATCATCTCTCTTCTAGGGTTAAGGTTGGAGTGGTTTTTAAAGTGAATGATGAATTGTGTTATTAAGCAGCACACCGTCCCATTGCTCCCTCTTTCCGAAACATGACCTTTTAGAGAAACAAACAGGGACGTACACTGACCCATTACTCAGTAATACAAATGTAAAGTAGTACTGTTATGTATGTTTGTTAGGTAGCCTTCAGTGTGCAGGTTAGGTTCACATAGGGTGAGATACGCTACATGACCAAAAGTATATGGAAACCTGCTCGTCGAACATCTCATTCCAAAATCATGGGCATTAATATGGAGTTGATCCTGCCTTTGCTGCTATAACAGCCTCCATTCTTCTGGGAAGGCTTTCCACTAGATGTTGGAATATTGCTGCGGGGACAAGCTTCCATTCAGCCGCAAGAGTATTAGTGAGGTCGGGCACTGATGTTGGGCGATTAGGCCTGGCTCGCAATTGGCGTTCCAATTCATCCCAAAGGTGTTCGCCGGGATTTAGGTCAGGGCTCTGTGCAAGCCAGTCAAGTTCTTCCACACGGATCTCAACAAACCATTTCTGTATGGACCTCGCTTTGGGCATGGGGGAATTGTCATGCTGAAACAGGACACAAATGGCTTCACCAAACTGTCGCCACAAAGTTGGAAGCACAGAATCATCTAGAATGTTATTGTATGCTATAGCGTTAAGATTTCATTTCACTGGAACTAAGGGGTCTTTCCCGAACCATAAAAAACAGCCCGGCATTCAAAACTGTCAACATGACAGCATACTGTCACATACTGTGCGTTTAGACAGAGAGCGATTTTTAGGCCTATTTCACAACCAATAACTTCTCCGATACAGTAAATTTGAGCAATTTGCAAACTTCATGGCAACATTTAGGGCATTTTTGTTATGTAGCCTACTGTAGCAATTTCTCGTTGGAAGGATGATCACTCACTCAGTGGAGTCATCGATGTCCGTTTCCGATCAGGCAGGATCAGTCAATCAAGACATGACTCAGCATCCCACCTATCAGTTACACTCTTTCCAAGCATTACCTTGGGTTGATTAGACAGCAATATTGATAGCCACTGATATTACACTAGGTGCACAATTCAATATGTATTTTCAGTTGAGCTCCTCAATATTAATCAATCTCTTACCTCACACATGTTATTGTCAAGTGTAACATTCCATATGCAAAATTCCATAAACTTGTAGTGTAACTATCTTACATAACCTGGCAGTCACAATAATTCAAATATACCGATATAGGCCTACTATTCTGGTTTCACCTATGCCACCCTTTGTCCTTGTAGCAAGGATTTAGAATCAATTCACCATCCAGCTGTACCCTCATATTACCCTCTTCCCCCATCGCCTCCCCTCCTGTCCTTGACATGACCTTGTCATGCATGAGCAGGAGGATGGACTTGATTTCTGACAGGTTGCAGTGATATGACTGTTGATTGTTAACTGTTTTGCGGTAGGCTATGCCACCAGCCTTGTGTGTGTGTGTGTGTGTGAGCTTGCATGCACATGTTTGCTTGACTCTGTGCGTGTGTGTGTTATTGTCAGTGTGCCCCTGTCTGACAGAGGGTGTTGTGAGATGTGGACAGTAGAGAGCAGGCTGCAGTAAGTCGAGAGGGTACTTGTCAGAGTGATAAAGCAACATCAGCGACTTTTAGTGATTAGAGGGAAAAAATCCATACAGTTACATATCGTGATATTATTTTTGGATGATACTATATTGATATTTGTCTCCAAGTATCGTTGGCTGTACCTGCATCCAAACACCAGTACTTTTCCTTCATCGCTTGTTCTCCATCTTTCAAAAAAAAAATATATATTTTCAGCACTTATATTTCCCAGACTGATCATAACTCATTTTCTCACGCTCTCTCTTGTCTCTGCAGCAGACATATAGTGAGAATATGTTTGGAACATCAAATCGCAATAAATGTAGAATCGTGATTCGTGAGAATGGTGGGAGTCGTGAGAATCGCAGTACATACAGTATCTTATCAGCTCCTCGGTATAGTGATAATGTATTGTGACGTTCCTGGCCATTCCCTACTACTTGCATGTGATACGCACAGCAAACAGAAAATAAGAACATTTGCTCATAATGAAAACAGTGATACTACAGTTTCTACTTGAACTAGTACTCATCATACCCTAGTTACTTACTGTACTGTTATTATTGTAGTATTCTTACTAAGTAAAAGCACCTGTCCGAGGATCTTCCCTCGCGACAAGACCATTCCCCAAACGATTTAATAAAATGTTATATTGCATTCTTTGTTTTTAATTTAGTTAAGCCTGTACTCGATTGAACAGGAGTTGAAGTTCAGGTGTCCCGAGTTCTTCCACCATAACTGTCTCTGTCCCCTAACCTCCTTCTCCTGCCCTCTAGGTTCTACTGGGATTTCACCATGCTGATGTTCATGGTGGGCAACCTCATCATCATCCCCGTTGGGATCACCTTCTTCAAGGACGAGACCACCGCGCCCTGGATCATCTTCAACGTAGTCTCTGACACCTTCTTCCTCATGGACCTGGTCCTCAACTTCCGCACAGGCATTGTATTTGAGGACAACACCGAGATCATCCTGGACCCCAGGAAGATCAAGAGGACGTACCTGAAGACCTGGTTCTTGGTGGACTTTGTCTCCTCCATCCCTGTGGATTATATCTTCCTGATCGTTGAGAAGGGGATCGACTCTGAGTTGTATAAGACGGCCAGAGCCCTGAGGATCCTACGCTTTACCAAGATCCTCAGTCTGCTTAGGCTGCTCAGGCTGTCCAGGCTAATCCGCTACATCCACCAATGGGAAGAGGTAAACTGGGCTCTAGAACTTACTTTGACCTAACATAGCAGGCATGAAAGAAATGCCTGAAACTAGATCTCCTACATACTGGTCTTGAGGAGAAGAAAAATAACTGGGGAGGTTCTCTTCTGCACTGTTCAACTAATCCATTAAATGTGGAGGAGGTTGTTGATAACTCGGCAGAGTTTAACTTTGACCAGTGGCAGGAGGAGATGGGATTGGCAATGTGTTTCTAGAATTTACAATGAGAGGCTACACACTATGTGTTAAGTACTTGCATCGACCAATGGAAAGAGGGGGTAGGCCGCAATAATACCCCTATGATACAAAGGCAGCAGTAGAAAGAATAAGCTCTTTTAGTTTGTCAAATCAGGGCAAGTACAGAAGGGAGTCAGATATGAACATCATCAGCCCAACCTACTTCCGAGTAATGTCCTTCCAATAATAGGCTAGTCTCACACTATCACAGGCCTTCAACACTGTTTTCTCTCTGTATCTGTAGTGATATACATCAGCAGGATGCTGAGATTCACAGCCTTGCTTTCTCAGTGACTGTGTTGGCCAGTTAGCCTCATCATCACAACCTTTGGCTGTGGTGTGCAGCCAATCACAGTGGCCTGTTTTACCCTGATGTGACTGGATGTGTAAAGCTGTGCTGGCCAAACAGAGGGGAGGATGGCCATACATACATTTATGCCCCTTCTGTGCTAGCTAAGATATTCCAGAAGAGGCTCTGAGCTGACCCAAGTCTGATGACTCATTTGTGTGTGTTCTGTACTCTACTTAATGGGACAATTATTTTCTTGATTCCAGAGTGGTAATTTGAGCCAGACACAACCCCCTAATTATTGAATCAACCCCTTGCGTAACCGAGTGCCTCTCACCCACTGCTCAGCTCTGCTCTGCACAGGGCAGCTGCTCACCTCATCTGGAGCATGAGAGGGCCAGTTAGACAAGTCACCGAATAAAGGAGGAACCTGAACTGCAATATTTTTCACAGCTGTTGTCATACAGTGACTTCATTTTCTTAGAGAGCAATGTGCTCATCAAGATGTACCTGGGAACACGGTCTTCTTTACTACTGCATGTAGCTGACAGCTGTTTGGAGCACTCCTCTGATACTCTATCTAGACCCACGTATTCCCTGAGTGTCATCCCCTCTGCATTGGGCTGTTTGTGTGTACGTGCTTGTTAGTTTGTGTTCTAGGTGCTAGACAGGATGCAGCAGTAAAAACACTGAGGCTTTCTGGGAATAGGAAGCTTGTATCAACCTCTTCCATTTGCAGTCACGTCCAGACTGACTGGATGTTACCTTTCTCATGAGCTGGGCTGGCCAGGCAGCAGTGCACTAGGCACTCTTGGATTGCGTTGTGGGTTCAGGAGGACTTTCACTTAGCATGCTCTCATTTCTGATTCCCATCTAGAGCATTATGATTGAATCAGAATCCTTAAACGATTACATTTTAATTGAATTGATACAGTATTTCCATATTAGTGGCTGTGGAACTGTTGTATAATGTGTTAGAGTGGATTGCGTAATGCTTTGTCCTGTGTTTCTATTTGTGTAATGGGCTGCAGGCCATAAGGTTCTTGTTA
Organism: Oncorhynchus kisutch; assembly: GCF_002021735.2. Taxonomy (NCBI): domain Eukaryota; kingdom Metazoa; phylum Chordata; class Actinopteri; order Salmoniformes; family Salmonidae; genus Oncorhynchus; species Oncorhynchus kisutch. Next base: position 37,009,778 of record NC_034186.2, on the reverse strand, counting down.
CATCTACGCTATGTGCCCTGGCCCTTCCGGCCAACTGACAGTGACACATGTTACATGTCATAGTTCTGCTAGTTAGCTGAAGACTTAGTTTTAGCCCATGATTGGATCCTAATCAAAATGCAAGGCCTTCAAGTGTTTTCTTCTCCTGTTGCTTGCGGGCAGTGAGTCTGATAGCAGAAGCATGAAGGGGTGAGTTGAGAGATGGCGAGCAACTGCCTGTGAGGGCACCGCGATACGCTAAACGCACCAATCTGAGCCCTCTGACCTTAATGGTGTAAGACAAGCCATTGCATTTATGTAGGTGTGTGTGTGTACGCCCGCAGGTAAATTGTCCATAAACAGATACAGAAATAGCTGTACAGGCACCGTGAAAATAACCCAATACCACCCAAACTCAGTAATACAGGGATTTTGTTTTTAATTTTAGGGCTTTTGAGACAGATAGAAAGAGGTCATGCAGAAGGATGCTTGTTTGGCCTTTTTCACCACAGATATTCCAATACAGTCACTTTTACAAACAGCGAAAGGAGGCACTCCGACCTTGTGTTGTCTATCAGAGCTGCTTTTCATTTTGTGTCTGGTTAAGCTTTAAACCCATGGGTTTGCGTGAGGTCTTGTGAGGTGACTGAATCACCTGGCTCACACTTCGATGGAGCTTATCCCTCTTGGTCATATTTGTCTCATCAAAGCTTTTAGCGCCTCTGATGAGTGCAGGAAAGGAGTGCCGTCATCACTGAAGTTATTTGATGTACTTCATTTCTCAAGGCAAACTAAGTTTAACTTCTGTGTACAGAAAAGCAACATTGCATTTTTGGCACCGGTAAAGTTACTTACTTAATTACAATAACTAATCCGATCATGAATCCAAATCCTGTTGTAACCAGATAATGCTTATAATGGAATCGGTTTCTATTTTTTTTAAAATCATGTGTTCATTGGCTATGTTAACAGGCTAAGTCCATGTGAAATGGTGAATGAATGAGGTGTGTAACACACCACTTACTCCTCTCTCTCCCACCCTCTCGTGACAGATCTTCCATATGACCTATGACCTGGCCAGTGCAGTGATGCGTATCTTCAACCTGATTGGTATGATGCTGCTTCTGTGTCACTGGGATGGCTGTTTGCAGTTCCTGGTTCCCATGCTGCAGGACTTCCCCCAGGACTGTTGGGTCTCTCTCAACAAGATGGTGGTAAGTGCTGCTTAATACACACTCTAGAGTGTAGTTCGATCCGGTACTCTAGGGGCCAATTCCTGGACATCAGACTGGACTACCGGGCAGACGTTTGGTATTTTACGTAAATATTTGCATTTCCAATAAGTCTTATATGTTACATTTGGTATGGTTACTTAAGACAGAAACGATCGGAGGGACGTTGGACCATGACCGTCTAGCAATCCAAAGGTTGCGTGTTCTAGACGTGTCAGGGACAACAGTAGCATTTGAGCTAATCCATATTCTAACCTTAACCCAATTCATCTAACTTTTTTACTTCATTTTCGGAACCTTTGTCATTTTAGTTCCCCTGACTTTTTACATAAATTATCCTAACCTTTATTGATATTTATCCACCAATGCAAATTCTCCCTGTAATTCTCCTTTGTTGTTACCATGCAACAAGCAACTTAGTTTCAGAGAAGAACGTATAATACTTTACGTTCTTTAATTCGTATGATATATATATATTGTACGACCGCTATTCCATTCGTAATGTAACCTAACGTAGTGTAATGTTTCGTACTAAATGGAGGGGAACAGATTTACATTCCAAATCTTACGAATTGCCCTGAGGCTAGGCTGCGGACACAGATGAAGCCTATTCCTGGACTAAAAACACTTTCAGTGGTGATTCTCCATGGAGCATGCTTTATAGTCCAGGAGTAAGCTTAATCTAGGTCCGGAAAATCAACCATTCAAGTGCTGCCGTGAAGGAGTATTTCCTACCTCAAAAGAGGTCTGAGGTAGATGCTCATCCAAAATACCAGTGCTGGGAAAAGCAAGAATCCCAAGGCACAGACCGTATTAGAGTGAATATATTGTCTTTACTGAGACAAAAATATTAATGGACCAACAGGTGTTTCCTAACCAGCTCCTGCTAAGAACGACACACTCACCCAGGCCTGCAGTAAACAAGCAATTATAGTAGTACTCAAGAGGCTTGTTGAAGGTTTGTTCTAGTCTCAGGCTCTCTCTAGTCTCAGGCCCGGACCCCAATCATTCAGCACACAACGCTTCCTCGCTGTCAGAAAGGAAGATAAAAAGGCCCTGTCATTCTCTCTCTGCACTCCGTTCCTTTGCTCTGATGTCTGTGGACTCACAGATGATTCGTTGCTTGTGTCCACCTGCAGACTCCTCATAGAGAGAGGAGGCTGACAACACTACAGAGAGAATAAAGACAGAAGACGTGAACAGGCAGGGGGCATGTTGCAGCAGCACACCGGTCTTCTCCTTCTCTTTCTCCAGATATCATAGTGCTAGCAATCCATCAGCCCTCACAAGCCATCAATATCTGGCTGAGTGCTCACAGACAAATGTGTTTTGAATGGGCTGAGGGCTAGCATGACTGAGGATCAACATAGATGCACCTGACTCAGAGATTCAACACATTGCTTGGTTCTGAGGTCCTTGATGATCTTCTTGGCTTTCCTTCGACACTGGGTGCCATGGATGTCCTGGAGGGCAGTGTGTCCCCGGTGATGCGTTGGGTTGAACCAGCCCGACAGGATGCTCTCAATGGTGCATCTGTAGAAGTTTGTGAGGGTCTTAGGGGCCAAGCTGTTGCACCTTCTTCATCACACTGTCTGTGTATGTTCCCGCTGGCATCTAGCCCCCTCTGGCCTATACAACCCCTCCCATCTGGGAACAAAGTCTTTCTGGGGTCTGGGGCCATACCGAGTTAAAAAGGCACTTTTCACCCCCACTCTCTGTCCAATAAATTGCAGTGATCCGATATGTTTAAACGTGTGTGTATGCCTGCATTCCTGTGTATTGATGAGCCCCGTGCCTCTCCTGTGCCCTCCCCTGGGGTTGAGGAATAGAGTTCACCTGAAACGGAGGAGCTTTAGCAGACAGGTGGTGTGACTGACTGGGACTCCCATACAGCTGAGAGAGTAGCTGGCAGCCCCAAAACCACCACCCCAGGTCTTCAGGACCTTTACTGCCATGCCATTACAACTAACAGCCATGCCATAAACACTGTCATGCCATAAGCACTATCTAACAACACAGGAGACACATTTATGTTCTACAAGCATAGAGTAACCTGCAACCTGTTGAGTTGCCTTAATGATATTGCTGTGCTGTAACATAAAACTCCAATGGGTAAAAACACAAATGGTTCTGCACATGCTAATTCCAAGTCCAAATAAGAAAGTATTGAGACATGTCCATGTGAAAACAAATAGTTCAGGCAGGAACTAAAAGAGCCACCCAAGCCACAGCCTGTTCATCCTGCTACCATGTAGAATACGGGGACAGTACAGGTGCATCACAGCTGGGAATGACAGACTGAGAAATAGAAGCTATCTCCAGTCAATCAGACTGTTAAACAGTCACCACTAGCCGGCCTCCGCCCAGTACCCTGCCCTGAACCTTACTGTTCTAGTCGGCTACCACCTAGCACTCTACCCTGCACCTTAGAGACTGCTGCCCTATGTACAGAGTCATTGGGAAAGGGAAAGGGGGATACCTAGACAGTTGTACAAATGAATGCCTTCAACTGAAATGTGCCTTCCGCAATTAACCCAACTCCTCTGAATCAGAGAGGTGGGGGGCATTGCCTTAATCGACATCCACACCTTTGGCGCCCGGGGAACAGTGGGTTAACTGCCTTGCTCAGGGGCAGAACATCAGATTTTTATCTTGTCAGCTCGGGGATTTGATCCAGCAACCTTTCGGTGGTCACTTTAATAATTTTTACATACTATTTCACCAAATGTATATGTACAGTACCAGTTAAAAGTTTGGACACCTACTTATTCAAGGGTTTTTCTTTATTTAGACTATTTTCTACATTGTAGAATAATAGTGAAGACATCAACACTATGAAATAACACATGGAATAATTTAGTAACCAAAAAAGTGTTAAACAAATCAAAATATATTTTGTATTTGAGATTCTTCAAATAGCCACAATGTGCCTCGATGACAGCTTTGCACACTCTTGGCATTCTCTCTCAACCAGCTTCATGAGGTAGTCACCTGGAATGCATTTAAATTAACAGGTGTGCCTTGTTAAATGCTCATTTGTGGAATTTCTTTCCTTCTTAATGCGTTTGAGCTAATCAGTTGTGTTGTGACAAGGTAGGGTTGGTATACAGAAGATGGCCCTATTTGGTAAAAGACCAAGTCCATATTATGGCAAGAACAGCTTAAATAAGCAAAGAACATCATTACTTTAAGACATGAAGGTCAGTCAATCCATAAAATGTCTAGAACTTTGAAAGTTTCTTCAAGTGCAGTCGCAAAAATCATCAAGCGCTATGATGAAACTGGCTCTCATGAGGACCACCACAGAAAAGTAAGACCCAGAGTTACCTCTGCTGCAGAGGATAAGTTCATTAGAGTTACCTCTGCTGCAGAGGATAAGTTCATTAGAGTTACCTCTGCTGCAGAGGATAAGTTCATTAGAGTTACCTCTGCTGCAGAGGATAAGTTCATTAGAGTTACCTCTGCTGCAGAGGATAAGTTCATTAGAGTTACCTCTGCTGCAGAGGATAAGTTCATTAGAGTTACCTCTGCTGCAGAGGATAAGTTCATTAGAGTTACCTCTGCTGCAGAGGATAAGTTCATTAGAGTTACCTCTGCTGCAGAGGATAAGTTCATTAGAGTTACCTCTGCTGCAGAGGATAAGTTCATTAGAGTTACCTCTGCTGCAGAGGATAAGTTCATTAGAGTTACCTCTGCTGCAGAGGATAAGTTCATTAGAGTTACCTCTGCTGCAGAGGATAAGTTCATTAGAGTTACCTCTGCTGCAGAGGATAAGTTCATTAGAGTTACCTCTGCTGCAGAGGATAAGTTCATTAGAGTTACCTCTGCTGCAGAGGATAAGTTCATTAGAGTTACCTCTGCTGCAGAGGATAAGTTCATTAGAGTTACCTCTGCTGCAGAGGATAAGTTCATTAGAGTTACCTCTGCTGCAGAGGATAAGTTCATTAGAGTTACCTCTGCTGCAGAGGATAAGTTCATTAGAGTTACCTCTGCTGCAGAGGATAAGTTCATTAGAGTTACCTCTGCTGCAGAGGATAAGTTCATTAGAGTTACCTCTGCTGCAGAGGATAAGTTCATTAGAGTTACCTCTGCTGCAGAGGATAAGTTCATTAGAGTTACCTCTGCTGCAGAGGATAAGTTCATTAGAGTTACCTCTGCTGCAGAGGATAAGTTCATTAGAGTTACCTCTGCTGCAGAGGATAAGTTCATTAGAGTTACCTCTGCTGCAGAGGATAAGTTCATTAGAGTTACCTCTGCTGCAGAGGATAAGTTCATTAGAGTTACCTCTGCTGCAGAGGATAAGTTCATTAGAGTTACCTCTGCTGCAGAGGATAAGTTCATTAGAGTTACCTCTGCTGCAGAGGATAAGTTCATTAGAGTTACCTCTGCTGCAGAGGATAAGTTCATTAGAGTTACCTCTGCTGCAGAGGATAAGTTCATTAGAGTTACCCGCCTCAGAAATTGCAGCCCAAATAAAAGTAACAGACACATCTTAATAGAGGAGGCTGTGTGAATCAGGCCTTCGTGGTCAAATTGCTGCAAAGAAACCACTACTAAAGGACATCAATAACAAGAAGAGACTTGCTTGGGCCAAGAAACGCCATCAATGGTCATTAGACCGGTGGAAATCAAACCTTACGTATGGGTGGTCCCAGTAGCTGAAAGGATGATCTCTGCATGTGTGGTTCCCACCGTGAAGCATGGAGCCTGCATTGCTTGCTGTTTGGGGGTTTAGGCTGGGTTTCTGTACAGCACTTTGAGACATCAGCTGCTGTAAGAAGGGCTATATAAATACATTTGATTTTATGGAGGAGGAGGTGTGATGGTGTGGCGGTGCTTTGCTGGTGACACTGTCTGTGATTAATTTAGAATTCAAGCCACACTTAACTAGCATGGCTACCACAGCATGGCTACCACAGTATTCTGCAGCGATACGCCATCCCATCTGGTTTGATGACCCAACACACCATCCCAACAGGACAATGACCCAACACACCTTCAGGCTGTGTAAGGGCTATGTGACCAAGACGTATAGAGATGGAGTGCTGCATCAGATGACCTGGTCTCCACAATCACCCTACCTCAACCCAATTTTGATGATTTGGGATGAGTTGGACCGCAGAGTGAAGGAAAAGCAGCCAACAAGTGCCCAGCATATGTGGGAACTCCTTCAAGACTGTTGGAAAAGCATTCCAGGTGAAGCTGGTTGAGAGAATGCCAAGAATGTGCAAAGCTGCCATCAAGGCAAAGAGTGGCTACTTTGAAGAATCTCAAATATAAAATATATTTTGATTTGTTTAACCCTTTTTTGGTTGTAACATGATTCCATATGTGTTATTTCATAGTTCTGATGTATTCACTATTGTTCTACAATGTAGAAAATAGTAAAAAATTAAGAAAAACCCTTGAATGAGTAGGTGTGTCCAAACGTTTAACTGGTACTGTATATGCTGTATTCTAGTCATGGCTTATACTATATAACTTATTTTTGTATTTTTCTGGATTATGTGTGTATTGTTTTTTTTTTATTGCTAGATATTACTGCACTGTTGAAGCTAGAAACCGATGCATTTCGCTGCACTTGATTTGATTTAAACTAAAAGAGCTGTATGTTCCAGGTCTCTAGATCCAGATGGCCACCATTACCCCATAGTAGAGAGCAGTGAGATGGTGGGGGGTGGCTCTATCTCTCCCACATCTCCCCTCAGACTGGCCTGGGCCTGGGTGGACTGTGCCTGCCTGGGTAGACTGCTCCACTACTAAGTGCCAGCTCTACATCACTGTCTCTGAACCAGGCCCAGGATTATGGCAAGCACAGACGTTGACTCAGTGTCTCTTACTGTGCAGTAATTGTGTTTGGCCCCCTCCCCTACCTCCCTCCTTGATTTGGGATGATGGAAGGTAGGGTGCAGTGCTGTGTGTATGCCACACACACACACACTCTGACACACACACACTCTGACACACTGTGAGTGTACGTCGCGTACGCATCGTGCACAAACATACACACAAACCCATGCCTCTCGGTCCTGTTGATGTTCTGTTCCTCTGAGCTGGGCCCCTACTCTGTGTACTCCATGCCAATTTCCCTGAGAACAGTCGTCCTGGGCGATCGGGTGCAGGCAGGCGCAGGCTGGCTGGCATCTCCCAGCAACCAAGGTCAGCATTTCTCTGGAGGCGGATGGCTTCAAATAAGAGACGCAGCGTTAAATGATCCATCTCCCTGCCACTCGAGACTTGTTCACTTCCAGTGGCTGCCTGTCTACTCACTGCATCCCGGTCTGCATCCTTCATGCTGCTCAGAGAACAGAGACACACACATCTCTGTGGCCACAATACTTTTCACATTTTTGACGGTTTGACTGTATTTTATGTTTTTGAAAAATAACAGTTCTACATTTGCTTTATATGAGTAGTCTATGATCCTAGGGTGGCAACACATACAGTTGAATTCGGAAGTTTACTTACACCTTAGTCTAATACATTTAAACTCAGTTTTTCACATTTCCTGACATTTAATCCTAGTAAAAATTCCCTGTCTTAGGTCAGTTAGGATCACCAATGTATTTTAAGAATGTGAAATGTCAGAATAATAGTAGAGTGATTTATTTCAGCTTTTATTTCTTTCATCACATTCCCAGTGGGTCAGAAGTTTACATACACTCAATTAGTATTTGGTAGCATTGCCTTTAAATTGTTTAACTTTTGGTCAAACGTTTCAGTTAGCCTCCCACAAGCTTCCCACAATAATTTGGGTGAATTTTGGCCCATTCCTGACAGAGCTGGTGTAACTGAGTCAGGTTTGTAGGCCTCCTTGCTCGCACATGTTTTTTCAGTTCTGCCCACAAATTTTCCATAGGATTGAGGTCAGGGCTTTGTGATGGCCACTCCAATACCTTGACTTTGTTGTTCTTAAGCTATTTTGACACAACTTTGGAAGTATGCTTGGGGTCATTGTCCATTTGGAAGACCCATTTGCGACCAATCTTTAACTGATGTCTTGAGATGTTACTTCAATATATCCATACAATTTCATGATCTATATTGTGAAGTGCACCAGTCCCTCCTGCAGCAAAGCACCCCCACAACATGATGCTGCCACCCCGTGCTTCACAGTTGGGATGGTGTTCTTCGGCTTGCAAGCCTCCCACTTTTTCCTCCAAACATAAGGATGGTCATTATGGCCAAACGGTTCTATTTTTGTTTCATCAGACCAGAGGACATTCCTCAAAAGTATGATCTTTGTCCCCATGTGCAGTTGCAAACCATTGTCTGGCTTTTTTATGGCGGGTTTGGAGCAGTGGCTTCTTCCTTGCTGAGAGGCCTTTCAGGTTGTGTCGATATAGGACTCGTTTTACTGTGGATATAGATACTTTTGTACCGGTTTCCTCCAGCATCTTCACAAGGTCCTTTGCTGTTGTTCTGGGATTGATTTGCACTTTTTGCACCAAAGTACGTTCATCTCTAAGAGACAGAACGAGTCTCCTTCCTGAGCGGTATGGCGGCTGCATGGTCCCATGGTGTTTATACTTGCGTACTATTGTTTGTACAGATGAACGTGGTACCTTCAGGCGTTTGGAAATTGCTCCCAAGGATGAACCAGACTTGTGGAGGTCTACAATTATTTTTCTGAGGTCTTGGCTGATTTCTTTAGCTTGACATCATGGGATAATCAAAGAGGCACTGAGTTCAAGGTAGGCCTTGAAATATATCCACAGGTACACCTCCAATTGGCTCAAATGATGTCAATTAGCCTATCAGAAGCTTCTAAAGCCATGACATCATTTTCTGAAATTTTCCAAGCTGTTTAAAAGCACAGTCAACTTAGTGTATGTAAACAAAGTAGGTGTCCTAACCAACTTGCCAAAACTATAATTTGTTAACAAGAAATGTGTGAAGTGGTTGAAAAAAAGTTTTAATGACTCCAACCTAAGTGTATGTAAACTTCTGACTTCAACTGTACATTCTAAGTGATTTCAATGGCTCTGTCTCCTTTCTGAAAATAAGCATTTTCATACATTTCTGCATTCCCTGCACTCGTTATTTCCACACTGCCATGTTGGTCTGCACAATATGTGCAAAACATAGAGACCGAACTATTGAAATTGCAATTTGACTTGCAATTTAGATCAAAATACTTGGGTAAACTGTTGGAAAAAGGGGAATACAATGATTATTATAATTCTATAGTTAGAATATAACAATAGGCACTTTGAATACAGTGTAGTTTGACATTCGTTTGACAACGAATGAAAAAGCCAGGGTGGCATTATTGTGACAGGGTAGGAACCAAAATGTTGGTCAGTGTTTCCAAGGAGACCCTTTAATCTTTGTCTTCATTAAATGTAATACAGCTAACATATTCATGCGTTGCCTATTTCTCTCTGATTTTAGAAGATACTAATGCACAAACAACCAGCTAGCCAGCTAACTAGCGAAAAGCAATTGGAGCAAACATGATTTATTGTAGCCACAACTTGCTAAGAAAAGACAAACTAGTTGTTTGCAGACAGTAAGATACACAAAATAAGTGTAATAATAGAATGCCTGTGGATTTATTTTAGGAAGCAAAGTGGAATGGAGCAATGTTGTCAGTCTTGAACATGCAGACTGAAGAGTGAACAGCAAATGGTCGAGAAACGACAACTGCGCTCCTCGAGTCACGTGGCAGGGTGGGGCTTGTTGTGTGAGAGAGGGAGAGAGACAAATTAAGTATAGCGAAGTAACCTATACAAACGGTTGTTACACGCGGCAGAGTGGCGTATCACATTTAACAAACCAAACAGTGAAATACCGTTATAGAAGTTAAAACACAAGCCGGTCCTTGCATCAATAGAAGTCTTCTATATAGTAAAATATTGTATTCCGCCCAGCTGTAACACACACACAAACACACACACAGGAAGCCACTTCTCCAGGTCCCTACTGGGCTAATTCACTGAGCCAGAGCATCAGGTGTGGGAGAGGCTTTCCTCCAACTATCTTAAGGCCCCGTGGGAGAGAATTACCAGGAGGTCCCTTCATCAAACAGCCAGTCAAATCACATTTATTTATATAGCCCTTCTTACATCAGCTGATATCTCAAAGTGCTGTACAGAAACCCAGCCTAAAACCCCAAACAGCAAGAAATGCAGGTGTAGAAGCACAGTGGCTAGGAAAAACTCCCTAGAAAGGCCAAAACCTAGGAAGAAACCTAGAGAGGAACCAGGCTATGAGGGGTGGCCAGTCGTCTTCTGGCTGTGCCGGGTGGACATTATAACAGAACATGGCCAAGATGTTCAAATGTTCATAAATTACCAGCATGGTCAATTAATAATAATCACAGTAGTTGTCGAGGGTGCAGCAAGTCAGCAACCTGACCCTCCCTGATCTGACCACTGATACGGGGCGGCAGGTAGCCTAGCGGTTAGAGTGTTGGGCCAGTAACCGAACGGTTGCTAGTTTGAATCCCCGAGCCAACTAGGTCGAGCAAGGCAATTAACCCTAATTGCTCCAGGGTTGCCATTGGGTGTCGCGAGGAGTTGGGATTTCCAATTCACACATGAGTATGACACACACTTGGTACATGTCTGAAATAGGACAAATATAAGCACCCACCTCATTGTTATTAGATACAGACTGTTCTGCTATAAGCCAGGATTTAAGTTTATAGCCACCTGATCAAATTAAATAAAAATGTCCCCTCTGTTATGAAGCCCAAGTCAGGTCCAGGTGCTTTCATCTCATATACCTTATCCTGTATGGCTCTTAGATCAATAGAATTATAATAAAGCCCTGGATCATCTCACTATCCATCTGTCCTTTATGATCTTAGACCTGAGGTAGAGTAATCCGGCTCTCATGCCAGGGTTCATCTGGCTAGAAGATGCAGGGCAGCCAGGGAAAATACAGTTACTAAGACGAGACGTATATCTCCCTCTCTAACTTTAAGCATCAGCTGTCAGAGCAGCTTACCGATCACTGTACCTGTACACAGCCCATCTGTAAATGGCACACCCAACAAACTCATCCCCATATTTGTATTTTTTGTTGTTGTTGCTCTTTTGCACCCCAGTATCTCTACTTGCACATCATCATCTGCACATCTATCCCTCCAGTGTTAATGCTAAATTGTAATGATTTTGCCTCTATGGCCTATTTATTGACTTACCTCCCTAATCTTAATACATTTGCACACATTGTACATAGACCTTTTCTATTGTGTTATTGACTGTATGTTTGTTTATCCAATGTGTATCTCTGTGTTGTTGTTTTTGTCGCACTGCTTTGCTTTATCTTGGCCAGGTTGCAGTTGTAAATAAGAACTTGTTCTCAACTAGTCTACCTGGTTAAAAAAAGGTGCAATATATATATATTATATATATATATATATATATATATATATGTATATATATATGTATTTTATTTATTTATAAAAAAAACACCTATACATACACACACACATACAGACACACATACAGAGCCTTCAGACAGTGTTCACATCCCTTTACTTTTTCCACATTTTGTTGTGTTACAACCTGAATTTAAAATGTATTACATTTAGATTTTGTGTCACCGATCTACACACAATACCCTATAATATCAAAGTGGAATTTTGTTTGTAGAACATTTTCGAAATTAATGAAAAGCTGAAATGTCTTGAGCCGATAAGTATTCAACCCCTTTGTTATGGCAAGCCTAAATAAATTCAGGAGTTAAAATGTACTTAACAAATCACAAAAGTTGCATGGACTCATTCTGTGTTCAATAATAGTGGTTAAAGTAATAATGTAATATATTAAACTTTTATCCAAAGCAATTTAGTTTAAAAATATATATATTTCACATTTATTTAACCAGGTAAGTCAGTTGAGAATAAGTTCTCATTTACAACTGCGACCTGGCCAAGATAAAGTAAAGCAGTGCGACACAAACAACAACACAGAGTTACACATGGAATATCCCTTTACGCATGGTGAAGTTATTTGTTAGGCTTTGAATGGTGTATCCATACACCCAGTCTCTACAAAGATACAGGCGTCCTTCCTAACTACGTTGCCGGAGAGAAAGGAAACCACTCAGGTATTTTACAATCAAGACAATGGGGATTTTAAAACAGTTAAGAGTTCAATGGTTGTGATATGAGAGAACTGAGGATGGATCAACAACATTGTAGTTACCCCAAAATACGAACCTAAATGACAGAGTGAAAAGAAGGAAGCCTGTTACAGAATACAAATATTCCAAAGCATGTATCCTGTTTACAACCAGGTAAAACATTGCAAAAAATGTGGCAAAGAAGTTAACTTTTTGTCCTGAATGCAAAGTGTTACGTTTGGGCCAAACCAACACAACACATCACTGAGTACCACTCTTCATATTTTCAAGAATGGTGGTGGCTACATCATGTTATGGATATGCTTCTCATCGGCAAGGAATCTGGATATTTTTTAGGATAAAATGAAACGGAATGGAGCTAAGAAGAGTTAAACCTAAAACTCAAGGCCAAATCTAAATTGGAGTTGCTTACCAAGACGCGACCTAGTTACTTACATTTTGGTCTTAAATTGGCTTGAAAATCGATGGCAAGACTTAAAAATGGCTGTCTAGCAATGATCAACAACCAACTTGACAGAGTTTAAGGAACAAAAAAAAAGGGCAAATATTATACAATCCAGGGGTGCAAATTTCTTAGAAACTTACCCAGAAGACTCACATCTATAATCACTGCCAAATGTAATTCTAACATATATTGTCTCAGGGGATTGAATACTTATCGAATCAAGATATATTAGTGTTTTATTTGACACAATAAAAAAATAAAAAAATGTTAGGATTTTTCTTCCACTTTGACATGACGTAGTATGTTGTGTAGATCATTGGCCAAAAATGACAATGAAATCCATCATAATCCCCCTTTGTAACACAACAAAATGTGGAAAAAGTCAAGTGGTGTGAATACTTTCTGAAGGCACTGTATGTGCGCGCGCACACACACACACACACTCACACCCCCACCCACCCACCCACAGAGCCACAGGAAATACCCTTGTTTCAATGGCTAATAAGGATATCCTCCATTTATTAAATGACTGAATCCATTAGAGTGGCTCAGCATCTCAACCCTCCTATCATGCCTACCCATGGCCCTTAGGGATGGTAAAGATGGCTGTACCAGTTTAGGCATCTGACATGGTGAATGTAGCTGAAGAAAGAGCCTTTTACTCAGCTCTCACTGTTATCCATCTATGAAGGCAGGCCACTCAGAGGTTAAACGTAAGCTCCGAGGCACAGCGCAGAAGTGAGGGAGCAATAGTGACAAAAAGTCCACAGACACACACACACACACATACGCCTGCACACACATACACACGTACACACACACACACCACGACCCCTCCTCCCTTCTCCTTCCACATCTTACCTCCCTCCAGGATCTTGGAACAAATCTGCGTTTATCTCTGATTATGCCATCATAGATCATGCACAAACCATACTGCATGAGTGCTCCTCTCTGTAAATGGATTATGTACAATTAGACTTTGCCCCTGTTCCTTTAGCTGGGGAATGACTAATGCAATGGATGGGGGAGATTATCCTCTGTATTGCTGCTGAATTGTGAATAACAAAACAGAGCTCAGTGGCGTGCATCATGTAGTGAAAGGTGTAGAGTTTGATCCTAAGTGACGGTTGCACACTAGACTGGGGATTTGATTTTCTCTAGCATTTGCACCTTCTCCTTGGCAGAGAATGTTGGGTTGTAGCCTGCTTCAATGGAGCTGTCGTGTGTATTCCACACTATCCCTTAGAGCCAATACCTTATGAGCTGGGTCCACATGTCACCCATTGTCATTGTAATGGGTTATTTTTAGTGGAAAGTGTATGCCTATATCATATCGGTGTGAGAATCAGAGTACAGAACAGAGATGATTCACCTGCTCCTGTCTAAACACCAGGCTGTCTGTTGACGTTATTGCTGTGGGGATTGGGGACTATGTTTCATCATTTGATCACAAATCTGAGCTCCCGTACCTGTAGGATGGATGCATGTTCTAATAGATTATCATTTCTGTCAACTCCCTGTCGCTATGGAAGCAGTAATGGCGCGGTGCGACACACACAGGCACACATACACACACAGTGCAGTGGGTAAAATATGGTATTGTCCTACAGAGACAGAGAAAATGGATGTGTCAGTACTGTGGAGGATGTTCAGTCATCTGCACTGGGGATTGGGTCTTTAGATCACAGGCGCTGTGTGTGTGTGTGTGTGTGTGTGTGTGTGTGCTGTGCTCAGTTCCTCAAACTCGGGGTGCAGTGAGGCAGCATAGAGATGTTAGTATAAAAGCCTGGGTGAACATTGTAAATTCAGATAAGCTACTGCAAGCAGGCCGAGCCAGAGCAGCTCGCTACATCTCCCTGTCACATTTCTTAAAGGCATGACTTTATCTGAATGTATTCCTTTTTCATCCATGTTGGACAGTTTCTCTGGTTCTGACAGAGTTATTGTAGCTACCTGCACATGTCAGTCAAACAGGCCTGGTGGTAGGGAGTATACATATCCAGGTTGTATCACATCCGGCCGTGAGAGTCCCATAGGGCGGCACACAATTGGCCCAGCGTCGTCCGGGTTTGGCCGGGGTAGGCCGTCATTGTAAATGAGAATTTTTTCTTAACTGACTTGCCTAGTTAAATAAAGGTATATATATATATATATATATATTTCAGCTCAGTCTTGAGACCACAGTCCACAATAGTGAACATTCGCTGCTAATTCTGTCCTGATCTGGCATTGGATGGGTGCGTGTGTTTGTGTGTGTGTGTGCTATTTCCGGCTCAGAGTTTGGAGCTCAGGGTGACGGGTTGCTACTGCTGTTTGCCTGGCGGGCATGCTCTGTAGGCAGCATGCTGATAGACCAGGGGGACAGAGAGAGAAAGAGAGAGAGAGAAAGAAAGAGATGCAGCTCTGCCTCTATTGCACACCCAAGGTATTGGGACCAGGTCTGAGGCTAAAGCTGCCCCTAGCAAAGAGAGAGAGAGAGGGAAGTTCCATATGTGGACACACACATACATCTCCATCTCTGCTTTGGCTCTTTACTGGAAGTCCCTCCTCAGTGCTGACTGCTGAGTGCTCCCAAGATCTCATCTCATCTCATCCCCATGCAATTCCACACAGTACCTATCTGTCCTCTTCCATTATTCCTTTCCATCCAATTCGCTCTGTCACATTTCAAAACAATCTGATGGTGCCTCGCACTCATTTCTCCTGATTTCCACCCCAACTCCTCTCCCAACTAAAGCATTTTGAATTGAATGCAAATGGAGTTCAAAGAAATTCAAAACCGATACAATCCGATCCAGGAGTCAACTGTTGATAGTGGAGTCTGCTCCGTTGGGCTCGGCTCTCTACGGCATGCAGGTAGCTCTGTAAAGCATGTCCTGATCTCTGTTTTTTTAAATGTCTGTTTGTACTTAATGTTTTCATGTTTATATGTTCACCTGCCAGGGGACTGCAGATGTAAATGTCTGCTAAAGCTGGTGCAGCGGATCACTCCTCTTACTCTGAGACGTATGTTTTGTTGTACATTGTACCTGCCAAATGAACGGAATAACTAATACCGCCAGGCCAGTCTAACTCTGAACCAAAAGCACTGTAGATGGCAGAGGAGAAGATTAACAGGGACATTTCCCTGGATGAGTAAACCTGTAGCCAGGCAGCGTTTCTCAGTCAGTGTTGCTGTTTACGGCTGAGTAGACAGTGTTTATAATGACTCTAACATGACTAGTCTCACTGTATACACAAATCAAAGTCAGAGTGGAGGAGGCAGACGTAATGGCTCCTCATTAGAGCCCAGTCTGAAGAGGCCTTCTATACCTGAGTCAACAACACTATGGTGGAGTGATTAGGCCTTCAACAAGCAGCAAGCTAGTATAATGGAGCCAAACTCCTTACCTACTCCAGAGGAGAGATCGCAGCTTTCTTTCAGGAACTTTCTCATATCCCCCCCCCCTCTCGCTCTTTCTCTCGCTCTCTTTTTCTCTCTCTTTTTAAAGGCTTTCTATTTTAGACTTTTAGGTTGGTATCATAGTCATGTTTTTTGTACAGTGAGATTGAAAATGTGGTTTTAGTGCAATGTTATTCTTTCTATATAATATCCTCTTTTGTAACAGAAACCCTGTTTTTTCTCTCTCCCAACAGAACGACTCGTGGAGCGAGCTGTACTCCTTTGCCCTGTTCAAGGCCATGAGTCACATGCTGTGTATCGGTTACGGGCGCCAAGCCCCAGAGAGCATGTCTGATATCTGGCTGACCATGCTCAGTATGATCGTGGGCGCCACCTGCTATGCCATGTTCATTGGCCATGCCACCGCCCTCATCCAGTCCCTGGACTCATCCCGGCGCCAGTACCAGGAGAAGGTAAGACCGCCGTCGATGAGGACCAAGCCATGTGACCAGGAGAAACTCAGAGCCGTAGACATAGGTCATTAGTACGGCCTAGAGTTTTCCCCTGGTCAAGTCACGTAGTCAGGAAAATCCCTGTCCCTACCAGCATCCACCAGTCTGTGTCGTCAGATCAAAGCATGTGGTCAAGTCTCTTAAGAAGGAGAACACTGCTTTAAGGACATTGCAGCTGAGTCTCCATGGAGTTCTTAGATACTGGGTGATCTGGTGGAGTATTATTCAGCCTGTCAGCAGCACGTCCCCCTGGCCTGCAATCATTTGCCAGGCTTTGTTGTCTAATTGCAGCATCTGGCTAATGTTGAGAACAGAGGAGAACAGTGCCTCCGACTCCGCTTCTGTCATCTACTGTTTGGCTTCTCTTCAAGACCTGAGACAGGATTCCATCCTGTCTCTAGTTTCTGTCCCTCTGTCTCAGTCTCCAATACCTTTTTGTTATTATCTTGGAGAGATAATCATCCTGTTTTCACAATACTAGGGAGCGACGAGGGGAAATTGTGTGCTTGAAACAGAATGAATTTGCATTTGAATGAGGGATTATATAAACCAAGTCTCCAATCAGATAACATTAAGTCGGCTAGTACAGTAAGATAAAAGTTAGACTAAATTCACAGGAAAGGGTTTCCCTGAACCAATTTGACATGATCTGTATCCACTGCATACTGTCATTCATACACAAGTGCACCCGTTGTAAGTCATTTCACCCGCATGGGATAATGAATACAAACGTTCAATAGAGATGTGCTTCTCCCTATTCCTTACTCCCTAGTGATGGAGATACAACAGTTAGTGCTATGTAGCAATTTGTACCTACTCTGTAACTACACTACCTCTTTATGTAACTTCTCAAAAACATACATTTAGGCCACTTAATGTAGAGTGAAACCACACTCTCTGTTCCCTAGCTAAATATATGCCCATTACATTATCTCAGGACTGTTGGGACCGGTTACAACAAGTATGCTCCTGACACAGCACATCAATCCCTACTACTCCCTACTCGGTGACCGAGATGGAGAGAGAGAGAGAGAGATCTCTAGCTGAAGAGATGCACACGCCTCCTATCACAGGAAGAGCACGTAAAGCCAGGAAGGCCCTGTTATTCCTGGAACTGCTCTCTCTCTCTCATGCTCCCCTTCTTCCCTAATGTCAGAACTAACGATGTGACTACCGTGATCCAGCGAAGACAGCTCATCACATCTAGATCTTCTATTCTATCTATTCATCATCAGCTACTTGAGATACAGTATACTGGGATACACACTGAGGCAGGCATCCGATTACACGGTGATGATGGCACAATGAGTCTGAACTCTCGCCTCCGATCCCCACAAAAGTGTTTCTTTGTACAGGGTAGTGTAAACACAGGCGTCAGTGCGTGGTCGTATTGACAGCGCAGTGTAAAAAGTTAGCCGTGGTTTCGGTGTTGAAACAGATTAGTCATGATACACTATATATACAGAAGTATATGGACACCCGTTCAAATTAGTGGATTCGGCTATTTCAGCCTCACCCGTTGTGTATCAAATCTAGCACATGGCCATGCAATCCCCATAGACAACATTGGATGTAGAATGGCCTTACTGATGAGCTCAGTGACTTTCACCGTGGCACCGTCATAGGATGCCACCTTTCCAAAAAGTCAGTTCGTCAAATTTCTGCCCTGCTAGAGTTGCCCCGGTCAACTGTAAGTGCTGTTATTGTGAAGAGGAAAAGTCTAGGAGCAACAACGGCTAAGCAGCAAGGTGGTAGGCCATATAACCTCACAGAACGGGCCCACCAAGTGTTGAAGCGCGTAAAAATCGTCTGTCCTTGGTTGCAACACTCACTACCGAGTTCCAAACTGCCTCTGGAAGCAACGCCAGCGCAATAATTGTTCGTCGGGAGCTTCATGAAATAGGTTTCCATGGTCGAGTAGCACACAAGCCTAAGATCACCATGCGCAGTGTGAAGCATCAGCTGGAGTGGTGTAAAGCTCTCTGGACTCTGGAGCAGTGGAAATGCGTTCTCTGGAGTGATGAAACACGCTTCACCATCTGGCTTTCCGACAGACGAATCTGGGTTTGGCGTATGCCAGGAAAATGCTACCTGTCCGAATGCATAATGCCAATTGGAATGTTTGGTGGAGGAGGAATAATGGTCTGGGGCTGTTTTTTCATGGTTCGGGCTAGGCCTCTTGGTTCCAGTGAAGGGAAATGTTAACGCTATAGCATACAATGACATTCTAAATGATTCTGTGCTTCCAACTTTGTGGCAACAGTTTGGGGAAGGCCCTTTCCTGTTTCAGCATGACAATGTCCCCATGCACAAAGCGAGGTCCGCACAGAAATGGTTTGTCGAAATCGGTGTGGATGAATCACCTTTGGGATGAATTGGAACGCCGACTGCGAGCCAGGTCTAAACCCCCAACATCAGTGCCCGACCTCACTAATGCTCTTGTGGATGAATGGAAGCAAGTCCCTGCACCAACATCTAGTGGAAAGCCTTCCCAGAAGAGTGGAGGCTGTTATAGCAGCAAAGGGGGGCCCAACTCCTTATTCATGCCTATGATTTTGGACGAGCAGGTGTCCACATACTCTTGGTGATGTAGTGTACTTCTGACACCCAGAAAATCCACTTTTACGTTGAGAGAAAGGTATTCTCATTGTTTGCAATGTCCACACTGTTAGACAATGCGTAGGCTACTGATTTATCAGAGTGTGGCGTCTGGGCCTTAGGCGGTCAGAGTTTCTGTTTCTCATTAGACATTCAGCAGCTCATTCTCAATGGCTCTCTAAAGGTACACATTGTCCCTCTCCATGTATCTCACCCGGTCACACATTCCATGTACACTCTTAGAAAAAAAAGTTCCAAAAGAGTTCTTCAGCTGTTCCCATAGGAGAACCCTCTGGGGAAAGGATTCCACACACACACACACACGCACACACACACACACACACACACACACACACACACACACACACACACACACACACACACACACACACACTCATACGGGCACACACAGGCATGTCTGCTGGGTTTTCTCACATAGGAGACAAGGAATACCATCAACCTGTGTCCTAATCGTCTGATGGTGTTGAGTAGAGGACACAGATACACTGTCGTAACGTGTCTGTCTCTCATATTGAGGACAGTGTGGCAACAGATGAAGCAGCAGCAGCATGTCCCTGTGTCCTCTCTTCCTCTGAGGTGACACAACCCTCATCCCCCTCTCACCTCTCCCCCCCCCCCCCCCCCCCCCCAACCCTCTCTCACCTCCCTCCGTCTTTGACATCTAACTGGGTGAAACATCATCCGCCAGAGGACACAGCGTGCAGTGGCCACGCCGCCCAGAGCTTTAGGCTTTATGTAACTGTTACTACTGTCCTTCTCCTCCTCCAGAGGGATGCAGCAACGCTGCTGAATAGGCTCTGAAGAAAGATGTGACCCAAGGGGCCTCTAGGGCAGAACAGTTCTCCACTGGGGTCCAGTCAACCTACTGTCTTCGTTGACTCAGCACAACCCCTGTGGTCTCTCTGGTACATGAGTCAATATATCCATAGTGTGATTGGTATTTATTTGCTTCTTGTGAAAGCTCATTGGAATAAGACAAATCAAAAGTAAATCCTATGGAATGTGGAATGGGAAATTATGGTGTAGAAACACTTGTACAGTGGTTCCTCCTTTAATAGTTGCGAGCTTACGCCATGGGACTTAGAGGTGATTTGTTGTTTAGTACAGTACCCTGCATCACCACTTCATTGCTCCAGACCAGCACAAGGGGGGAGTTAGAGCACTGATTATGATTTTGGGTCCTACTGTGTCTCTAACGGACTATGAATTGGCAACATAAACCTAAATAGAAACTGATAATTGTGCATGACTTCAGTATTACTTACTAAAACTGTTGTTACACTAAGGTTTTTATTATTATTATTTTTTTTGATTATTTTGCTCTTACTGTAGTACTGTAGCACAATGCCTGAGTGGTGCAACGGTCTAAGAAGCTGTGTTGCTATAGATGCTGGTTCAATACCCCTGCCAGCCTCAACTGGGAGACCCATGAGATGACTGTAGGTTTTAGTTTTTTCTCCCTCTAAAAACAGAAATAAATCATTCTAAATAACAAACTGGATTTATTTATAAATTAGTAACAATGTCTCACCCCACCGTAGGCGACATGAATCTCACTAGTGTTGAGTAACGTGCTGTTAAAAGTGGTGTAGGTATTATTTATTTAAATATTGAAGTTAGAAGCAAAAGCCTTCAACTATTTTAGCACCGTTTCGTGCTGCTCTGAGACAAGCATGGGGACTGGTCTTGATAAATCAATGAGATTTTTATTTTTACTGAATCTCCATTTGGGTTTTTGGTTAGACTAGAATTTGAAAATCAGGGTGCAGATGTTATGCTCTTAGTTAAGAACAGGGACAGCCTACTCCTTCCTCCCCATCGGGGAATTGAACCCCGGTCTCCCGTGTGCCCTTCCCACACGACACAGGGATTTAGCTAAATAGCCCAGAACTGTACTCCCGACCGTCATATTGTACAGCGCCAGATTTTCCGTTCCATCCTAACGGAAACCCTGAGGGTTTTTCATTTTTCTTGGAATAGAAACATAATATTCATCAAATTAATTAAATTAAGCATGAACAGTCAAAAGTTTGGAGACACCTACTCATTCCAGGGTTCTTTGTCACTATTTTCTACATTGTAGAATAATAGTGAAGACATCACAACTATGAAATAAGACATATGGAATCAGTTAAGAAGAAATTCTTATTTACAAGGACAGCCTACTCCTTCCTCCTCGTCAAGGAATTGAACCCCAGTTTCCCGCGTGCCCGCATTCTCTAGTACAGCCATTATTGAAGGCTATCAAATGCTTCTCAAAGATGCCCTCTGCTGGTCAAACTAGCACTAACTAGCATTAATGGTACCAGTGGTTTACACTTAAATAACGTGCCATAGAATTCAAGTGTTAGCTCACTGTGTTAACTCATGTATATGACTTTATCCCTATTCAGGTCCCCCTTGTTCTTCCTTTGGAGCAGCATGCTTCATTGGGGGTGTAGCACGTGTCCAGGACGCTTACATTCCCGGCTCGTTGAGTTTTATAGGATCCTGCTTAAAACTTCTTATGGCTTGGGGGCAGAATTTCGGTGTCTGGATGAGAAGCGTGCCCAAAGTAAACTGCCTGTTACTCAGGCCCATAAGCTAGGATATGCATATAATTGGTAGATTTGGATAGAAAACACTCTAAAGTTTCCAAAACTGTTAAAAAATGTCGGTGAGTATAACAGAACTGATATGGCAGGCGAAAACCTGAGGACAATCCATCCAGGAAGTGGGATTTTTTTGATGTGGGTATTTTCAATTGAATGCCTATAGAGTAGCTAATGGGTTAGGACCCAGATTGCAGTTCCTATGGCTTCCACTAGATGTCAACAGTCTTTAGATATTGTTTCAGGCTTGTTTTCTGAAAAATTTAGAAGAATGAGACCTTTCTGTCAGTGGACTGTAGAATCATGCAGCGCTAGTTAGCGTGCGTGACCGAGTACGCGCCCTTCTTTGCTTTTCCTTTCTATTGAATATGCTATTGTTCGGTTTAAATATATTATCGATTATTTAGACAATTGACAACCTGAAGATGAATTATAAACATCGTTTGACATGTTTCCATGAACTTTACCGGTACTATTAGGATGTATATGTCTGCATGTTTTGACCGCCTTTGAGCCAGTCGATTACTGAACAAAACGCGCCAACAAAACTGCGATTTTGGGATAAAAAGAGGGACTTTATCGAACAAAACAAACATTTATTGTGTAGCTGGCACTCTTGTGACTGCAACCATATGAAGATCTTCAAAGTTAAGTGATTAATTTTATCGCTATTTCTGACTTCTGTAATTCCTTTACTTGGTTGTAAAATGTTTGTATGCTTTTGTAAGCGGGGTGCTGACCTCAGATAATCGCATGGTATGCTTTTGCCGTAAAGCCTTTTTGAAATCTGACAAAGCGGCTAGATTAACAAGAAGTTAATCTCTAAACCGATGTATAATGCTTGTATTTTTTATGAATGTGTATTATGACTATTTCTGTATTTTGAATTTGGAGCTCTGCAATTTCACCGGATGTTGTCGAGGTGGGTCGCTAGCGGAAAGCCTGCGCCAGAAAGGTTAAGCTAAGTCAGTTCTGATGTGATCCACCTTTGACACCCCCTCTCCACACATCCACACATAAGTCATTGAGCCCCACCTCGTCCTGCCTGCCTACGGAATCGTGTGTTAGTTCAAGGGACAATTTAATTTCCTCCTCTGGTTCTGTGGCAGCTCCCACTCCTAATGACAGCCATGCATCATGCCAGTACGCCACAGACCAGTGGCTTTATGTCCTATAAAATATATAAAGGAACTCTGAACTCTTCCTCCCCTAAGTCTACAGGCTGACGGGAACAGATTGGATTTCAGAAAATGTAATGCATCTTTATATAAGTGCAGGAAGAGATATAGCCTCGGCTCTGCCTGTATCTCTGCTCTGAGCCTAATTTCATAAGATGGACAGTGGCACAGAAATATGACCTTGGAGGACAAGCTGTATTGTAGCAGACATGGAGGGTCACATGTCAGTGGAGCTTTAAAGAACTACAATTTCTGTCTAACTTCTAGTGAAGTGGAATATCCAATGCAGTAACTATTGTATAACTGACTCTCCACAGACTCACATAGGTGTCCGTCTTACACAGGTATTGTATGGGGGTCTTTGGCTTTTAACACAGTGCACTGACTGTATGTTCTATGTGTGTGTTTGATTGCCATGGGGGTCCCTTTGTCAAATACTGTACTTCCTCCCGGAGCTTTGTGACAGAGTGTGTGTGTGTGTGCTCAGTGTGATGTGGTGTCAGAGCTGCCCTTTGGCCTGCAGTGATACAATGAGTCAGAGCTGTAGAGAAGATCAGAGCTACTGACATTCAGCCACCGACGGCCTGGCAACTTAGTAGTAAAAAAAAAATGTCTGCCCTAAATCTCACAATTCACCCTTGTACCAAACACCCTGTGCCTAAAGTGACAGTGGCAGGGGTTTTGGTAGGAATGTACACTACTTCAAAAGTTTGGGGTCACTTAGAAATGTCCTTGTTTTTGAAAGAAAAGCAAATTTTTTGTCCATTAAAATAACATCAGATTAATCAAAAATACAGTGTAGACATTGTTAATGTTGTAAATAACTATTGTAGCTAGAAATGGCATTTTTTTATGGAATATCTACAAAAGCGTAGAGGCCCATTATCAGCAACCATCACTCCTGTGTTCCAATGACACGCTGTGTTAGCAAATCCAAGTTTATAATTTTAAAAGGCTAATTGATCATCAGAAAACCCTTTTGCAATTATGTTAGCACAGCTGACAACTGTTGTCCTGATTAAAGCAGCAATAAAACTGGCCTTCTTTACACTAGTTGAGTATCTGGAGCATCAGAATTTGTGGGTTCGATTATAAGCTCCAAATGGCCAGAAACAAATAACTTTCTTCTGAAACTCGTCAGTCTATTCTTGTTCTAAGAAATGAAGGCTATTCCATGCCAGAAATTGCTGAAGGGAGTAGTACACAACATTGTGTGCTAACTACTCCCTTCACAGAACAGCGCAAACTGGTTCTAACCAGAATAGAAAGAGTGGGAGGCCTCAGTGCACACCTGAGCAAGAGGACAAGTACATTAGTGACTAGTTTGAGAAAGACGCCTCACAAGTCCTCAACTAGCAGCTTCATTAAATAGTACCCACAAAACACCAATCTCAATGTCAACAGTGAAAAGGCGACTCAGGGATGCTGGCCTTCTAGGCAGAGTTGCAAAGAAAAAGCCATGTCTCAGACTGGCCAATAAAAATAAAAGATTAAGATGGGCAAAAGAACACAGACACTGGACAGAGGAACTCTGCCTAGAAGGCCAGCACCCTGGAGTTCACTGTTGACATTGAGACTGATGCAAAAATTAAAGTAGGGTAGTTGGTCAGGTAGGTTTCTAACACAAACATCTAGCAACCCAAAGGTTGCGAGTTCAAATCTCATCAAGGACAACTCAAGCATTTTTGTTAATTAGCAACTTTTCAACTGCTTACTACTTTTTATCTTTATTTTTTTTAACCTTTATTTAACTAGGCAAGTCAGTTAAGAACAAATTCTTATTTTCAATGACGGCCTAGGAACAGTGGGTTTAACTGCCTGTTCAGGGGCAGAATGACAGATTTGTACCTTGTCAGCTCAGGGGTTTGAACTTGCAACCTTCCCGTTACTAGTCCAACACTCTAACCACTAGGCTACGCTGCCACCCCTACATAGTATGTTAGCTAAGGGCTTTGTACAAATGTAGTATAATGTGTTGAGATTGGCTGGGGAGTCCATATGTGGTTGTTAGGCAATAGATTGGAAATGGCACAAAACCCTTTTCAATCAAACTTGAGATTTAGAGTAATGATTGTAAGGGCGAAATTGTAGTTGTAGATCGAAATTGGATGTCATAGATAAATTACAGATGAGACCAAATCTGATCTGCTAACGTACAAATCTGAATGTAAACTTTTTTTAAATAACTTTTTGGAAGACCTCCAAATGTAATCTAAATGAGGATTTCAATCCATTTTTAATACAACCCTTACTCCCTAGGGTCCTCTGAATTGAATTTCCTTCTAAAGAGAAACATATCTGAAGATCACATGTTTCTGACATTGTCAGGGTCAGATTCTGACTCTCCTTAGATTAAAGTATTTCAATGGGTTGATATTTAGTCTTTCAAACTTATAAACTTATTTCTCTGGGGGGGTCTGTCACAAGTGTAGAGAGAAGTAGGCAGGAGTAAGTCACAGATTTAGAACTACTGAATTTATTAAAGCACCATAATATAAAAGCTGGACAAAACCCAAAGGAAATAGTAGGAGAGATTCCTCTCAGGAAAACAAGCAACATTTACAATGACCGACAAAGACAAATGACAGAGGGAGTATATATACAGTGATTGAGTGGGGATTGGCACCAGGTGTGTGTAATGATGACGAGACACGTCCGGGGTTGATGAGTGAAGGGTGTTTGCCAGCAGCAGGTTTGTCAGCAGCTAGAAGGCTGGCGACACACGAACGCCTGAGCTGGACAGGAGGGTGAGCCAATGTGAAGGCTGGTGTGACAGGATCAGCGCTTTAACATGTCTATGTTGATGAGGGGAGATGTATATGTGAGTCTCAAGCCAATGTATATATAAGAAGGCTTGCCCCTAGACACTTGTACATTCAGTGGGTGGCTCCATGAGGCACCCCCAGCATCATACTTGAGTAAGCATATATGATAAAGTTGGCCTCAGGCCCTTTCAAAGTCCAAAATAGGCCAAGGCCACACCCCCCCCCAACATGTCACATGACTCCTCGGTCAATCGGAGCAATATCAGATTATAATTGTACTAAGCCCTTACTAAGTCCATCCATATACCTACTATATGCTCAGTTTGGCCAGGCGGCCAGCTCTAGGAAGAGTTGGTGGTTCCAAACTTCCATTTAAGAATGATGTAGGCCACTATGTTCTTGTGGATCTTCAATGCTGCAGAAATGGTTTTGTACCCTTCTCTAGATCTGTGCCTCGACACAATCCTGTCTTGGAGCTCTACAGACAATTCCTTCGACGTCATGGTTTGGTTTTTGCTCTGACATGCACTGTCAACTGTGGGACCTTATATGGACAGGTGTGTGCCTTTCCAAATCATGTCCAATCAATTGAACTTACCACAGGTGGACTCCAAGTTGTAGAAACATATCAAGGATAAACAATGGAAACAGGATGCACCTGAGCTCAATTTCGAGTCTCATAGCAAAGGGGCTGAATACTTATGTAAATAAGGTATTTATGTTTTTAAAAATGTATAATACATTTGCAAACATTTCTAAAAACCTGTTTTCACTTTGTCAATGTGGGCTATTGTGTGTAGATTGATGAGGAAAAAATAAGTTTCAACCCATTTTGGAATAAGGCTGTAAATGTAACAAAATGTGGAAAAGGGAAGGGGTCTGAATACTTTCTGAATGCACTGTACTTACAGAATAATAAGAAATGCTCTGAGACCAGGGTTGGTTGTGGTAGTTTATGTTTTAGGGTGAATTGTTTGATTTCAAGTGATGCCACTGACCTTAATTTTCTCCACTCTTTATTCTATTCCAACTTCCAGTTTTCAAAACATCATAAAACTGGTAGTTGATAAAAGACAATGTCCTACAAAGCCGTGGAATAGCGATAGTAAGGCGAGTGTATATGTAATTGTGGATCCAGAGACAGCCATCACTTTAACGGAATTCACCAGCTTCTCCCTAGGTTGATTGAATGAGGGACTCCTGGGTAATTCTCCCACTGTGAGCTAAAGGCTAGAGCTGCCATATTCAAGGTGCGGGACACTGATCCTGACGCTTTTAATAAATCCCGCTATGCCCTCAGACGAACCATCAAACAGGCAAAGCGTCAATACAGGACTTAGATTGAATCCTACTACACTGGCTCTGATGCTCCTCGGATGTGTCAGGGCTTGAAAACTATTACAGACTACAAAGGGAAACCCAGCTGGAGCTGCACAGTGACGCAAGCCTACCAGATGAGCTTGATGCCTTTTATGCTCGCTTCGAGGCAAGCAACACTGAAGCATGCATGAGAGCACCAGTAGTTCCCGGACGACTGTGTGATCACGCTCTCCATAGCCGATGTAAGCAAGAACTTTAAACAGGTCAAATCAAATCAAATGTATTTATATAGCCCTTCGTACATCAGCTGATATCTCAAAGTGCTGTACTTGAAACCCAGCCTAAAACCCCAAACGGCAAGCAATGCAGGTGTTGAAGTACGTTGGCTAGGAAAAACTCCCTAGAAAGGCCAAAACCTAGGAAGAAACCTAGAGAGGAACCAGGCTATGAGGGGTGGCCAGTCCTCTTCTGGCTGTGCCGGGTGGAGATTATAACAGAACATGGCCAAGATGTTCAAATGTTCATAAATGACCAGCATGGTCAAATGATAGGTCTGGGACAGGTAGCACGTCCGGTGAACAGGTCAGGATTCCATAGCCGCAGGCAGAACAGTTGAAACTGGAGCAGCAGCATGGCAGGTGGACTGGGGACAGCAAGGAGTCATCATGCCAGGTAGTCCTGAGGCATGGTCCTACGGCTCAGGTCCTCCGAGAGAGAGAAAGAAAGAGAGAAAGAGAGAATTTAGAGAGAGCATACTTAAATTCAAGCAGGACACCGGATAAGACAGGAGAAGTACTCCAGATATAACAAACTGACCCTAGCCCCCGACACATAAACTGCTGCAGCATAAATACTGGAGGCTGAGACAGGAGGGGTCAGGAGACACTTTAGCCCCATCCGATGATACCCCCAGACAGGGCCAAACAGGAAGGATATAACCCCACCCACTTTGCCAAAGCACATCCCCCACACCACTAGAGGGATATCTTCAACCACCAACTTACCATCCTGGGACAAGGCCGAGTATAGCCCACAAAGATCTGCGCCACGGCACAACCCAAGGGGGAGCGCCAACCCAGACAGGAAGATCACATCAGTGACTCAACTCATTCAAGTGACGCACCCCTCCTAGGGACGGCATGAAAGAGCACCAGTAAGCCAGCGACGCCCCTGTAATATGGTTAGAGGCAGAGAATCCCAGTGGAAAGAGGGAAACCGGCCAGGCAGATACAGCAAGTGCGGTTCGTTGCTACATAGCCTTTCCGTTCACCTTCACACTCCTGGGTCAGACTACACTCAATCATATGACCCACTGAAGAGATGAGTCTTCAGTAAAGACTTAAAGGTTGAGACCGAGTTTGCGTCTCTCACATGGGTAGGCAGACCATTCCATAAAAATGGAGCTCTATAGGAGAAAGCCCTGCCTCCAGCTGTTTGATTAGAAATTCTAGGGACAATTAGGAGGCCTGCGTCTTGTGACCGTAGCGTACGTGTAGGTATGTACGGCAGGACCAAATCAGAGAGATAGGTAGGAGCAAGCCCATGTAATGCTTTGTAGGTTAGCAGTAAAACCTTGAAATCAGCCCTTGCCTTGACAGGAAGCCAGTGTAGGGAGGCTAGCACTGGAGCAATATGATAATTTTTTTTGGTTCTAGTCAGGATTCTAGCAGCCGTATTTAGCACTAACTGAAGTTTATTTAGTGCTTTATCCGGGTAGCCGGAAAGTAGAGCATTGCAGTAGTCTAACCTAGAAGTAACAAAAGCATGGATTAATTTTTCTGCATCATTTTTGGACAGACAGTTTCTGATTTTTGCAATGTTACGTAGATGGAAAAAATCTGTCCTTGAAACAGTCTTGATATGTTCGTCAAAAGAGAGATCAGGGTCCAGAGTAACGCCGAGGTCCTTTAGTTTTATTTGAGACGACTGTACAACCATTAAGAGTAATTGTCAGATTCAACAGAAGATCTCTTTGTTTCTTGGGACCTAGAACAAGCATCTCTGTTTTGTCCGAGTTTAAAAGTAGAAAGTTTGCAGCCATCCACTTCCTTATGTCTGAAACACAGGCTTCTAGCGAGGGCAATTTTGGGGCTTCACCATGTTTCATTGAAATGTACAGCTGTGTGTCATCCGCATAGCAGTGAAAGTTAACATTATGTTTTCGAATGACATCCCCAAGAGGTAAAATATATAGTGAAAAGAATAGTGGTCCTAAAACGGAACCTTGAGGAACACCGAAATGTACAGTTGATTTGTCAGAGGACAAACCATTCACAGAGACAAACTGATATCGTTCTGACAGATAAGATCTAAACCAGGCCAGAACTTGTCCGCGTAGACCAATTTGGGTTTCCAATCTCTCCAAAAGAATGTGATGATCGATGCTATCAAAAGCAGCACTAAGGTCTAGGAGCACGAGGACAGATGCAGAGCCTCGGTCTGATGCCATTAAAAGGTCATTTACCACCTTCACAAGTGCAGTCTCAGTGCTATGATGGGGTCTAAAACCAGACTGAAGCATTTCGTATACATTGTCTTCAGGAAGGCAGTGAGTTGCTGCGCAACAGCCTTTTCTAAAATTTTTGAGAGGAATGGAAGATTCGATATAGGCTGAGTCTGGGTCAAGGTTTGGCTTTTTCAAGAGAGGCTTTATTACTGCCACTTTTAGTGAGTTTGGTACACATCCGGTGGATAGAGAGCCATTTATTATGTTCAACATAGGAGGGCCAAGCACGGGAAGCAGCTCTTTCAGTAGTTTAGTTGGAATAGGGTCCAGTATGCAGCTTGACGGTTTAGAGGCCATGATTATTTTCATCATTGTGTCAAGAGATATAGTACTAAAACACTTGAGAGTCTCTCTTGATCCTAGGTCCCGACTATTTATATTGATCCCCCCCCCCCCCCCTTTGTTTTTACACCTCATTTTACAAATTACATTGATTTTGGATTACATTTTTATTGTTAATGACATGCTGGAAATAAAACATAATTGTCCATTTTAAGTGAGACCGCTTTGTTTGTCCTTTATCAGCTGCAGTTGTTTGATAGCAGTAGAAAAATAGACATGTTATGCCCTGACCTTAGGGAGCCTTTTTAGTATTATATTTGGTTTGGTCAGGGTGTGATTTGGGTGTGCATTCTAGTTTGTCTGTTTCTTTGTTGGCCGGGTATGGTTCCCAATCAGAGGCAGTTGTCTATCGTTGTCTCTGATTGGGAATCATACTTAGGCAGCTTTTTTCCCACACGTGTTTGTGGGTAATTATTTGTTTTCTGTGAGTGTTTGTGTGCGCCACGGTTGCATCACGTTCGGTTTTTGTTTACCTGTTTTTTGTGAAGGTTTCACTTTGATTAAAGATGTGGAATTACATGCACGCTGCGCCTTGGCTCATTTATGACAGGGAGTTTGAAGGACTGGGGAGGAGATTATGGCAGGGGACAAGACCCTGTCATGGAAGCAGGCAGAGGCAGCGAAGTTAGGTCAAGAACGGAAGCCCGAGAGGCAGCTCCAATTTTTTTTTAGGGGAGGCACACGGGGTGATTGGCGGTGTCAGGGTTTAAACCTGAGCCAACTCCCTGTGCTTACCGTGGGGAGCATGTGAACGGTCAGACACCGTGTTATGCGGTGATGCGCACTGTCTCTCCAGTGCGCATTCACAGGCCGGTGCGCTCTGTGCCAGCGCACCACATTTTTCGGGCGAAAGTAAGCATCCAGCCAGGATGGGTTGTGCCAGCTCTACGCTCGAGACCTCCAGTGCGCCTCCACGGCCCAGTGTATCCGGTGCCTGCTCCACGCACCAGGCTTCCAGTCCATCTCCCCAGTCCGGTGAGACCTGTTCCGGTTCCAAGTACCAGTCCTCCAGTATGTCTCCCCAGCCTGGTAAGCCCTGTGGCAGCTCCACGCACCAGGCCTCCAGTATGTCTCCCCAGCCTGGTAAGCCCTGTTGGCAGCTCCATGCACCAGGCCTCCAGTATGTCTCCCCAGCCTGGTAAGCCCTGTGGCAGCTCCACGCACCAGGCATCCTGTATGTCTCCCCAGCCTGGTAAGCCCTGTGGCAGCTCCACGCACCAGGCCTCCAGTATGTCTCCCCAGCCTGGTAAGCCCTGTGGCAGCTCCACGCACCAGGCTTCCAGTGCATCTCCTCAGTCCGGTGAGACCTGTTCCGGCTCCACGTACGAAGCCTCCAGTGATGATCCATGGCACGAAGCCTCCAGTGATGATCCATGGCCCGGAGCCTGTAGTGATGATCCATGGCACGAAGCCTCCAGTGATGATCCATGGCCCGGAGCCTGTATGGATGATCCATGGCACAAAGCCTCCAGTGATAATCCATGGCACGAAGCCTCCAGTGATGATCCATGGCCCGGAGCCTGCATTGACGGTCCCACGTCCAGAGCCTCAGGAGACGGTCCCCAGTCCGGAGCCACCGGGGACGGTTTGTACCTGTTTCCTCCAGCATCTTCACAAGGTCCTTTGCTGTTGTTCTGGTATTGATTTGCACTTTTCGCACCAAAGTACGTTCACCTCTAGGAGACAGAACGCGTCTGCTTCCATCTGCTTCCTGCTTCCTGGTAGGCCTTGAAATACATCCACAGGTACATCTCGAATTGACTCAAATGATGTCAATTAGCCTATCAGAAGCCTCTAAAGCCATGACATAATTTCTGGAATTTTCCAAGCTGTTTAAAGGCATAGCAACTTAGTGTATGTAAGCTTCTGAGCCACTGGAATTGTGACACAGTGAAATATAAGTGAAATAATCTGTCTGAAACAGTTGTTGGGAAAATGACTTGTGTTGTGCACAAAGTAGATGTCTTAACCGACTTGCCAAAACTATAGTTTGTTAACAAGAAATGTGTGGAGTGGTTGAAAAACGAGTTTTAATGACTCCAACCTAAGTGTATGTCAACTTCCGACTTTAACTGTACCTTGATATTGACTACTACAGTCAATAGTGTCACGCCTTGGTCATAGTGTTTTGTGTTTTCGTTATATATTTTGGTCAGGCCAGGGTGTGACATGGGTTTACGTGTTGTGTTTCGTATTGGGGTTTTATAGGATTGGGATTGCTAATGATTAGGGGTGTGTCTAGTTAGGTTTGGGCTGCCTGAGGCGGTTCTCGATCAGAGTCAGGTGATTCTTGTTGTCTCTGATTGGGAACCGTATTTAGGTAGCCTGGGTTTCGCTTTGTATTTCGTGGGTGATTGTTCCTGTCTCTGTGTAGTTTCACCAGATAGGCTGTAATTAGGTTTCACGTTCCGTTTGTTGTTTTTTGTATTCATAAGTTATTTCATGTATCGTCACTTTTTTCATTAAAATCATGAGTAACCACTACGCTGCATTTCGGTCCGACTCTCTTTCAACAAACGAAGAACGCCGTTACAGAATCAACCACCACACACGGACCGAGCGGCGTGGTAACAGGCAGGAAAAGCGGAAGGAGGAATGGACATGGGAAGACGTATTGGATGGCAAAGGTTGTTACACTTGGGAGGAGATACTGGCTGGAAGAGATCGCCTCCCATGGGAACAGGTGGAGGCTGGAGGCACTGAGGAGAGCAGAGGCAGCCGGAGATAAGAGCCGACGATACGAGGGAACACGGTTGGCAAGGAAACCCGAAAAGCAGCCCCAAAAATGTATTGGGGGGGGCTCAGGGAGAGAGTGGCAGAGTCAGGAGTCAGACCTGAGCCAACTCTCCCTGTTAATCGTGAGGAGCAGCGATATAAGGACTTCTGGTCTTGGGAGATGATATTGGACGGAAAAGGACCCTGGGCTCAGCCTGGAGAATATCGCCGTCCCAAGGAAGAACTAGAGGCGGTTAAAGTGGAGAGGCGCTGGTATGAAGAGGCAGCACGGCGACGCGGATGGAAGCCTGAGAGTCGGCCCCAAAAATGTATTGGGGGGGGGGGGGCTTACAGGGAGTATGGCTATGCCAGGTAGGAGACCTGCGCAAACTCCCTGTGCTTACCGGGGGGCTAAAGAGACCGGGCAGGCACCGTGTTATGCTAGTGAGCGCACGGTGTCTCCAGTGCGGGTACATAGCCCGGTACGGTACATACCAGCTCTTCGTATTAGCCGGGCTAGAGTGGGCATCGAGCCAGGTAAGCTTGGGCAGGCTCGGTGCTCAAGAGCTCCAGTGCGCCTGCACGGTCCGGTCTATCCAGAGCCACCTCCACACACCAGTCCTCCGGTAGCAGCTCCCCGCACCAGGCTTCCTGTGCGTGTCCTCGATCCTGTAGCACCAGTTCCAGCACCACACACCAGGCCTTCTGTGCGCCTCGCCTGTTCAGCACAGCCAGAGCCTTCCTTCCCTCCTGCGCTGTCGGAGTCTCCCGCCTGTTCAGCGCAGCCAGCGTTTTCCTCCTCTCCTGCGCTGTCGGAGTCTCCCGCCTGTTCAGCGCTATCAGAGCCTTCCTTCCCTCCTGCGCTGTCGGAATCTCCCGCCTGTTCAGCGCAGCCAGCGTTTTCCTCCTCTCCTGCGCTGTCGGAGTCTCCCGCCTGTTCAGCGCTATCAGAGCCTTCCTTCTCTACAGCGCTGCCGGAGCCTCCTGCCTGTTTGAAGCAGCCTGAGCTGCCAGTCTGCAGGGTGCTGTCAGCCTGCATGGAGCAGTTAGAGATGTCAGTCTGCATGAAGCAGCCAGAGATGTCAGTCTGCAAAGAGCTGCCAGTATGCAAAGAGCTGCCAGTCTGCAAGGAGCTGTCAGTCTGCAAGGAGCTGTCAGCCTGCATGGAGCAGTCAGAGCTGTCAGTCTGCAAGGAGCTGCCAGTCTGCAGGGAGCTGTCAGTCTGCAAGGAGCTGTCAGTCTGCAAGGAGCTGCCAGTCTGCAGGGTGCTGTCAGCCTGCATGGAGCAGTCAGAGCTGTCAGTCTGCATGAAGCAGCCAGAGATGCCAGACTGCAAAGAGCTGTCAGTCTGCAAGGAGCTGTCAGTCTGCAGGGTGCTGTCAGCCATCATGGAGCAGTCAGAGATATCAGTCTGCTTGAAGCAGCCAGAGCTGTCAGTCTGCAAAGAGCTGCCAGTCTGCAAGGAGCTGTCAGCCTGCATGGAGCAGTCAGAGCTGTCAGTCTGCATAGAGCAGCTAGATCCGCCAGTCAGCCATGATCTTCTAGATCTGCCAGTCAACCAGATTCTTCCAGATCAGCCTGTCAACCAGAATCTTCCAGATCGGCTAGTCAACCAGAATCTTCCAGATCTGCTAGTCAACCTGAATCTTCCAGATCCGCCAGCCAGCCAGGATCTACCGGAGTCTACTACCTACCTGAGCTTCATCTCAGTACTGGTCTTCCCCTCAGTCCCGAGCTGCCCCTCAGTCCCGAGCTGCCCCTCAGTCCCGAGCTGCCCCTCAGTCCCGAGCTGCCCCTCAGTCCCGAGCTGCTCCTCAGTTCTGTGGGGTTCTGGGTGAGGACTATTAGGCCATGGTCGGCGGCGAGGGTGGATTATCCCAGGACGCGAAGGGGAGGAACTAGGACATTAATGAAGTGGGGTCCACGTCCCGAGCCGGAGCCGCCACCAATGACAGACGCCCACCCGGACCCTCCCTATGGTTTTGAGGTGCGTCCGGGAGTCCGCACTTTGGGGGGGGGGGGGGGGGTCTGTCACGCCTTGGTCATAGTGTTTTGTGTTTTCGTTATATATTTTGGTCAGGCCAGGGTGTGACATAGGTTTTTATTCAGGACATAAAGTTAACTTCTTTGCCACATTTTTTGCAGTTTTACTTTTAATGCCTTATTGCAAACAGGATGCATGTTTTGGAATATTTTTATTCTGTACAGGCTTTCTTCTTTTCACTCTGTCATTTAGGTTAATATTGTGGAGTTACTACGATGTTGTTGATCCATCCTCAGTTCTCATATCACAGCCATTAAACTCTGTAACTGTTTTAAAATCACCATTGTCTTGATTGTAAAATCCCTGAGCTGTTTCCTTTCTCTCCGGCAACGTAGTTAGGAAGGACGCCTGTATCTTTGTAGTGACTCGGTGTATTAATACACCGTCCAAAGTGTAATTAATAACTTCACCATGCTCAAAGGGATAATCTTTGTCTGCTTTTTTTTACCCATTTACAAATAGGTGCCCTTCTTTGCGAGGCGAAGCCTCCCTGGTCTTCGTGTTTGAAATTCCGTTCTCGACTGAGGGAACTTGCAGTTATGTGTGCGGTACAGAGATGAGGGAGTCATAAAAAAAATATGTTAAACACTTTTATTGCACACAGAGTGAGTTTATGCAACTTATTATGTGAGTAGTTAAGCAAGCTTTTACTTCTGAACTCCTTTTGCCATAACAAAGGGGTTGAATGCTTATTGACTGAAGGCATTTAGCTTTTCATTTTTAATTCATTTGTAAACATTTCTAAAACATAATACCACTTTGCCATTATGGGGTATTGTGTGTAGGCCAGTGACACAAAATCTAAATTAAATAAATTTTAAATTCAGGCTGTAACACAACAAAATGTTTAACATTTCAAGGGGTTTGTGACAAGGGGTGTGAATACATTCTGATGGCACTCTACATACATGTATGGGATTTGGAGATGATAGCAAACTGGATACTGCTCTCTCCACTGAACACTTTAGAGTGACTTTCTATAAGCAATCATAAATATTTCTAAGCATTTTAAACATTCAAGCACGATAAATTACAAGAATCATAGGCAATAATAAATGATCAATAGGCATTTATTAGCCAATTGTTTTGATAGGAATCGGGAGTGAAAATTGCATGCTTCTATGGATGTTTATGCCAAAAAAAGCCAAGACCGATTGTAATTCATTTTGAATTAATTAGATTATGATTAAAATCGGATTACGTGGAAAACAAAAGGATTTGACAATGTTTTGAGGGGGATTTCCATACGATTAATTCATGATTTCAACATTCACATCTCCAGATTGTGTGTGGATGTGTGTGTGGACGTGTTGGTCCCCACAAGAATAGTAAATAAACAAAGATTTGACCAACTAGGGACATTTTGCTATTTCTACGGGGTTACGGTTTGATTTACATTAAGGGTTAGGAGCTAGGTTTATGGTTACGAGCTAGGTTTATGGTTACGAGCAAGGTTTAGGGTTACGAGCAAGGTTTAGGGTTAGGAGCTAGGTTTATGGTTAGGAGCAAGGTTTAGGGTTAGGAGCTAGGTTTATGGTTAGGAGCAAGGTTTAGGGTTAGGAGCTAGGTTTATGGTTACGAGCAAGGTTTATGGTTAGGAGCAAGGTTTATGGTTAGGAGCAAGGTTTATGGTTACGAGCAAGGTTTATGGTTAGGAGCAAGGTTTAGGGTTAGGAGCTAGGTTTATGGTTAGGAGCAAGGTTTAGGGTTAGGAGCTAGGTTTATGGTTACGAGCAAGGTTTATGGTTAGGAGCAAGGTTTAGGGTTAGGAGCTAGGTTTATGGTTACGAGCAAGGTTTAGGGTTCGGAGCTAGGTTTATGGTTAGGAGCTAGGTTTATGGTTACGAGCAAGGTTTAGGGTTAGGAGCTAGGTTTATGGTTAGGAGCAAGGTTTATGGTTAGGAGCAAGGTTTAGGGTTAGGAGCTAGGTTTATGGTTACGAGCAAGGTTTATGGTTACGAGCAAGGTTTAGGGTTCGGAGCTAGGTTTATGGTTAGGAGCTAGGTTTATGGTTACGAGCAAGGTTTAGGGTTAGGAGCTAGGTTTATGGTTACGAGCAAGGTTTATGGTTACGAGCAAGGTTTAGGGTTCGGAGCTAGGTTTATGGTTAGGAGCTAGGTTTATGGTTACGAGCAAGGTTTAGGGTTCGGATCTAGGGAAAATGTGGATTTTGAATTGGACTGAATTGTGTGTCCCCACAAGGTTAGCTGTACAAGACTGTGTGTGTTTGTGGGTGCATGTACTCATGGGGGTGGGTGTGTTTATTTGGCTATGAGAATTTTCTGTTTTACCAACCTTTTAATATTTCCTGTTTGGCAGATATATCATATTTCATAAATCAGTATTTTATCTTTTTGTATTTATGTTGACTTATTCTACTTATGAAATCACTCTCTTAATACTGTCCTATAATGTGTATATATATATATATTTTTTTAAAACCTTTATTTTACTAGGCAAGTCAGTTAAGAACAAATTCTTATTTTCAATGACGACCTAGGAACAGTGGGTTAACTGCCTGTTCAGGGGCAGAACGACAGATTTTGTACCTTGTCAGCTCGGGGATTTGAACTTGCAACCTTTCGGTTATTAGTCCAATGCTCTAACCACTAGGCTACCCTACCTATATATCAAAGCCTACCCTGGTGTTTTTGTAGAAGTAATTATTATACAGTTGAGGAAGAAAATACATTTGTAGTCATGCTAAGTGTGATTGAAAGTGTTTCTGACACACCTTTGACTGCATGTACACTGAGCTTTACTTGGAGCTTCATTAATTAAGAAGAGGTTGTCAAATACATAGCCAATTCCTATTTTATCTCTATTTTCTTATAAGATGATATAAAAGTGAGAAGGATTATGCCAGATAACCCCACAACAAGGACTACAGCCCAAAGGGTCACAACTCTGTTTCTGACATTACGCTCTTCTCTGTAAGGGACAGATCAAAATGTATTGGGGGGAGGGGTGGTCCAAAATAGAGGAGGGTTGTCAAACTTATTTTTTTTCTGCTTTGGAAAGGGTTGTATGTGTTTTTTTATTGGGCACAGGAGAGGTAGTGTGTTTTTTCCCTGGTTTACATTCGCTCTTCTGCTTGTATTTTTCCTATCAACAATGGCTTGACTTACTTTTGATATGACCCTAATAACGTTTATGTAACGGCATTCATTAGAAGGTGAAGACCAAGGTGCAGCGTGGTCAGTGTTCATCTTGTTTATTTAACTGAACACTGAATAATCAAAACAACAAAGAGAACAACCGAAACAGTTCTGTCTGGTGCAGACACAAAAACAGAAAGCAACTACCCACAACAACCCAGTGGGAAAAAGCTACCTAAGTATGGTTCTCAATCAGAGACAACGATAGACAGCTGCCTCTGAGAACCACACCCAGCCAAACAACAAAGAAATCCAAAACATAGAAAACGAACATAGAATGCCCACCCTAGTCACAGTCACAGTTTAGAAACATTTGTGAAGGTGTGGTTATTATTAAAATGTAGCTACTGCAGGACTATGATATGAAGGCGGTGTGCCCCGGCGCACTGACTCAACACTTGAGGTGAGGAAGTCTGTTTCAGGCCTACCAGAGTTACTCTTATAGTCTAACAATAAAATGCTTATCTTTATAAAAAAACATTTTGATAAAAACGTACGAGTTACCCTCCTTCTGTACTTCTATATTTGTATAGCAGACGCAGTAGCCATCTCACATAAAGAAATACATGACGGTGTTGTAGGATGCCACCGTCATACTGTATCTTTATATCTCTGGGGTTAGGCCTAAACTTCTCATCCTTTATATAGGCATTATATATAGTACCAGTCAAAAGCTACTACTAAAAGACACTAATAAGAAGAAGAGGCATGCTTGCGCCAAAAAAACACAAGCAATGAACATTAGATCAGTGGAAATCTGTCCTTTGGTCTCATGAGTCCAAGAGAGATTATTGGTTCCAACCGCAGTGTTTTTGTGAGACGCAGAGTAGGTGAACTGATGGTTCCCACCGTGATGCATGGAGGAGGAGGTGTGATGGTGTGGGTGTGCTTTGCTGGTGACACTGGGATTTATTTAGAATTCAAGGCACACTTAACCAGCATGGCTGCCACAGCATTCTGCAGCGATATGCCATCCGTCTGGTTTGCGCTTAGTGGGACTATCATTTGTTCTTCAACATGACAATGACCCAACCCATCTCCAGGCTGTGTAAGGGCTATTTGATCAAGAAAGAGAATGATGGAGTGCTGCATCAGATGACCTGGCCTCCACAATCACCCGACCTCAACCCAATTTTGATGGTTTGGGATAATTTGGACCGCAGAGTGAAGGAAAATCAGCCAGCAAGTGCTCAGTATATGTGGGACCTGTCACATCTGCTCCTGCAACAAACACCCTCTACTGCTCATCCTGTGTCTCCTTGACCTGTCGCCACTACCCCAGTTCGTCTCTCTCTCTCTCTCTCTCTCTCTCTCTCTCTCTCTCTCTCTCTCTCTCTCTCTCTCTCTCTCTCTCTCTCTCTCTCTCTCTCTCTCTCTCTCATATTCATATATATATATATTCATATATATATATATCCCCTTGTGTCAATAAATACCTTGGTTACTTCATCCCAGTCTCCTCATCTGAGTCTGCTCTTGGGTTCCCCTGTTCCACTCCGCATAACAGTAACTCCTGGTTGAGAGAATGCCAAGAGTGTGCAAAGCTGTCGTCAAGGCAAAGGGTGGCTACTTAGATTTTTCAACACTTTTTTGGTTACTACATGATTCCATATGTGTTATTTTATAGTTTCGATGTCTTCACTATTATTCTACATAGTAAAAAATTAAGAAAAACCTTTGAATGAGTAGGTGTGTCCAAACCTTTGACTGGTACTGTATAACTCATACAGTGGACACATAAGCCTATAGGCCTTTGCATACAATGCCCTGATACATTTAGTGCTCAAATCTCTGACAGCTGAACCGTGAGGTGAACCGTGAGGTGGACATTTATTGCTTTAAGAAAGCTACTTTTAAGAAAGTAGCCAAAAAATACAATAAAAATAGGCTACAAAGTTTTGTATATGCTACACATTAAAGCTGGATGGATGCTTTAATGGATGGATGCGCCAGGTTGGATCTGAATGCATGGATGTGCGTAGAATTGTTCAAATCTCCGGTAAAGTTAAATCTTCCCTGTCATGTTGTCCGGCGCCACATTTTGCAAAAGGAAACTCTGAAGTGGCATATTGTTTTTATAAAGATTTTAGAAAATTCACATGAAAATGTGTCTCCAATTGGATGGAATGTAGTGAGGTGCGTACTGGCGGCAGAGAAGTCAGGCGCAGGAGAGCGAAAACTGATTTACAACGGTGTCGTTTAATACCCATAAACCACCGTCAACAGAACAATACAAATAAATGGGTCAAACAAAACCCCGTAATACCAGCATACCGTGCACAAGCACTACTCAACAATTACGGACAAGGACATGGGGGAGAACAGAGGGTTAAATACACAACATGTAATTGATGGAATTGGAACCAGGTGTGATGGAAGACGAGACAAAACCAATGGAAAATGAGAAGTGGATCAGCGATGGCTAGAAGGTCGGTGACCTCGACCGCAGAACGCCGCCTGAACAAGGTGAGGGACCAACTTCTGCAGAAGTTGTGACATGGAAACCTAGCTGTAGACACCCTAAAGACTGACAAATGCATTAGTCTAGTGTCACTTTGAACATGCCTGCACATCATGGTTCACTAGCAGCCCCAAACATCTAAAGAATAAGTTACCAGCCCAACAAGCTTGTAAGAATTGTACTTAAACTCCCCCCTCAGACTTATCTGGTTAAGCATCTTTTTGTCTACAGTGCATCTTTGTGTCTGTATCTATGTAATTGTATTTATGTTAAAAATAGGGACCACTGGAAAAAAGTCCCTGATTTCATTGTGCAATCCCGGTACCTTAAAAGTATTTGTGTATATATATTTTTTTCTTTCGGACCAATAAAATCAATCAATCAATCAATCCGAACTGTGCAGTGGCCAATTGATGAATGGAAAGAGAGATCTGTTACGAAACACAAATGTTTAATAACATTTGAAGATTGTCAAACCAAGCCAAGATGTATTTTCTGTTTGTTGAGATTTACATTTATTGTGGTGTTGAAAATGCTAACCATGATATTGCTCCCATCTTCCCATTCATCCATTCATATACATCATGAATGTTGGGATGGGCCATTGACATGCATGGAACACATCATCACCATAAATGATTAAAGAATGGAG
Source organism: Oncorhynchus kisutch (assembly GCF_002021735.2). NCBI lineage: Eukaryota > Metazoa > Chordata > Actinopteri > Salmoniformes > Salmonidae > Oncorhynchus > Oncorhynchus kisutch. Next base: position 36,968,780 of record NC_034186.2, on the reverse strand, counting down.
TTTGCATGTATGACAAGTCTGATGCTGCACTTAATTCCCCAACTGCATAACCACAAACACGTGGAGATAATCACATAATTGCATAATTAAACTCTTCTCATCAGCATGGCCTTATTTCTATTACAGCATATCGGATGACTGTCATTCATATTGCATTCACTCAGTTCAATGTAACATCGATAGTTTCAGGCTACTACATGATACTAAAACCTTCCCTATACCCATCATGAGGTTGCTACAACCTAGCCTATGAATGAAAGTTTACAATGTAGGTGTACACAGGTAGAGAGAAAATCTTTACGTGACGAACAGTGACACATTCAAAACTCCCTTGCACACTCTTGCCCGCATCTAGCTGATCTAGGGTGTAATAATTAGTCCAACAGTTTCTATTGGACAAATCCAGGTATGTTTATCCCTGTTTCGTTCTGTTTGCTTCTGTTTAAGAAACGTTTTACAACAGAATTGGTGGAAGGACTACACCCCTGATCACATGGTAACACAGTTCACTTCATAACAGCCACGTTGTATTCCTTCTCGCATCTATGCGATCACCTCCTCTCACCTTTTCCCTTCGTTTGTGGACTTCAATGCACAACACATCAGCTGTATGTGTATAGGCGAAAAAACCTTTCCAAGCAAAACCATATCATAACCGTCACACAGCCTACATAGTTTTCATCATATTAGCTAAAGTAACGTCATAGTCAACATAGCTAATAGAACTAACATGTTAGTGAACCCGCTACAATCATACAGTAATGTTTCAGTGTACAGTTAGTAAGCAGTTCAATAAGCAGCTTAGCAGTTACACTGGCAGGCCCAGGTGGCAATAAATTAGTCAAACCAAAAGCTTACCTTGATTTGGAAGATTTCCAGTGTTGTGTTCGGATAGTCATAGCCAGCTAGCTACCATAGTATCCCTCTGTTTGAGCCGAGTCTTTGAGTAGGCTAAACTAGCTAGCTAGCTGCATTTGTTTGCTAAGTAGGTGAAGTGACAGCGAAAATAAATGACAAAATATAGTTTTCTCTCTCTCTTGCTTCTCCTTCATTTTTGAAGAAATTAATTTGTTGTTAACTGTTCAACTATTGTCTTTCTCTCTCAACTACTCAACTACTCACCACATTTCATGCACTGCAGTACTAGCTAGCTGTATCATATGCTTTCAGTACTAGATTCATTCTCTAATCCTTTGACTGGGTGGACAACACCTCCAGAAGTAGTCATAATTACAGTGTAAGTCTATGGAAGGGGTGAGAACCATGAGCCTCCTAGGTTTTGTGTTGAAGTCAATTTACCCAGAGGATGGAAGCTAGCTGTCCTCCGGCCATATCATGGTGCAGCCCTACAGAGTGCTGTTGAGGCTAATGTAGACCTTCATTGCAAAACAGTGTGTTTTAATCAATTATTTGGTGGCATGAAAATATTTAGTATAGTTTTATCTGAAAAGGATCACTTTTTAAATGTTTCACTACTTTTATGAAATTGACTACAGAGGATGGTCCCCTTCCTCCTCTGAGGATCCTCCACTGGTGGAGATAGTCTTCTGTGATGCATGCTGTATTTTTCATCCACACATAACACCGCCCTGACAATATTATATGATGGGAGTGGCCATGTGACGTGTGTAGCTTTGATTCATTTCCTGCTTGACAGCTGACTTGACAGGAACAATCAATTTCAGCACACATTTCATATTGCTGATATAAAGTGGTGTGAAATATTTACAAGCAAAGTAGTCATATTAGTAGGCTTGTGAAAAGTCCATAAAATTGTTTTCGCATTCAGAGCTAATCACTATAAACGATAATCAGTATTTTTTTATTTTTTATTTCACCTTTATTTAACCAGGTAGACTAGCTGAGAACAAGTTCTCATTTGCAACTGCGACCTGGCCAAGATAAAGCAAAGCAGTTCGACACATACAACAACACAGAGTTACACATGGAATAAACAAACACACAATCAATAATACAGTAGAAAAATCTATATACAGCATGTGCAAATTAGGTAGGATAAGAGAGGTAAGGCAATAAAAAGGCCATGGTGGCGAAACAATTACAATATAGCAATTAAACACGGGAATGGTAGAATGTGCAGAAGATGAATGTGCAAGTAAAGATACTGGGGTGCAAAGGAACAAGATAAATAAATAAATACAGTATGGGGATGAGGTAGATTGGATGAGCTATTTACAGATGAGCTATGTACAGGTGCAGTGATCTGTGAGCTGCTCTGACAGCTGGTGCTTAAAGCTAGTGAGGGAGGTAAGAGCTTTAGTGATTTTTGCAGAGTCGGCCCGATCCAGTCATTGGCAGCAGAGAACTGGAAGGAGAGGCGGCCAAAGGAAGAATTGGCTTTGGGGGTGACCAGTGAGCTATACCTGCTGGAGCGTGTGCTACGGGTGGGTGCTGCTATGATGACCAGTGAGCTGAGACAAGGCGGGGCTTTACCTAGCAGAGACTTGTAGATGACCTGGAGCCAGTGAGTTTGGCGACGAGTATGAAGCGTGGGTCAGCCAATGAGAGCATACAGGTCGCAGTGGTGGGTGTGTCAGAGGCTATTTTGTAAATGACATCGCCGAAGTCGAGGATCAGTAGGATGGTCAGTTTTATGAGGGTATGTTTGGCAGCATGACTGAAGGATACTTTTTGCGAAATAGGAAGCCGATTCGAGATTACATTTTTGATTGGAGATGTTTAATGTGAGTCTGGAAGGATAGTTTACAGTCTAACCAGACACCTAGGTATTTGTAGTTGTCCACATATTCTAAGTCAGAACCGTCCAGAGTAGTGATGCTGGACGGGCAGGCAGGTACGGGCAGCGACCGGTTGAAGAGCGTGCATTTAGTTTTACTTGCATTTAAGAGCAGTTGGAGGCCACGGAAGGAGAGTTGTATGGCATTGAAGCTCACCTGGAGGTTAGTTAACACAGTGTCCAAAGAAGGGCCAGAATATACAGTATACAGAATGGTGTTGTCTGCGTATAGGTGGATCAAATAATCACCAGCCGCAAGAGCGACATCATTGATGTATACAGAGAAAAGAGTCGGCCCAAGAATTGAACCCTGTGGCACCCCCATAAAGACTGCCAGAGGTCCGGACAACAGGCCCTCCGATTTGACACACTGAACTCTATCAGATAAGTAATTGGTGAACCAGGCGAGGCAATCATTTGAGAAACCAAGGATGATGAGTCTGCCAATAAGAATGTTGTGATTGACAGAGTCGAAAGCCTTAGTCAGGTCAATGAATACGGCTGCACAGTAATGTCTCTTATCGATGGCGGTTATGATATCGTTTAGGACCGTGGCTGAGGTGCACCCATGACCAGCTCTGAAACCAGATTGTATAGCAGAGAAGGTACGGTGGGATTCAAAATGGTCGGTGATCTGTTTGTTAACTTGGCTTTCGAAGACCTTAGAAAGGCAGGGTAGAATAGATATAGGTCAGTAGCAGTTTGGGTCTAGAGTGTCTCCCCCTTGAAGAGGGGGATGATCGCGGCATTTTTCCAATTGATGGGAATCTCAGACGATACGAAAGAGAGGTTGAACAGGCTAGTAATAGGGGTTGCAACCATTTTGGCAGATCATTTTATTAATATGACTATCCACTGTATGTCTAACTGCTATGTTCAATGAAAAAGCTAAATATTTATAGATTTTCAGTTTTCGAATCAAAGGCAGCCAATATTATATTGTGTATGTTGTCAGAAACTGCGATTTATTTGGATTTATCACCATGGTTTACCCAAGTTCCCCATTATATAATAATCTGAACTGTTTATGATGTTGTACGTGGCACCAATGTAATCCCTGACCATAAAAACATAGCTGTAGACATCACCTTTTCTGTGGTGTCATGTTTGCTTCAGCAGATATGAAGAAAAATGCATTTTCCAGCTATGGCGGAATAGCAAAATGGCCGTCAGAGCTGCCAGGGGGGGTGTTTTTTCGGTTGTACATGGCAAAATTGTAGTCCTTGACCATAAAATCATAGGCGTAGACATCACCTTTTCTCTATTATCATTTTTGGTTTAGCAATTATGAAGGAAATACATTGTCCGGCTATGGCCATGTCCGGCTAGGCGTTTTTGCAATGGCTCCTTTTCTGAAAATGTTCAGGACCCTAAACTGTACAAGTGTACCAATTTTGATGCTTTTCAGAAAAAGTTAACATCCTTTTCACGTATAGCCTGGACTAAAACACATATATACCCCCCCAGGCCCATACATAAAGGCAACAAAATGCCTGTTCCATGTTGGGGCAGAGAGGGAGAGAAACCAAAGCCCTTGAGGTGGGAGGTGGCTGGATTGGCCCTTGATCTCCTCCTTGGTGAGTCCAGTAGTGAGTACTGAATATGTACTGCAGCAATTTCTCACAGCTGAACCCAGTCAGAGAGAAAGGAAAGGGAAATGGGATACTTAATCAGTTGCACAACTCAATGCATTCAACCGAAATGTGTCTTCTGCATTTAATCCAACCCCAGAGACAGAGAGAACAATATGGAGAAGGACAGATAAAGATAGAGAAAATGAGAGAGGGAGAGAGTGAAAGAGAGATAAAGAAAGGAAGAGAGAGCTTGTGCAAAATCTTCCTCCTTCAGATGTGGCTAGCGTTATCAACCCATGTGGCTTGTCAATTAGTCACTATGACTCTATAGGACCACAGCTTCCTGTTGGTTCATTCACCTGTGGATTCATTGACACTTGATGTAATGATGGGTGGGGACCGGTGGTATGAAAACCAAGGTTGTTCATTACAAACGCAACATATTTCACCATTGTTTCTGTCTGATTCTGCATCTTTACAGTACTTTTATAATGAAATGGAAGCTGAAAAGGTTGTCCGTGGTTGGAAGGGGGCGTTCACTGTATTGTTTTAATACACAGCTAAGTCACATGATTAAGCTACCTTCTTCTCTGTCCACGCGTTTCGTGTTGTGTGTGTGACAGGTGTGTGCATTGTTAACTGAAATCCAGTGATGCTTGAAACTAGAATAAAACCCAATTTTCTGCTCTTATATCAAGGGATGAGCAAATACCCTGCTTATTCTTCAGTTGCAGCAACAGACTGTACACATGAAAGGGCACCATTTTACACTACTGTCTACACATGAAAGGGCACCATTTTACACTACTGTCTACACATGAAAGGGCACCATTTTACACTACTGTCTACACATGAAAGGGCACCATTTTACACTACTGTCTATACATGAAAGGGCACCATTTTACACTACTGTCTACACATGAAAGGGCACCATTTTACACTACTGTCTACACATGAAAGGGCACCATTTTACACTACTGTCTATACATGAAAGGGCACCATTTTACACTACTGTCTATACATGAAAGGGCACCATTTTACACTACCGTGACTACAGTATATTTTTTTCATTAAATATGTTTTGATGAGGCAGAATTGACACATTTCGATTAGCAGCTACCTCAAAGAGAGAAGGAAACACTGGATTTTAACATTGAATATGGTTTGAATCATTGAAATTCCATTTGAGCAGGGACCTTCTCTCTATGAACAAGCATAGAGTAAACTTAGAGTACTACAGTCCAGCCACCACTTTACAAACATCAGATCAGAATGGTAAACTACCCCTGTGCATATACCCATCAATTCCACTGGAAGTATCTTACATCTATGCCTCTTAGAATAGTACCCAAGTACAGGAATGCATGATACTCCAATTAATACCCTGTCCTCCACTGAATACAGTCATCATCATCATGCCAAAGAGTGGTTCCATGTCCAATAATATGACTACTGTTGCCAGATAAACAGTTGTGGCAGGGTTATATTGGCGTGTGTTGACTGAGAGCAGGCCTGTGGTTTAATATATGTCCAATAGAGCCTAGTACACATCTGACATACTCTGACACAGTCAATGACTCAAATGTAAATGTGGGAAATCTCTGGGGCTTTCTGGAGCTGTCACTTTTCCTCAACAACTAAATGTTTTCCCTCTCCCAGCAGCTCTGTAGCATAAATAGGTCAGGTGATTGCTGTGAACGTGTCTTCATTGTCTTCCCTATGTATGTTTATGTTCAATGTACAGTAAGAGGTATAGGACCGCATATGTTTAGCTCATGGTTTCATGGATATGCAATAGGTTGTTTATGGTGAATGGTATTGTATGAGAATGCATACAACAACCACAATGCATTGAGTACTAGTGTTAATATCCTCATGACCTTAAAATAATAGTTAGGTTAAATATACATTTATCAAACGTTGTCTAAGCATCTATCGGAGTCCAATACGTGAATGCGTACACACAGCAGTGTTCTAGAATATTGGACCGTTGGCTTTCATACTTTTCAAATTCTCAGCGCTGCTAGAGCAATTTCTCCAACCCTCACCCCATTCAAATGGATGGCTGACGAGTGCGTGGAGCCGCATTGGTTGGGAATTTGGGGAGTTGCACATTCGGGCTGTGCATCGCCTGAGGACGTTGGTCTCAGAGCCGCATGGCTATGTCTGCCAATCATATTTTTTTTGACAAACTGTTCCTTTAATAAGCAGGTGCTAACTCCAGTCCATGAGTGCCCCGGAAATGCACACCTGATTCTACTTGTTAACTAATCATTGATCCCTTGACAAGTTGAATGTGGTGGGGTTTTTTTCCGCGCTACAACAAAAATGTGTGCTGTTGACTCGAGGACCAGAGTTCGGAGACACTGCTGTAGAGCATATTCCACATTCTCCATTTATATCAACCTTCACTCAGGGGTAGACGTAACATTGTAAATGAAAATCCAGGACACTCAAATTAGTATTACATACCATACCAAATGTAACATATCATTCATTTATAGATATCCATTTCATATGATATGTTACAAATTACAATTCACATGATATGTTACAAATTACAATTCATGATATGTTACGAATTTGTAATAGGTATGATATGTTACAAATTCCAATTTGTTGTGACTAACATTAGCTAGGTGGCTAACATTAGCTAGGCTAGGGGTTAGGTTTAGGGGTTAAGGTTAGGGTTAGGGTTAGGAATTAGGTTAAAGGGTTAAGGTTAGGGAAGGGTTAGCTAACATGCTAAGTAGTTGAAAAGTAGCTGAAAAGTAGTAAGTAGTTGTAAAGTGGCTAATTAGCTAAAATGCTAAAGTTGTCCATGATGAGATTCGAACGCGCAGCCATTGGGTTGCTAGATGTTAAAAGCCCAACCAACCACCCTCCTTTCATTTTTGCCTTCAGTAATCTTCTGTCTTATGTAACCAAACCAAACGTAACATATCATGCTAATTTGAGTGTCCCCTATTTCTTCCCTCTTTCTTTCTCTTTCCCTCTGCCTCTATTTCTTGTTCTCTAGTACAAACAAGTGGAGCAGTACATGTCTTTCCACAAACTGCCAGCTGACTTCCGACAGAAAATCCATGACTACTATGAACACAGATACCAGGGCAAGATGTTTGATGAGGAGAGCATCCTGGAGGAGCTTAATGAACCACTGCGGGAGGTAAAACAACCAAACACACCATTAAAAACCCTGACATGGTCTTACACTTAAAGAAAGGAACAAAGGAACTGAAAAACAATGTCTTTCCCCCAGATGTCTTTTGCAAACATGCCCACTGAGAACTTCTGAAGTTCTGAACCACTTCTTTTAAATCACAAAAAAATCTAATCATACTTTATTGGTCACATTGTTTTATTTATTTTACCTTTATTTAACCAGGCAAGTCAGTTAAGAACACATTCTTATTTTCAATGACGGCCTGGGAACAGTGGGTTAACTGCCTGTTCAGGGGCAGAACGACAGATTTGTACCTTGTCAGCTCGGGGGATTGAACTCGATACCACAGGTGTAGACTTTACAGTGAAATGCTTACTTATGAGCCCGTGCCCAACAATGCAGAGTTAAAAAGTAAGACAAATATTTGCTGAATTAAAAAGGAAATAATAACTCAATAAAAAACATAACGAGGCTATATACAAGGAGTACCAGTACCAGGTCAATGTGCAGGTGTATGAGGTAGCTGAGGTAACTGAAGTAATACATTATTTACATGTGGGTAGGGATAAAGGGACTAGGCCATCAGGATATATAATAAACAGAGTAACAGCAGCGTGAGTGAAAGTGTGTCTGTGTACGTGGTGGTGTGTGTTGCAGTGTCAGTGTAGTATGTGTGTGGGTAGAGTCTAGTAGGTGTGCAAGAGCCAGTGAAAGGGGGTCAGTGCAAAACCATCAAGATAAATGAAGAAGTAATAAAGGTGGTCAATTTAAATTGTCTGGGTGGCCATTTGATTGATTGACTGTTCAGCAGTCTTATGGCTTGGGGGTGGAAGCTGTTCAGGTGCCTTTTGGTCCAAGACTTAGCGCTCCGGTACTGCTTGCCGTGCGGTAGCAGAGAGAACAGTCTATGACTCGGGTGGCTGGAGTCTTTGACAATTTTTAGGGCCTTCCTGACACCGCTTGATATAGAGGTCCTGGATGTCAGGAAGCTTGGCCTCAGTGATGTACTGGGTCGTACGCACTACCCTCTGTAGCACCTTGCAGTCGGATGCCGAGCAGTTGCCATACCAAGCGCTGGTGCAGCTGTATACATTTTTGAGGATCTGAGGATCCATGCCAAATCTTTTCAGCCTCCTGAGGGGGAAGAGGCGTGTCCTCTTCCCGACTTTGTTGGTGTGTTTGGACCATGATATGTCCTTAGTGATGTGGACACAGAGGAACTTGAAGCTCTCAACCCGCTCCACTGCAGCCCCGTTGATGTGAATTGGGGCGTGTTCGGCCCTCGGTTTCCTATAGTCCACAATAAGCTCATGGTGATTTTAGGCTTGTGTGAGGCTGCTCGGCCATGGAAACCCATTTCCTGAAACTCCCGACGAACAGTTCTTGTGCTGACATTGCTTCCAGAGGCAGCTTGGAACACAGTAGTAAATGTTGCAACCAAGGACAGAAGATTTTAAGCGCTTCAGCACTCGGCGGTCTCGTTCTGTGAGCTTGTGTGTCCTACCACTTCGCGGCTGAGCCGTTGCTCCTAGATGTTTCCACTTCAGAATAATAGCACTCGCAGTTGACCGGGGCAACTCTAGCAGGACAGTAATTTTACAAACTAACTTGTTGTAAAGGTGTCATCCTGTGACGGTGCCACGTTGAAAGTCAGCTCTTCAGTAAGGCCATTCTACTGCCAATGTTTGTCTATGGAGATTGCGTGGGTGTGTGCTCAATTTTATACACCTGTCAGCAACGAATGTGGCTGAAATAGCCGAATCCACTCATTTGAAGGAGTGTCCACATAATTTTGTGTATGTAGTGTATGTTAGTCTTAGACTTAACAATTCAAATTCAGTTACATTAATTATATTTTCCCTCAGGAAATTGTCAACTTCAACTGCCGTAAGCTGGTGGCATCCATGCCCCTGTTTGCCAATGCCGACCCCAACTTTGTGACAGCCATGTTGACCAAGCTCCGCTTCGAGGTCTTCCAGCCCGGAGATTACATCATCAGGGAGGGCACCATCGGCAAGAAGATGTACTTCATCCAACATGGTGTGACCAGCGTGCTGACCAAAGGAACTATGGGCATGAAGCTTTCTGATGGATCCTACTTTGGAGGTATGCTCAACAATATCAGACCTTTTTTATGTTTGCCTGGCTGCTGCTGCTGAAAAACAAAAAATATATATATTTTATTTTATTCAATTCAATTGTATTCTATCGTGGTGCTGATAACATACATATACTGTAGAACAGATATTATATAAGTTACAGTACATTCATGTAGACTTAATTCACATTCCTTTCTCGCTCTAAATCAGGGATCATCAAGTTAAAAAAATTCTGGTCGGGGGGCCTGAACGTATTTACAAATAATTTGTAGACTGCAAATTGACCGAAAGAAGACCAAACAGATAAAATATCTGACTAAAACATAACATTTGTATACAATATTTTATGTGAAGGAATACTTGGGAACAGTTTTTTAAAATAAAAATGACTTGGAACTGATTTCCTGGTGTTTTTACATTCTTTTATGTCCAACAATACAATTTTTTATTTTTTATTAAAAAACAGAACAGAACCGCCCACCAGTTGGAGAACCCTGCCCTAAATCCTATGATCCAAACCACCAATGTCTCAACTATGTTAATATAAAAATTGTAGCAGGCAAGATAATAAAATAAAAACACCCTGACATTTGACTTATTCTCGCTAGTCTTTTCTCCCTGCAGCCAGTTTTGTCCCCATTTCCCATGCAGTCTGTCCTCTTCCCTGCCTGTTTTCAGATGCATCACTGCTGTTGATCCACAAAAAAAGCACAACTTTTCCCAATGTGTCTGGGCCATGGTCTTGGGGCATTCTTCACATCCGGCTCCTCTTCAGAAGAGCAGAGTTCAGTTCAGTGGTGCTGTGGGTTGGGCTGTGAGGTGCCAGGAGCCAAGGGCGGATGCTGAAGGAGAGAGATCTACAGCAGCACCCACGGCTCATAAAGAACAGCTACTTAGTCCACAGAACACCAATGACAGAGAGCAATTAGTAATGTCAACCGTCGAAGTTCAAAGCCAAGCCATTATACTTTATGCCACCAGGAGGCCAACCCTTTTCTACATGGCATGGGCTAGGCACAAACTTGAATCAGATTGTCTGTTGGATTTGTGGTGGCATTTGCCGATTCATCTGCTATTATTTACAATTAATAATATTACTGGAGAAGATACCGTATTTTGGTCATGTTGTTGTAGTATGATGAGGGCATATGGAAAGAAGGTAGAAACTACGTACTGTAATAGTTGCCCTAAGATAAATTAAATGTGGGCATAAGGGAAACGACATGGCCCATATTTGCCGTAATTTGTTTTTAAAGGAGGAAATACCGGAGTGAGTAAATGGGTGTAGTAGAGTCAGAATCACATCCCAGCATTGTGTTCTGCTGCTTGCCTCTGCAGCGCTCGGCACAGCGGAGAGAACGGAATCTCATTAATCTTGTGAAGAACTGTAAATCCCCCATCAGATAGCGGAGAGACACAGGGCCAGCGCTGACACTCAAGGTCACACTTTAATACCCTGTGAATAAGGAGCCATTTTGAGAGTGGGAGGGGAGCTGGGGTGGAGAGGGTTTGTCACTGCGGCTTACTGACAAGATTATTATGTAAATGTATAACTCATGAATGGAACATCCCTTTGTTGCTCTTTCATGGTATGTGGGCCTCTGTCCGGCCGGCAGTAGCTGATCTTTTACTTGACTGCGCTTCTTGTTAAATCCTATTTTTCCATGGTCCCCGGGGGGTTGCCTACCACTGTAAAAGCTGATATGTAGAGTGGAGCCAGTGCAGTTCCCCCATGCATACAGTAAATACCCCCCCCCCCCCCCTTTACTGAGAGCCAGAGGATACCCTTCACACGCGACAGCAGAGCGAGGGGGGAGAACGGGGAGGCAGCAGAGTAAAAAGAGCATATGGTTGTCAAGACAACCATCAGTCACAGGCCAGAGAAGGAAGGGTAACACCTGAATGTAATGAACCTTGGCTCTACTACGTATCCAATCCTGTAGCTCCCTCCATACACTAAAGCAGTCTCAGCAGGGTCTTTGGTTTAAATGCCTTTCTCCTCTCTGTATTCATGCTCTGTATCCTCTCTGTAAATGACCTATGTCCACATGTGATACATTGATACTGTAGGATTGTGTGTGCATTGTATTTGAATCATAGTGTAGCAGTGTTTTATAAGATAGAAATAAGAAGAATAACGAGTGTGACATGTCCAAGGGAACTTTGTCATGGGGATCATGACATTCGAATGGCTCATGTTTCCTTGACATGTTTTCTGTAGCTGAGTTACAGTAATGATGCTCCCTCTGGCCGTGTAGTAATTGTGTCTGTCTCTGACCGTCCTGTCTTTCTCTCTCTCCCTCAGAGATCTGTCTGTTGACCCGAGGCAGACGGACGGCCAGTGTGCGGGCGGACACGTACTGCCGTCTCTACTCCCTGTCTGTGGATAACTTCAATGAGGTGCTGGAGGAGTACCCCATGATGAGACGAGCCTTCGAGACTGTGGCCATCGACCGACTGGACCGGATAGGTGAGACCAGCCCACCCACTGACCAGTAAATAAGCCACTGACCCATACAGGATTAGCTATGCGCGTTTTTGTCATTCACAGAATCAGCAGAACAAAAACAGACATAGTGTATTCTATGAATGGAACCTACAGTAACTATGCCACTAATCATTTCTCTTTGACTTCCCTGGTTCGTTTATTTAGATGCAGCTGGTGTATCTTCAGCATATGATTTTCACAAGATATGATGTTTATCTCAAAATGACTGTGTGTGCCGTCCTCCCCTGGGTTTACTGTAAATGTGCTCTCAGGAGGAGTGATGCTCATTTGTGAAAGGGACTGCTCAGCACACTGTCTAAACAGCTTCCTTATGCTCTCCTCTTCTGAGTGGAAGGGAGGAAGTTACCGTATTCTTTCTTGGTTGCTGCGTTACCTCCAGTGTTGCTACGCTGTCAGTCACTCAGCTATCATCAGAAAGCACCTGGTTAGTGAATTCCGAGCTTTGAGTGTAAACATATAAATTATTAAACAGTGAAGGCAAGGTCAATGTGATGCTGATGTCACCGCTCGGTGACGTGCAGGGGCCCTGCATCCACCACCTGCCAGCGGTTGCCATAGCAGCCAGATTCCACATCAAGTACGAGACATTCGGTTTCACACATTCAGATGAGATTGAGTTGTCTTTGATCTTTGACAACAGATTAATACCTAACCTGAATAGAGCATAGGGGAGCAAGAAAGGTTTAATATTCTGTTTAACCCATTCATGTCTGTAACAGAAATTTAAAATGTATTTTAGTACACTTGTTCTCTGAGCTTACTGATGGACGAATCTGAAGACATCTTTTAAATCAGCCAAAGCATTTGTCTACAATGTGAGTTGTTGATATTGTACTATATTTTGTCTCTGGACACATGGGGTTACTGTTTTTACACATTCCATGAATCACGTCATGTGAATGAATACATGTTTAAATGATTCGATCTTTAAAAAAAATTTGGTATATAGATTGTCCAGAACAATATATACAGTGCATTCGGAAAGCATTCAGACCACTTGACTTTTTCCACATTTTACAGCCTGACACTAAAATTGATTAAATCATTTTTTCCCCCCTCATCATCTATACACAATACCCCATAATGACAACGCAAAAACAGTTTTTAGAAATGTCTGCAAATGTATAAACCCCCCCTGAAATATCACCTTTACATAATATATTCAGCCCCTTTACTCAGCACTTTGTTGAAGCACCTGTGCCAGCGATTACACCCTTGAGTCTTCTTGGGTATGATGCTGCCAGCTTAGTACACCTGTATTTGGGGAGTTTCTCCCATTATTCTCTGCAGATCCTCTTAAGATCTGTCAGGTTGGATGGGGAGCTGCACAGCTATTTTCAGGTCTCTCCAGAGATGTTCGATCAGGTTCAAGTTCGGGCTCTGGCTGGGCCACTCAAGTACTTGTCCCAAAGCCACTCTTGCGTTGTCTTGGCTGTGTGCTTAGGGTCATTGTCTTGTTGGAAAGGTGAACCTTCGCCCCAGTCTGAGGTCCTGAGCACTCTGGAGCAGGTTTTCATCATGGATCTCTCTGTACTTTTCTCCATTCATCTTTCCCTCAATCCTGACTAGTCTCCCAGTCCCTGCCGCTGAAAAGCATCCTCACAGAAAAGATGCTGCCGCCACCATGCTTTACCTGTAGGGATGGTGCCAGGTTTCCTCCAGACGTGACGCTTGGCATTCAGGCCAAAGAGTTCAATCTTGGTTTCATCAGACCAAATAATCTTGTTTCTCAAGGTCTGAGAGTCTTTAGGTGCCTTTTGGCAAACTCCAAACAGGCTGTCATATGTATTTTACTGAGGATTGGCTTTCGTCTGGCCACTACCATAAAGGCCTGATTGGTGGAGTGCTGTAGAGATGATTGTCCTTCTGGAAGGTTCTCACATCTCCACAGAGGAACTCTGTAACTCTTTCAGTGTGACCATCGTGTTCTTGGTCACCTCCCTGACCAAGGCCCTTCTCCCCCAATTACTCAGCTTGGCTGGGTGGCCAGCTCTAGGAAGAATCTTTGTGCTTCCAAACTGCTTCCATTTAAGAATGGTGGAGGCCACTGTGTTCTTGGGGACCTTCAATGCTTCAGAAATGTTTTGGTACCCTTCCCCAGATCTGTGCCTCGACACAATCCTGCCTCGGAGCTTTACGGACAATTCCTTCAACCTCATGGCTTGGTTTTTGCTCTGACGTGCACTGTCAACTGTGGGACCTTATATAGACAGGTGTGTGCCTTTCCAAATCATGTCCAATTAATTGAATTTACCACAGGTGGACTCCAATCAAGTTGTAGAAACATCTCAAGGATGATCAATGGAAACAGGATGCACCTGAGCTCAGTTTTGAGTCTTGTAGCTGAATACTTATGTAAATAAGGTATTTCTGTGTTTATTTTGAATACATTTGCAAAACACTCAAAAAAGATTCTTACGCTTTGTCATTATGGGGTATTGTGTGTAGATTGATGAGGAAATTGTTTTATTTTAGAATAAGGCTGTAACGTAACAAAATGTGGAAAAAGCAAATGAGTCTGAATACTTTCTGAATGCACTGAATATGCCAAGCATTAGGAACACCTTCAGAACAGCCCATCCAAACACATCCAAACACACTCTTTTACACACACACCGCTAGAGTACTTGCAGTATAAGGAAATCCAGTGCAAGTCAATGGAGACTGCAGAGTGAGTCATTTTACAGCAATTTCCTTAACTCAATATTAGGAAGGTTTCACAGAACATATATTGTGTTGCGCCCCCTTTTGCCTTCAGAACAGCCTCAATTCATTGGGGCATGGACTCTACAAGGCGTCGAAAGCATTCCACAGGGATGCTGGCCCATGTTGGCTCCAATGCTTCCACAGTTGTCAAGTTGGCTGGATGTCCTTTGGGTGGTGTACAATTCTTGATACAAACTCAGCAGAGTTGCTGTTCTTGACACAAACTGGTGCGCCTACTACCATCCCTCGTTCAAAGGCACTTAAATCGTTTGTCTTGCCCGTTCACCCTCTGAATGGCTCACATAAACAATCCATGTCTCAATTGTATCAAAACTTCAAAATCCTTCTTTAACCCGTCTCCTCCCCTTCATCTACGCCGATTGAAGTGGATTTGACATGGGACATCAATAAAAGATCATAGCTTTTACCTGTGTTTTTAATGCTTTGTACACTCAGTATATACAAAATATCTAAAGAAATCCACACACACACACTCTCTCTCACGTACACAACCCTAGAATATATGCTTTATAAGTCAATTCAATGGAGACTGGATCTCTCTCTCTCAGATCTTAAGAACAACACTTCTTATGAATTCTTATGAATGTTTCTTGTGAATATTTTGCATTCATACCAAACATAATTTGATTTGTGGCACGTTTTTGATATTGTGCTAAATATTGTACAAGCACGCGAATGGGTTCATTCGTCTGCTGTTTAGCTATTCTCTAGATTTACTGACAACAGAGGCATCCTGGATCAAAGGCTTAGTTTTGTCAGTGGCCAGACTAAACAGTCACTGGGTAGAAAGCTAATGAATTCCAGATCTAAACAGTAATTCAGAGGATGGTAATTCTCTGTTAACCTTGGAGTTATTTTGGTCTTTTTCCGACACCTTCACCTAAAGCATCCAAAGAAATCATGTTTATAAAGTCTTGTGGTTTACACAATGTCAGGATGATCCTTCTGTTTAGCAGATCAGGGTGTGTACTACAGTGCTCTGGCGCCTTTAGATGTCTATGGAAGAGACAGTAGACTAGACTCATTGAACTCTATCCTGACCCTAAGGAAACATAATAGACTTGTCCCTTTTGGCCTGGGGCCTACCACTCTGCAGTCAACTGGACTGTGTTGTACCATGCTAGCTAGTTATGCAGCTTGAATTAGAGTTAATGTCCCTGTCAGACTGTATTTTCCATGTTCTCCCAGTCCCTCAGACTCATGTTTCAAATCCACCTGATGTTTTCATGTGTGTGTCACTCTATTTGTTTCTAAAAGCCCGATGGAGACGGACAAGTTGAAAATCCCCTGCTGATAGGGAGAAAAACAGAGAGTAGTAAAGATGAAACTCTGAAACTTGAGAGGGGGCGGAAGTAATAATCCTGGGAGTTTTTTTTAATGCGCGTTCAACTAGAAATGTTTTGAACACTGGAGAGATGAGAGAGATGGATCTGTGATCTTACTTGGCCGCCTGCGTGAGCTCCGTGAAGGAGGCAATTTCAGCTGCAAATTGGTTCTCCCCCAGCACCACCACCAACCCAGGCCCACACAACCACTACACACATGCACATGTTGATCCACCTCATGTTTGAGAAAACACAGGCCACCCATCCTCACACCCTTGTGTTTACAATTCAGGTGGTGCATGCTATAGATGGGACGATTAACTGAAAATTGCAGACACCGACATTGCCTGCCTCTTACCAAAGCATTTTGCTTACGTCCGTAAACTGGTAATTAGGCTAATTAGACACAATGTTTTTTAGGGTTCTATTCAAACCATTATTTGGTCAACTGTAATGTGCATTAACCTGCTTCCTGCAAGTAAAGTATCTGCCCCTCCGCCCCTGTTTCGCTGCCCGCTCTCAATCCCTCCCCCCACATTGTGCACAGAGTGAAGGGAGCATACGAACAACATTTCAAAATGTAATTGCAGGAAAAACACTTTTTGCCTAATGTTACTGTTGTTAAAGAGAGGAGAGTCTCAGCTTTCTGCATGTATGAAAAACATTTCTCAACACTAAATATTGAGAAATTACCAGCGCTTTACAAACAGAGTAAATCATTGAGGTGATGCGTTGGCGGAACCTAGCGCATCATTTGTGGTGAATACATCATCAAGTGCCTACATAGGCCTAACCAATGGAACGTTTTTTGTTGGATATTAATTAGATCAATTACATGGCTATCTAGCAACAATATCATATTTAGTGTTGGCAATGTTTTGACTTCCACTTCCTTAGGTGTTGAATTATGTAGTATATAGCCTAAGCCAATATGCACAAAAAGATGCAGGTAACTTCATCTCTAAAGAGCCCCAAATGAATCTGATCATTCTAGATCCTGTTTTGACTCTGTCACGTCTGTCACATGTGCTCAGTGTGAACCTGCTTTCATCTGTGAAGAGCACAGGGCGCCAGTGGCGAATTTGCCAATCTTGGTGTTCTCTGGCAAATGCCAAACGTCCTGCACGGTGTTGGGCTGTAAGCACAACCCCCACCTGTGGACGTCGGGCCCTCATACCACCCTCATGGAGTCTGTTTCTGACCATTTGAGCAGACACATGCACATTTGTGGTCTGCTGGAGGTCATTTTGCAGGGCTCTGGCAGTGCTCCTCCTGCTCTTCCTTGCACAAAGGCGGAGGTAGCGGTCCTGCTGCTGGGTTGTTGCCCTCCTACAGCCTCCTCCACGTCTCCTGATGTACTGGCCTGTCTCCTGGTAGCGCCTACATGCTCTGGACACTACGCGGATAGACACAGCAAACCTTCTTGTCACAGCTCGCATTGATGTTCCATCCTGGATGAGCTGCACTACCTGAGCCACTTGTGTGGGTTGTAGATTCCGTCTCATGCTACCACTAGAGTGAAAGCACCGCCAGCATTCAAAAGTGACCAAAACATCAGCCAGGAAGCATAGGAACTGAGAAGTGGTCTGTGGTCACCACCTGCAGAATCACTCCTTTATTGGGGGTGTCTTGCTAATTGCCTATAATTTCCACCTGTTGTCTATTCCATTTGCACAACAGCATGTGAAATTTATTGTCAATCAGTGTTGCTTCCTAAGTGGACAGTTTGATTTCACAGAAGTGTGATTGACTTGGAGTTACATTGTGTTGTTTAAGTGTTCCCTTTATTTTTTTGAGCAGTGTATTTATACATATATATTAATTTCCTGAACATGTTAGATGAAATAGCTAACGTTTTTCATGTCTTACTTGGCACCTTAAAAGTCCTGCCGCTAATGGAAAGTGACTGTGCATAAAAAAAATATACAGTACCAGTCAAAAGTTTGGACACACCTACTCATTCAAGGTTTGTCTTTATTTAGAATGTTTTCTACATTGTAGAATAATAGTGAAGACATCAAAACTATGAAATAACACATATGGAATCATGTAGTAACCAAACAATTGTTAAACCAATCCAAATATATTTGAGATTCTTCAAAGAAGCCACCCTTTGTCTTGATGACAGCTTTGCAAACTCTTGGCATTCTCTCAACCGGCTTCATGAGGTAGTCACCTGGAATGCATTTCAATTAACATGTATGCCTTGTTTCCTTCTTAATGCATTTGAGCCAATCAGTTGATTTGTGACAAGGTAGGGGTGGTATACAGAAGATAGCCCTATTTGGTAGAAGACCAAGTCCATATTATGGTAAGTACAGCTCAAATAAGCAAAGAGAAACGACAGTCCATCATTACCTTAAGACATGAAGGTCAGTCAACCTGGAAAATTTCAAGAACTTTGAAAGTTTCTTCAAGTGCAGTCGCAAAAACCATCAAGTGGTATGATGAAACTGGCTCTCATGAGGACCGCCACAGGAAAGGAAGACCCAGAGTTACCTCTGCTGCAGAGGATAAGTTCATTCGAGTTACCAGCCTCAGAAATTGCAGCGCAAATAAATGCTTCACAGAGTTCAAGTAACAGACACATCTGAACATCAATTGTTCAGAGGAGCCTGCATGAATCAGGCCTTCATGGTCAAATTGCTGCAAAGAAACAACTACTAAAGGACACCAATAAAAAGAAGAGACTTGCTTGGGCCAAGAAACATGAGCAATGTACCTTAGACCGGTGGAAATTTGTCCTTCGGTCTGATGAGTCCAAATGTGCTATTTTTGGTTCCAACCACCGTGTCTTTGTGAGACGCAGAGTAGGTGAATGGATGATCTCCGCATGTGTGGTTTTTCAAGAGGACAATGACTCAAAACACACCTTCAGGCTGTGAAAGGGCTATTTGACCAAGAAGGAGAGTGATGGAGTGCTGCATCAGATGTCCTGGCTTCCACAGTCACCCGACCTCAATCCAATTGAGATGGTTTGGGATGAGTTGGACCGCAGAGTGAAGGAAAAGCAGTCAACAAGTGCTCAGCATACAGTTGAAGTCAGAAGTTTACATACACTTTAGCCAAATACATTTAAACTCAGTTTTTCACAATTCCTGACATTTAATCCTAGTAAAAATTCCCTGTCTTAGGTCAGTTAGGATCACCACTTTATTTTACGAATGTGAAATGTCAGAATAATAGTAGAGAGAATGATTTATTTCAGCTTTTATACCCTTCATCACATCCCCAGTGGGTTAGAAGTTTACATACACTCAATTAGTATTTGGTAACATTGCCTTTAAATGGTTTAACTTGGGTCAAACATTTTGGGTAGCCTTCCACAAGCTTCCCACAATAAGTTGGTTGAATTATGGCCCATTCTTCCTGACAGAGCTGGTGTAACTGAGTCAGGTTTGTAGGCCTCCTTGCTCACACACACTTTTTCAGTTCTGCCCACAAATGTTCTATCGGATTGAGGTCAGGGCTTTGTGATGGCCACTCCAATACCTTGACTTTGTTGTCCTTAAGCTATTTTGCCACAACTTTGGAAGTATGCTTGACCTATTTGCGACCAAGCTTTCACTTCCTGACTGATGTCTTGAGATGTTGCTTCAATATATCCACATAATTTCCCCTCCTCGTGAAGTGCACTAGTCCCTCCTGCAGCAAAGCACCCCCACAACATGATGCTGCCACCCCCGTGCTTCACGGTTGGGATGGTGTTCTTCAGCTTGCAAGCCTCCCTCTTTTCCCTCCCAAGATAAGGATTGTCGTTATGGCCAAACAATTCTATTTTTGTTTCATCAGACCAGAGGACATTTCTCCAAAAAGTATGATCTTTGTCCTCATGTGCAGTTGCAAACCGTAGTCTGGATTTTTTTTATGTCGGTTTTGGAGCAGTGGCTTCTTCCTTGCTAAGCGGCCTTTCAGGTTATGTCGATATAGGACTCGTTTTACTGTGGATATAGATACTTTTGTACCTGTTTCCTCCGGTATCTTCACAAGTTCCTTTGCTGTTGGTCTGGGATTGATTTTCACACCAAAGTACGTTCATTTCTAGGAGACAGCGTCTCCTTCCTGAGCGGTATGACGGCTCTGTGGTCCCATTGTGTTTATATTTGCGTACTATTGTTTGTACAGATGAACATGGTACCTTCAGGCCTTTGGAAATTGCTCCCAAGGATGAACCAAACATGTGGAGGTCTACTATTTTCTTTCTGAGGTCTTGGCTGATTTCTTTAGATTTTCCCATGATCTCAAGCAAAGAGGCACTGAGTTTGAAGGTAGGCCTTGAAATCCATCCACAGGTACACTTCCAATTGACTCAAATGACGTAAATTAGCCTATCAGAAGTTTCTAAAGCCATGACATCATTTTCTGGAATTTCCCAAGCTGTTTAAAGGCACAGTCAGCTTAGTGTATGTAAACTTCTGACCCACTGGAATTGTGATACAATGAATTATAAGTGAAATAATCTGTCTGTAAACAATTTTGGGAAAAATTACTTGTGTAAAGCACAAAGTAGATGCCCTAACCGACCTGCCAAAACTCTAGTTTGTTAACAAGAAATTTATGGAGTGGTTAAAAACCAAGTTTTAATGACTTCAACCTAAGTGTATGTAAACTTCCGATTTTCCCATTTCAACTATGGGAACTCCTTCAAGACTGTTGGAAAAGCGTTCCTCATGAAGCTGGTTGAGAGAATGCCAAGAGTGTGCAAAGCTGTCATCAAGGCAAAGGGTGACTACTTTGAAGGATCTCAAATTTAAAATATATTTTGATTTGTTTAACACTTTTTTGGTTACTACATGATTCCATATGTGTTATTTCATAATTTTGATGTCGTCACTATTATTCTACAATGTAGAACATAGTAAAAATATAGAAAAGCACTTGAATGAGTGTCCAAACTTTTGACAATTATTTATTTATTGTTATCGAGCAAAATGGGTCAAGAATTCAATTGATCACAATATGACTTTTTGCCCAGCTCTAGTACACAAACACACACAGTTAAAACATCTACAGTGAGACCACTGACACATACGGAGGCTCGAGCGTATCTTCCCTTCTCAGTGAAAAATTACTGTCTGTGAATTCAGTAGCGAAGGTGCATAAAGATGGCGGCCCCCGTGTACTTGCACAGACGCCTAATTTGCTAAGCTTGCTGTATTGTACAATGCTGTCCAATACAATTTTTTTGTATTGGCATTAGCACAGGATACATGATCCCAATTTTAGCCCCAAGAAGGTGGCAATTAAAAAAACAAAAAGTAGATTGTGCTGATTTACACATTAAACGCGTTGATTTACAAGTTGCGCACCGTAGATTAAAAAGTCTGTGGATAGTGCAAGAACAATGGCGTCATATCTTTTTTAAATTTAAATTGTATTTTTAGCCCCTTTTTCTCCCCAATTTTGTAGTATCCAATTGTTAGTAGTTACTGCCTTGTCTCATCACTACAACTCCGAAGGTCGAGAGTCATGCGACCTCCGAAACACAACCCAACCAAGCCGCACTGCTTCTTAACACAGCGCGCATCCAACCCGGTAGCCAGCCGCACCAATGTGTCGGAGGAAACACCGTGCACCTAGCGACCTGGTCAGCGTGCACTGCGTCTGGCCTGCCACAGAAGTCGCTAGTGCGCGATGAGACAAGGATATCCCTCCCGGCCAAACCCTCTCTAAGCCGGACAATGCTAGGCCAATTGTGCGTCGCCCCATGGACCTCCCGGTCGAGGCCGGCTGCGACAGAGCCTGGGCTCGAACCCAGAGTCTCTGGTGGCACAGCTAGCACTGCGATGTGCCTTAGACCACTGCGCCACCCAGGAGGCCCGAATTCCTCCATCTTTATGCACCTTAGCCATTACAGACAGCCTCCAGATAGGCAGACTGAAAGGAGATGTGAATACATGTCTGTCCTCATCAGGTTAACTGCTTCTAGCTGCCCCATACTCTGTTCTGCTATGCCAGCAACTTCTCTAATACCAACTAATCAGGGGGGAGAATGCTATTACTGTAGGGCACTGTTAGGGGTATTCATTGGACCATTTGGCTGTTTATTACTTTGTATAATGTATTGATTGTGCTGATTCTACAGTGGAACTGTGTCTGCTCAGGTAACAGAGTCTCATCTCTTCTCTTCTATTTTCCGTCCTCAGGGAAGAAGAACTCAATCCTAATGCACAAGGTTCAGCATGACCTCAACTCGGGTGTCTTCAACAACCGAGAGAATGAAATTATCCAAGAGATTGTGAAATATGACCGTGAGATGGTGCAGCAGGTGGACATGCAGAGGCCTCGTGCCATGTCCATGTCCAACCCCCCCACGCACGGGGGTATCTTCGCTCCTCCAGCCCCACCTCAGAGCTCAGCCATCGCCACCCTCCAGCAGGCTGTGGCTATGAGCTTCTGTCCCCCCATGGCAGGCCCCCTGGTAGGGGCCGGGGCCCTGCAGTCACCTCGGATGGTACGGAGGTTCCAGGTGATGCAGAGCATGTCAGCCTCCCCTCCTCCCCAGACTGAGCAGACCATGCAGCCCCAGCTACACGCCGGTGGTACCTTCGCCTCCGCCCTCTCGAGCCCCCCCATCCAGAGCCCCCTAGCTGCTGGGGGACGGACATTCCAGTACGGCCACTCTTCTGGCTCCCAGCTCTCCCTGGTCCAGCAGATCGTACCCAGCCCCCCACACCGGCCCAACACTCATAACAGCACCCGCTCTCTGCACATGGGCAGTCTGAGTCAGGACGCCAGGGCACTGTCTGCCTCTCAGCCCTCTCTGCCCCAGGGAGGGGCTCAACCCGTGGCCCCGAGCCCATCACAGTCCAACCGTGTTTCCTCAACCTCCATTGGGCCACCTCAGACCCCCCCGGGCTCTGTGGGGCTCAGGAGCGCTGTGACTCATAGGATGGTGCTGCCCCACCAGATGTCTGTGGGGGCGTTTCCTCTAGCCTCCCTCCCGGGGACTCTGACATCGCTGGGGACAGGCATGGGTGCGGGTATGGGAATCGGCATGGGAGTGGGCATGGGATCATTGGCGCCAGCCCTTCCGGACTCGGGTTTACCCAAAAAGGACTCCAAAGCCAGCCACCCTGAGACAGACCATGTCAGATCGAGGCTATCTTCCAATTTGTGACCTTTATTAGATTTCTGCAGAGCCAGGAGTTTTTGGTTGTGGGAACTGTGGAAGGTTTCGTCCTTAGACCCCATAATCTCTCCCTGTCACGCGGGTCTGAATATGACTATAAGAATGTATGCTGTGGGACCTTGGAGAGGGAGACCGTAGCTGGAAGACAATGTATGACTAACAATATAGTTATTATCAGAGGTGGGATGTTTCTACTCCACCCACAGACATAGATTGTAGATACCGGCCGTACGTAGTAGTAGCACCTTCTCCCCACATCTCTCCTTTATTTACTCTCTTTACTGTAACCATATTCAACATAAATAGCACGCATCTCTCACCCATTATCTATATAGTCGAACAATACAAACTGGCAGGGACAAGAAGAAAATCAGGAACCTGCTTCAGATGACAACGATGACATCAACGCTTTGCAGAAGTTCTTCTGGGATTTCATCTTTTCTCTACGGACCGGTTTTAACAAAAGTTCTACTCATGTCACTGTAATATTGTTTCAGAAAACAAGAAAATGTTTTTTTTAGACCATGTCTTAAATTATAGTTTTTTTTGTGTTGTTTTTTTTACAGGTTGGGCTTAAAAACAAAATGTTGCATTGCATTAATGGGATTAATAATATATTTCTGGAAAAAAACGAGTGGATAGATCATTTCACTGCCTTGATTTCAACATTTGAAGCCATATCCTTTGTGTGTGTGTGTGTGTGTGTGTGTGTGTGTGTGTGTGTGTGTGTGTGTGTGTGTGTGTGTGTGTGTGTGTGTGTGTGTGTGTGTGTGTGTGTGTGTGTGTGTGTGTGTGTGTGTGTGTGTGAATAAGGAATTCATATCTATAAAATATATCTTCCCCCATCCTCAAATTGTATTTGCAGATGACAGTGTAGGTATAATTTCAGTATTTTTCTTGGAGTCTACAGCCTACATTTCCTTCTGGCTTGGCCAGAATACAGCTAGGGTGTTAGGGTACACTACACTACATGAGCAAAAGTATGTGGGCACATACTCGTCGACCACATCTCATTAGAAAATCATGGGCATTAATATGGAGTTGGTCCCCCCTTTGCTGCTATAACAACCTCTACTCTGCTGGGAAAGCTTTCCACTAGATGTTGGAACATTGCTGAGAGGTCTTGCTTCCATTTAGCCACATGAGCATTAGTGAGGTCGGGCACTGATGTTGGGCGACGAGACCTGGCTCGCAGTTGGCGTTCCAATTCATCCCAAAGGTGTTCGATGGGGTTGAGGTCAGGGCGTTTCAACTGCTCCAGTATCCAATGGGAGCAAGCTTTAAACCACTCCAGCCTTCGCTTGGCATTGTGCATGGTGATCTTAGGTTAGTGTCCGGCTGCTCGGCTATTGAAATCCATTTCCTGAATCTCCCGATGAACAATTATTGTGCTGACGTTGCTTCCAGAAGCAGTTTAGAACTCGGCAGTGACTGTTGCAACCGTGGACAGACAATTTTTACGCTCTATGTGCTGCAGCACACGGCAGTCCCATTCTGTGAGCTTGTGTGGCCTACCGCTTTGGGCGGAGCCGTTGTTGCTCCTAGACATTTCCACTTCACAATAACAGCACTTACAGTTGACTGGGGCAGCTCTAGCAGGCCAGAAATTTGACGAACTGATTTGCTGGAAAGGTGGCATCCTATGACGGTGCCACGTTGAAAGCTCTTCAGTAAGGCCATTCTACTGCTAACGTTTGTCTATTGAGATTGCAAGGCGGTGTGCTGAATTTTATACACCTGTCAGCAAGGGTGTGGCTGAAACATCCAAATCCACTCATTTGATGGGGTGTCCACATACTTTTGTGTATATAGTGTTTAAACCAAGTCATCCATCCCCATTGGCTGCTCGGCTATTGAAATCCATTTCCTGATTTGAGTTATGAATCACATGAATATATCAACATACTGTATCTCATTCAACCCTGATGGAAATGCATAATAGGTTTTTTGCATAGCTGAAGTTTAGAATAGACAGATCATAGTTTTATATTTTAAAACATATCCAAGATAATAGTCTGACTGATGTTCTGAAGGCACTGTGCAGTGTAATTGATTACGCTAATATGTATTCTTATACTGTACAGACTGATGCACCCTGGTCAGATCCACACATTACACCATTTAATGAATACATTGAACTTTGCATCTCATCTGCATTGTCCCATCCATTACAAGACTTTTTAGATTATTTGAAGTTTAAAACAAATCCATTTTCTTTATCCTTTCCTCTCAAATTCTAACAGTAATATTGCATCAAATTGAGGTAGATTTTGTGTGCATAAATGACATAATGCTTCTGGAATGCTGAAATCTAAATGACTCCCATTCTAGTCTAATCTGCAGCAAGGACAGAGCAGACATTTTGGAGGGTGCATTTCAATGATGTGTCTCCTACCATAAGTGATGCCACTGAATGTGTGTACCGGCCTCCACTGATTAGTGTCCAAAAGTATTAGTGGAAGAGGCTTTCCAAGCACTGATATCCACTTCATCTGCTGCTCAATAACCCCCGTACCACCACCACCACCACCACCATTACTATGTAATGAGAGAGAAGATTGGATCCCCTCAGGCCCCATTTATTTTGGACTGTTATTACTTCTCATTGTGTTTCATCATAAGTTTTACTGTATCATCCACCTTGTCAGTGGCGCCAAGGTTGTGGGTTTGGAAGGGATTTGTTGCTGGAAATTATGCCCAATGAAACTTCTTTGGGAACTTTCATGTGTTTGAAGGTGGTTTTAATGGCCGGATTCCTTTTAGATTGCTGAGCAGGTTTTGAGACTATTGGTCTAGCAATAAATTAGGACATTTAACAAACATGTAATAAATACCATACAATACAGTGTAGATGAAAAGCCAAAATTGGAATAAAATGAAAATGTTTTTGAATGGCTTAAGATTTGTTTATGGGATGCGTTTGGAAGTTCTTATATCTACTGTACATGACACACTTAAGATGGTAAATGGTGGGAATATTTCATGCAATCCATATACACTGAATAAAAATATAAACGCAACATGTAAAGTGTTGGTCCCATGTTTCATGAGCTGAAATAAAAGATCCCAGAAATGTTCCATATGCACAAAAAGCTTATTTCTCTCAAATGTTGTGCACACATTGATTTACATCCCTGTTGGTGAGCATTTCTCTTTTACCAAGATAATCCATCCACCTGACAGGTGTGGCATATCAAGAAGCTGATTAAACAGCAAGATCATTATACAGATGGACCTTGTGCTGGGGACAATAAAAGGCCACTCTAAAATGTGAAGTTTTGTCACACAATACAATGCCACAGATGTCTCAATTTTTGAGGGAGCGTGCAATTGGCATATTGACTGCAGGAATGTCCACTAGAACTGTCGCCAGAGAACTGAATGTTCATTTCTCTACCATAAGCCGCCTCCAACGTCGTTTTAGAGAATTTGACAGTACATCCAACCGGCCTCATAACCGCAGACCACGTGTATGGTGTCGTGTGGGAAAGCGGTTTGCTGATGTCAATGTTCCTAGGCATGTGAAATCCATAGATTAGGGCCTAATTAATTTATTTCAATTGACTGATTTCCTTATATGAACTGTAACTCAGTAAAATCTTAGAAATTGTTCCATGTTGCGTTTATACTGTATTTGTGTTTAGTATACAATCCATTTACAATCCTATCTGAAGCATGTTCATTTTGTCAGGTTAGAATGACAGTTATCCTCTCCAATAGCTACATTTGTTGTCATATGTGTTTAGCCTTTACCCAGCATTTTTCTTGGGATGTTTCCTTGCCAAATTGTGATTTAAACTGTAACTTGAATAAATATATGACGCAATAACAAGCAGTATAAGAAAGAGTCCTTGATGTTTTGGCTTACATTTCCAGGAAGAGACGGAAATAACTTTTTAAACCCTTATATTTACTGTACGTACTGTATAGGTCATATTCTATAACAATTAGTACATGTTTTGTTCTATTCAGAGGAACTGAAACCATGAAACGTGTGGTACTGTTTTATTCATCGCTATACACAACAGAAACTCTATCAAGAATTTGAATGAAGTGTTTATTTGCTCATTTGATTTTTCCAGTGCAATACAATTACATGAAATATCTATCAACACTATCTTCAGGGCATTGTTGTCTCTCAGCTCTGCAAACATTCCTAACCACTTTTCCTGAAGTATCCTCAAACCAATTATCAATTTAGCCTTGAATCCTGACACTGGTGTAACCCTTTCTCTCACACTGTCAGAGAAAAGCTCTTTTTCTGTAACAAAAAATAATGCGCCTGAGCTTTTTACAGAAAAACACAGAACACCCCTGGGCCAAGTTAGGCATCTGCGTTTGTCACAATCCGCAGCATCTGTGTTTTCCAAATGCTTTATTAGCCCCCCATATGTCGATCCCTCTTACCAAATATAGTGTACTTTACAGAAACTGTTGCAGTTTTAGAAATGGCTTCAGCTCAGTGAGTTAATTTAGGGAGACACTGATGGCTGTTTTTTTGTTGTGTTGCCGAGCAGGTGATTGTGGACAAATAGCATGTAAAGCTGGGATATAAATCAGGGAGAACATGGATTAGAGAAGGGCGACAATTTAATACTAATCAACCTCGCAAATAAAATATTCAAATAGCTGCGATGGGGAGAGAGGTAATTTTGAAGTGGCCAGTCATGGTGGAGAGAGAGGGTTTGGGGTGACAGTTACGTGAGCTGACATTTCACAGGCTTTGTAGTCTACCAGAAAGCTTGGCCCAGTCTTCAAACTCACATTTTAGGGGAGTTCCACAAACATCGTAGTGCCTAATCCTAACTTGAGATTCAAACTTGAACAGAAATCCCATTGACACTGCATGATGGGGGGCCTCTGGAATAATCACTCCACCAAATCAAATGAATGATCAGTTAGTCCTTTCAGTTGAACTTTGTCTGACGTTGTATTTCAAGTGTTGCTGTGGTCGGACAAACATCTTTGACATTTGAACAAAATCTGTTTCTGTTGGTTTATTACCAATATCCTAAACTGTAAGCAATGAGATAGATGGTATATTCATGAATGTTATTCCACCCAAAAAAGTGTGAATTCATTGCTTACAGCCATAGACGTGTATAATGTTCCTCATACTCATAACCTACACATCTCACTCTCATACAGTAGTTTCTGAAACATTACTCAGTATGGAACTAGCAGTGTGATTTTCTGTTTGAGACGCTTTCCATCTCTATTGGCGGACACTGTTGTGACCGATGTGATGTGAGCACATGTACAGTATGCTGCACAATATGGTCTTTGTTTTTGTTCCTCTCTAATGCTGACCCCATTTAACCTGTAATGTTTTTAGCTGCGTCACAGACTATATGATTCCATTTGAGTGTGTCTTTGAGTGGGTGTGGACATTGAGAGAGATTGGAGGGAGGTGACTGTATACATGGTGTACAGTCTGTACTGTATGGTGCTTTGAGCACAAAGTGGCAGAGTCAGCTGTTATCGCCTAACATTGTTCCTAAACTACAGCACTCAATTGACTTAACAGCTGATGGTCTCTTTTATAAGAGCTGGTTGGAAACCCAGCCATGAAGAAAAAAGATATATACTTACAGCTAGTGAGAGCAACAGAAACAATAAAGGTACACATGCTAATCAGAATTGGGAGCTGGTTCTTTTAAAGAGCAGTAAATGTCTCATCTCTCTAGAAAAGGGACCCCCATAACACGTGTACTGTATATACCTAGTGCCTAGCATACCTAGTTTCACATACTACATCGAGTTAATTGTCTCTGTGGCTGTAAAACAAAAGCTCCCCAAATGCAAATAAATTCAGTTGTGATGTATATCTAACTGCAATACATGTAATAAGGAAAGAGAATAAATACCATTTGGATTACTAATGTTTGTTGTTGGCTGATCAGCTATTACATAATACACATTGCACTTCTAACAAATGTTAATAGGGATTATATCATATATATATCATTATATTATACATATCCTTATATCATTATATAATCAACTGGTGTTCCCCTGTTCTCTACACTCAACCTTTTGATTGGATTTTCCATCACCTTTGAAATACACCATTTACTGTGCAATAAAGCATTCACTCATAAGGATACTTTCCCCTCCATTAGTGACACTTGCTGCATCAATATGACTAAGTGGTCATGACCCTTGACATTCATTGCCAATGTCTGTAATGATGGAACATCCTCTTGACTGTTCTTGATTCAATTGTAATTGTACACAGGGATAAATTGACATGGTTGTCAATACCATACCTTATTGTTATTCTTCCAAGGTTAATTTGCTCAATGCAATGACGCCCCAGCACAATAATCTCACTCACTCACTCACACGGCGTGCACTCGCACACACACACAAGCACGCACACATACAAACACTGCTCCATCACTGAGCAGACAGTGACAATAGCTAGGGCCGCTGCATCAGTGATGAGGTGTGTGTGACAGTCAGTGAGCCACGCCACCCATTAGTGTGCGTCAGAGGTCTAGGTCAGAGTACCCCCTAACCCCCCTCTGGGGCTGCCAGTGGCCAGCGCCAGCCTGCTGGCTCTGCTGAGAGGTGGGCACTCATCACGCCACGGGGCAGCAGATACGCAGCGATACTGGGAGAGCTTGGCAGATGACCCAAAGAGCTCGCTCAGTGAGTGAGTGTCCTGGCTAACACATGGAGACATTTGGATCCCTTAGAGCTTGAGCCATGCTAAAACTCCTCACACTAGGTTGCTTCAACAGCTAGGATACCCGGTACTGTGCACATTATGTACCATGACATCAGATCACAAGTTAAGTGTTTATAAATCCCTCAAATGTATACTTGTGTTGCTTTCATGTGCAAGCTTCAACTATCTATCTATCGAACTTACCTGAATTCACCTGCTATGGAGTGTAGCCATCGTTGCTTCAATGGTAGTTGTTCCAAGCGAGAGCAGGACTTATTTTATGACGCTGGACATCGTTTCTATTGCACACAGGGCATTTTCCGCCATGGATTATAGATAAGCATCGGCCTTGGAATTATAGTTTCGGGGAGTTTGCTGCGGTACTGTGAGTAATGATGCATTTCCATTTGTTTTCATCACTTCAGTGACAGAGGTTTTAAGAGTGCACTCTATACCCAGGGTTTTGTTTTATTTCTGTATTGTGATTGTGTTGTGTGCCTAATAATATATTAAAGTTAATTGCATTCCCTGTGTAGTTGTATTTTTATTGAGTTATGATTGCATGGGAGAACATCCTGAAAACAGTCATCTCTGTGACTCGGATGGAACAGCATGGGAATAATTGTGAAAAGGACATCTCAGTAAATTACATTCTATGATAATGACTTGCTAGGTCGAAAAACGAGAGGCCAGGGATATTACTAATAGATATTTAAAGTTTAGATGATTGTTTTCAGAATGTACTCCTTTGCAATAGAATAAATGTAGTATGAAAATACAACCACACACTGAATGCAATTTGACTTAAATGTATTAGTTAAAATAATAATGATTAGGTATACAAACGCAATACAATCAATTACAGTATAGAAATCAAAAATAAAATCCTGGTTATAGAGCTCCCTCTTAAAACTCAGTCAATGACACTGTTTGACCTAGCAAGCTAATGTTGACTCACCTCAATTAATGATTAAGCAATGAATGTGAACACAATGTTACTCACAGTACCACAGCAAACCCTTGAAACCAGCTAGCTGGAGTGTTACCGGACATATTCAATCTCTCCCAATCCCAGTCTGCTGTCCCCACTTGTTTCAATATGTACACCATTGTTCCTGTACCCAAGAAAGCAAAGGTAACTGAACTAAATGACTATTTCCCCGTATCACTCACTTCTGTCATCATGAAGTGCTTTGATATGATCATTGACTAGCCTATCACCTCTACCTTACCTGAAACCCTAGACCCACTTCAATTTGCTTACCGCCCCAATAGATCCTCAGACGATGCAATCTTACATAGGAATAACTATGCAAGAATGCTGTTCATTGACTATAGCTCAGCATTCAACACCATAGTACCCTCCAAGCTCACCATTAAGCTCGGGGCCCTGGGTCTGAACCCCACTCTGTGCAACTAGGTCTTGGACTTCCTGATGGGCTGCCCCCAGGTGGTGAAGGTAAGAAACAACACCATTTCTCTGATCCTCAACACAGGGGCCCCACAAGGGTGCGTGCTCAGCCCCCTCCTGTACTCCCTGTTCACCCATGACTGTGTGGCCACACACGCCTCCAACTCAATCATTAAGTTTGCAGATGACACAACAGTAATAGGCCTGATTACCAACAATGACAAGACAGCCTACAGAGAGGTGAGGGCCCTGGGAGTGTCGTCCCAGGAAAATAACCTCTCACTCAATGTCGACAAAACAAAGGAGCTGATCGTAGACTTCAGGAAACAGCGGAGGGAGCACACCCCTATCCACATCGACGGGACCGCAGTGGAGCAGGTGGAGAGCTTTAAGTTCCTCTGCGTACACATCACTGACGATCTGAAATGCTCCTCCCATACAGACAGTGTGGTGAAGAAGGCGCAACAGCGCCTCTTCAACCTCAGGAGGCTGAAAAAAATTGGCTTGGCACCTTAAACCCTCACCGACTTCACAGATGCACAATTGAGAGCTTCCTGTCGGGCTGTATCACTGCCTGGTACGGCAACAGCACTGCCCGCAACCACAGGGCTCTCCAGAGGGTGATGCGGTCTGCCCAGCGCATAATCGGGGGCAAACTACCTGCCCTCCAGGACACCTACAAAACCCAATGTCACAGGAAGGCCAAAAAGATTAAAGGACAACAACCACCCGAGCCACTGCCTGTTCACCCCGCTATCATCTAGAAGGCGAGGTCAGTACAGGTGCATCAAAGCTGGGACCGAGAGACTGAAAAACAGCTTCTACCTCAAGGCCATCAGACTGTTAAATAGCCATCACTAGGATGCTTCCATCTGGTTACATAACCCTGCACCTTAGAGTCTGTTGCCCCATATACATAGACTTGAAATCACTGGCCACTTTAATAATGCTTTACACATCTCATCATCTCATTATGTATATACTGTATTCTATTCTACTGTGTTTAATCTATGCCACTCCGACATTGCTAACCCTAATATTTATATATTCCTTAATTCCATTCTTTTACTTTTAGGTTCTGTGTATTGTTGTGATTTGTTAGATATTACTGCATTGGAGCTAGAAACACAAGCATTTCCCTACACCCACAATAACATCTGCTAAACATGTGTACGTGACAAATAAAATTTTATTGCATTTTGATTTGAAACAATAATTCCAAGACTGATGTCTATCTATAATCCAATTGCGGAAAATGCCCTGTACGCAACAGAAGAGGCGACTCATCTCAGAACAAAGTCTTCCTCTACAGCTCCCGATCCGACGAAGCCAGGCTAACTTTTTGAAGCGATAACGGCCAAATAAATTATATTTAAGTAATAAAACCAAGATGGAGTAGCAGTCAGGAGTCTGTATTCGTCTTGTCGTGTCCCATGTATAAATCTTTTTTCTTCGCATATAAATATTTTTTTTTACCTCAACTCCAACATACTCTCCTGCAACCCGCCTCACCCAATGTGGTATGAATCTGCTATTTTCTTTACTTTAGAACTGGAACCCCCAACAGAAGCAAGCCAGCTAACTAGTTACTAACTAGTAGTCAGCTAGCGGTCATCAGCTAACCTTTAGCCCGGACAACTCCTGCCGGTCTGCACAGCGCGATTCAACCTAGAGCATACCGTACTCTTTTTCCTCACATCTCCGGATTCCTACCGCAAGCTCTGAACCTTTTCACCTGGATATATCACAGCTAGCTAGCTGCTATCCGAGTGGCTACTCCTGGCTAACGTCTCTGTCCCGAAGCAAGCACCAATTAGCCTGGAGCTAGACTATGCTAGGCCCATCTCCCGGCAATCTGAAAAGGTCCATCAGCCACTTCCTTGGGCTACAATACCCATTTTGCCAATTGGCCTGGACCCATTTTACTGCTGATATGGAACCCGCCGATCCTTCACGACTGGTCTACCGATGTAATCAGCCCGAGGGAGTTTTTCAACAGGCTCCTCCGTCGCAACGTTCCCTGATTTAAATGGTGTCTCTAGAGACAATACCTCTCTCATTGTCACTCAATGCCTAGGTTTACCTCCACTGTATTCACATCCTACCATACCCTTGTCTGTACATTATGCCATGAATCTATTCTTCAGTGCCCAGAAACCTGCTTCTATTACTCTCTGTTCCGAACGCATTAGACGACCAGTTATTTTAGCCTTTAGCCGTACTCTTATCCTACTCCCCCTCTGGTGATGTAGAGGTTAATCCAGGCCCTGCAGTAACTAGTTCCACTCCCATTCCCCAGGCGCTCTCATTTGTTGACTTCTGTAACCGTAAAAGCCTTGGTTTCATGCATGTTAACATTAGAAACATCCTCCCTAAGTTTGTTTTATTCACTTCTTTAGCACACTCTGCCAACCCAGATGTCCTAGCCGTGTCTGAATCCTGGCTTAGGAAGTCCACTAAAAACCCTGAAATTTCCGACAAGACAGAACAGCCAAAGGGGGCGGAGTTGCAATCTACTGCAGAGATAGCCTGCATAGTTCTGTCATACTATCCAGGTCTGTGCCCAAACAATTTGAGCTTCTACTGGCCCGGGTATCCTGGAAGGATATTGACCTCATTCCGTCAGTAGAGGATGCCTGGTTATTCTTTAAAAGTGCATTCCTCACCATCTTAAATAAGCATGCCCCATTCAAAAAACAATTTAACCAGGAACAGATATAGCCCTTGGTTCACTCCAGACCTGACTGCCCTTGACCAGCACAAAAACATCCTGTGGCATACTGCATTAGCATTGAATAGCCCCCGTGATATGCAACTTTTCATGGAAGTTAGGAACCAATATGCACAGGCAGTTAGGAAAGCAAAGGTTAGCCTTCTCAAACAGAAATTTGCATCCTGTAGCACAAACTCCAAAAAGTTCTGGAACACTGTAAAGTCCATGGAGAATAAGAACACCTCCTCCCAGCTGCCCACTGCACTGAGGCTAGGAATCACTGTCACCACCGATAAATCAACGATAATTGAGAATTTCAATAAGCATTTTTCTACAGCTGGCCATGCTTTCCACTTAGCTACCCCTATCCCGGTCAACAGCCCTGCACAATCCACAGCAACTTGCCCAAGCCTCCCCTTTTCTCCTTCACCCAAAACCAGATAGGCAATGTTCAGAAAGAGCTGCAAAATCTGGACCCCTACAAATCAGCCGGGCTAGAAAATCTGGACCCTCTCTAAAATTATCCGTCGCAATTGTTGCAATCCCTATTACTAGCCTGTTCAACCTCTCTTTCGCATCGTCTGAGATCCCTAAAGATTGGAAAGCTGCCGCGGTCATCCCCCTTTTCAAAGGGGGGAGACATTCTAGACCCAAACTGTTATAGACCTATATCTATCCTACCCTGCCTTTCTAAAGTCTTCGAAAGCCAAGTTAACAAAAAGTTCACCGACCATTTCGAAGCTGGTCATGGGTGCACCTCAGCCACGCTCAAGGTCCTAAATGATATCATAACCGGCATCAATAAGAGACAATACTGTGCAGCCATATTATAGACCTGGCTAAGGCTTTCGACTCTGTCAATCACCACATCCTTATCGGCAGACTCAACAGCCTTGGTTTCTCAAATGACTGCCTCGCCTGGTTAACCAACTACTTCTCAGACAGAGTTCAGTGTGTCAAATCGGGGGGCCTGTTGTCCGGACCTCTGGCAGTCTCTATGGGGGTGCCACAGGGTTCAATTCTCGGGCTGTCTCTTTTCTCTGTATAGATCAATGATGTCGCTCTTGCTGCTGGTGATTCTCTGATCCACCTCTACGCAAACGACACCATTCTGTATACTTCTGGCCCTTCTTTGGACACTGTGTTAACTAACCTCCAGACGAACTTCAATGCCATACAACTCTCCTTCTGTGGCCTCCAACTGCTCTTAAATGCAAGTAAAACTAAATGCATGCTCTTCAACCCATCGCTGCCCGTACCTGCCCGCCCGTCCAGCGTCACTACTCTGGACGGTTCTGACTTAGAATATGTGGACAACTACAAATACCTAGGCGTCGGGTTAGACTGTAAACTCTCCTTCCAGACTCACATTAAGCATCTCCAATCCAACATTAAATCTAGAATCGGCTTCCTATTTCGCAACAAATAGACTGACTATCTGACTATCCTACCGATCCTCGACTTCGGCGATGTCATTTACAAAATAGCCTCCAACACTCTACTCAGCAAATTGGATACGGTCTATCACAGTGCCATCCATTTTGTCACCAAAACCCCATATACTACCCACCACTGCAACCTGTATGCTCTTGTTGGCTGGCCCTCGCTTCATATTCGTCGCCAAACCCACTGGCTCCAGGTCCTCTATAAGTCTTTGCTAGGTAAAGCCTCGCCTTATCTCGGCTCACTGGTCACCATAGCAGCACACACCCTAGCACGCGATCCAGAAGGTATATTTCCCTGGTCACCCCCAAAGCCAATTCCTCCTTTGGCCGCCTCTCCTTACAGTTCTCTGCTGCCAATGATTGGAACAAATTGCAAAAAAACACTGAAGCTGGAGACATATCTCCCTCTCTAACTTTAAGCACCAGCTGTCAGAGCAGCTCACAGATCACTGCACCTGTACATAGCCCATCTGTAAATAGCCCATCCAATTACCTCATCCCCATGCTGTTATTTTTTTGCTCCTTTGCACCTCAGTATCTCTACTTGCACATTCATCTTCTGCACATCTATCTCTTCAGTGTTTAATTGCGAAACTGTAATTATTTCGCCACTATGGCCTATTTACTCCCTTATCTTACCTCATTTGCACACACCGTATATAAACTTTCTATTGTGTTATTGACTGTATGTTTGTTTATTCCATGTGCAACTATGTGTTGTTGTTTGTATCACACTGCTTTGCTTTATCTTGGCCAGGTCAGTTGTAAATGAGAACTTGTTCTCAACTGGCGTACCTGGTTAAATAAAGGTAAAATAAAAAAAATATTAAAAATCCACAGCAGGCGAATTCAGGTAAGTTAGATATTAAAAACTAGAATTTCTCTAGACTGCAACATGTAAATAAGATTAGGCAACAGTCTTTTTGCTAAATAAATGCTATTCATATCTTCACAGATGTAAAAGTTTAAGCTAAAAAAATAGTGTCCTTCTCTCTTCTCAGCTCGAGCAGAGAGTCAGAAGTCCCAAAAAGTCTTCCTCCCAACAGAAATCCCCCAAATTCACACGTTATTCCAAAACGTAATGTTTATTATTGGCTAAACCAAACCAGGTTGCTTTAGTTCACTTGAAT
This sequence comes from Oncorhynchus kisutch, assembly GCF_002021735.2. Classification (NCBI taxonomy): domain Eukaryota; kingdom Metazoa; phylum Chordata; class Actinopteri; order Salmoniformes; family Salmonidae; genus Oncorhynchus; species Oncorhynchus kisutch. The sequence goes on along the minus strand of NC_034186.2, from coordinate 36,932,121 downwards.
GTAAAAGAGCAAAATAATTTAGTGGACGGCAAGAAATCTACCAACTTGACTGTTAGATTATTGCACATGAAAGCAACAATTGTTTGAAGTAATGCAATCACATAGGCTCAACAGGAACGGCTGTATTAAAATGTAGTGTTTCTAAGCCTTTTAATATCTATTAGTAATATCCCTAGCCTCCACTAGCGAATCAATATCATACAAGTTAATTTACTGAGATGTCCTTTTCACCATTATTTCCATGTTAAACTAGTCAAGTGTTTGGTGAGAGGGTTACCTACACCATTTCAGAAACGTCTACATTTGTAGGGCTTTGAGGGGTAAATGGGCGAATGTGATAAAACAGATTGAGGTATAAGTATAACAAGCGGAACAAGAGAGGGTCAAAACGAAGGGAAATCCTTCCGGGACTGCAGTGGAGTAGAAAGACACTACCATTACCCCATCGTTCAGGGCCTTTGAAGGCAGATCTTTTTTTCTTTTTTTACAACAGAAGGGGGCTTACATCTCATTAAACCATAGCTGGGGGAAACAGAATCAGGAGCTAGATAGGAACAGTACTAGTGCACTCAAATAACTGCAGGGAGAGGGTGAGTTCAAGCACACAGCCTCCTTATCAAGCATTACCCCCTTTGGTGGAGATGGCTTGTTTGGCCATGGCTTGTTTGGCCATGCAACTGATGCAGCGTGCTGGATCTACTCTCTTTGTTCCACTTAGAAACATTAGAGTTTGCTATATTTTTCTCACTACAACTTCTCTGTCTCAGGCAGACATGTACAACGCCTTCGGAAAGTAGTCAAACCCCTGGACTTTTTTCACATTTTGTTACGTTACAGCCTTATTCTAAAAGGAATGAAATAAAAAAAATACCTCATAATGACTAAGCGAAAAAACTGTTTTTTTAAATGTTTGCAAATGTATTAATATTAAAATTCAGAAATACCTTATTTACATACACTACCTTTCAAAATGTTGGGGTCACTTAGAAATGTCATTGTATTTGAAAAAATAAATAAATAGTCTATTAAAATAACAACAAAGCTGACCACGACTCCATTTTGTTGCTCCCTGCCTATAGACAGAGACTAAAACAGGAAGCTCCCGCGCTCAGGTCTGTTCAACCCTGGTCCGACCAATCTGATTCCACACTTCAAGATTGCTTCGATCACGTGGATTGGGATATGTTCCGCATTGCGTCAAACAACAACATTGATGAATACGCTGATTCAGTGAGCGAGTTTATTAGCAAGTGCATCGGCGATGTCGTACCCACAGCAACTATTAAAACGTTCCCAAACCAGAAACTGTGGATTGATGGCAGCATTCGCGCAAATCTGAAAGCCGAACCACTGCTTTTAACCAGGGCAAGGTGACCGGAAACATGACCGAATACAAGCAGTGTAGCTATTCCCTCCGCAAGGCAATCAAACAAGCTAAGCGTCAGTAGAGAGACAAAGTAGAGTCGCAATTCAAAGGCTCAGCCACAAGAGGTATGTGGCAGGGTCTACAGTCAATCACCGATTACAAAAAGAACACCAGCCCCGTCGCGGACCAGGATGTCTTGCTCCCAGACAGACTAAACAACTTCTTTGTGCCACTGACATGGCCCGCTACCAAAACCTACAGTGACTCTCCTTCACTGCAGCCGATGTGAGTAAAACATTTAAACGTGTTAACCCTTGCAAGGCTGCAGGCCCAGACGGCATCCCCAGCTCGTCCTCAGAACATGCGCAGACCAGCTGGCTGGTGTATTTACGGACATATTCAATCAATCCTTATCCCAGTCTGCTGTTCCCACATGCTTCAAGAGGGCCACCATTGTTCCTGTTCCCAAGAAAGCTAAGGTAACTGAGCTAAACGACTACCGCCCCATAGCACTCACTTCCGTCATCATGAAGTGCTTTGAGAGACTAGTCAAGGACCATATCACCTCCACCCTACCTGACACCCTAGACCCACTCCAATTTGCTTACTGCCCCAATAGGTCCACAGACGACACAATCGCAATCACACTGCACTAACCCATCTGGACAAGAGGAATACCTACAGTGGGGAGAACAAGTATTTGATACACTGCCGATTTTGCAGGTTTACCTACTTACAAAGCACGTAGAGGTCTGTAATTTTTATCATAGGTACACTTCAACTGTGAGAGACAGAATCTAAAAATCACATTGTATGATTTTTAAGTAATAATTAGAATTTTATTGCATGACATAAGTATTTGATCACCTACCAACCAGTAAGAATTCCAGCTCTCACAGACAGTTTTTCTTGAAACAAATCAAATCAAATCAAATGTATTTATATAGCCCTTCGTACATCAGCTGATATCTCAAAGTGCTGTACAGAAACCCAGCCTAAAACCCCAAACAGCAAGCAATGCAGGTGTAGAAGCACGGTGGCTAGGAAAAACTCCCTAGAAAGGCCAATACCTAGGAAGAAACCTAGAGAGGAACCAGGCTATGTGGGGTGGCCAGTCCTCTTCTGGCTGTGCCGGGTGGAGATTATAACAGAACATGGCCAAGATGTTCAAATGTTCATAAATGACCAGCATGGTCGAATAATAATAAGGCAGAACAGTTGAAACTGGAGCAGCAGCACAGTCAGGTAGAAGTTGAAACTGGAGCAGCAGCATGGCCAGGTGGACTGGGGACAGCAAGGAGTCATCATGTCAGGTAGTCCTGGGGCATGGTCCTAGGGCTCAGGTCAGTTGAAACTGGAACAGCAGCATGGCCAGGTGGACTGGGGACAGCAAGGAGTCATCAAGTCAGGTAGTCCTGGGGCATGGTCCTAGGGCTCAGGTCCTCCGAGAGAGAGAAAGAAAGAGAGAAGGAGAGAATTAGAGAACGCACACTTAGATTCACACAGGACACCGAATAGGACAGGAGAAGTACTCCAGATATAACAAACTGACCCCAGCCCCCCGACACATAAACTACTGCAGCATAAATACTGGAGGCTGAGACAGGAGTGGTCAGGAGACACTGTGGCCCCATCCGAGGACACCCCCGGACAGGGCCAAACAGGAAGGATATAACCCCACCCACTTTGCCAAAGCACAGCCCCCACACCACTAGAGGGATATCTTCAACCACCAACTTACCATCCTGAGACAAGGCTGAGTATAGCCCACAAAGATCTCCGCCACGGCAAAACCCAAGGGGGGGGCGCCAACCCAGACAGGATGACCACAACAGTGAATCAACCCACTCAGGTGATGCACCCCCTCCAGGGACGGCATGAGAGAGCCCCAGCAAGCCAGTGACTCAGCCCCTGTAATAGGGTTAGAGGCAGAGAATCCCAGTGGAAAGAGGGGAACCGGCCAGGCAGAGACAGCAAGGGCGGTTCGTTGCTCCAGAGCCTTTCCGTTCACCTTCCCACCCCTGGGCCAGACTACACTCAATCATATGACCCACTGAAGAGATGAGTCTTCAGTAAAGACTTAAAGGTTGAGACCGAGTTTGCGTCTCTGACATGGGTAGGCAGACCGTTCCATAAAAATGGAGCTCTATAGGAGAAAGCCCTGCCTCCAGCTGTTTGCTTAGAAATTCTAGGGACAATTAGGAGGCCTGCGTCTTGTGACCGTAGCGTACGTGTAGGTATGTACGGCAGGACCAAATCAGAGAGATAGGTAGGAGCAAGCCCATGTAATGCTTTGTAGGTTAGCAGTAAAACCTTGAAATCAGCCCTTGCTTTGACAGGAAGCCAGTGTAGAGAGGCTAGCACTGGAGTAATATGATCAAATTTTTTGGTTCTAGTCAGGATTCTAGCAGCCGTATTTAGCACTAACTGAAGTTTATTTAGTGCTTTATCCGGGTAGCCGGAAAATAGAGCATTGCAGTAGTCTAACCTAGAAGTGACAAAAGCATGGATTAATTTTTCTGCATCATTTTTGGACAGAAAGTTTCTGATTTTTGCAATGTTACGTAGATGGAAAAAAGCTGTCCTCGAAATGGTCTTGATATGTTCTTCAAAAGAGAGATCTGTGAAGAAGCCCTCCTGTTCTCCACTCATTACCTGTATTAACTGCACCTGTTTGAACTCGTTAACTGTGTAAAAGACATCTGTCCACACACTCAATCAAACAGACTCCCACCTCTCCATAATGGCCAAGACCAGAGAGCTGTGTAAGGACATCAGGGATACAATTGTAGACCTGCACAAGGCTGGGATGGGCTACAGGACAATAGGCAAGCAGCTTGGTGAGAAGGCAACAACTGTTGGCGCAATTATTCGAAAATGGAAGAAGTTCAAGATGGCGGTCAATCACCCTCGGTCTGGGGCTCCATGCAAGATCTCACCTCATGGGGCATCAATGATCATTAGGAAGGTGAGGGATCAGCCCAGAACTACACAGCAAGACCTGGTCAATGACCTGAAGAGAGCTGGGACCAGAGTCTCAAAGAAAACCATTAGTAACACACTAACATTAGTAACACACACCCTGCTCAAGCCGGCGCATGTCCAGGCCCGACTGAAGTTTGCCAATGACCATCTGGATGATCCAGAGGAGGAATGGGAGAAGGTCATGTGGTCTGTTGAGACAAAAATAGAGCTTTTTGGTCCAAACTCCACTCGCCGTGTTTGGAGGAAGAAGAAGGATGAGGACAACCCCAAGAACACCATCCCAACCGTGAAGCATGGAGGTGGAAACATAATTCTTTGGAGATGCTTTTCTGCAAAGGGGACAGGACGACTGCATCATATTGAGGGGAGGATGGATGCGGCCATGTATCGCGAGATCTTGGCCAACAACCTCCTTCCCTCAGTAAGAGCATTGAAGATGGGTCGTGGCTGGGTCTTCCAGCATGACAACGACCCGAAACACACAGCCAGGGCAACTAAGGAGTGGCTCCATAAGAAGCATCTCAAGGTCCTGGAGTGGCCTAGCCAGTCTCCAGACCTGAACCCAATAGAAAATCTTTGGAGGGAGCTGAAAGTCCGTATTGCCCAGCGACAGCCCCGAAACCTGAAGGATCTGAAGATGGTCTGTATGGAGGAGTGGGCCAAAATCCCTGCTGCAGTGTGTGCAAACCTGGTCAAGAACTACAGGAAACGTATTATCTCTGTAATTGCAAACCAAGGTTTCTGTACCAAATATTAAGTTCTGCTTTTCTGATGTATTAAATACTTATGTCATGCAATAAAATACAAATACATTTTTGTTTTAGATTCCGTCTCTCACAGTTGAAGTGTACCTATGATAAAAATTACAGACCTCTACATGCTTTGTAAGTAGGAAAACCTGCAAAATCGGCAATGTATCAAATACTTGTTTTCCCCACTGTATGTAAGAATGCTGTTCATTTAACACCACGGTACCCTCCAAACTCATCATTAAGCTCGAGACCCTGGATCTCGACCCCACTCTTTGCAACTGGGTCCTGGATTTTCTGATGGGTCGCCCCCAGGTGGTGAGGGAAGGAAACAACATTTCCCCCTGCTGATCCTCAACACTTGGGCCCCTCAAGGGTGCTGAGCCCTCTCCTGTACTCCCTGTTCACCCACGACTGCGTGGCCATGCACGCCTCCAACTCAATCATCAAGTTTGCAGACGACACGACAGTGGTAGGCTTGATTATCAACAACGGCGAGACGGCCTACAGGGAGGAAGTGAGGGCCCTCGGAGTGTGGTGTCAGGAAAATAACCTCACACTCAACGTCAACAAAACAAAGGAAATGATTGTGGACTTCAGGAAATAGCAGAGGGAGCACCCCCCCCCCCCTCCCCCCAATCCACATCGACGGGACAGTAGTGGAGAGGGTAGTAAGTTTTAAGTTCCTCTGCGTACACATCACGGACAAACTGAATTGGTCCACCCACACAGACAGCGTGGTGAAGAAGAAGCAGCAGCGCCTCTTCAACCTCAGGAGGCTGAAGAAATTTGGCTTGTCACCAAAAGCACTCACAAACTTTTACAGATGCACAATCGAGAGCATCCTGTCGGGCTGTATCACCGCCTGGTATGGCAACTGCTCCGCCCACAACCGTAAGGCTCTCCAGAGGGTAGTCAGGTCTGCACAACGCATCACCGGGGGCAAACTACCTGCCCTCCAGGACATCTACAAAATCCAATGTCACAGGAAGGCCATAAAGATCATTAAGGACAACAAACACCCGAGCCACTGCCTGTTTACTGCCGCTATCATCCAGAAGACGAGGTCAGTACAGGTGCATAACATGACAGCCCACTAGGCACCTAAAGACTCTCAGACCATGAGAAACAAGACTCTGGTCTGATGAAACAAAGTTTCAACTCTTTGGCCTGAATGCCAAGCATCAAGTCTGGAGTAAACCTGGCACCATCCCTTTTTTCTTTTATTGTGACAGGTAGACCTGCATTTGCTGCAGCATAGCCTATGCTACAGTAATATAATGACCAAATGTGCGTCTAATTTACACATCTCCATCTGGCTTTCAGGGTCACCTTTTTTCTATTTTTTTTCTATCCTCAATTTTGTGATATCCAAATTGGTAGTTACAGCCTTGTCCCATCCCTGCAACTTCCGTACTGACTCGGGAGAGGCGAAGGTCGAGAGCCGTGCCTCCTCTGAAACATGACTCCGCTAAGCCGCCTGCTTCTTGACACAATGTTCACTTAACCCGGAAGCCAGCCGCACCAATGTGTCGGAGGAGTGTCAGCGTGCATTGCGCCCGGGCAGCCACAGGAGTAGGTAGAGCGCAATGGGAAAAGGACAACCCGGCCGGCCAAACCCTCCCCTAACCCGGACAACGCTGGGCCAATTGTGCGCCACCTCATGGGTCTCCCGGTTCCAACACAGCCTGGGATCGTACCAGGATCTGTAGTGATGCAGCTAGCACTAAGATGCCGTGCCTTAGACCGCTGCACCACTCAGGACGACTACCTAATTTTTTAATTGTAAAGGTGTCTTCATTTTTATTATTGCAGTTTTAAAACAGCCTATCACTAAAATGTTGTTGCTTTAAATCAGTTCACAAGCGAACACTCTCTTGCAGTCTTTCTTAATTCCATTCAAATTGCATCCAAAATAGATAATCCTGTTCTAGATTTATATATAGATGTCCTAGTCTACCTCTTTCAGGTAATAAATTCAATGCAGTATCAGCCTTTATATTAGTCTAATTAATGATGGGTTATTCATAATAAGCTTCTAACTTATAACTTGCGCAACATGCAAGCACCTGAGCTCCGCTGGCCTCTCCATAAGAAAATGCTCCTTAGCTCTGAGTCCCATGCAGGAAAAACTAGACTACAATAGCTTGCCGGGCTTCTTTTTATATCAATAAACTATTCAAAGGGGGATGCAAGCTCTTGTTTGCTGAATGCTAAATACAGCAGCCAATAGAGCTCACGTGTAGTTTGAAAGAAGAGCGAATGCGCAATGATGGTAGGCTATAGCAGTTATTCATTCAGACTCATAACCATTCAATCTTCGTGAAGAGAAGTGAAAGCCATCTGCACCTATTTCTAGTCCTATATTATGCAAGAATGTCATTAGAATGATGAAGATAAGGACAACAAAACGTATTTCATATAATTGTTGAAAGCTAGGAAGGAATGAAGCAATAGAGAGAAAGAGGTAGGCTATAACATTAGGGGAAATATAGTATTAGAACAAGTATATACGGTACTAGTCAAAAGTTTGGCCACACCTACTTATTCAAGGGTTTTTATTTTTTCTTACTATTTCCCACATTGTATAATAATAGTGAAGACACCAACACTATGAAATAACACATATGGAATCATGTATGTCCTGAAAAGTTTGCTGTTATTACAACGTCATTCTTGTCACATTAGCGCACGTTAGCAACAACCGTCAAAGTATAGGGACTCCGATCTTACGGAATCCTTAAGAGGTTTTTAGAGGTTTAAACAAACTCATGTTTTTTTCTTTGTATTATCTTTTACCAGATCTAATGTGTTATATTCTCCTACATTAATTTCAAATTTCCACAAACGTTAGGAAAGTGCTTCCTTTCAAATGGTATCAAGAATATGTATATCCCTGCTTCAGGTCCTGAGTTACAGGCAGTTAGATTTGGGTATGTCATTTTGGCCGAAAATTGAAAAAAAGGGGCAGATCCCATTTAAAGTATGGCTCATCAGGCTCAGGTAGCATCAGGCTTGAATTTTGGATCAAATCTCTAATCAAATCCAGACATATTTATATGCTTTTGAGTCAAGCTTCCTGTTTTGGAAGGAAATACCAGGTTACCCTGGTGAACAGTGATTTATTCTCGGGATGGAACACTTGTAAAATACCAGTAAAATATTCAACCCTAGTCTGGTCTGTAAGGTGTTCTCCCAGAGAGAGAGAGAATCTGCCATAATGCATCAGAACAACAGATCTATACCTCAGCCACAGATCATTATTGAAACTCCATGTAGCCATGCCTAGCAGCCATGTTCCATCAGCCCAGACATGTACAGAGCCTTTTTCTGTCTGTTTGTCTGACAGATTAAACCCTTTCACCAATCACTTCTTAGTTCTCTGCTCAGATTTAGCAGACAGAGCTCTGTGCTCTGCGTCAGTGGCCAAGTTGTGAAAGAGGATATGCGTGAGTGTATGAGAACCTGAAAGCACTTCACAGCAACAATCAGAGCTGTGCCCTTGAACACGAACACTGACGGGGAGAAGAGAGAGCTAAGACATGCAAGGAGTGCTTTTTAGACCATTTGAGGACCCCGACTTGATTTGCTTCGTCATTGAAATTACACAACGGTAACAGAGTACCTCTCACAATCAACAGGCTTATAACACAGCGAGAGGCATAGTGGGGATGGCCGAGTTAAAAAAACTGTCCGTTCAATTGAAATCTGAAAATGAACCAAGTCGAAGTGTGGAATTAATACAGATGGCTCTGAGGTGATTGCAAACAAGGCTCTTGAGTTAATGATAGAGGGCTTTGCTCAGAATAAGAGGACGTATCCATGCCTAAAGAGCAAATATTACTTCTTTGTAATCACTTGTGAACATTATGAGGAGTTGGTAAACAGATGGCACGAGACAGATGGCATGCGAATTGTTCAGTAATACTATATTTATGAAATGGTTTAGTTTAAGTAGTGTCGCCGAAGTATTCCGTTTCAACTGCAACACTAAAAGAATTCATCAACGCTACATACAATTGTAACTGTGCCAGATTCATGGCAAACAAATGACCAGTTACACAGACTGGAAAAGCAGAAAACAAGAATGTGTCTTTTTTTTTTTTTTAAACAGCAGGATCATCCATATTTCATGACGTCCTCCCTCTCACAGCCAGTTCTGTTTGGGTCTAGGCTACATTTTCATTTGAACATCGACTCAACACCTTTTGTCTGAAACTGCTGTTGCGTTTGAAGCCCAGATCAGATACCATTCCTGCTTTTTTTTTTACCTCTAGATGTGGGCACTGGCCCAGAAAAATATGATCTTTGTTGATTAGCAATTCTTCAAACCCTTTGTGGACCATCTTATGACGCTCGATACAATTAAAGGGTACAGATATAATGTCTGTAAACACATAATCCAATCAAAACTCTTATCATCAAATGAACAAGAGATGCTTTAAGAAATACATGTTTATTTAAAAAAAAATCTATTGCTTAATTACTCCAAAAGGTGAAAATAAGAACACAAAGTCACAGATTTCTCCCTCATTCCAATCCATTATTTCTATCTTCTTCCCTCTCTGTAAGTGAGAGTAACTGTCTCTATTGGAAACTTGTGATGTAAATGAAGTATCGCTCAAAATGTGAGAGTGGGCATCTCTTCCTGGGTGCCTCTGAATCGATGAAAGGCAGGATCATGTGCTTTAATGACCCAGGTGTTAGCCGGAGGGAGAGAGCCGACCGACTCTGCCCAGAGAAGGAGGGGGGATGGAGGGCACAGACTGACCACACTGGGCTACACCGTTGATCAACGCTCACTCAGAAGTCTCGCTTAGTGTCTCTGGCTCTTTATGTAATGGGGGTATACCTGATAAGGGGAGGACACACAGGTGTGAGGAACACGAGCGTAATACAGTATAAAGCAACATTCACATTCTCATCAAGAAATGTCATTCGCACACATTGACACACAGAAACGTTCTCTCACAACCACCCACACACTACAGTAATAGGAGAGTGAAAGTCATAGCATGGGTCATAATTGAGCTCTGTTGAGATCTTCAGTCCAGGGTGGGGGAGTTGCTCTCCTCTCCAGAGCTGGCCTCTCCTCCTCTCCTCCCACAATGGTCTGTGGCTAGCTGTCTGTCTGGGTCATTATGAGTGATTGAGCTGCTTCCGAAGGCCTTGGCTTCGCCCAGCGGGCTGTGGATCAATCAGCCGATGTCTGAGGGAGACAAGACCTCCCAGCCTCCCAGGCCCCACGCAGCCCTCCCAGTGTTCAGCCTCACAGCCTGTCAATCCCACTCATCTCCCTCCATTGGCTTCTGCTTCCTGTCTGCCTGTTCCTCTCAGCTGAAGAAGTAAGTGGATTCCTTTACCCGCTGGAGATCAAAGTTGCCTGGGAGACAAAAACAACACAAACACACCTCAGTGAAAAGTGATGTGTGATGATTGCTTAAGTTTTGATCTGTCAAATATTGTGGTCCAATTCGGAGTGACTTATCAGTCTAATATCCATCTCCATCTTCAGATCCGCATTGAATTCAACTCTGAAAAGTTGCCCCTGTACATGACTGTCGACTCCTATAGATACATTATAGGAGTCAATGCTTCCTCTACCCTTATATAGGTGGGCCAGACTGCTGACTGTAACCTGTCATATGTGAGTGTAAGAGCAGGGAGGGGCCTGTCTGTCTATATAAGGGACCAGATTATAATACTGATTCTGTCATTTAGAGGAGGGGAAATGACAGCTAGGCAAGACACCCACTCTGTGCATAGCTATTCTATCTCAACTAACACATGTAACCTACTACACGAGAGGAACTAAATGTTCCGATTATGTTGTATAACAATGGGTGAAATTAACCTCTACCTGTTCAATGTAACCTGGCGGAGTGATGCAGAAAATCATCCTGGATTATGTCCAGCTAGTATTCATCCACTGTATCCTGTTAGAGGAGACAGCCAGGGGTTACCGTGGTGATGGCCTCTGTGTGGTTCGGACACAAAGCAGACCACCACATCTGCCTGAGCCATGTAAACAGATTATGAATGCGGGTGGAGGGTGGGGACAATTAATGGTAATCAACTTTATGCAATTCAGCTGCCGGTGCCAACCAGCCACTACAGATGGACAGAGAGAGAGGTTGAGTAAAGCCTCCTTCAGAACTGATGGATGGACGTGTTGCTGACAGAACAACGGACGCTGTTATCAATCATCCCCTATGTCTATGCTGTGGGAATTAGAGGTGGAATCTGATGGACAGAACACACAGGTCACATAGGGTGCAGATAGAGAGAGAGACAAAGATGCAGAGAGACAGACACGCACAAGAGAGTCAGAGAGAGATGCAAAGAGAGAACGAGGCAGAGAGAGAACGAGACAGAGACACACACACAAGAGAGTCAGAGAGAGATGCAAAGAGAGAATGATGCAAAGAGAGAACGAGGCAGAGAGAGAATGAGACAGACAGACAGAGACAGACAGACAGACAGACAGACAGACAGACAGAGACAGACAGACAGACAGACAGAGACAGACAGACAGACAGACAGACAGAGACAGACAGACAGAGACAGAGGCAGACAGAGACAGAGGCAGACAGAGACACTGACCTGTTTGGGGCACTTTGGCCAGCAGCAGCAGCATTCTCCGGTACTCCAGAAACTTTTTGCTTTTGACCTCGCTCCTGGGGGAGAAGGGAAGACACGATAAAAGCCTTATTTAACTGTTGCTGTTGTGGTGGTAAGAGGTTGGTCAGGAGTCCCGGTTAGTGGGAAGAGCAGGATAGTGGTGCAGGATCCTCAGGCTCATCTCCCTAAGCTCCAGCCTTCCTCGGTCTCTCCTCGCCTCTCCTCCTAGGGACTAATGACCTCACGGGGCCTGGGCACAGGGGTGAGGGGCTGGCCTGAGGTGCCCAATTACCCCACAGAAGGAGCAGTGTGGATACCATGTACACTTAACCCAAGCCCAGGGGATTACCGTAAAAACAAAACTTTTTACAAGCAACCTCACTAACAGTAAAAAAGCCTTTTTTACTGTAATACAAGTAGTCTGTTGAGATTCTAAACACATTTATCTTCAAAGGCAGTCTGGGATCTGGGAATTTGTTGACGTTAAAAATCATGTCTCTATTGGATAGCATAGTTAAAAGCCCATCCAGCGTTTAGTATGTTTACTTTCTACAGTGCTTAAATTATTATTACTTTAACGATGTGTGTATGCTTTACCATGCAACTACAGTGCATTAGGAAAGTATTCAGACCCATTCCCTTGTTCCACATTTTGTGTATTACAGACTTAATCTAAAAATACATTTAAAACAAATTAAAAAAACATCAATCTACAAACAATAGCCCATAATGACAAAGCCCATAATGACAAAGCCCATAATGACAAAGCCCATAATGACAAAGCCCATAATGACAAAGCCCATAATGACAAAGCCCATAATGACAAAGCCCATAATGACAAAGCCCATAATGACAAAGCCCATAATGACAAAGCCCATAATGACAAAGCCCATAATGACAAAGCCCATAATGACAAAGCCCATAATGACAAAGCCCATAATGACAAAGCCCATAATGACAAAGCCCATAATGACAAAGCCCATAATGACAAAGCCCATAATGACAAAGCCCATAATGACAAAGCCCATAATGACATAGCCCATAATGACAAAGCCCATAATGACAAAGCCCATAATGACAAAGCCCATAATGACAAAGCCCATAATGACAAAGCCCATAATGACAAAGCCCATAATGACAAAGCCCATAATGACAAAGCCCATAATGACAAAGTGAAAAGAGGTTTTTAGAATTTTTGCAAATGTATTACAAATAAAAAACAGAAATACCTTATTTACATAATTATTCAGACCTTTTGCTATGAGCCTCGAAATTGAGCTCAGGTGCATCCTGTTTACATTGATCATAATTTAGATGTTTCTACAACTTGATTGTAGTCCACCTGTGGTAAATTCAATTGATTGGACATGATTTGGAAAGGCACACCTGTCTATATAAGGTCCCACAGTTGACAATGCATGTCAGAGCAAAAAGTAAGCCATGAGGTCGAAGGAATTGACCAAACGAGCCCCGAGACAGGATTGTGTCGAGGCACAGATCTGGGAAATGGGTACCAAAACCTTTATGCAGCATTGAAGGTCCCCAAGAACACAGTGGCCTCCATCATTCTTAAATGGTTGAAGTTTGGAACCACCAAGACTCTTCCTAGAGCTGGCTGCCTGGCCAAACTGAGCAATCAGGGGAGAAGGGCCTTGGTCAGAGAGGTGACCAAGAACCTGATTCGCTGGTCTGATGAAACCAAGATTGATCTCTTTGGCCTGAATGCCAAGCGTCACGCCTGGAGTAAACCTGGCACCATCCCTACGGTGAAGCATGGTCGTGTCAGCATCATGATGTGGGGATGTTTTCAGTGGCAGGGACTGGGAGGGACTGGGAGACTAGTCAGGATCGAGGGAAAGATTAACGGAGCAAAGTACAGAGAGATGAAAAGCGCTCAGGACCTCAGTCTGGGAGCGAAGGTTAATCTTCTAACAGGACAACAACCCTAAACACACAGCCAAGACAACACAGGAGCGACTTCGGAACAAGTGTCAATGTCCTTGAGTGGCTCAACCAGAGGCCGGACTTGAACCTGAACGAACATCTCTGGAGAGACCTGAAAATAGCTGTCCAGTGACGCTCCCCATCCAACCTGACAGAGCCTGATAGGATCTGCAGAGAAGAATGGGAGAAACTCCCCAAATACAGGTGTGCCAAGCTTGTAACGTCATAACCAAGAAGACTTGATACTTCAACAAAGAACTAAAGTAAATGGTCTGAATACTTATGTAAACGTATTATCATTTTTGTTATTCTTTATACATTTGCAAAACAAAAAACACTATATTTGCTTCGTCATTATAGGGTATTGTGTGTAGATTGATGAGAAAAAAAAAAAAAAAAACAATTTAAACTATTTTAGAATAAGACTAACGTAACAACACGTGGAAAAAGTCAAGGGGTCTGAATAGTGTCTGAATGCACTGTATATCATTAAAGTCCAGCTATGGCTTGTCCAGGCTTAACAAGTACATAGCGTATACAGGGTGAGAGAGACCACAGCAGTAAACTCCCAAGTAGATGAATGTTTGTACATTCTTTGCATACATGGCTGAGAGAAAGTGAAAGGTTCATCGGCAGTGCTGTTGAATCTACTTTTTGTTGAGTTATGTATTCTCAGTAAAAATGCTCAATGTGCAATAACAAGTTCTGGTAAATGCACAAAATAGGCGAGGTTTGCATATAAAGACATATAAAGTCAGGTTTTCCCTCCCCAACACTTTTCCCCCTCTATGCTCCTTTCCTCCTATCTTATAGCTAAATAAAGCATACTAAACTGTCTCAGTGTGGTGTATCAGTGGTCCAGTGTGTGTGGTGTGTAGAAACTTACTGTAGCCCAGAACAGTATTTCTTCAGTAGGAAGTTAGACAGCTCTTGAAGGATGGGCTGGCTGTGCAGTGCCACAAACTGCTCCCGGCAAACCTGGCAACCCAAGAGAGCACACCACACACAGTCACTCTACTGTACTCCCAACACTTAAGCAATCACTCTATTCAACACTGGCATTTGACTGTACTGGGAGTTCTAGAGTGATCTGGCAACCCAAGAGAGTCACTCACTCTGTCCTCATGATAGAAGCAGAACCAACAACACTACTCAACTCTCCAGCTTCATTGACACAGGACTCGAAGTCACACTGCTGACTTGAGTTATGCTAATGATCTCCATTGGGGTTGCTCCATTTGTCCTCTCCAGTCTCGTCGGTCTCCATTGTGTGACTGGGGAGATCTAAACTAGGTTGATGACCCTGATACTACATAGACAACAGGGGAGGACAGGAGGAGAGGAGAGAAGGAGAAGAGGGGGTAGAGGTAGAAATGGAGGAGGAAAGGGATAGGAGACTAGCTAGAGTGATTGGAGCCATTCATTTATGCTGCCAGGTCGGTGCCAATTTAATGCTTGCCTGAAGAATAGAAATATGATAATATAAAATCCTATGTCATATGTTAAGGTGCGGACCAATATATTTAAAGTGCTGCCCCTAGCCTTTGTGTTCAATTGGCTATGTAATGAGGGAAGGGCACTTTGAGATTTAAACATGACAAGAAATAACCACACTGTGAAAAACCGCTTCAATGCTAATTATTGGAGATTGGATGAAGAAATAGCACTTTCCTTAACATAATTCACACAGAAATACCATTATGGTAATTCGGCCATTTTGGATCTCAACAGAGCGTCTCAATTTAGTGTTGTTGACACCTCGGAGCGTCTCAATTTAGTGTTGTTAACACCTCGGAGTCACGCTAAAAAGGACAGGCCAACACAGCCCTCTATACTCCGTAATGGCCCTCTGTAACAGGATGCAACTCTGGGACATATGGTGCTGTCTGCTGCCAATAGCTGTAAAGCCATGTATTAACAGCCAGGCAGCCAGTGGTGTAAAGTAATTGACTCTGGCCACCAGGGAAGGCCTATATGGGGTATTATACTCTGGGTAGTTCAAGCCTTGAATGCTGATTGGCTGACAGCTGTGGTATATCAGACTGTATACCAGGGGTATGACAAAACCTTTATTTTTTACTGCTCTAATTACATTGGTAACCAGTTTATAATAGCAATAAGGTAACTCGGGGGTTTGTGGTATATGGCCAGTATACCACGGCTAAGGGCTGTGTCCAGGCCCCCATCGTTGCTTTATGCGTAAGAACAGGCCTTAGCCGTGGTATATTGGCCATATACCACACCTCCTTGGGCCTTATTGCTTAAGTATACTACCCCACCCAGCCACAAGGAGCTGTGTGCTAAGGTCAAAGGAGGAATGAAGGTGATAGAAGAAAATTAAGATGACGTACCCTGTTCATGGTGTCGACTGTGATGGCGTGGGTCCAGAAGCAGTCGTGGACGGAGACGAACGTCAGGCCGGCACTGGAGAAGCACACAGAGGAAGAAAGAGACATGAGATATAGGGCTAGACACGGTGGAAGGAAATCGTGGTGGAAACTGGACACCGTAACATGAAGTTACACAGCCTGGGAGACATACTAAGACTTGAATCAATGTGACATAGTATGACAACGGTTTATGGGTTCAAACAGAGATGGTTATTCAGATGGCTATCCCATGCAGAGTTCAGAGGGGTCATGAGAGCTGATACCGTAGCAGGCTAGAGCAGGGATGGGCAACTTTGATGTTGGTGGGGGCCACAAAAAAATCTGAACTCATCATGAGGGGCAGTGGCTCGAGGGTCTGCTTACCCACACATGCAGTTAGAGCCGGCCCTAGCCTTTTGGGGGCCCCAAGTGACATTTTATCGGGCCCCAATTCTACACATTTTGCCGGGCCCCAATTCTACACATTTTGCCATGGGTCGTAGAGAAAATGTAGCAATTTTATAACTCATTTCTTGCAATTCTACACATTCTACACACAAAGAAAAATGTGCAATTCTACAGCTTATTTCCTGCAACTCTACTCAGTTTGCCATAAGGTGCAGAAAAATCTGAGTGAGAGTGACTAAGAAAATTAATGAATTAATTAGTCCACGATTACTAAAGTTTAGATAATTGAGTGAATGTCAGTGAGTGACAAGAGAAAAACTGCTGATGCACAACCACATTTTAGAAATAGGCCTATTCTACTTTTCTAACTCTCAACAGCAAGTTGAGACCTCCTTGGAAACTACCACCAGTTTCCCCATCCCTGTTGTAGAGTGTGGTGTGGGTCAGAGGTTATAGGTTAGGCCATAGTGTACCTGTAGCAGTAGAGAGCAGTCAGCATCATGTGTGTGGAGTCCAGAGAGTGGATGAAGTTAGGAGGGAAGGCATTCTTCTGTTTCACAGTGTCTGGTCTCCTGTGGATGAAAAACAGGACAGTTATTCACAACAGGAGAAGACACACACAGTCACACGCTAACTATGTTTCTCTCACACACCAACACATAGCCCCCACTATGAAGTCCCTGATGATGCAAGGAACTGAAAAGCCAGTTTCCAAGTACATAAATCACTGATGGTAGATCAATATGAATTATGTATGAGTGACAAAGAAACAACAGAACAGATGTTCACGTGACAACGGCATCTCGCCAATAACAACTGCACTCTAAACTTCCAAATTCCTGTGCAAGCCTCCAGCTAATTGGGTGTTGGCGAGAAAAGAAAAACACATTGCAGTATTAGAAGCTGTTTTGGCAACTGTCATCCAACTGAAGGGTTGGAGAAATGTAAATGTGCATCGACCTCTGCTGCAAGTGAGCACTTTCCCAATCTGTATATGCACACATTATCCTCATTAGCCTGGGCCTTGACCTCCCAACCCACTGCTCCAGTGCACTTGTAATGAGGATGGAGTACAGGGGGATAATAGCTTGGGATGCACCCAGCAGCACAAACTAGACATAGGCATGCCAGCTATACAGATGTCAACTCCACTCCCCTGTAACGCCGTTTGGCTGGGAACTGGCCAGAGTGATGGAGGAAATAGCCAAGCCTGTATCAGTGCTTAGGGGTAACTTCTACCTACTCTTCAATCTATGCGATTGAAAACTATGCGGTTAACTTTGTCTCTATGGGGAATGGGATAGACTGGGAGTTTAGCTTCAAGCACTTTAGCAACAGTTAGTCAAGTCAAATCACATTTTATTGGTCACATACACATGGTTAGCAGATGTTAATGCGAGTGTAGTGAAATGATTGTGCTTCTAGTCCCGAAAGTGCAGTAATAACTAACAAGTAATCTAACAAAAATGACTACCTTGTACACACACAAATGGGATGTACATAAGAATATGTACATATAAATACATGGATGAGCGATGGCCGTGCGGCATAGGAAAGATGCAGTAGATGCTATAGAATACAGTATATACATATGAGATTAGTAATGTAGGATATGTAAACATTATTAAAGAGCCGTTATTTAAAGTGACTAGTAATACCTTTATTAAATCAATTTATTACATTTATTAAAGTGGCCAGAGATTTGAGTCAGTATGTTGGCAGCAGCCACTCTATGTTAGTCATGACTGTTTAACAGTCTGATGGCCTTGAGATAGAAGCTGTTTTTCAGTCTCTCTGTCCCAGCTTTGATGCACCTGTACTGACCTCGCCTTCTGGATGATAGCGGGGTAAACAGGCAGTGGCTCGGGTGGTTATTGACCTTGATGATCTTTTTGGCCTTCCTGTGACATCGGGTGCTGTAGGTGTCCTGGAGGGCAGGTAGTTTGCCCCCGGTAAATGCTTTATTCCGACCCCACTACCCTCTAGAGAGCCTTACAGTTGTGGACGGAGCAGTTGCCATACCAGGCGGTGATACAGCCCGACATGATTCTCTCGATTGTGCATCTGTAAAAGTTTGTGAGTGTTTTAGGCGGCAAGAAATATTTCTTCAGCCTCCTGAGGTTGAAGAGGCACTGTTGCGCCTTCTTCACCACGCTGTCTGTGTGGGTGGACCATTTCAGTTTGTCCGTGATTTGTACGCCGAGGAACTTAAAACTTTCCACCTTCTCCACAACTGTCCCGTCGATGTGAATGATGGGGGGGGGGTTCCTGAAGTCCATGATCATCTCCTTTGTTTTGTTGACATTGAGTGAGAGGTTATTTCCCTGACACCGCACTTCGAGGGCCCTCACCTCCTCCCTGTAGGCCGTCTCGTCATGGTTGGTAATCAAGCCTACCACTGTAGTGTCGTCTGCAAACTTGATGATTGAGTTGGAAGCGTGGATGGCCACGCAGTCATGGAAGAACAGGGAGTACAGGAGAGGGCTGAGAATGCACCCTTGAGGGGCCCAAGTGTTGAGGATCAGCGGGGTAGAGATGTTGTTTCCTACCCTCACCACCTGGGGGCGACCCATCAGAAAATCCAGGACCCAGTTGCAAAGGGTGGGGTTGAGATCCAGGGTCTCGAGCTTAATGATGAGTTTGGAGGGTACCATGGTGTTAAATGCTGTTCTGTAGTCAATGAACAGCATTCTTACATAGGTATTCCTCTTGTCCAGATGGGATTGGGCAGTGTCCAGTGTGATGGGGATTGCGTCGTCTGTGAACCTATTGAGGCAGTAAGCAAATTGAAGTGGGTCTAGGGTGTCAGGTAGGGTGAAGGTGAAATGGTCCTTGACTAGTCTCTCAAAGCACTTCATAATGACAGAAGTGAGTGCTACGGGTGGATAGTCGTTTAGCTCAGTTACCTTAGCTTTCTTGGGGACAGGAACAATGGTGGCCATCTTGAAGCATGTGGCCACAGCAGACTGGGACAGGGATTGATTGAATATGTTCGTAAAAACACACCAGCCAGCTGGTCTGCGCATGCTCTGAGGACGCGGCTAGGGATGCTGTCTGGGCCGGCAGCCTTGCAAGGGTTAACACGTTTAAATGTTTTACTCACATTGGCCACGGAGAAGGAGAGCCCACAGGCTTTGGTAGTGGGCCGTGTCAGTGGCACAGCATTGTCCTCAAAGTGAGCAAAGAAGTTGTTTAATTTGTCTGGGAGCAGGACGTCGGTGTCCGCGACGGGGGTTGGTTTTCTTTTTGTAATCTGTGATTGACTGTAGATCCTATCACATACGTCTGGTTAGATGGTTAGAGGCCTGTAAGCACAGGAGAGCCAAAGCCAACCACACCACTTACTTACCCTAATGAAGGCCTTTTTAAGGCCTATACTGTGTGCGCGCGTGTGTACAGTACATGTTTTCCTGCCTTATCAGGACCAGAATGTCCTGACTAATCACCAGAACGTCCTGACAAAGTAGGAAAACAGGAAACATTTTGTAAAGCCAGGACTTTTTTCATGTCCTGAATTTGTTTTAAATGCTATTTTAGGCTTAAGGGTTAGGTTTAGGGTTTGGGGTTAAGGTTAGGGATAAGTTTAGGGTTAAGGTTTAGGAGTTAGGAAAAATAGGATTTTGAATGGGAATACATTTTTGCTCCGCAAAAAGTCCTGAAAATTCACGAAAACAAAGCTGTGTGTATGTACACAAGTGAAAGCTGGGGAAATCAGCAGAGAGGAGGGAATGCTGAGCTCGGCTGTAACTGGCAGACTGTGAAATACGGATACTTTCTCTGGCAGAAATCTAAGTTGAGAGGAATAACTCTATAAGCAGCAGCATCCCTCTGCACGCGCGCGCGCACAAGCACACACACTTTAGTTTGAGATAAAGAGGAGGAAGCTTTTTGTTGTGTGTCGCCGTGCTCGTGTGTGGCGGTGAATGTCAGGTCAGACAGAAGGCTGTCAATCTGTCTCCTCTCTCTCAGTCAGTGAGGTATTTATGGTTTCTCGATGTCAGTGTGGTATTTATGGTCTCTCTCTCAGTCAGTGAGGTATTTATGGTCTCAGTCAGTGAGGTACTTACGGTCTCTTTCGATGTCAGTGAGGTATTTATGGTCTCTCTCGATGTCAGTGAGGTATTTATGGTCTCTCTCGATGTCAGTGAGGTATTTATGGTCTCTCTCGATGTCAGTGAGGTATTTATGGTCTCTCTCGATGTCAGTGAGGTATTTATGGTCTCTCTCGATGTCAGTGAGTTATTTATGGTCTCTCTCGATGTCAGCGGCAGACCTCAGAGTAATGGGGAGACTGTCACAAGGCATAGGCCTCACCCCACTGAGGGATCAGACAGTAGGCTACAGACAGCAGCAATTAAAGGGGAACTCTGCCCCAGTCACGATGTGGATGAAATAGTCACAAAACATGTGTGGCTGTCAGTCAGCATGGACATTGTGAAGAACAGAGTATGAAATTTACTTTTTATTTTAAAGTTAGAAATGACCCATATGCATTTTTCCAATCTTAGTGATACAGCTCTAGTGTTTTGTGTTATAGTGTAGGCACTCACTCAAAGATTTACACTAACTAGCCCAACTAGGCCTAGTTCCCTATGTTGCACAGGAATATGTATAGGCTACTTTAAAAAAAGTTTCAAACCAAATACCCAACAAACAACAACCACGGTGTATTAACCTCCAGCTCTACCTCTGATACTAATCACACATTCAATGGCCCTTTTACAGAAATCATTCAGCGGTGACATTTTAGCCCAAATGCCACGCTACCCAGGGCTATCAGTGGCCTGTCTGTCCGTCCGTCTGTCCATCTGGTGCAGATGGCCCCATTGTTTTGAACATATCTTTCCTTTTCAAGTTCAAAAAGTTCACATATACATTATAAAACATGTCAAGGATCGTTCACATCATGCTCTATGTTTTTGGAAGAGAAAGAGACAGAGGGAAAGAGAGAAATAAAGTCATTTCTTACAAACTATCCCTAAAAGGACAAAAATACTGTAAGTAATACATATAATAATTACAGCAGTTTACCTCAATGTCATTGAATAGAATTAACACACACGTTCCTGTTTTTGTCTATACAGTTATTTGGCAGGGTACAATATGTCTTTAGTCGCAACCCGGCTGTTATAATTGACATTACATACACATTTTTCAGTCTCTGAGTCCAGTTGGCGGCTGTGGTTTGAGCCAAATTGGCCGTAGTCATTTTCTGTCCAATCACTAACAGTTCCCTTAACATGTACATTTGGTTTTTATCACCCAGGTTACAAGGTACTGCTCCCAATACAATGAAAGGTGATTCCAGTGGTAACTAAATGTCTAGGAGTGTCTTCACTACTTCTTTTTTAATGTTCTTCCAGAAGCCCTGTAAACTTTGGACAGTACCAGAAGATATGTGTGTGGTCTCCTATTGATCAAGCATACAATTTCGATATCAAGAAAGGATCTCATTTTCACTTTCCAGTCAAACTGGTGCTTTTGTGACTACTTTCACAAATTCTCTCCCATGATTGATCTTCCACCACCAAATTAATCTCTAGTTTCCATTTTCCTTTCACATCCTGCGTGTGAAACCATTTATATAACTGAGACACATATTTTTGGGCTATTTGACCTTCCAATATGTTTATGAAATATTGCTCGACACTGAATGCCAATTTTTTTATGACCTCCCATTTCTTGTGTGTCATTAGGTTGTGTCTTATCTGGAAGTACCTAAACATGTCATTTGCAGGTAGACCATATTTGGTTTGGAGCGGAGTAAAA
This sequence comes from Oncorhynchus kisutch, assembly GCF_002021735.2. NCBI lineage: Eukaryota > Metazoa > Chordata > Actinopteri > Salmoniformes > Salmonidae > Oncorhynchus > Oncorhynchus kisutch. The sequence continues at coordinate 36,909,910 of NC_034186.2, read as the reverse complement.
GATTTGTGAACATTCACTTCAAAAAGCTGGTTAATTGACCCTTCGCTAAGCCCCACGCCCCTTGGTTACTGTTGTAACCTCAGATAGCATTTTCCCAGGAAGCCCAATTCTCCATTCATCCACTGGCGAAATCCCCTTACAATGATCTCAAACTGTGTTTCTAATACACAATGAAATTAAACAGACTACCCCTTGCTAATCAGGAAACTCTTGGGTATGTTGTGGTGGATTGTTGCTTCACGGGAAAGGGAACCTGGTAAAATGATGTTTGTAGTATAGCTAGCCACTGAATGGCTCTGAATTCACTGTCAGCATGCAGTGAAAGCTATAAATATATTTGGAGCAAACTAGCTAGCATGTGCTCTAAAATCATACCCTGATGTTGACAGCAGATGGGAGTTTTATTCATAACAATGCTAACTTAGCTAGCTAACACACAGTACCGGTCAAAAGTTTGGACACACCTACTCATTCAAGGGTTTTTCTTTATTTTTTAAATATTTTCTACATTATAGAATAATTGTGAAGATATCAAAACTATGAAATAACACGTATGGAATCATGTAGTAAACAAATCAAATTATATTTTATATTTGAGATTCTTCAAAGTAGCCACCCGTTGCCTTGATGACAGCTTTGCACATTCTTGGCATTCTCTCAACCAGCTTAATCAGGAATGCTTTTCCAACAGTCTTGGAGTTCAAATAGGCCTTACAAAGCTGTCATCAAGGCAAAGGGTGGCTACTTTGAAGACTCAAGTATAAATATATACCGTACCAGTCAAAAGTTTGGACACCTACACCTTTTCTTTATTTTTATTATTTTCTAAATTGTAGAATAAGTGAAATGCCAAGAGTGTGGAAAGCTGTCAACAAGGCGAAGGGTGGCTACTTTGAAGAAACTCAAATATAAAATACATTTTTATTTGTTTAACACTTTTTTGGTTACTACATGATTCCATATGTGTTATTTCATAGTTTTGATGTCTTCACTATTATTCTACAATGTAGAAAATAATAAAATAAAGAAAAAATCTTGAATGAGTAGTTGTGTCCAAACTTATGACTGGTACTGTACATGCAATATAAACGTGAGCTTTTCCGAGGTGTTGGACCTGATGTCCGTTGCTATCCAGTTGCTGCTGTTGGTTCCCCGGAATTCTAGGGCTAACCAAAGGGTCAATTGTGATCAACCCTTTCTGCCATTATGGACGGCTGTCCATACCTTAAGAGTGTATCTTTTACATTCAGTCTTCAATCTAACTTTCCTCCAATGTAATGGGCCTAAAAACGGTGATGAAGGAAGGGGTATTCTCAGAAATGAATTGTGAGCTGTAGCCATTCACTCTAACCCTGGATATAGGGTTGGGGATCCATACTCTAATCCTTAATAACCAATGGAATTAATCCCATTCTCAAAAGTGTTTGTTCTAGGTAGAACTAATCAACAGTATGAAATGCCTTCTCCGCATCTAGGCTGAGAAGCAAGGCTGTTGCAGAGAAGCATCACTGTTTGTTGTCTACCCTTAGCCAGTGACTGAATGTTTAATACCCTCCTAATATTGTTAGTAATTTGTCTGCCAAGTATAAAACCTGTCTGAACCGGGTTAATCAGTTTCCCTACTGTATATGTTTCTGAATTCTCTTAGTAAATTTTGGGTCCGTGGGGAGGAGACTAATATGCCTGAATGAGCTACACTGGGAAGGATCTTTACCTTCCTTGTGGATTACTGTTATGATTGACCATGTTTTGGGTGGGTCTTCCTTTGATAATGCATAGTTATATACTCTGAACAAAACCAGGGTAATATCCTCAATGAAGGTCTTCACCTCAGTATCCATCTGTCCCCTGGTGATTTATTATTTTGCAATCTCTTGATGGCTTACTCAACCTCGTTCTCTATAACTGGCCGTGTCATTTCGGCCCAATCTTCTTGTGATCATTTTGTGAGATTTAGGTTAGACAAGAGGGTTCAAATGTTTTCTTGTTTATGGTCTTGTTCTGCTGAATCATTAAGGTCTTTATAATATGCTGCAAACACCTCCGCAATGTCACTTGGTTTTGAGACTTCTGCTTTAGAGAAGGGATTAATTATTTTAGGGACTACTCTGCTAGCCTGGGCTTTTCTTAGCTGGAAGGCTAACAACCAGCTGTCTCTATTACCCATCTCATAATATCTTTGATTAGTAAATCTAAATGTCCCTTCTGTTTTGTAAGTCAATAACTTACATAACTTTTGTGGACATTCATTCAACTTATGCAATGTATCATCTTCCCTTGTTTTTTATGTTCTCGTTCAAGTCTCTTTAAACTATCCTCCAAACGCTGCAGTTTTTCAATACACTGCTTCTTTTATTTGGTAGACAAAGCAATTATCTTACCTCTTAATACCGCCTTTGCCCCTTCCCACAAAATGGATTGATGATAGATCATTATTAAAATGAAGAAGTAATCTTTCAAATGTTCATTGTAACTCTTGCTTTACAATATGTTATGTCAATATGGAGACAAAATGTAAAGTGCTTCTCCATTCCAAGATGTATCTTTAGACATACTTGACTGGGGTCCGATATAGTTTTCAACGCTGCATTCCTTTACTTTATGTAAATACTGCTTGGATATACAAAATAAGTATATTCTGGAGTAGCTGCCATGACCCTTTGAGAATTTTTTTTGTATTTTATTCTGGAATGCTTTGAACGCCATGTATCAATAAGCCCCAGTTTATTCATCATGGCAGCCAGGGCTTTAGATTTCTTAGAATGTGGACTGTGCTCAGCAGGAAGTCAGTCAAGCTTGCAATTCTGTATGCAATTAAAAGTCCCCGCCAATAATAACAATCCCTTTTGCATTGTCCACGATTACAGTTGCGATATCTTTAAAGAACCCTGGGCAGTCCTCATTTTGATGCATTCAAGTTCAGAATAGTAATTTATGTCCCCACTACCCTCATCTACCCTGATTATCCTTCAACACTTTATTCTTGGCAAAGCACACAGATCTATTAAATAAGATTGCAACACCTCTTTTTTCCTTACCATGAAAAGATGCACAAAATACTTGATCTACCCATTCTCTTCTTCATTTTTTAGTTAATTCTTTGTTAAATGGGTCTCCTTGAAATGTTCTACTGAACATTTATATTATAACTAATACAATTAACTAGTCGTTTAATATGTTGTTTTGCGTTGATACATAACTCCCTCCTCAACTTGTACTCCCCTCCCTCATCATATAAATCCATTTAAAAAAGTAATGTCTGTGAAGTGCAGAAACTCACTCCTAAGCTCAATATGATGGTCAAGGATAAATGGAACATAGAACATAACCAAACAAAATCAGCCCCCACCCCCCCAAAAAAGAAAACTGGTTCTCTCAAATAAAGTCATGTTTTTGATTATCTGAAATAAAATACACCATCCCCCTTCGACATACAGTGGGGCAAAAAAGTATTTAGTCAGCCACCAATTGTGCAAGTTCTCCCACTTAAAAAGATGAGGCCTGTAATTTTCATCATAGGTACACTTCAACTATGACAGACAAAATGAGAAAAAAAATCCTGAAAATCACATTGTAGGATTTTAAATGAATTTATTTGCAAATTATGGTGGAAAATAAGTATTTGGTCACCTACAAACAAGCAAGATTTCTGGCTCTCACAGACCTGTAACTTCTTCTTTAAGAGGCTCCTCTGTCCTCCACTCGTTACCTGTATTAATGGCACTTGTTTGAACTTATCAGTATAAAAGACACCTGTCCACAACCTCAAACAGTCACACTCCAAACTCCACTACGGCCTCTCACATCTTTTTAAGTGGGAGAACTTGCACAATTGGTGGCTGACTAAATACTTTTTTGCCCCACTGTATGTCCAGAGAGCTGTGCCTTTCCTGTCTGTCTGGAGTAAACACAGTCTGTGTGGATGCCATGATCCAAAAGAGTCAAATCCCCATCCTAGGAAGTTGCTGCTCAAACCTGTACGTATTATCAGTTTTAAATAAAAGTTTTAGACTTGCTAACATACTATATATGTATACTATCTGTCGACAAAGTCATACAATAATTAAGCCAAATAAAGTGGCCTACATCTACATAGCAAATCAATGTGTTCATTTACCTCAGTGTAAACACATATTGTAATGTGGGGCAATACATTTCAAACGTCTTCCTGGATGAATGTCTTCAGATCCATATCTGACAGCACTATTCTGTCCCTGCCTCCTGCACCTGCCATCGGTCTCTCTCGAAATCTCTCTCCCGACGGTTTCTTTCTTCCATCCGTACCGTGATTCCCAGCTCCCTCAGGGTCAGGATTGCATCCATCAAAAGTGCTGAAGGTCTTCGTGCCTGAGTTTAGTGTCATCCTCAGTTGGGCTGGGTATGGGCACTTCGCTTTTATGTTGTTCCCTCTCAGCTGTTTGATCACTTCTCGGACTCACATCCTTTTCTTCTGTAGGTCTGGGGAATAATCATGGTCAAAGTAGATTGTTTTCTCCTGAAATGTAACTTGCCTCTGCTCCCAGGCCTGGAGTAGAATAGTTTCTTTGACAGTTAAGTCCAGAAACCGCACTATAATGGACATTACCGGTGCTTCTGTATCTCTCAGCTTCGTAACCAGTGCCCTCACAAAGCTCATCATATCATTTATTTCAACGCATTCTGCTACCTGGTAGATCCGAATATTGTTACACCTCAGCATATCTTCCAAGTCGTCACACACCGTGGCTCTGTCCTCACCGGTCTCCTCTGGAATCTTTTGAACTGTCGTTATTTGTTGTTGTATCTACTTGACAAAGTCATTACTCAACTTTTCCTGCCACTTTGTTCAATATTTGCCACTCTTAATATATAGTACTACAGTAGTTAGCTAGTTTTCCATTTGGGTCGCAGCTGCGTCTTCAAGCTGTTTTCCCGTTCACGACGTCACAGGAAACTCCCTTTAGTCCACTGTTAATACAATCCCAAAATGTTTTGCATGTCAGCAGTCAAGTTAAGATATAGGATTTTCAAGACGCAAAGTGTCACTTGCCACATCATCCTGATGATGTGCTTGCTATCGCTGAACGGATCAGAATGTGACCAATCAAAAGTGGTAAACATGTCTTGTATACTGTTTTTATACAGGGTGTACATGTCAAAGTCTCTAAAGCAAGTTGGAGATGAGTGGAGAGAAAAAAAAGTGAGCCCTGAGAAGATACCGATGGATGACAGGGTTGGGGTCGATTCCATCTAAATTCCAGTCAAGTCAGGAATGTAACAACTTTCCCCTATGGAGAAATCCCATGTCCAATGCAACTGACAGGAATATAAACGGAATTGATCCCAACTCTGGTAGTGTTAGAAGCGTCTGGAGGGAGAGGAACTTACTCTTTAGAGTCGTGGGTGATCTGGAAACTCAGGTACTGGATGGTGGCCTTCAGCTGCAGGAAACATGGGGGGGGGGGGGGGGGGGGGGGGGGGGGGGGGAACATGAATGAATCAGGTAGGTTTGATGATGTCATTTCGGTCAATGAAATGGTGGAGTTTGGGAGAGGGGACTGGATTAGTATTAGACATTCTTTAAACACACACAAAGCAAACAGGGTAAACTTCTAACACCCAAAGCAGTCCTTCTGTTTGACATTTCTAACACATTGATGGAAAATCAAACGAATGTGGAATCCATTCTTATTGAAAGCCTCTGATTGACCTACAAATGCTACCCATTGATTCCCAGCCCACCTGCCACAGAAATGACAATAGAACATTAATGACTGGTAAAACCGGACTTGAGCCAACATACAAGCGTACTGTGACATGCTAACAAACAGTAATTGTCTCCTAGGACAGTAGTTTCCAACCTGTGAGTCAATTATAATACATCAAAAAAGGGATCAAAATATCGATTGTCTTCCAAAAATAATAACAGTTGGGAGCATCTAGATGTTAGAAACTGTCAAACAAAAATCCATCTGTAATAATAGGCATTTCATGTGTTACATTCACTGATAGAATTGACTAAGATATTTTATGTAAAAAATGGTGGTTCTCAAGAGCTTTTGACAGTCATTTGGTGGTCCCCGGAAAGGAACAGGTTGGGAACCGTAGTCCTAGAAATAAACCTGACTAGTGCTCAAGTCTCAACAACAGCTACTGACAGAGCAGACACACTATACTATAGGTTCTGCCACAGAAGAGAGTTTGGCCAGTCTGAGGTGAATAATGGAGCCCATCATTTTGGCCCTGTAAGAGCTGTAAGGGAAGCCATTTTGTCAAGAATGTGAGTGACTGCTCTCCACATTGGCCCTATCACTGTCACGCCCCTGAGTGCCTCAATCACATTACAGCTCAGATGAGTTTCTCCCTGTCTCTCTCTCTCACACACACACACACACACACACACACACACACACACACACACACACACACACACACACACACAGACAGAGAGAGAGAGAGCAGTAGAGGAGAGAGGTTCCCTGCTCAAGGTGACACTGCATTGAGCCGGGACAGAGAGAAGACAGAAACATGAGAGAGACAAGCAGCACACAGCCGTGAGGGACATCTGAAGTGCTGAGGATAGCTTGAGAGCTGGAGCTTGGGTGGAGTGTGTGTGCTGGCCATGAGGTAAATTGAGATGCAGTCCTGGGGGTGGTCATCAATCACTATGATTTATGAATCTATTAGACCCCATTAATAGAATAACCACTTAATGTAGGAGAGATGAGAGAAAGAAAGAGAGTGAGAGGGGGGGTCAGAAAAAGAGAGAGAGAATGACATAGAGTGTGAGAGAATTAGGGGTGAGAGAGACAAGGAGAGTGAAGAGACACCTTGCTCACTCACCTCGCTCATTAGTTATTCTGCCCTGCAATTCCTCTACAGCAGAGCTCTAGCACTACACACCTGATTCGAATAATCAACTCATCAAGCCTTTGGACCTGTGTCAGAGTGGAATCAGGTGTGTAGAGCTAGGGCCCTCCTTCGGGTCCCAGGAGCAGGATTAAGAAACACTGCTCTACAGAGACAGTAGAAATAAAGAACAGAACAGTCTTTTATAAGCGAAGTGATAAGACTAGCAGTGAATGGGAACCTCTACCCAAACAGGCTCTCTACGATAATAGAGTACCCTGATATAGACATAAATGGACATAACTTGAAAGGATCAGTTCAGGCCTGGGGAACTCCAGTCCTTGGTGACACACTTTTGCCCCAGCTAACACATCTGACTTGAATAAACCACTAATCATGATCTTTAGTTTAGAATGCAATTACTTTAAAATCAGCCGTGTTTGCTAGGGACGGGGAAAAGTGTGACAGCACTCCAACCTCCGAGGACTGGAGTTGCCCATCCCTGGATCAGGTCATCATCATTGTAGCAGTATATCTCCTTCATCTAAATAAGACCTTAGTTATGGGTCAAAATGATGCCCATCTAAGAAAATAACATTTTGGGAGCTCGGAATCAAATAGGATTCACTGCTTGCACTCCTACATCTAGCCATACCAAGGCAACCAGGGCAGTCCTCCCACTGATACACCCTGGCAGTAGGCTTGTGTGATGAAAACATCTATCAACAACCAGATAAGACTGGCTTCAGACAGCAGACACTACTGCACATCATAGCACACATTACATGAACACTGCTGGTTCTGGAAAATAATGAATGTCTGTCTGCCCGCCACAAGTGAAGAGAACCATTCATTCATCTGGAACTCCTGACTAACTGAAAGCTCCAAATGAAGTGCTCTCACTGACACTGGTTCACTTAAAAGTAAATCATCAAAAGCACTGAGAACACTTAAAGACATGCTCCGGAAGTATTTTTAAACCTCCCGCTTTGGGCTAAATGTGTCAATGTGTAGTTCATACAAACATCATTTTTTTGTAGAATTACTGTCTTACCTAAATTAGCCACAAAATCCCTAGTTTGAAAACAGTTTTTCTGGAAGATGGGCTGCGCCACTTTCCCTACATTTCCCCCCACATGGGGCAGCCCCCTAGAAATTCAAGTTCTAGCCAATAAGCTTCAGTCCCTTGCCATTTGAGTGACAGCTAGCAAGTTGAACACACAGCAGAGCGAGAGAAAGAGCAATGACGTGGTGCACATATGTGACTTAGTACGCACATTTCTGGGACCAGTTTTGTCTCGTGACCTCTACTTTCAGAACTACTGGATAAAAATAATACAAAAAGGTGGGTTGGGAATCTCTTTAGAACACTTAAACCCATCACCCAGACTGTAGTGTCTCTAACTGAATGTAGTTAATTCATGCTTCCAGTTTAGAACCAGGGGAGAAAAGTGTCTGCAACTGCTTTCATGAATGGAAATGTACTGCAAAAGCCTGTGTCCTATTCATTATTGGAACCCGTAGTGAAACATTTTGCAACAGAAAATAAGAATTTGTTATTGGACAGGTTCAGATAGTGCCATCCTGTTTCTACCCGCTTTCTTCCATTTTCTGCCTAATGAAGGCAACCGTGGTCAGTTCTTTATGCTAGATTAAAAATAGATAAATCAGTAATTAGGACTTCTGGACATAAATCCAATCCCACAGTGACAAGCCTTCATGCAGGGTAGCAGCTCTCTTGATTTACCCAGCAAGCTGCCTCCTCTGCTGTCAATGGCTCCAGGGCACATTGATTTATTACAGAAACAACCAAACAGGTTGAAAATAGACACACACAGACACACAGGGCGATACATTCCCATCAGCATGTGCCATGTAGTGCGATCTCATCCATCAGCCCTCTAGGAGGAGTTGAAGGAAAGATGTGTCTATCACTGTGGCAGAAAGTCCTTCCGATCTCCCCATGTCCTCAGGGATACATTTAGGGAGAAAGGAAGAGGTAATGATGGAAGGATCTGGGGTTAACTCAACACACTACTCTATTGTACGTAGGGGCAGCAGGTAGCCTAGCGGTTAGAGCGTTTGGCTAGTAACCAAAATGTTGCTGTTTGTTTGTTTGTTTTACCTTTATTTAACTAGGCAAGTCAGTTAAGAACAAATTCTTATTTTCAATGACGGCCTAGGAACAGCGGGTTAACTGCCTGTTCAGGGGCAGAACGACAGATTTCTCCTTCGATTCCCCGAACCGACTAGGTGAAAAATCTGCCGATGTGCCCTTGAGCAAGTCACTTAAACCTAATTGCTCCTGTAACTTACTTAAAATGTCAAATGTATCTTCCATATCCTTATTGAGTTTGCATAAAATAGGAATTAAAGGTAGGCGTAGCGAAATTACGCTGCCACGATTAGAGCTGCAGTTATTGAAATGCAAGACATCACTCTCACAAATCAAATCGTATTTGTCACATGCGCCAAATACAACTTGTGTAGACTTGAAATGCTTGCTTACGAGCCCATCCCAACGATGCAGAGTTTAAGAATAAAAATTGTAACAAGAGAAATAAAATATAATACACAAGAATGAAGCTATATACAGGGACTACCAGTACCAGATCAATGTGCAGAGGTATTTGAGGTAGATATGTACATAAAGGCAGGGTAAAGTGATTATGCATCAGGATAGATAATAATAGGTGTAAAATAAAGAACAGAATAGAAGCAGCAAATGTTGAGTGTAAAAGTGTGTGTGTATGTGTATGTTTGTGTTGTGAATGTGTGGGAGTGTCAATGTAGTGTGAGTGTGTATACAGTGCATTTGGAAAGAATTCAGACTCCTTGACTTTTTCCACATTTTGTTACATTACAGCCTTATTCTAGAAAGGATACAATTGTTTTTCCCCTCATCAATCTACACACAATACCCCATAATGACAAAGTGAAAACAGGTTTGTAGAAATGTTTGCACATTTATTAAAAATAAAAAACAAATACCTTACTCATAAGTATTCCGACCCTTTGCTATGAGACTCGAAATTGCGCTCAGGCGCATCCTGTTTCCATTGATCATCTACAACTTGGAGTCCACCTGTGGTAAATTCAATTGATTGGACATGATTTGGAAAGGAACACACCTATCTGTATAAGGTCCCACAGTTAACCGTGCATATCAGAGCAAAAAAACAAGCCATGAGGTCGAAGGAATTGTCCGTAGAGCTCTGAGACAGGATTTTGTTGAGGCACTGATCTGGGGAAGGGTACCAAAACATTTCTGCAGCATTGAATATCTCCAAGAACACAGTGGCCTCCATCATTCTTAAATGGAAAAAGTTTGGAACCACCAACTCTTCCTAGAGCTGGCTGCCCGGCCAAACTGAGCAATCGGGAGAGAAGGGCCTTGGGTCAGGGAGGTGACCAAGAACCCGATGGTCACTCTGACAGAGCTTCAGGTTTTCTCTGTGGAGATGGGAGAACCTTCCAGAAGGACAACCATCTCTGCAGCACTCCACCAATCAGGCCTTTATGGTAGTGGCCAGATATAAGCCACTCTTCAGAAAAAGGCACATGACAGCCCGCTTGGAGTTTGGCTAAAGGCACCTAAAGAAACAAGATTCTCTGGTCTGATGAACCCGAGATTGAACTCTTTGGACTGAATGCCAAGCGTCACGTCTGGAGGAAACCTGGCACCATCCCTACGGTGAAGCATGGTGGTGGCAGCATCGTGCTGCGGGGATGTTTTCTTTTGTTAGGATTGAGGGAAATGAACGAAGCAAGGTACAGAGAGATCGTTGATGAAAACCTTCTGCAGGACACTCAGGACCTCAGACCGGGGCTAAGGTTCCCCTTCCAACAGGACAACGACCCTAAGTATACAGCCAAGACAACGCAGGAGTGGCTTTGGGGACAAGTCTCTGAATGTCCTTGAGTGTCCCAGCCAGAGCCCGGACTTGAACCCGACTGAACATCTGTGGAGAGACCTGAAAATAACAGTGCTGCGACGCTCCACATCCAACCTGACAGAGATTGAGAGGATCTGCAGAGAAGAATGGGAGAAACTCTCCAAATAAGGTGTGCCAAGCTTTTAGCGTCATACCCAAGAAGACTTGAGGCTGTAATCTCTGCAAAAAGTGCTTCAACAAAGTACTAAGTTAAGGTTCTGAATACCTACCTAAATGTAATATTTCAATTTTTTCTGTGTAATAAATGTCTAAAACCCTTCTTTTTTGGCTTTGTCATTTTGGGGAATTGTGTGTAGATTAAAAATATATATATATTTTAGAATAAGGCTGTAACGTAAGAAAATGTGGAAAAGTCAAGTGGTCTGAATACTTTCCAAATGCACTGTCTATATAGTCTAGTGAATGTGCGTAAGGTATGTGCAAGATAGAGTCAGTGCAGATAGTCAGTTAATGGTACCCAAACTACTTAGCAGTCTGGCTATTTAGCAGGCTTGTGGGAAGAAGAGGTCTCAGAGCCTGTTGGTACGAGAGACGATGCTCCGGTAAGATTTGCTCACATCGGCCACAGACAGTGAGATCACACAGTCATCCGGAAAAACATGGGCTTTCACGCAAGGCACAGTGTGATATTTAGCTCGTTTGGGAGTTCTGCATCGGTGGGTAACTCACGGCTTGGTTTCCCTTTGTAATCCGTTATCGTGTGCAATCCCTGCCACACATAATATTGCAGCTTTTCAAGTCTCTCTGATAGGAGACTCTCGAACAAAGCTATTCTTGAGTGACTGAACATTTGCCAATAGAATGCTGAGGAGTGCCGTTCAGTTCCCTTCGCCTCAATTTTACCAGGATTCCATCTCGCCGGTGGCGTTTTGGTAGCTTATGAAACAAAGGAATAGGGTTGAACAGTGGAATAGCTGAGTCGTGGAACAGTGAAACAGCTGTCGATCTGATGTCCAGAAGTACTTGGTGGTCATTATGTGATGATAGTATGAACTTTCTGTCCAAAAAAAAAAATCTACATAAACACGATAAAAGTCACTAAATAACAAAGTTGGGTTGGAGCTCGTAAGATGTCGCCCTTCTCTGTTGGCGCGCAATATCTGCGCATGTGCACGGTTCGCTTCATGCTCATACAGTGTGGGAGCCACGGGATCAAAACAGCAGAGAAGTTGAGCCTCGTGTTATTTACTTTCTGCATATATGTCATATCGCTGAGTCTACCTTTAAAATCTTGATCATTGTAATTTTCCCTAGGAATGGATCTGCAATATATCTTTGAAGAGAGAGATTTTAATTTATGTCTTGATTTGTATACTATACCCACATCATTATATCTGCACCAGTTTTGCCAGCCTAGCCCAATCCTTAGCTTATGATGAATTTGCCCTTGATACAGTGCAACATTCTCTCCATGGAGAATAGTCCCAAATCACCTGAGAGTTACTCTATCAGACAGCACTAGATAAAACAGTCATAAGTATCAGTGAAGAAGCAGCATTGTGCCGGAAGTGGAAGGATTCCCATCACATTACGACTCTGTTGTGGCAGTTCCTACCACAACCATCATCAGTCCATGTCTAGCCCAGCCCTGCCTCCAGCCCAATGAGCCAACCACTCTACGCTAACCTGAGCATTCCTGGCCCCTCTATCTCGCGCCAACTCTCTACCACGCTCACCCCAGCTGTCACTCACTCACCTTATTGATCACGGTGGTCAGACAGTCCACAGATGAAGTACAACACAATTATTCACCTCCCCCTGGATAGACCTACCAAATTCCCATTGACCTTTTCCTCTCCTCCCCTCCATCCCTCCCTTCTCCTTCTTTTATCCATTACCTCCAGGGTGTCCTTGAAACTCCATCAGCATTTATTAGTTCACCCCAAAACCGCGGGGAGTTGCTGGCTTTGGTTCTCGGGGAGTGAGGGAGAGGAGAAGTCAACATTTGGAGAAGTGCGGTATCATGGAATTAGAATAACTCATTCTGATTCTGTGTATGGTACAGTGCATATTCCACTAGCATACTCATCGTGACTACAGCAGCTAGCATGTTTCATCAAGACAAGGAGTTAGGATTGGAAAGGAAATCTTAAGTAGGCCTCCACACAGCAGGCAAAATAGTATGTAGAAAGACTGGAGAGTTGTCTTTAAACCCCAACATAAAGTGTTTTTAACAGTGGGACCCCCGATCCTTTGGGTTTCCACCAGTAAGGTTAGTTCAGGATATGGCGTAGATGGATTCCCTCTAGGGAAAAGACCCTTAATGTAAGGGTTTCAACTCAACATAGATCCACTGTCTGTCTCTCTGGGTAATAAAAGCATGGAGTAACCCCATAATCCACCACTCCTCTCCCTGGTGAAATCCACTTCTCCGGTTTCACTTACGTAACTCAGCCAGCGAGGGTGGAAAGGAGAAAAATCTTTGCCCGGGCAAAAGTGACCCCTAATCTGATTAGTTGCCTACAATCCCGTTAGGCAGCCATATTGATGCATGTCCACGCTGCTCGCAGCTTGCTACTGTCATTTCCTCCAACCTATCATCAGCACTGGGCCACCTTCCCTCCCTCCGCCACTGACTGATTATGGGACGCTTCTCTCCCTTCTCTTCCTGCTTATTTGTGTACTGATTGTTCCGGGTGCTTCATCTTCTCCCATATTGTCTACTCTAATTAATGCTCCACAAAGTCCATTTATGAAAGGAAAAAAATATTGAATCAAGTATGGTGGAATATTAGGGAGAAAAGGTGACCTTTGTAGTGTTTAATTTCTGTTGGCCCCATGATGCAAGTAGATGGAGAGGGAATAGAAGTATGTAGGGTATATAACACAAAGTGTGGGAATAATAGTGTAAGGGAGTTACATTCGTCTTGGTAGTGTGTGTGGGTGTATGTTTGAGGATGTTATTACTTACAAAGCAGACTATGATACACACATTCGCATGGGCAGCTAAATATATGATTCACACTACAGAAACAAATCACGTCTATAGAGAAACAAATCACGTCTACAGAGAGAGAGAGAGAGAGAGAGAGACACAGAGAGAGAGAGAGACACACACAGAGAGTGAGAGAGAGACACACAGAGACACACAGAGAGAGAGAGAGACACACAGAGACACACAGAGACACACAGAGAGAGAGAGAGAGAGAGAGAGAGAGAGACAGAGAGAGAGAGAGAGAGAGAGAGAGACAGGGAGAGAGACAGAGAGAGAAACAGATAGAGACAGAGAGAGAGACAGAGAGAGAGACAGAGAGAGAGAGAGAGAGAGAGAGACAGAGAGAGAGACAGACAGAGAGAGAGACAGAGAGAGAGAGAGACACACAGAGACACACAGAGAGAGAGAGAGAGACACAGAGACACACAGAGACACACAGAGAGAGAGAGAGAGAGACAGAGAGAGAGAGAGAGAGAGAGAGAGAGAGAGAGAGAGAGAGAGAGAGAGGAGAGAGAGAGAGAGAGACAGGGAGAGAGACAGAGAGAGAAACAGATAGAGACAGAGAGAGAGACAGAGAGAGAGACAGAGAGAGAGAGACAGAGAGAGAGACAGAGAGAGAGAGAGAGACAGAGAGAGAGAGACAGAGAGAGACAGGCTCTCAAGAGAAGACAGGCTATGTGCTCACTGCCCACAAAATGAGGTGGAAACTGAGCTGCACTTCCTAACCTCCTGCCCAATGTATGACCATATTAGAGAGACATATTTCCCCCAGATTACACAGATCCACAAAGAATTCGAAAACAAATCCAATTTTGAAAAACTCCCCTATCTACTGGGTGAAATTCCACAGTGTGCCATCACAGCAGCAAGATTTGTGACCTGTTGCCACGAGAAAAGGGCAACCAGTGAAGAACACACACCATTGTAAATACAACCCATATCTATGCTTATTTATTGTATCTTGTGTCCTTTACCATTTGTACATTGTTAAAACACTGTGTATATATATATAATATGACATTTGTAATGTCTTTATTGATTTGAAACTTCTTTATGTGTAATGTTTACTGTTAATTTGTATTGTTTATTTCACTTTATATATCTACTTTATATATTATCTACCTCACTTGCTTTGGCAATGTTAACACATGTTTCCCATGCCAATAAAGCCCTTGAATTGAATTGAATTGACAGAGACAGAGAGAGAGAGAGAGAGAGAGAGAGAGAGAGAGAGAGAGAGAGAGAGAGAGAGAGAGAGAGAGAGAGAGAGAGAGAGAGAGAGAGACAGAGAGAGAGAGACAGAGAGAGCCCTCCAGAGGCCTGCCATCTGTCACCTCTGCTCCCCAGCACCTGCTGATGAGGTGCAGCTAGCCCAGCGCATCACCGCTGCTTGATACCACACTACCAGAGCACGCTGGGCTAGCTGACAGACCTGCTTAGGATGTCTGTCTGCTCTCCGCTAGTGCTGAATGCCAGACACGTAAGCAGCACAGCACACACACAGCTTCACACACACAAACGGATCCACACAACCACATACACACACCATTTTTTGGTTATAACGGGGACAGTAACATCAGTAATCTGAAAAAGTAATCTCTAAAAGGGGGGGGGGGGGGGGGGGGGTTCTACTAAGCTATATGGAATACCAAGGATCATTTTGCTATTTGATTTTGAATTTTAAAGACCCCTTTAAGTATCAATAATAATAGTGAAGACATCAAAACCATGATATAATACATATGGAATCATGTAGTAACCAAAAAAGTGTTAAACAAATCTAAATATATTTTATATTTGAGATTCTTCAAAGTAGCCACCCTTCGCCTTGATGACAGCTTTGAACACTCTTGGAACTCTCAACCAGCATCATGAGTTAGTCACCTGGAATGCATCTCAATTAACAGCAGTTGAATTAATTACAAGTTCATTTATGGAATTTCTTTCTTTCTTAATGCATTTGAGCCAATCAGTTGTGTTGTGACAAGGTAGGGGTGGTATACAGAAGATGTGGTATACATTTTCTGGATGGTATACAGAAGATAGATCTATTTGGTAAAATACCAAGTCCATATTATGGCAAGAACAGCTCATAAGCAAAGAAAAATGACAGTCCATCATTATCTTAAGACATGAAGGTCAGTCAATACAGAAAATGTCAAGAACTTTGAAAGTTTCTTCAAGTGCAGTCGCAAAAACTAACAAGCACTATGATGAAACTGGCTCTCATGAGGACCGCCATAGGAAAGGAAAACACAGAGTCACCTCTGCTGCATAGGATAAGTTCATTTGAGTTACCAGCCTCAGAAATGGGCAATTAACTGCACCTCAGATTGCAGCCCAAAAAAATTGCTTCACAGAGTTCAAGTAACAGACACATCTCAACATCAACTATTCAGAGAAGACTGCGTGAATCAGGCCTTCATGGTCGAATTGCTGCAAAGAAACCACTAGTAAAGGACACCAATAATAAGAAGAGACTTGCTTGGGCCAAGAAACACAAGCAATGGACATTAGACCGGTGGAAATTTGTCCTTTGGTCCAAATGTCAGATTTTTTGTTCCAACAGCCGTGTCTTTGTGAGATGCAGAATAGCTGAATGGATGATCTCCGCATGTGCGGTTCCCACCATGAGGAGGTGTGATGGTGTGGGGGTGCTTTGCTGATGACACTGTTGGGGATTTATTTAGAATTTAAGGCACACTTAACCAACATGGCTACCACAGCATTCTGTAGCGATATGCCTTCCCCATCTGGTTTGCGCTTAGTGGGACTATCATTTGTTTTTCAAAAGGATAATGACCCAAAACACACATCCAGGCTGTATAAGGTTTATTTGATCAAAAAGGAGAGTGATGGAGTGCTGCATCAGATGATATGGCCTCCACAATCATTCGACCTCAACCCAATTGAGATGGTTTGGGATGAGTTTGACCGCAGAGTGAAGGAAGAGCAGTCAACAAGTTCTCAGCATATGTGGGAACTCCTTGAAGACTGTTGGAGCATTCCAGGTGACTACCTCATAAAGCTGGTTGAGAGAATGCCAAGAGTGTGCAAAGCTATCATCAAGGCAAAGGGTGGTTACTTTGAAGAATCCAAAATATATTTTGATTTGTTAAAACACTTTTTTGGTTACTACATGATTCCATATGTGTTATTCCATAGTTTTGATGTCTTCACTATTATTCTACAATGTGGAAAATAGTAAAAATAAAGAAAAACCCTTGAATGATTAGGTGTGTCCAAACTATTGGTACTGTACTTCCATACATTTTCCCCCACAGATACCGGGGGACCTTCAGACGAGTCTTGAGGCCTGTGGGCATCCTAGAGCAAAACGGAGAACACCATAGCTTTCATGAGAGTCACATATTTCCATAGAGGAAATAATAGATTATAGGCAAACCGTTCAGAGCTACCGTACAAACCGTTCGGAGCTACAGATGATTTTGTGAGAAGACCAATTTTCGGGATGTCTCATGGTCTGACAAACACCGCTCCTAGCTCTGTCAGCTTTCACCGCAGATGCAGAAGTGCAACATTGGTGGATTGAGACGCATCCAATGCAACAAAAAAAACATCTCTCTAGCTTAAACTAACACATTTTTATGGGGATTTTTTAATTATCATGCTAATTGGATTTCCGCAGGTGCGTGGACATTGACTCTAGGGGGTTAAAGGGCAAATCCACCAGTTTTCAACCTCATATTCATCATCTCCAGCATTTCTATGATCTGTGGTTAAAAACATGAAGAAGAAAAGTCCTAAAAAATGCTTCTTTGTGACATCACAGGATAGGATTAAAAGTAAAGAACAATGATTTTCAAAACATGCAACAAGGTTCTAGCCCAAGTGAGAGTATTTCCTTGCTCGCCACACCACCCTGAATCTCATAGTGTTTAAAAAAAACACATTTAATCTGTGTTAAATGTTTGATGTCAACAGGTAGAACTTTTTAACTTAAAAAATGTTTCTACAAAACGTAGAAATGCGACGTTTTCATATATGCTGACACTGGTATTGTGATGGAGAGAATGAAAATGAGGAAGAAAAGTGGTGGAGTTGCCCTTTAAGGAAAATGTTCATATATATTTCTTCATTTTAAATGTTTATGTTTAGCTCACATAATATAATGTCAAAGAATGCATTAAAAGTGTCTGTAATAGAATAAAATAGGCAAAAACGCATGTAGACAATAAATGGATTTATATAGCTTCCAAAATATTTTTTTACAACGGTGGGGGAGTACCAAGATGGAGTACTTCAACACAGCACCCCCCATCAGTCATCCTTACAAATCTTTGGGTAGAACATTCCATACAAATGTGCACACAACACACACACAGATTGTTGGGGAAGAGCACCTTCAGCTGAACCCAGGTTGGGCACAGACGGTTCACATCAATACACTATATTATTATAATGAAGCCATAGACTTACAAATGCAATTGCAAGTCCTAGAAGCTTTTCCATTTCAGGTACTGCACTCAAAAAGCTTTTCAATCCCAAACCTTGCATTCAATGCACACTCAAATACACTGACTGTACTACAATATATCCAAGAAAGCACATTGCTTCTACTTAAGAATTGGCACATCAATTACAATCTCTGGCAGTCCTTTATCCAAGAAAATTGAAGGATATGGACCTTAACATGAACTCCAGGGCTACTGTCTGTATCCTTACACTCCAGTAGTAGAGGCGCTGCAGGAAATCTGTGCTGTGGTGTCCTGGCTATAAGAGGACTGTGGTGGTGCGGATCTGAGGCGGTGTCCTGTCTTTAAGATTATTAATGGAATCCAGGCTGGTTCTGCATGAATCTGGCCAGGCACCGTGACATTTTCAAACAGGGAACTGGAACCCCTACTGAGCAAATCCAGAGAGAGACAGAGAGAGCGCAAGTGCTAAAGAGAGGGAGCAACAGCACTGCTATCAGTATATAACTAGCCCATCAATGGTCAGTAAAGGTGAAGGAGCACGACACGCTAAATCCACTCTGAAATTCTGGCACTGTATAACATGTAAACCTGACTGGGCAAAGTAGGCTGTGGGGGGTAGATGGAATGGAGGAGTTATTGACAATGGAAGACAATATTTAATTTAGCCCTCCCAGCCCCATGCTTGGCAATAGGGCACAATGACAAACAGCTAGCTCAAAGACAATCCAATTGTAAGGTCCAGGGCCTTCATACCCAGTTAGGTAGAGGCAAAACAGGGTAGCGTTCAACCACATTTATTTTTTCTAATTGTAGTAGTGCAAATAATGTGTCAATGATAGACAGATGGATGTCAGAGCAATAACAAAGCCATGAGGTCGAAGGAATTGTCCATAGAGTTCCAAGACAGGATTGTGTCGAGGCACAGATCTGGGGAAGGGTACCAAAAAATGTCTGCAGGATTGAAGGTCCCCAAGAACACAGTGACCTCCATCATTCTTAAATGGAAGAAGTTTGGAACCACCTAGACTCTTCCTAGAGCTGGCTCCCCAGCCAAACTGAGCAATTGGGGAGAAGGGCCTTGGTCAGAGAGAACCCGATGGTAACTCTGACAGAACTCTAGAGTTCCTCTGTGGAGATGGGAGAACCTTTCAAAAGGACAACCATCTCTGCAGCACTCTACCAATCAGGCCTTTATGGTAGAGTGTCCAGATGGAAGCCACTCCTCAGTAAAAGGCACATGACCATGAAAACCTGTTCCAGAGCCCTCAGGACCTCAGACTGGGGGAAGGTTTACCTTCCAACAGGACAACAACCCTAAGCACACAGCAAAGACAACGCAGGAGTGGCTTTGGGACAAGTCTCTGAATGTCCTTGAGTGGTCCAGCCAGAGCCTGGACTTGAGCCCAATCAAACATCTCCAGAGAGACCTGAAAAAAGTTTTGCAGCGACACTCCCCATCCAACCTTACAGAGCTAAAGAGGACCATTTAAAAAAAATCTATTATAGAATAAGGCTGTAACATAATAAAATGTGGAAAAAGTGAATGGGTCTGAATACTTTACAATGCAATGTATTTCCACTAATATTTCTTTATGCAATAAATATTTTACAATTGGTCATGAACTGGTGTTTTTGCTTAGGAATAGAGCAAATAATTTCACCCTCGCACCTGGCTGGTTATATTACTGCTCTGCCCAGTGACGCAAGCCTACCAGATGAGCTAAACTACTTCCATGCTCGCTTCGAGGCAAATAACACTGAAACATGCATGAGAGCACCAGCTGTTCCGGAAGACTGTGTGATCACGCTTTCGGCAGCCGACACGAGTAAGACCTTTAAACAGGTCAAAATTACTAGGCCGCAGGGCCAGACGGATTACCAGGACGTGTACAGCGAGCATGCGTTTACCAACTGGCAAGTGTCTTCACTGACATTTTCAACCTCTCCCTGTCCGAGTCTCTAATACCAACATGTTTTAAACAGACCACCATCGTCCCTATGCACAAGAATACTAAGGTAACCTGCCTAAATGACTACCGACCCGTAGCACTCACGTCTGTAGCCATGAAGTGCTTTGAAAGGCTGGTCACGGCTCACATACACCATTATCCCAGAAACACTAGACCCACTCCAATTTGCATACCACCCCAACAGATCCATAGATGATGCAATCTCTATTGCACTCCAAACTGCCCTTTCCCACCTGGACAAAAAGGAACACCTATGTGAGAATGCTATTCATTAACTACAGCTCAGCGTTCAACACCATTGGTTGCATCACTGCCTGGTATGGCAACTGCTCGGCCTCCGACGGTAAGGCACTACAGAGGGTAGTGCCAGGCGGTGTCAGAGGAAGGCCCTAAAAATTGTCAAAGACTCCAGCCACCGTAGTCATAGACTGTTCTCTCTGCTACCACACGGCAAGCGGTACCAGAGCGCCAAGTCTAGGTCCAAGAGGCTTCTAAACAGCTTCTACCCCGAAGCCATAAGACTCCTGAACATCTAGTCAAATGGCTACCGAGACTATTTGCATTGCCCCCCCCCCCCCCTCCCTCTTTACACCACCGCTACTCTCTGTTGTCATCTATGCATATTCACTTTAATAACTCTACCTACATGCACATACTACCTCAACTAACCGGTGCCCCCGCACATTGACTGTTTTGGTACCTCCCCTGTATATAGTCTTGCTATTGTTATTTTACTGTTGCTCTTTAATTACTTGTTAAACTGTATTGTTGGTTAGGGGCTCTTAATAAGTAAACATTTCACTGTAAGGTCTACCTATAACCTGCTGTATTCGGCGCATGTGACTAATAAAATTTGATTTGATTATTATCATCTTTTTCGTTTCTACTTTGTCAAAAGAAGCTGTAACTGGACTTTAGTAATTACTCTAATTACTCTCAATTACTAATTGAATATACAAATAAAGTTGATTAAATGGATTGCACTAATATTTTATTGCAATGGAAATGAAAATAGGCTATAGGCCTATGTTTTTTATAGTAGAATTATACATATCTTGGTCTTTAGTTACAATGAGAGTGCAGCGGTTCACTGTATAGTGTAGTAGACTAGTGATTCAAAATAGCAATAACTGCACATTGGTGAAACAAATGTTGACCTTTTTTTATACACTAAATACAAGCGGACAAATATCCTGCCTCCAATGTGTTGTGTTATGGAGAAAATGGGGGGGGGTCATGTTTACGGTAACTGAAAAAAGTTACTGCTGTTTTCCTTGGAACTGCCATCACTCAAGTCAGCTTTTTACCTTGGTTTCACTGAGCTTTGGGCTGCAGTGTCAACGGTTTGTTGACCTTGGTATTATCTATTGTTCTTTGCTGATAGAAGTATCAAATTATATGACATTGACAGCCACATCCAAATAAATATAATAACACAAGTTTGTGTTAAAAAAATTAATTGTCATGGAAACGTATTCCAGTGGGTGTACCAAGCTACGGTCAAAGGTCATGTCAGAGGTCAGGGTAAATATGAATACAAAATAACCTTGCAGTAAAACAACAGATAACCACATCTCCAATAATCTGCCTACAATGTATTTTGCTGGACAAAAAAAAACAAAACGTTGAAGCAATTCCTGCTCTTTTGCTTGGTAGGGCAGAGCAGTTAAGTGTGTAGTGTACTAGTCTAGTGATTCTTCATCCATTGAGATTGTGTTGTGTGTTTTCTCCAGCACCGGGTAACATGTGAGATGGCATGGCAGCACGGTTGGGTGTGTGATTAAAAACGATTAAGTGGAGAAGAATTCAAGAGGAGAAGAATTGACACAGCCCCCTGATTTATGAAGACCTTCATCAAGAAAGGCCGTAACAGTCCAATCAAATGTAATGACCTGAAATCACACAGTGGAATGATGATATCCAGCTCCCGAGCCCACACTTCCTGAGGAAATGCCAGGTAGTAGACTAATAGGGAGAATATTAATCAAATCAAAACATAACAGTATATTGCAATATACTGCAAATAGGCCTGCAAGGCTCCACCTTGGAGCTGAGATCAAACAACCTCAACCCCCACACACCCTCTCTGTGAACCCTCCTAAATTCATACTAACTCCCTGCATTTAACACTGGAAAATTAAGTCCAAATTTGGGGCAATGTTATTAGAGTAACTCTCTCAGAGAAGATTGGGGAGAGAGGGTCACAGAAGCTGCAGTAGCGTGTCTGTGCCTCAACCTAGGTTGGGCAAAACTAAACATGGCGGTGTTCCCCTTAGCAATCTCATTAGGATAAAGACCTCCTCCATTCCTGCCATTATTGAAAGACATCGTGATACCTCACATCTCAAAATAGGGCTACTTAATGTTAGATCCCTCACTTCAAAGGCAGTTATAGTCAATGAACTAATCACTGGATCATAATTTTGATGTGATTGGCCTGACTGAAACATGGCTTAAGCCTGATGAATTTACAGTGTTAAATGAGGCCGAACCTCCTGGTTACACCAGTGACCATATCACCGTGCATCCCGCAAAGGTGGAGGTGTTGCTAACATTTACGATAGCAAATTTCAATTTACAAAAAAAGAAAATGACGCTTTCGTCTTTTGAGCTTCTAGTCATGAAATCTATGCAGCCTACTCAATCACTTTTTATAGCTACTGTTTACAGGCCTCCTGGGCCATATACAGTGTTCCTCACTGAGCTCCCTGAATTCCTATCGGACCTTGTAGTCATAGCAGATAATAGTCACATTTTTGGTGATTTTAATATTCACATGGAAAAGATTCCTTGATCCCAGACTCCCTCTGCCTACCCAAAGACATCAGAGGACAAAAATCAGTTTACCACTTAACTGAGGAACTCAATTTAACCTTGCGCAATACCCTAGATGCAGTTGCACCCCTAAAAACTAAAAAAACATTTGTCATAAGAAACTAGCTCCCTGGTATACAGAAAATACCCAAACTCTGAAGCAGGGGTTGAGTCACTGGCTTACTGGTGCTCTTTTATGCCGTCCCTAGGAGGGGTGCGTCACTTGAGTGGGTTGAGTCACTGACGTGATCTTCCTGTCTGGATTGGCGCCCCCCCTTGGGTTGTGCCGTGGCGGAGATCTTTGTGGGCTATACTCGGCCTTGTCTCAGG
Organism: Oncorhynchus kisutch; assembly: GCF_002021735.2. Lineage (NCBI taxonomy): Eukaryota > Metazoa > Chordata > Actinopteri > Salmoniformes > Salmonidae > Oncorhynchus > Oncorhynchus kisutch. Next base: position 36,886,638 of record NC_034186.2, on the reverse strand, counting down.
ATGGTAGGTTGGTGGTTGAAGATATCCCTCTAGTGGTGTGGGGGCTGTGTTTTGGCAAAGTAGGTGGGGTTATATCCTTCCTGTTTGGCCATGTCCGGGGGTATCATTGGATGGGGCCACAGTGTCTCCTGACCCCTCCTGTCTCAGCCTCCAGTATTTATGCTGCAGAAGTTTATGTGTCGGGGGGCTAGGGTTTGTTTGTTATATCTGGAGTACTTCTCCTGTCTTATCCGGTGTCCTGTGTGAATTTAAGTATGCTCTCTCTAATTCTCTCTTTCTTTCTCTCTCTCGGAGGACCTGAGCGCTAGGACCATGCCTCAGGACTACCTGGCATGATGACTCCTTGCTTTCCCCAGTCCACCTGGCCGTGCTGCTGCTACAGTTTCAACTGTTCTGCCTGCGGCTATGGAACCCTGACCTGTTCACCTGTCCCAGACCTGCTGTTTTCAACTCTCTAGAGAGCGCAGGAGCGGTAGAGATACTCTTAATGATCGGCTATGAAAAGCCAACTGACATTTACTCCTGAGGTGCTGACTTGCTGCACCCTCAAAAACGACTGTGATTATTATTATTTGACCATGCTGGTCATATTTGAACATCTCAACCATGTTCTGTTATAATCTCCACCCGGCACAGCTAGAAGAGGACTGGCCACCCCTCATAGCCTGGTTCCTCTCTAGGTTTCTTCCTAGGTTTTGTCCTTTCTAGGGAGCTTTTCCTAGCCACCGTGCTTCTACACCTGCATTGCTTTCTGTTTGGGGTTTTAGGCTGGGTTTCTGTACAGCACTTTGATATATCAGCTGATGTAAGAAGGGCATTATAAATAAATTTGATTTGATTTTGATTTAGCAGCACCTCTGCCTCAGTGGGCAGCAGAATAGTAGCCGTCAGATTAACTCAGACTATTAGGGTGCCATCTGACATCACTGCTGTCTGACTGGCTGACAGCACAGGCCTGAAGGACAGACAGGGGCCTGGTGGTGGTGGTGCACTGTATTCTGGAGGACGAGAGGAGAGAGTAGAGGACAAGAAAGGGTAGAGAAGTCACAGCCCTCTCTGCATTGCAGTGATGATGAGCAGAGCTGTGCCAAAGTAGAGTCAGTGTGCCCTCTGCCCATTACCTGGTTCATGTGTTCGGAACAGGGGAGCCCTGCCACACCCTCCTGTTCAACCACAAGGCGGTGTCAGGCACAAAGACAAAATGGCAGTTACACATTTCCTTGGATTTGAATGACATTTGAAATGTAAAACGTGGCAAAAGAACAAAGACACGCATGCATACATAGCCAATATTAAGCAACTCTCAATTTCAGGTACCCTAATGCCACACCCTTCTCCAAGAGGCTTGGGTTGGTGGAACCAGTGCCAGTGTTGACCACAGGACGTATATTGGCCAGCTCAGTGACAATAAATGCTACAGAGACCTCGGTGCCAGTGAGACAGATGTGCAGCCAGATGCTTTCAGCAGAAGTGAGAAGAAGCAGCTCTGCCTAAACTTCCACACAACATAACCACCTCTGAGCTCGGGCTCTTAATACTGCCTGGCAGGCAGAGAGGCAGATGAGAGAGAGAGAAGGGGAGAATAGACAGAAGAGAAAGAGGGGGAAGGAAAAGGGGTGGAGGAGGAAGAAGAGAGGGAGCATGCAAAGCCACTGCTGCAGCTGGCTTATTGTTTCAAAAGACCACGAGGCAGCACGAGACCTTTCAGAGGCCACCGCCCCCAGTCTGTCAGTGAGGTCAGCAGAGAACAGGTGAGGTGAAGAGAGCCCTGTAATTGGCTACTGCTTTTAGGTCCTTCTACCAGTTCACGACACACCACTATAGCCAAACAACAAGCTCAGAGACACTGGTCTCAATTAGGGGGGAAAGGGGACCTTACGAGGGACCCTAGTCTGCTTGTTATTTTCATGACCTCTCCAGATAACATGTGACTGGCATTAATGGTGAACACAGCCAGATTGGTTAGTCTACAGAACACATAGACTGAGTGCACAAAATATTAAGAACACATGCTCTTTCTACGACATATACTGACCAGTTGAAATCTATGATCCCTTATTGATGTCACTTGATAAATTCACTTCGATCAGTGTAGATGAAGAGGAGGAGTTAAAGAAGGATTTTTAAGCCTGGAGACAATTGAGACATGAATTGTGTATTCAGAGGGTGAATGGGCAAGACAACAATTTAAGTGTCTTTGAACGGGGTATGGTAGTAGCTACCATGCGCACCAGTTTGTGTCAAGAACCGCAGCGCTGCTGGGTTTTTTACGCTCAACAGTTTCCCGTGTGTATCAAGAATGGTCCACCACCCAAAGGACATCCAGCCAACTTGACACAATGAGTAGGTGTGTCCAAACTTTGACTGGTACTGTATATTGTATAAATATGCACATATTTTCTTTGAAAAGGGCAGAGTTGACATGTATGAGCTTGTATAACTGTGCAGCAGCACAGGGTGCCTTTGCTGTAAACACCAGTGTAGTAGGACACAAAGGAAGGATCACCGATTGGGTGTAAGATGTTCAATATATACTTATTTCTTTATACTTCTCTGAGCTCCAACTAAGCAACATCTTAAGTATCTAGAGTAAGTGACATTTACTCTTACCATCTGTGTCCGGCTGCGGTGGTAGGGCTGGATGATGGGAAGGCCCAGGGGTGTCACCCACTCTACCGTGCTGCCCGACTTAGAGATGAGCCTGGCGCTCTCCGTCAGCCAGTCCTGAAACAGAGGGCCCCGCCACGGGTTAGCTAATTGGAGGAGAGGTGGTCACTCAGTGAAATTTAAGTAGGACACTTAAAACACCACTCACAGGTCACAGCATGCAACTGCTCTGCTGCCAGCTACTGTAGATACACAGAGCTAGGGGATTCAAATCACTTTCGTCATCTACTGTTGACTGGTGAGTACATATGGACTATGTTCTGCTCAAATTAAGATGTTTGTGAAATTGCTTTTAGAAAATAGACATATTACATTCACTCAGCAGCTTGAAAGTATGATCAGTTTAAACTTAGATGCAGCTTCTTCCGTGATTAGTTCTATCCAGTGCCAACAGATGGAGCATTTTTGTATAAACAGGTGGACAGTTGTTGCTTGCAGACAGTAGAACACTACACTAGACACATTACAGTGCTGGGCTGGCTGTTGCTAAGTCTGTTCACTCTCTCTCTCTCACACAGATTCACTGTCTAGGAATGGAAGCCATATTAGCGTCCCAGAGGTCATCATCCACTGCCCATTCATCAGACTGTCTGTGTTCCTTGTGGCCCTCTTTCTCCCTCCCTCGCTCCTATTTCTCCTCCCTTACCCAGGCAGAGAGGAGAGGAAGAGGAGAGAGGGATTGATCATGTACTTAACCACTGCTGCTCTCTCCTTGAGCCACTGCTGTGCAGACCCAGCAGGACCCGACCCATTTAGAGATGAACCGGGAGCAGGGGCGAGGCGAAGGGGGGATATTTCATGTCTGCCCTCACCCCCTGGTGAGCTAATAGAAACAGTGGGTGGTGGGTCCTTAAGATACCCTGATCATTCTCTATCCTATGGTTTAAATTTATGAGACCATACCAGGTGCTGGTGAATGTCATCCTAAATGTATGTGAACTATAAAGGGAATGAAAATGATGAACGAGCACGGCTATTGCGCTAATAGTAAAGTAAATTAGTCGTTAATAATAAGTTCACACACTAATTTTGCGCGCTGGGTGAACTGTGGAGACGGCATATGCAGCAGGTAAATGGATATATTAGTAATGTGTGTCATGTACCTGGATCTCTCTAGTGCCGGTGAACATCTCCTTCAGACTGCTGAACACCTGGTGGACCAGGTAGTGAGAGGCATCCCATACATACTCCTGCAATCACAACACACACATCTCAATGGCAGGACAATACATACAGTGCCTTGCGAAAGTATTCGGCCCCCTTGAACTTTGCGACCTTTTGCCACATTTCAGGCTTCAAACATAAAGATATAAAACTGTATTTTTTTGTGAAGAATCAACAACAAGTGGGACACAATCATGAAGTGGAACGACATTTATTGGATATTTCAAACTTTTTTAACAAATCAAAAACTGAAAAATTGGGCGTGCAAAATGATTCAGCCCCTTTACTTTTAGTGCAGCAAACTCTCTCCAGAAGTTCAGTGAGGATCTCTGAATGATCCAATGTTGACCTAAATGACTAATGATGATAAATACAATCCACCTGTGTGTAATCAAGTCTCCGTATAAATGCACCTGCACTGTGATAGTCTCAGAGGTCCGTTAAAAGCGCAGAGAGCATCATGAAGAACAAGGAACACACCAGGCAGGTCCGAGATAATGTTGTGAAGAAGTTTAAAGACGGATTTGGATACAAAAAGATTTCCCAAGCTTTAAACATCCCAAGGAGCACTGTGCAAGCGATAATATTGAAATGGAAGGCGTATCAGACCACTGCAAATCTACCAAGACCTGGCCGTCCCTCTAAACTTTCAGCTCATACAAGGAGAAGACTGAATGATCAGAGATGCAGCCAAGAGGCCCATGATCACTCTGGATGAACTGCAGAGATCTACCGCTGAGGTGGAAGACTCTGTCCATAGGACAACAATCAGTCGTATATTGCACAAATATGGCCTTTATGGAAGAGTGGCAAGAAGAAAGCCATTTCTTAAAGATATCCATAAAAAGTGTTGTTTAAAGTTTGCCACAAGCCACCTGGGAGACACACCAAACATGTGGAAGAAGGTGCTCTGGTCAGATGAAACCAAAATCGAACTTTTTGGCAACAATGCAAAACGTTATGTTTGGCGTAAAAGCAACACAGCTCATCACCCTGAACACACCATCCCCACTGTCAAACATGGGGGTGGCAGCATCATGGTTTGGGCCTGCTTTTCTTCAGCAGGGACAGGGAAGATGGTTAAAATTGATGGGAAGATGGATGGAGCCAAATACAGGACCATTCTGGAAGAAAACCTGATGGAGTCTGCAAAAGACCTGAGACTGGGACGGAGATTTGTCTTCCAACAAGACAATGATCCAAAACATAAAGCAAAATCTACAATGGAATGGTTAAAAAATAAACATATCCAGGTGTTAGAATGGCCAAGTCAAAGTCCAGACCTGAATCCAATCGAGAATCTGTGGAAAGAACTGAAAACTGCTGTTCACAAATGCTCTCCATCCAACCTCACTGAGCTCGAGCTGTTTTGCAAGGAGGAATGGGAAAAAATGTCAGTCTCTCGATGTGCAAAACTGATAGAGACATACCCCAAGCGACTTACAGCTGTAATCGCAGCAAAAGGTGGCGCTACAAAGTATTAACTTAAGGGGGCTGAATAATTTTGCACGCCCAATTTTTCAGTTTTTGATTTGTTAAAAAAGTTATAAATATCCAATAAATGTCGTTCCACTTCATGATTGTGTCCCACTTGTTGTTGATTCTTCACAAAAAAATACAGTTTTATATCTTTATGTTTGAAGCCTGAAATGTGGCAAAAGGTCGCAAAGTTCAAGGGGGCCGAATACTTTCGCAAGGCACTGTATATCCAAATCGAGCACATCTATATACACATTTATTTGCACATATTCAAAAAGAGTAAAAGGACCAAGTACAGAACCCTGAGGAACTCCACAAAGTAAATGATGGTCTGTTCCATACAATTAATGGGTTGATACATGTATTAGGGCTGGGCGATATGGCCAAAATATCATATCACTTTTTTTAAATACATTTTTAAAAATTGGATGGAATTACAATATTTAACGTTTTTTAATAATAAAAGTTCTACATTTGCTTTAGGAGTAGCGTATGACCCTAGGGTGGCAACACATACATTCTAAGTGATTAAAATGGGTCTGTCTCCCTTCTGATTATTTTATACTGTTCAATTCAACCAAAAATAATTTTCTGTATTTTCATATATTTCTGTATTTCCTGCACTCATTTGAGATCATTTCCCCACTGCCACGTTGGGCTGCAAGATATGGGCAAACAATCAAGGCTTTATTTTTAACAAAATGTTGCGATTTAGAGCAAAACCCTTGGATGAACTGTTGGAATCATGGAAATAGAATGATTATTCAAATTCTATAGTTAGAATATAATAGTGGGCACTTTGAATACAGTGTTGTTTGACATGACAACCAATGAAAATGCCAGGGAGGAGTGATTGTGACAGGGTAGGAACCAAAGTGTTGATACGTTTTTCCTAGCGGACCCTATAATCTTTGGCTACATTGAATGTTTTCTCTTCGCTACTTCATGTAGCTAACATATTCTTTCTTCACATATTCCTTTTTGATTTAGAAGATACTGTTGCACAAACAACATGCTGATTTAGGTCTACACCATCACCGGTATTATCAGGCTGTATAGCTCATTAAGTTTGCTCTATTAGCATTAGCGGCTAACATGATTTAGGCCCAACTTGCTCAGAAAAGAAACTAGAAGTTTGCAGATGTAAGAAACACAGAGTAATAGTGTAATTATAGAACGTTTGTGGGTTCATATTAAGACGCAAAGTGAAAACAGCATCATTGTCATCAACATTGTTGCATGTGCTGCATTGACCATGCAGCCTGAACGCAAGTGTCTTGGTGGTCGAGGAACAACAAATGCGCCCCTTGAGTGACAGGGGGCGGCTAGGTCTGTGTGGAAAGCAGCATGGAGAGAGAGAGATGACTCAAGTAGCGGAGTAAACTATAAAAATGGGCGTTACATACGGCATATCATATTCAACAAACCAAACATTCAAATACAGTTATAGAAGGTAATGTAAAAACGCAAGAAGGTCTGTGCATCAATACCGGTATATCGTAAAACTGCTCAGCCCTAGTTGATAGACGCTGATGGGTTAAGGGTCATTAAATGTTGTGTGGCTGACGGGGGCGGGAGGGTTGAATAAAGAGAAATTATTGCGCAATTTATATAGGCTACATTGAACTTCAGGGCTTATCTGGACATTGACTAACCAGAATAACCTATTGTTTTTTGGCAAACTCCAAAGTCCTCTGATAATACTGGTCCCGTGTGAATCGACTTGAGATACATGTCTGAGGTTGACCGGTATTGCTCGCGGTTTGAGCAAAAAAATAATAACTGATTCGATCAATTGAACGAAGTGCTGTGCATAGCCTATATATGAAGGGCCTACATGTATCAACTTTCAGTGAATTCTTTTGTGCGAATTAATTGAACATTGCCAAATGCATCATAAAAAAATATTGTGTCTATTTAACCCTTGCTGTTAGTAGATTGCAAAGCAGCATACAACGTTTGGAACAATTTCACTTCCTCATCTAGAACCTAAAAACGCATACCAAGTTAACTGTTTAGCTCACATCTGAAGGCTGGGGGACAATTAGGATATCTTCTACTGCAGATCGCTAAAATATCCTAATGATTATCATCATACTTGCTCATTTCAAATATAATGGCAACACTATATCAAATATGGTTTGGTAAGGTTTAGAAACTTGGTAACCAAGCTCGAGATATCAGTGTAACCGGTTATCGCCTGGACTTGTTGAAATATCTTCACACGTAGAAAAAAACTCCAGCCTTCCATTATATCTGTAAAATGATAGAAAAAAGAGAAAGAACGTTCTCTAGTAATACTAGTCCTGTGCAAATAAGGCAGTAGTCTCAATAATAACTCCTGCAGAATTAAGCATTTCTTCGAGTAAAATGATACACCAAATGTAGGCTAAATTTGGACTGGACTGGAGAAATATGATATCTTTATTTCTGCATCTTGCTCAGTGCTCAGTTATATACCATCTGCAGAGGTGCTGTCTTTATCATAACAGCGTCATAAAATCGGATAGTATTTTAACCACATAAAATATGCATCTAAGCCAAACTGAAATCGGTGGGTCGTTTTCACAGCTTTCTTTCTCCTTACCTCATTTGGACATTTTGCACAGAAAATCTTTCCCGTTTTTTTGTTGCATTATTGAATTATTTTGCTCCGCGAAAGATGACAGAGAAAACTTTACCAATTTCAACTAAATTGAAAAATTAATATATTCATATATATATTCATATATTACATTATCCTGTTGAGCAAAGGTTTATTTAGTCTTCTAGGGCAACATAATGACAAAAGAGAAGCCCCATCTAATTATATACAAGTCGACTAACACATAGCCTACCAAAATGTCGAAAATTATAAGCAGAAACAAAAAATGGATATCAGTGTGTGTGGTGCCACAAGCTCCCAGCTGCTGTCTGTCTATTCCAACTCCTTCCCAGTTCTGCTGTTGGGGGAGCACAGAGGTTTAACTGTACCCTACCACAGCAGGGCCCCTTAGACAGGCTGTGAGGCCACGGAACTGCCATCAGCACTCTCATTACCCCTGACACCACTGTAACTAATGACATCCCAACCACCACATTTACATACTCAACTGTATGATTGTATCAACTGGGGGGGGGGGGGGCTTTCTCCATACTGTTTTCAATTACCATAATACAGTAGGTTATGATGAGACAATTACCATTTGTATAGGTATCAATGGTTTTGGCATAGAATTTGACTGAGAATAGGGGTATTAAATTCATGGTGATATTGCTGCGTTGAACTAAAAGGTTATGAGAAGTACGATCGTCACATTACAGTGGTATATAAATCTCAGTGTGATCAGACGGTTTCCCCAGCTGTTCGTTTCACTGTAGTAATAATTTCCCATTACACTGCTCCCAGATTCCCTGTTGAACTAATTACAAGTGTTAACATCTCTCTGGCTATGAGAAAAGAAACTCTAGGGAGGGACAGAAATTGAATTTCTGAATGTTGGGGGGGGGGGGGACATGTCCCCCCTGAAAGTTGCACCCTTGCTACTGTATTATAACAGGCCTACGTGCTTGTGTGAGGTACCTAAAGATTAATAAAAATCAATGGCTATCATAGACAGATATACAGTGAATGACATCAGTCATCAGTATGACACACATGGGAATGTATCGCTGTGTATGCCATTTCTCGTAACACAGTCATATGATATAGGATATTGTTATATAATACTGTTAAGTATACATCTAGAAAGTTCATAGTGACATCATAAAACCAACAACAGCTCTCTTTGGGGATTTGAAGTGGTCAAATGGTGTAGAAGGGGCAGAAGGTAACCTAGTGGTTTGAGCTCAGGAACAGTAACCGAAAGGTTGGTGGATCGAATCCCCGAGCAGACAAGGTAAAGATCTGTCGTTTTGCCCCTGAACAAGGCAGTTAACACACTGTTCCCCGGTAGGCCATCAGTGTAAATAAGAATTTGTTCTTAACTGACTTGTCTAGTTATAAAAGTTATCTCCGTTATTATGGCTCATATTCTTTGTAACCGTTAGAGACGAGCCATTTCTTTGCTGTAAAGCTGCAAGCATGCCTGTCCATTTCCCCTCTCTGGCACTCAGAGGCTGCGCATGACAGTGAACCTTACTAAGACTAGCCTGTGCTCTTGGTAACAGTCAATGAAATGATGCCAACTTTGTACGCTCTGCTCCAATGTAACACCAGAAGACTCATCAGGGTCTGCATCCCCTAAATGATATTTACAAAACTGATGGAGGAACAGATGTGCAGGAAGCTTGGACAGAGAGAGGCATGTGAGTGATGGCTGGAAGGGGATACTGCTGGCTGATTACAGTTGCAACATGAAAGTGAAGTGGATATTATTGGACCGGCGCATACCAGAGACTGGTGGTTGTTGCTTCAAATCAACTGAATATATAAACATTTTATAACAGGCGCCAGCAGGTTCTTTAGATCAGTAGGGGATTAAATTTTGGTAGTATCATATGAAATGGTACTACGGTATTCTAAAATGCTGGTATCATAAGTATCATGACGTTTTGGTACCGTGATACTATCGTGGTATCGGTACACACTAGTATAATGGTATAGCTTAGCCAACACCCGAGCATGGATAAATGGAACCAATCTTTATTGTCCCCCCCGGGGTCCTGGAGGCTACTGGTAGGCCTTACCTTGGGGAAGTCATCAATCTCCTTGAGCCTCTTCTCTATCTGTAGGCGTCCTCCGTAGCGCGTCACCCCGTACACCACCGTCATCACCGTCTGCTTCACCACCTTCCTGCTGATGAAGCCCTCCAGCACCTGGGCGATCTTCAGACCCTTCTCAGCATCCCGCACACGGAACTCCTCCACCTATAAAACCCACAGAGAGCACCAAAAACATTGTCATCTTGTCCAAAGGGAATCGCACTGACTCACAATAGTATCATTCACTGACTGACAGGCACAGAGCATCATTTGGGAGCATAAGAGCACCACATTGACTCAGTGTGCTACAGACAATACAATGATTTAGACTGTCAGTGCATGCGACACAGCTACCACACTGCCTCAATAGAGCAATTGCTTTAGTAGCACTTTGCTGTATAGCCTGTACAGAACCTGCTGTACTAGTTATACAAGTGTACAGTCTGAATCAATGAACTGCAATCACTTTAAAGTTACACCGGGTGTATACTTCCTGTAAACATTGTAACCTGGATGATTGGGGCCCTGTGTGTACAGGAGGTGTTTCTCCTCCCTAGGACTCAGAGCGGAGATGATTTCATCAGCTGCTTTCTAATCAGAGCTCCCAGGGGTGAGTGGACAATGAGGTAGGAGGGAGCAGAGAGCACTGACACAGCACTTTTCTGACGGGCAGCCCAGCTCATTGAGAACTCCTCAATGTACTCTGCTGCTCCAGTTAAATGAGGCTTGATGTTTTTGGCATGGCCGCACTGTGCTTTTTTATCACAGCATAAACACTCTCCACTCCCACCAGTGCTAAAATCAATAGGCTCACTATTAGCCTAAAATTATTTCCCCTTAAAATGAGACGCTTGTTCAGAGCAGAATCCTTGGGCTGTAGGAGCTGGGGCAAAGAGGAGCTCTTGGGCAAAGAGGAGCTCTGGGACAAAGAGGAGCTCTTGGGCAAAGAGGAGCTCTGGGACAAAGAGGAGCTCTAGGACAAAGAGGAGCTCTGGGGAAAAGAGGATCTCTGGGACAAAGAGGAGCTCTGGGACAAAGAGGAGCTCTGGGACAAAGAGGAGCTCTGGGGAAAAGAGGAGCTCTGGGGAAAAGAGGAGCTCTGGGGCAAAGAGGAGCTCTGGGACAAAGAGGAGCTCTGGGACAAAGAGGAGCTCTGGGGCAAAGAGGAGCTCTGGGACAAAGAGGAGCTCTGGGACAAAGAGGAGCTCTGGGGCAAAGAGGAGCTCTGGGGCAAAGAGGAGCTCTGGGGCAAAGAGGAGCTCTGGGGAAAAGAGGAGCTCTGGGGAAAAGAGGAGCTCTGGGGCAAAGAGGAGCTCTGGGGCAAAGAGGCAAAGTAAGCCTGATGTAAGGCTGAGGAGAGCAGGTGCTGTTATTATAGACTGTGCTAAGGAAAAATAACAAGTAGACTGTCATTCTCTAGGAGTCCAACCACCCAAGTAAATGAATAAAGATGCTCAATAATGTAAGACACTCATCAAGGACATAGGAAGATAAATAGAACATGAATTTGGGCATTACAGCCAAGCTGTTTTGACCGCTGGTGTTATTACTACAGTATAAGGGAAAGGGTTTTACTACAATGCATTCAACTGAAATGTGTCTTCCGCATTTAACCCAACCCATCTGAATCAGGTGGTAAGGGAAGGGTGATTCAACCACCCCAGCATTAACTAGAACCCCTGCACACTGCGCCCTCTGGTGCCCAGGCTGACTGACCTGCTGTGCCACCCCGCTGTAGACATCCTGGGGCACCTCACAGGGAATAAGGTTCACAGAGGTGGCACCAATCACGTCTCGACCCAGGGCTGCATAGTGCTGCAGGCCGTTACACGAGCCATCCTGAGAGAGAGGAGGGAGAGAGAGAGATGCAACACTATAACAGATCACAAAACTGGTGGATTGAGTCGAGTAGGCGGTGTGATACTGCTGGCAGCATTCGTTTCATTTAACAATGACATAGCCCACAGATTGTCATTTTTCCGAGGCTAGAGTAACAGACAATTAAGTACCAGTCAAATTACTATGCTCAGTCCAAAGACATCTGGACCTTGACTTCTCACACAGAGACAGAGAGAATCGAAAATAATAGAAAGGAAAATAGAGAGCAAATAAGCAAGCAACTTTTATTGGAGTGGCAAATAAAAGATTAACCGTGGCCATGGATGGAGTCCTGAAGCAGCAGAGAAAGACCAGGTCAATGGGCTGCTCAGCTCTTTGTGAGGTTTTAACTGGGCACCGATTGTGCTTACCCCTGCAGATTGCTCTACCACTGGCTCTATTACATAGCCAGAGCCCAGCCAACAGACAGCTAACTGATGTCTGAACACATAATTTAGGCTGGATGACCATATTGCTTACACCTACAGTTAAAGTCGGAAGTTTACATACACCTTAGCCAAATACATTTAAACTCAGTTTTTCACTATTCCTGACATTTAATACTAGTAAAGACTCCCTGTCTTAGGTCAGTTAGGATCACCACTTTATTTTAAGAATGTAAAATGTCAGAATAATAGTAGAGAGAATTATTTATTTCTGCTTTTATTTATTTCATCACATTCCCAGTGGGTCAGAAGTTTACATACACTCAATTAGTATTTGGTAGCATTGCTGTTAAATTGATTAACTTGGGTCAAACGTTTCGGGTAGCCTTCCACAAGCTTCCCACAATAAGTTGGTTGAATTTTGGCCCATTCCTCCTGACAGAGCTGGTGTAACTGAGTCAGGTTTGTAGGCTTATTCAGTTCTGTCCACACATTTTCTATAGGATTGAGGTCAGGGCTTTGTGATGGCCACTTTAATACCTTGACTTTGTTGTCCTTTAGCCATTTTGCCACAACTTTGGAAGTATGCTTGGGGTCATTGTCCATTTGGAAGACCCATTTGCAACCAAGCTTTAACTTCCTGACTGATGTCTTGAGATGTTGCTTCAATATATCCACATCATTTTCTTTCCTCATGATGCCATCTATTTTGTGAAGTGCAACAGTCCCTCCTGCAGCAAAGCATCCCCACACCATGATGCTGCCACCCCGTGCTTCACGTTTGGGATGGTGTTCTTCGGCTTGCAAGCCTCCCCCTTTTTCCTCCAAACATAATGATGGTCATTATGGCCAAAGAGTTCTATTTTTGTTTCATCAAACCAGAGGACATTTCTACAAAAAGTACAATCTTTGTCCCTTTGTGCAGTTGCAAACCGTAGTCTGGCTTTTTGATGTTGGTTTAGGAGCAGTGGCTTCTTCCTTGCTGAGCGGCCTTTCAGGTTATGTCGATATAGGACTAGATTTACTGTGGATATAGATACTTTTGTACCTGTTTCCTCCAGCATCTTCACAAGGTCCTTTGCTGTTGTTCTGTGATTGATTTGCACTTTTCGCACTAAAGAACGCGTCTCTTTCCTGAGCGGTATGACGGCTGCGTGGTCCCATGGTGTTTATTCTTGCGTACTATTGTTTGTACAGATGAAAGTGGTACCTTCGGGCATTTGGAAATTGTTCCCAAGGATGAACCAGAATTGTGGAGGTCAACAAAAAATGTTCAGAGGTGGATTTATTTTGATTTTCCCATGATGTCAAGCAAAGAGGCACTCAGTTTGAAGGTAGGCCTTGAAATACATCCACAGTTAGACCTCCAATCGACTCAAATAGTGTCAATTCGCCCATCAGAAGCTTCTAAAACCATGACATCATTTTCTGGAATGTTCCAAGCTGATTAAATGCCACTGTCAACATAGTGTATGTAATCTTCTGACCCACTGGAATTGTGATACAGTGAATTATAAGTGAAATAATCTGTCTGTAAACAATTGTTGGAAAAATTACTTGTGTCATGCACAAAGTAGATGTCCTAACCGACTTGCCAAAACTATAGTTTGTTAACAAGAAATGTGTGGAGTGTTTGAAAAACGAGTTTTAATGACTTCAACCTAACTGTATGTTAACTTCTGACTTCAACTGTACCTATATAATCCTTTCAGATCTACATGGAGGGTCAAGTGGTAGGGGTTAGAGGTCAACGTCATTACCTGATGTACAGGAAAGTGGGAGATGAAGTGTGTGGGGTCAGGTGACCTGACGGCGTTGGCTATCTCCATACAGCAGCCCAGGGTTTGCCAGGGTTCATCTGCATTCTGCCACCACTTCTTACCCTGCCATGGAAACATAGACAATGCAGTACTAGATACACAACATTACTACTCAACGGTTCGGTTATCTCCCAGTAAGTAGAATAATAATCTCAATCTACGAGCTCCAACAGTATGATAAGAAACAGAAAACATTGTTAGCAGACTGACGATGAGGGGGTTGTCTGCAGAGTCCAGGATGTCGTCCATGATGGAGTTGGCATACTCCAACCTGCCTGCCAGCGAGCTGCGTTTCTTCAAGCCTGTCAGGTTGACCAGGTGGATCTTCAGCCATTCCAGCCCGCCCGGCCCTAAGGGCTTCCCCTCCGCAAACACCAGGACGGCCCTGGTCACATCGCTACCTAGGTGGTTGAAGTAGGGCGGGCACGGGTAGGTGCGCCCGCGGAAGTCCATGTTGTGGGGGAACCAGAAGACCTCGTCCCTCATGTGGTTGGCGATGGAGAGTTTATAGAGGGCGTCCATCCTGAGGCTGTGCATCTCACTGCACTTCTTCTTGGCATTAACCACCTCCCTCTTCAGGTGGGCCTTCTCGGCTGAGGTGAAGGTGGCTGAGTCCTGCTGGTTGTAGCGGGGAATCTTAGGAGCCTCAGAGTTGGGCGGCGGAACGTCCAGCTTCTCGCTACCCTTGTCATTGAAGATGGAGATGATGATGTCCAGCAGGGGCTGGTTGATCCTCCAGGCTGCGTTGCCCAGCTGGTTGAGGGAGTCCAGCACGGCATGAAGGTCAGCATCCTGGCACTTCTCCAGCAGGATCTCATGCTGGTTGGCGCCTTCCACCGCGCGCATCATTTTGGTGGGGGTGAGGAGGTAAGCGCCGAATTTAGCCGAGGTCCAGGGCACGGGCGGGCACAGCATGGGCATCACGTAGGAGTCAAAGGTCAGTGTGGTGTCCATGGCATCCTGCTGCATTTGCGTCAGGATGGGGTGCGGCTTGATGAAGCCGACCTGGAGCCAATCACATCACAAGAGATCTAATTAATTACATTAAATACAGATAATACAAATACAGTACCAGTCCAATCAAATATATGCTCAAAACAGAGCTGAATGTTTCAATTAAGCTTCAGTAAAAGAGTCAGGCGTATTTGCTGAGACAACAACACATTAATCATTGCTTCAGCTAAGGTGTCTGGTTCATAGAAGGTTTATTTATAATTTTTTTAGCCCATTTTCCTCCCCAATTTCGATCTGGTCTCATTACTGCAAATCCCCAACAGGCTCAGAAGGCGAAGGTCGAGTCATGCGTCCTCTGAAATATGACCCACCAAAACCCGCTTCTTAACTCCCGCCCGCTTAACCCCAAAGCCAGCTGCACCAATGTGTCGGAGGAAACTGACAACCGAGGCCATTCAACTGACAACCGAGGTCAGCCTGCAGGCGTCCGGCCCGCTACAAGGATTCGCTAGAGCACAATGAGCCAAGTAAAGCCCCCCCGGCCAAACCCTCCCATAACCCGGACGACGCTGGGCCAATTGCACGCCGCCCTATGGCACTCTCGATCACGGCCGGTTGTGACACAGCCTGGGATCGAACCCAGGTCTGTAGTGACGCCTCTATCACTGTGATGCAGTGCCTTAGACAGCTTCACCACTCGGGAACCCAGTTCATAGCGGTTTTAATCACGTGACAGCTGGAGATGAACTAACTACTCCCTGAAAGGCTTCACCATCCAAACCCAGACAGACAGAAACAGCATTGAACAGCACCACAGTATAAACCAACAGTGCACAGAGAGAGCTAAAGAGAGAGAGATATTATAACAGATTCAGTCCATCAACCAGGCAGAGCCTAACTGTGCATGCTGTAAAATCATTAGGCTGCACCCCTGCTGGCCTACCCTCTATCCCTCTGAGCCAGAACAGCAGAAGGATGGGTGGCCAGAGACAAGCTTCGAAACCCACAGTGGACTCCACTGTCAAAGCACATCAAGTCCACCAGGTTGAGATGCCGGCAGGTGCTTTTTTTCCCCCACCAGGAACGAGGCTCGGAGGACAATATAGAAAGTGTCTTAATTTCCTTGTCAGTTATCCCAGGACAGTAAATCAGCCAGCCAATTAAGGGGACAGTAAAAAAAGGATTAGTTTGGAAGCCATTCGTCTTACTCAACTGCACCGCCGTCCACTCTTGCAGGGAAAGCGGTTTTATTATTCATATGCCTATGAGCCAGACCATGCAGGCAGAGAGTAATATGAGGGAGCTGAGCTGAGAGAGGAGAGCTGAAGACAGATGGAGAAGCTATGACAGACAGCCCTGTCCAAAACCAAGGTCACCTGTTATGTTCTGGCTGCTTTTCACTGCTGCACTACTGATCGATTTCGCTCATAAATGCCGACGTGAAGATTAAGGCATGAGCTGAGGAACCAACACTAACCCTGGGAAATTGGGTGAATAAATTGGGAGAAAATAACTGGCATAAAATCACTTCAACTAACAATTCCACTCTAGTATATTCTTTACCTGTTTGTTACTGCGGAAGGTGTACATGTGGTAGAGCACAGGGATGAGCTTTCGGTCGTAGGCAGAGTTGAGGAGGTCACTGTTCACTTTCATGTGCTTGACCATGAGGTCCACCAGGTAGGTACCCAGCTCCACCACCACCATGTGAGGCCAGTGGGTCTCGTCCCCCAGCAGGGAGGGACCAGAGCTATGCTCCGCCTCCAGCTTCCACCATCGCTCCCTAGGCAATACGTCAAACTCCTGCAAGGCACAGTAAGGAGGTTTTCTTTAAGTCAAACAGTAGGTCAATAATTTGATACGTCTTCAGATAAAGACCAGATAAAGACCAGATGTGGAGGAGTGTCATACCTTAGAGTCTTTGGCTAGTAGCTCAGTATATTCATTGTAGATATGACTAAGCTTGTCCACCATCTGATTGTGTCCCTTCATGCGGATGCAGAACATGTTGTGAACCCGGTTGCCTAGCTCCTTGGCCAGGATGTGGAGAGACTCCCCACTGGGAGGCAGGTTGGACAGACTCTGACCACAGACAAAGAGCAACATGATTAGGACAATCCGGATTTTATAGAATAACATTTTATGCAATACTACAAAGTTGCTAAATAAACCTCAACCCTGAACTCTAAATACAACAGAGGTCTATAGGACCCAGGGTAATAGATACTGCTGGGATTCAGTGGGTTTTATCTGAGGGATCCGAGCGCAGAACATTGCGGAAAGTCAAATTCAACTTTGGATCATTCAGATCATCACCTTTCAAAAGGGTGAGATTTAAAACAACAGATGTGTGTATGACCGAAGCACCAATATACTGATAGTATTCAGCGGGTTATATACCTGGATCATGATGTCTACATAGTCCTTTTCATCCAGCAGACAGAGGTAGGGGTAGAGGCTGAGTCTGACGGCTTTCTGGGTGCTGCTGGCCAGGATTATCTTGCCCTCCCTCAGGGCCCCAACCAGGGCTTTGTGCCACACTAACCGCTGCACTGCCAGAAGGTCCCGCTGAAACAGACAACATGGTCTCACTGCATGGTCTCGTGTGGATGAAAACATGTTCTGCCTTATATCCACTCTGGACATGAGTTCAAATTTGACTTAAGGTTAAACAACAAACACATTAGATCTGTAGTATCTGTTGCATTCAGCACATACAATTGAGGGCAAATACATTGAGTGTATTTGGCCTCAACACCTGCTCTTCCAATGACAGACTTACCATGCGAAAGCTATGATTCCTTATTGATGCCACTTGTTAAATTCACTTCAAATCAGTGTAGATACAGAAGAGACATGGAAGAGACAAGCCTTAAGACATGGATTGTGCATGTATGCCATTCAGAGTGTGAATGGGCAAGACAAAATATTTAAGTGCCTTTGAACAGGGTATGGTAATAGCAGGGTTAGGTAATAGCCAGCTTTTGTCCGATATATATTTTTAAAGACGATGAATAAAATTTGCGCCAGCCAATTGTCCAGGAGAAAGAAAAAAATCCCATTGCGAAATAATGCTTTTTAGCCGATTCATTGATAGAAATACATTTGACTGGTCATGCTTATCTGTCTATAAATGAATTTAGTGGAATTAAATAGGCTTGTGTACAGTATGTATATTCGTTATGCAGCTTATTTATCACAAGCGTACAGCATACAGATACAGAGCCTTTGAGTGGAAAATATGTTGCTGCTGCTACATCTTGTGGTGCTTTCAAGACAACTGGGAACTTGGAAAGATAAAAGGTCAAATCATGACGTCAGTGATCTTAAAGTCAGGAAAATCGGCACTCTAGACAGAGTTGCGGAGTTGTAATTCCCAGTCGGAGCTCGTTTTTTGCCAAGTTCCCAGTCTTGAATGCACTGAAGTTGGAAGTCAGAGATTTCTGAGTTGTTTTTTTAAAAACCAATTTTCCCAGTAAATCCTGACCTCTGTCCTCTTGAGTTCTTAAAGCAAAGGTCATACGCTCCATATGGTGTATTTCTTTACAATCACTATCCATTGTGTCACTGTGGGAGGGTCTTTTTGTAGCCATTTTCTAGTGATAGAACTAATTCTGAGTTGTTTTGAAAATGGAAATGGAAGACAGGCTTCATCAGTGCGTCACACACACATTTTGAAAACAATGGTTTAAAACCTGAACATTTTAATACATATTTTGAGGCATGTCTTACCTTGCTTCAAAGTAGCCTATTAGATCTCCTCTATTCTAAATTTCTAATGGATATTTTCATCACATGAAACCGCTCGCATGTGCAGTGCCCTTTTGACAAAGGTGGTTTCCCACTAATTGCATTACGGAACGTACATTTGCACGTAGCCTACTGCTTTGTGCGCATTGCTGCACTTGTAATGTGAAGAAATAATAATTTATCACCATTTTAAGCTAAACATTCTGATCTGTTGCATCAGACATTTATTTTTAGTGTTATTTTATTTATGTTGGTATGAATATTGTCCCACAACTGTCCCAGAGTCTGTTTGGAACAGTCTATTTCTTTCTCGACAAGCTAACCAATAGAATAAGTAGCCTAAACTTTTCTACTATAGTAGATTGAAACTACTCATCTTGTTGGCCGAGGAAAAGTAAATGTAACCAGTTAGTCTAATGCACATCAAAGTCCACATCAGAATTCGGTAAGCATCATCAAATCAAATCTAATTTTATTGGTCACATACACATGGTTAGCAGATGTTATTGCGAGTGTAGCGTAATGCTTGTGCTTCTAATTCGTCAACTTGCATGTTCTGTTTTTTATGAATTACCATTCTAAATGTGATTTATGTAATCCTGAGTGCCATGGGTGGACCCCCCTAATCAGGTTTACGCAC
This sequence comes from Oncorhynchus kisutch, assembly GCF_002021735.2. Classification (NCBI taxonomy): domain Eukaryota; kingdom Metazoa; phylum Chordata; class Actinopteri; order Salmoniformes; family Salmonidae; genus Oncorhynchus; species Oncorhynchus kisutch. The sequence continues at coordinate 36,867,217 of NC_034186.2, read as the reverse complement.
CCAATGCATATGGGTCCGGATAATTTCTCAAATTTCCTGTAAATTAAAATGTTGCAGGACAAATGTCCGGCGACACATTTTCCTAACGGAAACCCTGGGTAGTAGGTGCCAGGTGCATCGGTTTGAGTGTGTCAAGAACTGCAACACTGCTGAATTTCTCAAGCTCAACAGTTTCCTGTGTGTATCAAGAATGGTCCAACACCCAAAGGACATCCAGACAACTTGACAACTGCGGGAAGCATTGGAGTCAACATTAACCAGCATCCCTGTGGAACTCTTTCGATACATTGGTAGAGTCCATTTCCCGACGAATTGGGGCTGTTCTGATGGCAAAAGGGGGTGCAACTGTATGGTTGAGAGGGGTGAAGCTAAATAAATGGCAAAAGAGGTCTGGCTGTACAACCAACTGGCAAAGGTACAGCAAATTGAGAAATTGTGACTAAACTGAATAAAAAGAAGAATAAACTATACTATGAAACAAAGATAAATGACATAAAGAATGATAGTAAGGCTTTGGAGCACCTTAAATTACATTTTGGGCAAAAAGGAAAACTCAGCTGATTATTATTATCTGACCCTGCTGGTCATCTATGAACGTTTGAACATCTTGGCCATGTTCTGTTATAATCTCCACCCGCCACAGCCAGAAGATGACTGGCCACCCCTCAGAGCCTGTTCCTCTCTAGGTTTCTTCCTAGGGTCTGGCCTTTCTATTGAGTTTTCATAGCCACCATGCTTCTACATCTGCATTGCTTGCTGTTTGGGGTTTTAGGCTGGGTTTCTGTACAGCACTTTGTGACATCGGCTGATGTAAAAAGGTTTTATAAATACATTTGATTGATTGAATCAGATGACTCATTCATCCCAAAACCCACTGATATTGCCAACTACTTTAATATTTTTTTTATTGGCAAGATTAGCAACTTTAGGCACAACATGCCAGCAACAAATGCTGACACTACACAAGTATATCTGAACAAATTATGAAAGACAAGCATTGTAATTTTGAATTCCGTAAAGTAAGTGTGGAAGAGGTGAAAAGGCCACCGGGTCTGACAACTTGGATGGAAAAATACTGAGGATATTAGCGGACGATATTGCCACTCCTTTTTGCCATATCTTCAATTTAAGCCTACTAGAAAATGTGTTCCCTCAGGCAAAAGTAATAGCCGACCAATCAGCCTGTTACCAACCATTTGGATGTGTTTGACCAGATCCAATGCTATTTTTCAGTAAACAAATTGACAGACTTTCAGCACGCTTAAAGGGGAGGACATCCAAAAGCACTTACACTTATTAAGCCAGCAGCATACCACCCTGCATCTTTACTAACGACATGCCACTGGCATATCCCCCCTTGAGTAAAGCCAGTGGATGTATTGTAATGTTTTTAAAAAAATTATAACTGCCTTAATTTTGTTGGACCCCAGGAAGAGTAGCTGTTGCCAAAGGATCCATAATAAATACAAAACTCAATATTTGGAAGGCGTTCCTAATATTTTGTACAATGTTTGGCACCCTTGCACTTTTTCAATGGAGATCAATGAAGCAGAATAATATGTTTTCTCTTTGAAAAACTGATTGAATGGCTATTTTTACCCGGTAGGCACCTGCAACTTACCACAGGTGAAATACATGACATTTTTTGGGTCCTGTGCAGTTGTAAATCAAACAAATACACGTGTGAACACAAAGTTTTTAAATTTCAACTTATTTGAGAAGAAATAGTGAATCATGGAAAGGTGCCAATATATTTGGTGCATCTGTATGTGTTCAGATTCAGAGATGGTGAGAGGACAGACGTCTCCAGCCAGGTTGTAAAACCAGGTCAGCCTTCCATCCATGGGACTGTCATATTCCCCATCCATGCCAGGAGGAGAGAGCCCAGCTGACACCGAGCAGATAGGCTGGCCTGGCCTGGCCTGTAAAGGTGACTCAGCTCCCTCCTCAGGAGAGCCTCATTACAATATATTATCATGCTGCTCTGCCTGCTGTAAATGTTGCAGGACCACCAGGGACCCTCGTCCTCCGGCTCCCAGTCTGAAACATTGTCTGGAAATGCAGGGAGAGTTTAAACTGTAAATGCCAATGCCTGGCCCCAGACCACTGAGATATGGGGAGAGGGACACATCGCAGGAATAATATAGCTGATGTCTGGTGGCCTCAATGCATAATGTTCAAAGTTTTGACTGAAGTCTGGACACAAACTTTTCTCACAGATGACACTGACTGAACATGAAAAAAAATACATCAACATCATGAAAATATATGATTTTGTCATTGGTAGTGCTGAGCGATTAGTGCTTTTTGAGGTCAGTTTGCGTCGTGCCTAAGAACAGCCCGTAGCCATGGTCAATTGGCCATATACCACACCCCCTCGTGCTATATTGCTTAAACACACACACACTTTAAAAATATATATATTTTCCTTTATTACTGTCTAACCCTAGCACCCCTCCCCCAATTGGAGTAAACTAGTGAACAACAACCCTTAGGCCTGTATTTCCAGCTTATACATACTACATACATTTTATGGACACAGTCTATTTATTATTAGTTGTTATTAGTCTCAACCTTCAGCTCCATTCAACCCCTCCCATCTATCTCTTAACATAATCCATATTGGATTTCTATTTGCCATATACTTCTCAACTGATGTGATGTTTCACAAAAGTTCTGAACCTTTCTATTCTCATTGTTTCTACAGACTGTAAATATAAAAGTATTATTATATTATTGATCGATTGACTGACTTTTCAGATCACCCAGTAGTGCTATCTGCAGGGTTAGCTCCAGGTAAATATTGCAATTCTTCAGCCATTCCTGGACCTATGACCAAAAACAAGCTACATATGGATATTATTTAAAAAAAATTATCTAATGATTGTCTCTTTGCAGCAAAAATCTGCAGAGCTGGGAAGGTTGTATCCCCCATATAAATATCATTATATTGGTTGCAAGAATTTCGTATAATAATTTAAATGGTAAAATTCAAAGTTTTGAATCTGGCATCATTTTGCGTATCAGTTCATAAACCATGTGCCATGGTACGTCAAAAATCTCTTCCAAACTATTTTGCAATCTATACTGCACGACTGTCAATTTCTTGGTCCTTAATAAATTAAACTGGTATACTTTTTTTTATTTATCACAATTTTCTTTAACCAATGATGGTCTTTAATGCAGGGCTGACAGACAGGTGCCTTACTTTTTCCCCCTTCCACTTTCCTCTTCCATTTTTGCGGAAACGCTGCAAATAGTTGGTTGTAATTTTGGGTAGAGCAGACATTTCCAGATGTTTCTGTTAGCTGCATGTGTGACATAACTCCACCAGTCCTATTTATGATATCATTTATGACGATTATACCTTTTTTTCTTTTTACTTTAATAATATTTTTTAAATAAATTAATATATTTATAGTAACACACTGAAATACACTCTAGTTTATTGCCTGCACCTAGCAAATAGTTTTTTAAAAATGATTATTTGTAACGGCAAACCAGGCAGAATTAAACGGGCCTATTTATATAATGAATCATAGGAGGGCAGAAATTATTAAATATTAAAGCACTAGACCTCTCATTAAAGGCTTCAGTCATACAAAAGTTATACTGAAAGTAGTAAATTAGTAAAACTGGCTCATGTTCAATGGCCTTTTTCCTTTTATTCAGATTACAACCTCTCACTTTCCGTTATTTGAAAAGTAAATCATCTCAAATATTACTATTTTTAAAACAAACCATAGAAAGTTGGTTGCAATTTCAATATAATCCACCAGAAAAGACAGAACAAATAATACAACAAATATTGTGGTTAGTTTAACCATATTTGGGAGATGATTTACTTTTCAAATAACTGAAAGTGAGAGGTTGAAATCTGAATAAAAGGAAAAAGGCCATTCTTGAACATAGGGTGAGACATTCCAACCAATTTATTAGAGAACCAGTTTGGATTTCAGTATAACTTTTGTATGACTGAAGCCTTTAGTGAGAGGTCTAATGCTTTAATATTTAATCATTTCTGCCCTCCAAATTCATATTCATTATATAAATAGGCCCTTTTAATTCTGCCTGGCTTGCCGTTCCAAATCATTTAAAAAACTGTTTGCTAGGTGCAGGCAATAAACTATAGTGTATTTCAGTGTGTTACTATTCCATACTGTATTAGTATAGTAGTATATTTCAGTATTATTATTCCATACTGTATTACTATAGTGTATTTCTATTCTATACTGTATTCCTATAGTGTATTTCTATTCCATACTGTATTACTATAGTAGTATAGTTCAGTAGTATTATTCCATACTGTATTCCTATAGTGTATTTCTATTCCATACTGTATTTCTATAGTGTATTTTTATTCCATGCTGTATTACTAGTGTATTTCTATTCCATACTGTATTCCTAGTGTATTTCTATTCCATGCTGTATTACTATAGTGTATTTCTATTCCATACTGTATTCCTATAGTGTATTTCTATTCCATACTGTAATCCTATAGTGTATTTCTATTCCATACTGTAATCCTATAGTGTATTTCTATTCCATACTGTATTCCTAGTGTATTTCTATTCCATACTGTAGGCAATAAACTATAGTGTATTTCAGTGTGTTACTATTCCATACTGTTCCATACTGTATTACTATAGTAGTATATTTCAGTGTTACTCAGTGTTACTATTCCATATTGTATTACTATAGTGTATTTCTATTCCATACTGTATTCCTAGTGTATTTATATTCCATACTGTATTCCTAGTGTATTTCTATTCCATACTGTATTACTATAGTAGTATATTTCAGTGTTACTATTCCATATTGTATTACTATAGTGTATTTCTATTCCATACTGTATTACTATATTGTATTTCTATTCCAGACTGTATTACTATAGTAGTATATTTCAGTGTTACCATTCCATATTGTATTACTATAGTGTATTTCTATTCCATAATGTATTACTATAGTGTATTTCTATTCCATACTGTAATCCTATAGTGTATTTCTATTCCATACTGTATTCCTAGCGTATTTCTATTCCATACTGTATTACTATAGTAGTATATTTCAGTGTGTTACTATTCCATATTGTATTACTATAGTGTATTTCTATTCCATACTGTATTACTATAGTAGTATATTTCAGTGTTACTCCAGCTAGGCCAGACTATACGTGTAGGTGGCCAGTTTGTTTACCATCTTGGCCATGTGTGAGGTGACAGGCTTCATGGCCTCCACAGAGTGAATGGTGATGGTGCTGGCCTGCTCGATGCTCAGCTGACGGCTGAACCTCTCCTGCAGCTCCTCCAGGCTGAAGGCCATCTTGGGGTATTTAGCATCTGCCCTCTGAAACACACAGACAGAGCAGAGGATAAGGGGGGGGGGCATAAACAGACTGGGATCTCCAGGGAGAGACTATTACCTTGCATCATAGGAGAGACTCACTAGAAGGGAGCCTACATTAAACCTAAAGTCTATTATTAGACTTAATAGTTCTGGTACATCAATGTTTCCTTGTGGAGAATACACACATTGCTTTGATACATTTTGGAATGTGTATGTGTGTGTGTGAGAGAGTGTGTGTGTGTGTGTACAATCCTGGCCAAAGAGAGGGTGTGTGTGTGTGTGTGTGTGTGTGTGTGTGTGTGCTGAATAATGAGGGACTGTGTTGATGGGTAGGGTTTTGTCAGGTCAGGGTGCTGAGTCTTACCCAGCCTTTTATCACTAGACGCTCAGCTCCACAAGACTATAAAGCAAAACAAATGGCTCATTATGCTCGGTGTTAAAACGTGTAGTCATGTCCTGTGTGCACCATCAAATTGTATTACTGTGAGCTGGAACCTTGACCGATCGGCATTTCATTTCCGAGATCAAAGTGAAAATCTAACTACAGTATACGTCTTTACATAGGAGTGTGGATATTGCTAACACCTAGAATTGGATGGTAACACATTTAACGTCAATGTAGTTCTCTCTGTGTGTGTGTGTGGTGTGTACTTATATTTGTCCTACTTCACACATGTACAAGTGGGTGTTAATACACGCGTGTGAATTGGAAATGTGTTTTTTGCATATCCCACTCTCCCTGAGACACCCTCGGAGAGCGGGGACACAGACAGGGTCTGCCATTCAATGGCGACCCTGGAGCAATTATGATTAAGTGCCTTGCTCAATAGCACAAACAGATTTTTCACCTTGTCGGCTCAGGGATTTGAACCAGCGACCTTTTGCCCACTGGCCCAACAGGGTGGGTGTGTATAGTGCTTGGAGTGATGGCACAAAATGGACTAAGGCCCATGCCATCATTCCCCCTGTGCCTGCAGTCACCTGACAGAGACAAATACGGAGGAAACGAGGGCACAAACTAATGCAAACCAAACTCACAAAGCCTTAATTTAACAGCCAGTAGATATGCAAATTACCTTCCATCCCATCACCCTCCCTGTGGCTAATTAAAAAATAACTATGCTTATATCGTTATGTGCTGCTGCTTTAAGCTTAACCAGCACCAAAGGTATGGAAGCCACCCAATTAAAAAACCCATATACACTCATTATATAAATACAGAGCTGGCTAAGTGGTCCAGCAGGAAGGGTACTGAGTAGGCCTACATACTGAGAGGTCCGGTGTGCTTATACATGTTGTCATTTATTATTGAAAGAGGACGTCAGTGGCCTGTGCAAGGACAACTGGGTATTATCAGAAAACACATTACATAGGGGTTGATGCTTTATTAACCCAGGAGACAAACACTAAATCTGTCCTCAAGAGAAGAGACTGCACGCTATTGGACCGCAGCCAAAACAAAGCTAAAGGTTACCCGGGAGATAAATCACTTGGACATTGGCTCTGCTGCACTACATCATGGCAAAATACTACCTTCTCTGTGGAGTAGATGGGCTCTTAATCTTTTTTTTTAAGAGCAAGCTTTGCTGCTGAGAAACAACAGGATATATACTGACGTATATAGACACATCTCTGTGTAGGTCTCAGACATTGTGTTTCAGCTTGACTATGGCAGTTCATGCTGGGCCAAGAGAGGGGACTGAATAATAAGCATTTGTTCATGTGTATTGTTGTTTGCGTGAGAAGAAGTGAGTCAGATGCTTGTTGCTGCCCAGGGGCTGTGAGATTGTCCAGAGAGGGAGCAGTGTCATGCGATGCCCGGCTTTCAGCATAGGCTGGAATGGGACAACTACCACGCCTCTCCCACTGTCTTTCTCTTCCTCCTCCTCACTGTCTGTTTTCAAGGGCCCCTGGCAAAGACTTATCTGTCAGCTAAGCCACAGCCCAGGGCAGGAGAGGGAATCAAAATGAATGACCACTAAGAAGGCTGTGTGCTTTATAAGAATAAAAACACAAAATCTTCAATGACAATGTCTAAATAGTAGACCAAACTGCATTTGCTAAAACTTCATACATATTCCAAATAGTACATTACACAAATAATATTTTAACGAGCTTATGCCGACAGTAATTAAGACTACTCATGAGACAGTGTTATGAAACCTTGGCACTGAGTAAACAACAACGCTCTCTCTCTCTCTCTCTCTCTCACTCTCAGCCAGTACTCAATTATGAAAGCAGAAGCAGATTGTAAATGTTGCAGACCTCTGGTGTTTGCAATGCACCTTAGCCTATTCCCAATTTAGTACACTACTTTCGACCAGAGCCCCAAGGCCCTGGTCAAAAGTAGTGCACTATACAGTGAATAGGATGCCACTTGGTACGTATAGCCTACAGTTGAAGTCGGAAGTTTACATATACCTTCGCCAAATACTTTTAAAAACTCAGTTTTTCACAATTCCCAACATTTAATCCTCGTAAAAAATCCCCTGTTTTAGGTCAGTTAAGATCACCACTTTATTTTACGAATGTAAAATGTCAGAATAATAGTATAGAGAAGGATTTATTTCAGCGTCTATTTCTTTCATCACATTCCCAGTGGGTCAGATGTTTACATACACTCAATTAGTATTTTGTAGCATTGCCTTTAAATTGATTAACTTGGTTCAAACGTTTCAGGTAGCCTTCATCAAGCTTACCACAATAAGTTGGTTGAATTTTGGCCTATTCCTCCTGACAGAGCTGGTGTAACTGAGTCAGGTTTGTAGGCCTCCTTGATCGCACACGCTTTTTCAGTTCTGCCCACAAATTTTCAAAAGGATGAGGTCAGGGCTTTGTGATGGCCACACCAATACCTTGACTTTGTTGTCCTTTAGCCATAACTTTGGAAGTATGCTCGGGGTCATTGTCCATTTGGAAGACGCATTTGCGAACAAGCTTTAACCTTCTGACTGATGTATTGAGATGTTGCTTCAACATAATTTCCCTTCATCATGATGCCATCTATTTTGTGAAGTGCACCAGTCCCTCATGCAGAAAAGCACCACCACAACATGATGCTGCCACCCCCGTGCTTCAAGGTTGGGATGATATTCTTCGGCTTGCGAGCCTCCCCCTTTTTCCTCCAAACATAACAATGGTCATTATGGTCAAACAGTTCGAATTTTGTTTCAGCAGACTAGAGGACATTTCTACAAAAAGTACAATCTTTGTTCCCATGTGCAGTTGCAAACCGTAGTCTGGCTTTTTTATGGTGGTTTTGGAGCAGTGGCCTCTTCCTTGCTGAGCTGCCTTTCAGGTTGTCGATTTTGGACTCGTTTTACTGTGGATATAGATACTTTTCTACCGGTTTCCTCCAGCATCTTCACAAGGTCCTTTGCTGTTGTTCTGGGATTGATTTGCACTTTTCTGTCTCTAGGAGACAGAATGCACCTCCTTCCTAAGTGGTATGAAGGCTTCGTGGTCCCATGGTGTTTATACTTGCGTACTATTGTCTGTACAGATGAACTGGTACCTTCAGGCGTTTGGAAATTGCTCCCAAGGATGAACCAGTACAGGTCTACAATTGGCTGATTTATTTTGATTTTCCCATGATGTCAAGCAAAGAGGCACTGAGTTTGAAGGTAGGCCTTGAAATACATCTACAGGTACACCTCCAATTGACTCAAATGATGGCAATTAGTCGATCAGAAGCTTCTAAAGCCATGACATCATTTTCTGGAATATTCCAAGGTGTTTAAAGGCACAGTCAACTTAGTGTATATAAACTTCTGACCCACTGGAAATGTGATACAGTGAATTATAATCTGTCTGTAAACAATTGTTGGAAAGATTACTTGTGTCATGCACAATGTAATGTCCTAACCGACTTACCAAAATATAGTTTGTTTCCAAGAAATTTGTGGATTGGTTGAAAAACAAGTTTTAATGACTCCAACCTAAGTGTATGTGTAAAGTGTAAACTTCTGATTTCAACTGTATGTCGTTTAACCTGTTTTACATGTAGTCAGCTGCACAGTGTTCTGTTGACCTTTTCTGGATATGATAGATAATATGCTCTCCTGGTACACCCTACCCAGCCCTGTTAGTTACACAGGAAGTAGGTTTACTTTTTTTTTTTTTTATCAGTCTTCCTTAAAAAAGAAAAGGTTGGATGTGTGACTATTCAAAAATGATTCAACAGCAGTAGACAAGATTGTTCTGGCTCTGAGGCGTAGAATGCCCTACTGTTGTGTCAAATGGACAACGCACCAATCCTTTCCCACCTGGCATGGTATAATTTGATACAGAATATTTTCTTAATTTATAGACCAATGAAATGCTGATACATTTTAATGACAGTCAATTTCATACGAATCGCATAGCTGTCTCTCTCCCTCATACTTTCCTTGTCAATTCATTATCATATAGCGTACTTTCGGAAAGCCTAAGGTAGGCCTAGATTTTTTCATAAGTTTTAAGGAAAGGATAAATATTTGCTTGTGTCTGACATACGCTGGTTGCTTTGATTGACGGGTCCTTTTACGGGGGTATGCGTGTGTGGGTTCGCTGATTCTATCTACAGGCCTATACACTACAGGTCAAAAGTTTTAGAACAGCTACTTTTTCTTTATTTTGACTATTTTCTACATTGTGTAATAATAGTGAAGACATCAAAACTATGAAATAACACATATGGAATCATGTAGTAACCAAAAAAGTGTTCAACAAATCAAAATATATTTTATATTTGAGATTCTTCAAATAGCCACCCTTTGCCTTGATGACAGCTTTGCACACTCTTGGCATTCTCTCAACCAGCTTCATGAGGAAGTCACCTGGAATGCATCTCAAATAACAGGTGTGCCTTCTTAAAAGTTAACTTGTGGAATTGTTTTCCTTCTTAATGCAATTCAGCCAATCAGTTGTGTTGTGACAAGGTAGGGGGGTATACAGAAGATAGCCCTATTTGGTAAAATACCAAGTCCATATTATGGCAAGAACAGCTCAAATATGCAAAGAGAAACGACAGTTCATCATTATTTTAAGACATGAAGGTCAGTCAATACGAAACATTACAAGAACTTTGAAAGTTTCCTCAAGTGCAGTTGCAAAACCTATCAAGCGCTATGATGAAACTGGCTCTCATGAGGACCGTCACAGGAGTGGAAGACCCAGAGTTACCTCTGCTGCAAAGGATAAGTTCATTAGAGTTACCAGCCTCAGAAATTGCAGCCCAAATAAATGCTTTACAGAGTTCAAGTAACAGACACATCTCAACATCAACTGTTCAGAGTAGACTGCGTGAATCAGGCCTTCATGGTCAAATTGATGCAAAGAAATCACTATTAAAAGGACACCAATAATAAGAAGAGACTTGATTGGGCCAAGAAACATGAGCAATGGACATTAGACCGGTGGAAATTTGTCATTTGTTCTGGAGTCCAAATTTTAGATTTTTGGTTCCAACCGCCGTGTCTTTGTGAGACGCGGTGTGGGTGAATGGATGATCTCTGCATGTATGATTCCCACCGTAAAGCATGGAGGAGGAGCTGTTATGGTGTGGGGGTGCTTTGCTGGTAACACGGTCTGTGATTTATTTAGAATTCAAGGCATACTTAACCAGCATGGCTACCACAGCATTCTGTAGCGATACGCTATCCTATCTGGTTTGGGCTTAGTGGGACTATCATTTGTTTTTCAACAGGACAATTAACCAACACACCTCCAGGCGGTGTAAGGGCTATTTTACCAAGGAGAGTGATGGAGTGCTGCATCAGATGACCTGGCCTCCACAATCACCCGACCTCAACCAAATTGAGATGGTTTGGGATGAGTCAAACCACAGAGTGAAGGAAAAGCAGCCAACAAGTGCTCAGCATATGTGGGAACTCATTGAAGACTGTTGGAAAATAATTCCAGGTGACGCTGGTTGAGAGAATGCCAAGTGTGCAAAGCTGTCATCAAGGCAAAGGGTGTTTAACACTTTTTTGGTTACTACGTTATTCCATATGTGTTATTTCATAGTTTTGATGGCTTCACTAGTATTCTAGAATGTAGAAAATAGTCAAAATAAAGAACATCCCTTGAATGAGGAGGTGTTCTAAAACTTTTGACCAGGGTAGTGTAAGTCCATTCAGAATGTTTCCTGAAGTAGCCTGTCTGGACTCCAACTCTTTAATAAGAATCAAACACTCCTGTCATGATTTAATCTCGTAAAAAGGCCCCTTTTCAGTCACTTACGCTACATAATTTCTCTCATTATGGCATCTTCTCTGCGGAACATATGCCAAGGCCACTGCCATTGAATGACCAGCAGGGTTTGTGACGTTACGCAAATATTTAGGGAAATTTTAAAGAAACCATCGGACTTCATGTGAATGGAGTTGTGCGTCAAAAGAGGATCTGTGTTTTTTTCATTAAAGCCAACAGACAAGGGCAAGATGGGCATATAGCTTTATTTTGACTCCGTATATGAAAAATGCGACAGCTCCTTTCCAACCTGCCATTTCTTATTTAATAGATTCATATTTATAAGTAATAAACTGAATAACAATAATGAAATGCCATGATAATAACGAAGTGTAATGGCTTGTTTCAAAAAGGTTATATTAAGAAGTATATGCATGTAATCAAGTGTACAAAGAATTGTGAAGTCCTCTTTTTACATAGGGCCTTACAGACCTAAGACAAACAGTAACATACATTTAAACAAAATGGACACATTGAGAAAAAAAAATGTGAAACTGGAAAGAAAAGGAAAAATCAGCAACAAAGTATAATGCAATAGTGAAATTCCACATTTCTTTTGAGTCTGATAGCCTATGTGTTAAATTGTGTCAATACAAAAATTTTACAATCCTCTCCAATCAGAGATTTCTTCATTTGTATACTAGACTAATATTTAGCGGAAATAACTTAAATAAAAATAATGAAATGCTACTGATAATAACTAAGTGTAACTGTAATAGTGACGTTGCAGAGAAAATCCATGGTTATGTTGGTGACCGTGTACATTTGCCTAGGGAATTACTGTAACATCAAATTCCAAGACCGTCAGAGACCTAACAGGGAGAGAAGCCAGGCATATCATTACTGGCATGGCACCCTGCAATATGTCAGCCTGACAAATAATGTAAGTAGGGTTGGGATTTGCCAGGGACCTCACAATACCATATCATCTCAATACTTGGGTGCCTTTAGGATATGTATTGCGATTCTATATGTATTGCGATTCTATATGTATTGCAATTCTATATGTATTGCGATTCTATATGTATTGCGATTCTATATGTATTGCAATTCTATATGTATTGCAATTCTATATGTATTGCAATCCTATATGTATTGCGATTCTATATGTATTGCGATTCTATATGTATTGCGATTCTATATGTATTACGATTCTATATGTATTGCGATTCTATATGTATTGCGATTCTATATGTATTGCGATTCTATATGTATTGCGATTCGATACTGTGATCAAAGCTCCAAACAAGAGGGAGCGAAGATAAAAGGTAAGGAAATAGGCATGGAAGGCATAGAAATAGAAGTGCTGAAAGCAAATTGGCTGTCTATTTAAAAAGATAATGGAGAACAAGCTATGAAGGAAAATACTGGAGTTTTGGTGCAGGTACAGCCAAAAAGCACAAAAATAATATTGCAATATTGTCAAAACAATACGATTGTCAAAAATAATATCCCGATATGTAGCTATATCGATTTTTTTCTCCAGTCACAAAATCTAAGAGAATGAACGTGGGCCAGCACAGCTAAAAACACAACTGTGTACTGTACTGGCTGGAAATGAATCGTGTGAGGAAGCACAGCACAGCAGCACACCCATATAGAGAGCAGCGTTTTGCCAGCACGTCTAAAAATGGATATCATGATACATGTCTGAAAGGAGGAGTGACAATCATATCATTCTGCTGCTAGTGCTAGGGTCTCCTGGCTGGCATATTCCTCATTCACACTGCTGCTCCAACTCTACAGTCAGCCCAACTAAACACATATTTAACACCCACTTCATCACTACTCCTAGAACCCTACTTTGTCAGTTGTTGTTTTTCTATGATGATGTCATCATCAATAAATTCATCAAGCTTTCTCTGTTCCCGAATATTGTTTTCCTTTGCTCTACCAACAGACTGTATGTAGGACAACAACATGAGGTCTAAAAAGAAGTGTACACTATGTTCAAAAATACATGTAGCTAATGCACCATGATTTCATAGAGCTTGTTATAGGACATAAAAACACGACCTAGTCCAACCACTGCTTTCAGAGAGGGCTCCAGGCATGGACTGAGAAGAAGCATGTTATGTGTCAGACAGCAAGGCAGTTGGCCAAAGAGACATTTCTGTCTCCAACAATGGAAGTAGTGTTCTATTCTGTCATTCTAGTCCAGTCTACTTACTCTAGATGTGATAATTATTCTATTTGACTCTTTTCTACTCTCCTCGTGGCTTGAGGCGTCTACTCTCCTCGTGGCTTGAGGCGTCTACTCTCCTCGTGGCTTGAGGCGTCTACTCTCCTCGTGGCTTGAGGCGTCTACTCTCCTCGTGGCTTGAGGCGTCTAGTCTACTCGTGGCTTGAGGCGTCTACTCTCCTCGTGGCTTGAGGCGTCTACTCTCCTCGTGGCTTGAGGCGTCTAGTCTACTCGTGGCTTGAGGCGTCTACTCTACTCTTGGCTTGAGGCGTCTACTCTACTCTTGGCTTGAGGCGTCTACTCTACTCTTGGCTTGAGGTGTCTACTCTACTCTTGGCTTGAGGTGTCTACTCTACTCTTGGCTTGAGGTGTCTACTCTACTCTTGGCTTGAGGTGTCTACTCTACTCTTGGCTTGAGGTGTCTACTCTACTTTACTCATGGTTAGCGGTCAACTTGTGTCCTACCTCTATGTAGAAGTCTTTGACTAGTGGTGAGGAGCAGGTTTGCAGGATAGTGTTGATGCTGGACTGGAAGTCTGGTTGCACGGTGTGGATGGCTCTGAGCACCATGTCCCTCTCGTCCTGCCTGAACACACAGTGACTGAACAGCTCGTCCACAGGCAGGCCATCCTCCTCCATCTGACGCAAGACCCTGAGGACAGACCAGGAAACACAATGGGTTGAGTTAGAAAATACACATTATTCCCTAAAAAGCAGAATTTTGCCATAAATATCCAGGCCTACGTCCAGATGACAAGTGCCTTGGGGTAAAGGCAACGGATCGATTACAAGTGTTGATCACCATCTTTAGGTAATATGTTATTTGCTTGAAGTTCAAAGTTAGGAATGCACATTTATCAGTGTAAAATCATAGAAGTCAATATTTTGACCTTAGTCTTCATAAGGTGTGGCCAAGTGTCTCATACACAGTGTACAAAACATTAAGAAGACGTTCCTAATATTGAGTTGCACCCTCTTTTGCCCTCAGAACAGCCTCAATTTGTTGGGGCAAGGACTCTACAAAGTGTCGAAAGCGTTCCACCGATGCCTTATAATTGCAGTCGCTGTACTCATAATATACAGGAGAATGATCGCCTTATGATGAGGATAGCCGTGCTGCAAGCCCAGCTTCAGACGCAATCGTTAGTCAAGGGTAAATAAAGTGTAGGAAAGTATGAAACAGTGTCTGTGCCACCAATAAATACAGATAGTAGTATAAATCCCCTGGGACAGTCCCCGCAGCCGGACTATTTTCTCATGGCTTCTGGAAGGAAATGCTGTAGGAATGTTCAACCGGTGTCACTCATTCAGACGACAGAAACATTTTACCGGTTTTCCCCAAGTCGGATTCAGAGGTTGAGCCTTCCCTGGTCTATTCTCCACCCGTTACAGGGTCTGAGATGCCGAAGCCTCCCACCATTAGCTCTGACAAATTGAAAACCCAAGTCATTGGTGACTCCATTACCCACAATATTAGACTTAAAAAGAACAATCCAGCGATTATACACTGTTTACCAGGGGGCAGGGTTACCGACGTTAAGGCTAATCTGAAGATAGTGCTGGCTAAGGTTAAAACTGGCGAGTGTAGAGAGTATAGGGATATTATTATCCATGTTGGCACCAAAGATGTTAGGATGAAACAGTCAGAGGTCACCAAGTGCAAAGCAGCTAGAAAAGCAGCTAGAAAGATGTGTCGGCATCGAGTAATTGTCTCTGGACCCCTCCCAGTTAGGGGGAGTGATGAGCTCTACAGCAGAGTCTCACAACTCAATCAAATCCAATTTCATTGGTCACATACACATGGTTAACAGATGTTAATGCGAGTGCAGTGAAATGCTTGTGCTTCTAGTTCCGACCATGCAGTAATATTTAACAAGTAATCTAATAATTTCACAACAACTACCTTATACACACAAGTGTAAGGAATGAATAAGAATATGTACATATAAATATATGGACGAGCGATGGCTGTGTGACATAGGCTAGAAGCAGTAGATGGTATAGAGTACAGTAGATACATATGAGATGAGTAATGTAGGGTACGTAAACATTGTGTAAAGTAGCATTGTTTAAAGTGAATAGTGATACATTTGTTACCTTCAATTTTTTATTATTAAAGTGGCTAGAGATTTGAGTCAGTATGTTGGCAGCAGCCACTCAATGTTAGTGATGGCTGTTTAACAGTTCGAGACTGAAAAACAGCTTCTGTCCCAACTTTGATGCACCTGTACTGACCTCACCTTCTGGATGATAGCGGGGTGAACAGGCAGTGGCTCGGGAGGTTGTTGTCCTTGATTATCTTTTTAGCCTTTCTGTGACATCGGGTGCTGTAGGGCAGGTAGTTTTCCCCTAGTGATGATGCGTGCAGACCTCACTACCCTCTGGAGAGGCTTACGGTTGTGGGCGGAACAGTTGCCGTACCAGGCGGGGATACAGCCTGACAGGATACTCTCGATTGTTCATCTGTTTGTGAGTGTTTTCGGTGACCAGAAATATTTCTTCAGCCTCCTGAGGATGAAGAAGCGCTTTTGCACCTTCTTCACCACGCTGTCTGTGTGAGTGGACCATTTCAGTTTGTACGTGATGAGTACGCCGAGGAACTTAAAACTTTCTCCACTACTGTCCCGTCGATGTGGACAGGGGGGTGCTCCCTCTGTTGTTTCCTGAAGTCCACAATCATCTCCTTTGTTTTGATGATGTTGAGTGTGAGATTTTCCTGACACCACACTCCGAGGGCCCTCACCTCCTCCCTGTAGGCTGTCTCGTTGTTGTTGGTAATCAAGCCTACGACTATAGTGTCGTTTGCAAACTTGATGATTGTGTTGGAGGCGTGCATGGCCACGCAGTCATGGGTGAACAGGGAGTACAGGAGAGGGCTGAGAACGCACCCTTGTGGGGCCCCAGTGTTGAGGATCAGCAGGGTGGAGATGTTTCCTACCCTCACCACCTAGGGGCGGCCTGTCAGAAAATCCAGGACCCAGTTGCACAGGGCGGGGTCGAGACCCAGGGTCTCGAGCTTAATGATGAGTTTGGAGGGTACTATGGTGTTAAATGCTGAGCTTAATCGATGAACAGCATTCTTACATAGGTATCCTCTTGTCCAGATGGGTTAGGGCAGTGTGCAGTGGGATTGCTTGGTATGTGGACCTATTGGGGCGGTAAGCAAATTGGAGTGGGTCTAGGGTGTCAGGTAGGGTGGAGGTGATATGATCCTTGACTAGTCTCTCAAAGCACTTCATGATGATGGAAGTGAGTGCTACGGGGCGATAGTTGTTTAGCTCAGTTACCTTAGCTTTCTTGGGAACAGGAATAATGGTGGCCCTCTTGAAGCATGTGGGAACAGCAGACTGGAATAGGGATTGATTGAATAAACACACCAGCCAGCTGGTCTGCGCATG
The DNA here is from genome assembly GCF_002021735.2 of Oncorhynchus kisutch. Lineage (NCBI taxonomy): Eukaryota > Metazoa > Chordata > Actinopteri > Salmoniformes > Salmonidae > Oncorhynchus > Oncorhynchus kisutch. Next base: position 36,850,060 of record NC_034186.2, on the reverse strand, counting down.
CTCTGAGGACGCGGCTAGGGATGCCGTCTGGGCCTGCAGCCTTGCGAGGGTTAACATGTTTAAATGTTTTACTCACGTTGGCCGCAGTGAAGGATAGCCTGCAGGTTTTGGTAGCGGACCATGTCAGTGGCACTGTACTGTCCTCAAAGCGAGCAAAGAAGTTGTTTAATCTGTCTGGGAGCAATATGTTGGTGTCTGCGACGGGACTGGTTTTCTTTTTGTAATCTGTGATTGACTGTAGACCCTGCCACATACGTCTCGTGTCTGACCCGTTGAGCCATATACTGACGCTTAGCTTGTTTGATTGCCTTGGATCGCGCTTTCAGTTTTGCACGAATGCTGCCATCAATCCAGTTTCTGGTTGGGGAAGGTTTTAATAGCCGCAGTGGATAAAACATCACTGATGCACTTGCTAATAAACTTGTTCACTGAATCATTTCAATCACTGGTTGAAAACTGTTTTCTGCCCCTCCCAAGATAGAATTTGTAGATAATTGGCCCTCTTTCTGGGACTCACCCACAAACAGGACCAAGCCTGGCCTGCAGCTGAGGAGTGACGGACTCCATCCTAGCTGGAGGGTTGCTCTCATCTTATCTATGAACATAGACAGGGCTCTAACTCCTCTAGCTTCACAATGAGATAGCCAGCTTAGTGGAGTCTGCCACTAGCACAGTCAGTGTAGTCAGCTCAGCTATCCCTATTGAGACCGTGTCTGTGCCTCGATCTAGGTTGGGCAAAACTAAACATGGCGGTGTTCGCTCTAACGATCTCACTGGAACAAAGACCTCCTCCATTCCTGTCATTATTGAAAGAGATTGTGATCTCACATTCCAAGGTAGTTATAGTCAATTAACTAATCACTGATCATAATCTTTATGTGATTGGCCTGACTGAAACATGGCTTAAGCCTTATTAATTTAATGTGTTAAATGAGTTACACTAGTGAACTTCTCCTGGTTACACTAGTGACCATATCCCCCATGCATCCCACAAAGGCGGAGGTGTTGGTAACATTTACGATACCAAATATCAATTTACACGGTTCCCTGAATTCCTATCGGACCCTGTAGTCATGGCAAATAAGATACACATTTTTTGTGACTTTAATATTCACAAGGAAAAGTCCACAGACCCACTCCAAAAGGCTTTCAGAGCCATCATCGATTCAGTGGGTTTTGTCCAACATGTCTCCGGACCTACTCACTGCCACAGTCCTACTCTGGACCTAGTTTTGTCCCGTGGAATAAATATTGTGGATCTTAATGTTTTTCCTCATAATCCTGGACTATCGGGACACCATTTTATTACGCTTGCAATCGCAACAAATAATCTGCTCAGACCCCAACCAAGGATTATCAAAAGCCGTGCTATAAATTCCTATAAGATTCCCTTCCAGACTCCCTCCACCTACCCAAGGACGTCAGAGCATAAAAATCAGTTAACCACCTGAGGAACTAAATTTAACCTTGCGTAATACCCTAGATGCAGTCGCACCCCTAAAAACAAAAAACATTTGTCATAAGAAACTAGCTCCCTGGTAAACAGAGAATATCCGAGCCCTGAAACAAGCTTCCAAAAAGTTGGACCGGAAATGGTGCTACACCAAACTGGAAGTCAGTACCGTTGGAAAGACAGTACCGTGCAGTATCGAAGAGCCCCCACTGCTGCTTGATCATCCTTTTTTCCAATTTAATTGAGACGAATAAGAACAATCCCCTCAAAATTTGATACTGTCGCAAAGCTAACTAAAAAGCAGCATTCCCCAAGAGAGGACTCCTTTTTAACATGTGCATATTTCTCCAAAGCTCAGTTGTCCTGAGTCTGCAAAACACTGCCAGGACCAAGGGAGACACAGGTTTTTTAATAGTAGATCTCTTGAAATATTGATGAAAATAGTCATGGCCTCTAAACCCTCAAGCCGCATACTGGACCCTATTCCAACTAGAGTACTGAAAGAGCTGCTTCCTGTGCATGGCCCTCCTATGTTGAACATAATAAACGCCTCCCTATCCACCAGATATGTACCAAACTCACTAAAAGCGGCAGTAATAAAGCCTCTTGAAAAAGCAAAACCTTGACCCAAAAAATATAAAAAACTAAATCGGCCTATATCGAATCTCCCATTCCTCTAAAAATAATTTGAAAAAGCTGTTGCGCAGCAACTCACTGCCTTCCTGAAGACAAACAATGTATACGAAACGCTTCAGTCTGGTTTTAGACCCCATGATAGCACTGAGGCTGCACTCGTGAAGGTGGTAAATTACCTTTTAATGGTGTCAGACCAAGGCTCTGCATCTGTCCTCGTGCTCCTAGACCTTGGTGATACTTTTGATACAATCAATCACCACATTCTTTTGGAGAGATTGGAAACCCAAATTGGTCTACACGGACAAGTTCTGGCCTGGTTTAGATCATATCTGTCGGAAAGATATCAGTTCCTCTCTGTGGATGGTTTGTCCGGTGTTCCTCAAGGTTCCGTTTTAGGACCACTATTGTTTTCACTATATATTTTTACCTCTTGGTGATGTCAATCGGAAACATAATGTTAACTTTCACTGCTATGCGGATGACACACAGCTGTACATTTCAATGAAACATGGCGAAGCCCCAAATTTGCCCTCCCTGGAAGCCTGTGTTTCAGACATAAGGAAGTGGATGGCGGAAAATGTTTCACTTTTAAACTCGGACAAAACAGAAATGCTAGTTCTAGGTCACAAGAAACAAAGGGATCTTCTGTTGGATCGGACAATTCATCTTGATGGTTGTACAGTCGTATCAAATAAAACTGAAGGACCTCAGTGTTACTCTCGACCCGGATCTCTCTTTTGACGAATATATCAAGACTGTTTCAAGGACAGCTACGTAACATTGCAAAAATCTGAAACTTTCCAAAAATGGATGCAGAAAAATGAATCCATGCTTTTGTCACTTCTAGATTAGAAAACTGCAATGCTCTACTTTCTGGCTACCCGGATAAAGCACAAAATAAACTTCAGTTTGTGCGAAACACGGCTGCTAGAATCTTGACTAGAACCAAAAAATGTGATGATATTACTCCAGTGCTAGCCTCTTTACACTAGCTTCCTTTTAAGGCTAGGGCTGATTTCAAGATTTTACTGCTAACCAACATAGCATTACATGGGCTTGCTCTTACCCATCTTTCCAATTTATTCCTGCCATACATACCTACATGTACGCTACGGTCACAAGACGCAGGCCTCCTTATTGTCCATAGAAGTTTTAAGCAAACAGCTGGAAGCAGGGCTTTCTCGTATAAAGCTCAATTTTTATGGAATGGTCTGCCTATCCATGTGAGAGACGCAGACTTGGTCTCGACCTTTAACTTGAGTGTAGGGGGCAGTATTTTCATGTTTGGATGAAAAACGTAACCAAATGAAACTGCCTATTTCTCAGGCCCAGAATCTAGAATATGCATATAATTGTCAGATTAGGATAGAAAACACTCTAAAGTTTCCAAAACTGTCAATATTGTCTGAGTATAACAGAACTGATATTGCAGGCGAAAACCTGAGGAAAATCCAACCAGGAAGTGCTGTTTTTCCTGAAAGCTCTCTGTTCCATTGCATGCCTTCCCTCCATTTAAAGGGATATCAACCAGAATCCTTTCCTATGGCTTCTACATGGTGTGAACAGTCTTTAGACATAGTTTCAGGCTTTTATTCTGAAAAAATAGCGAGAAACATCACATCGCGTCAGTGGATGGCTGCCAGCAGCGTTTAGCATGCGCCAACAGAGTGGAGCAGACATTTTCTCTCTCTCTCCTATTGAAGAAGCTACGGTCCGGTTGAAATATTATCGATTATATATTGTAAAAACAACCTGAGGGTTGATTATAAAAAGTGTTTGACATGTTTATACTAACTTTACGGATACTATTTGGAATTTTCGTCTGCCCCGTCGTGACCGCTCGAGCCTGTGGATTTCTGAACATAACGCACCAACCAAATGGAGGTATTTTGGATTTTAAATCATCTTTATGGAACAAAAGGAACATTTATTGTGTAACTGGGAGTCTCGTGAGTGCAAACATCCAAAGATCATCAAAGGTAAGCGATTCATTTTTATTGCTTTTCTGACTTTCGTGACCAATCTACTTTGCTGCTAGCTGTTTGTAATGTTTTGTCTGCTGAGAGAGATGTCCTTACATAAACGCTTGGTATGCTTTCGCCGAAAAGCTTTTTTGAAATCTGACACACCAGGTGAATTAACAACAAGCTAAGCTGTGTTTTGCTATATTGCCCTTGTGATTTCATGAAAATTAATAATTTTTAGCAATTCAGCGGATGTTTACGAAAATGTTCCCGCTAATGGGATGGGTGCGTCAAGAAGTTAAGTCTTTATTGAAGACTCATCTCTTCAGTAGGTCCTATGATTGAGTGTAGTCTGTCCCAGGGGTGTCAAGGTGAAAGGAAAGGCACTGGAGCGACGAACCACCATTGCTGTGTCTGCCTGGCCGGTTCCCCTCTCGCCACTGGGATTCTCTGCCTCTAACCCTATTACAGGGCTGAGTCAATGGCTTACTGGTGCTCTTCCATGCAGTCGCTAGGAGGGGTGCATCACTTGAGTGGGTTGAGTCACTGACGTGATCTTTCTGTCCGGGTTGGCGCCCCCCTCGTGTTCGTGCCATGGGGGAGATCTTCGTGGGCTATACTCAGCCTTGTCTCAGGGTAGTAAGTTGGTCGTTTGAAGATATCCCTCTAGTGGTGAGGGGGCTGTTCTTTAGCAAATTGGGTGGGGTTTTATCCTGCCTGGTTGGCCCTGTCCGGGGATTTCGTCAGATGGGGCCACAGTGTCTCCCGACCCCTCCTGCCTCCAGTATTTATGCGTCAAGGGGCTAGGATCAGTCAGTAATATCTGGAGAATTTCTCCTGTCTTATCCGGTGTACTGTGTGAATTTAAGTATTCTCTCCCACTCTCCCCGGACCTGATCCCTAGGACCATGCCTCAGGGCTACGTGGCCTGATGACTCTTGCCTGTCCCCAGTCAACCTGGTAGTGCTGCTGATCTAGTTTCAACTGTTCTGCCTGCGGCTATGGAACCCTGATCTGTTCACCGGACGGGCTACCTTGTCCTGGACCTGCTGTTTTCAACTCTCTCTCTTTCTACCGCAGCTGCTGTCTCCAACTCTGAATGACCAGCTATGAAAAGCCAACTGACATTTACTCCTGAGGTGCTGACCTGTTGCACCCTCCACAACCACTGTGATTATTATTTGACCCTGCTGGTCATCTATGAACGTTTGAACATCTTGGCCATGTACTGTTAGAAATCTCCACCAGGCACAGCCAGAAGAAGACTGGCCACCCCTCAGGAAGAAACCTAGAGAGGAACCAGGCTCTAAGTTCCTACCTTTCTAGGGAGTTTTTCCCAGCCACCGTGCTTCTACATCTGCATTGCTTGATGTTTGGGGTTTTAGGCCAGGTTTTTGTATAGCACTTTGTGACATCGGCTGATGTAAAAAGGGCTTTATAAATAAATGTGATTGATTCAAATTTTATTGTACAACAATGCATTCAACTGAAATGTGTCTTCCGCATTTATATACACACACATGTTGAGCGTGAAAAACACAGTAGCTTTGCAGTTATTGACACAAACCGGATTTCCGAAGCCTGGCACCTAATAACATACCCTGTTCAAAGGCACGTAAATATTTTGTCTTGCCCATTCACCCTCTGAATGGCACACATACACAATCCATGTCTCAATTGTCTCAAGGCTTAAAAATCCTTATTTGACCTGTCTCCTCCCTCCTGTCTCAGCCTCCAGTATTTATGATGCAGTAGTTTATGTGTCGGGGGGCTAGGGTCAGTTTGTTATATCTGGAGTACCTCTCCTGTCCTATTCGGTGTCCTGTGTGAATCTAAGTGTGCGTTCTCTAATTCTCTCTTTCTCTCTCTCTCTCGGAGGACCTGAGCCCTAGAACCATGCCCCAGGACTACCTAACATGATGACTCCTTGCTGTCCCCAGTCCACCTGGCCGTGCTGCTGCTCCAGTTTCAACTGTTCTGCCTTATTATTATTTGACAATGCTGGTCATTTATGAACATTTTAACATCTTGGCCATGCTCTGTTATAATCTCCACCCGGCACAGCCAGAAGAGGACTGGCCACCCCACATATGCTCTCTCTAATTCTCTCTTTCTTTCTCTCTCTCGGAGGACCTGAGCCCTAGGACCATGCCCCAGGACTACCTGACATGATGACTCCTTGCTGTCCCCAGTCCACCTGACCGTGCTGCTGCTCCAGTTTCAACTGTTCTGCCTTATTATTATACGACCATGCTGGTCATTTATGAACATTTGAACATCTTGGCCATGTTCTGTTATAATCTCCACCCGGCACAGCCAGAAGAGGACTGGCCACCCCACATAGCCTGGTTCCTCTCTAGGTTTCTTCCTAGGTTTTGGCCTTTCTAGGGAGTTTTTCCTAGCCACTGTGCTTCTACACCTGCATTGCTTGCTGTTTGGGGTTTTAGGCTGGGTTTCTGTACAGCACTTTGAGATATCAGCTGATGTACGAAGGGCTATATAATAAATTTGATTTGATTTTCATCTACACTGATTTAAGTGGATTTAAAAAGTAACATCAATAAGGGGCCATAGCGTTCACCTTGGAAAGAGCAGGTGTTCTTAATGTTTTGTACACTCAGTGTAGTTCACAGTGGCCCCATGGTGACTTAATCAAATTGAAAGCACCTCTGATATCATTATGCATGGCTTTATTAAAGCTGATTGACAATGGCAGCATAACAAACAGAATATTTGCATTGACACTTGGTTCTTTCAGACGCATTGGAAATATCAGGCAGTCCACAGACAGATGGTCACAGAGAAAGTCAGTGTCATGTTTATTCAAATGATATCATCCAGAGACTCCACACCTGCCATAAATGAACTGCTCAATTCAGGAGACAGCAATGTGCAAACAGACAGTGGGAAACAGATGGTAGTGTATGGAGCAACAACTGAAGCTTAAAAGGGAGGAAGGAAACTAAAGCCTGATTAATTTAAAGCATACCCTTGGATAACCAATTTTGTGAACAAAACAAAAGACAAAACTGAAGTGTATCATTTGGCTAAGTCAACCTACATTTCTGATTTAAACTGTTGCTATATGTGACTACTTCAGAGCAGTGTAGGAAGAGGAAGAGTCAGCCTAGGTTGTGGCATTTGATGTGTAACACATTGATGTAACCCAGAGACAGAGGGCCCTGTTGGGCTTACGTGTTACCACTGCCCTCTAGTGGAGTAAGACAGAACACTGTGACAAAGGGATGGAAAGGTGTAAGATTTGTCATCAGCCTCTGATAATGAGAGCTTTCTTTTGCCCTCTACACCTTTCTGCAAGACAGTGATTAAATAACATGACCTTAATTACCTTCTACAGGAAATCCTACTTAAACACCCAGCAGCCCCCCGTCAGGCTAACACAATTAGCAGCTGCCACACTGCTACCACTCCAGTTCAATTCTCTAGGCATTCACAGAATCAAATGTAATCCTCCCTTTTTATTACATTTTAGTCACTTAGCAGATGTTCTTATCCAGAGCGACTTTCAGGAGCAATTAGGGTTAAGTGCCTGACTCAAGGGTACAGACTATTTTTCACCTAGTCGGCTCAGGGATTCGAACCAGCGACCTTTCAGTTAACACGCTTAACGCTAGGATACCTGCCTCTATGTCACCCCGACTTCTTTGCATGTGTTGGGTATCGTTTAAAATACTTGGATGGGAATGACACGTTGGATTGGCTTTTAAATTCCCTGTACTGTTTAATACTGTTAACCTTTCTGGTTATAACCTTTTTCGGCAAGACGGATCTTCCAAAGGTGGGGGAGTGGCAATCTTTACCATGGATCACTTTCAGTGCTCGGTTGTCTCCACCAAGTCTGTCCCCAAACAATTTGATTTGCTGGTTTTAAGCATTAAACTTTCAAATACCTCTTTGTTTACTGTTGCTGGGTGCTATCGTCCTCCATCATCACCGGCCTGTACCCTACCCTACCTGCCCTAAGCTCTCTCCTGGCCCCTTACACGAAGTCTGAATTTGTCCTGCTTGGTGACCTAAACTGGGACATGCTTAAACCACCTGACCATGTCCAAAAGCAATGGGACTCCCTAAATTACCAATCCCACAAGGTAGGACTCCAAACACCCAGAAAAGGCTACTCTCCTCGATGTTATCCTCACAAATAATCCTGATTAGGTATCAGTCTGGTGTTTTCTGTAATGACCTTAGTGATCACCGTTTTAGAGCCTGTGTTCGTAATGGCTGCTCAGTGAAACAACCTGTCCTGATTTGTCATAGACACTTGGTAAAAAACTTTAATGAGCAAGCCTTCCTTCATGAACTGGCCTCTGTAAAATGGTATAGAATCAGTTTGAGCCCCTCTGTCAAAGACGCTTGGACCTTCTTTTTTGATATTTTAAGTGGTATTGTTAAAAAACTGAATTAAAAAACAGGTTCAGCCCCTGGTTCGACCCTGATCTTGCAGAGTTACTCCACCTCAAGAATTGCATTTTGTGAAAAGCTTGGCACACGTATACTGGCTATCGTTCAGGCAAATGAGAAAAAAGAGCACTCAGGCTATCCGGAAGGCCAAAGTTAGTTACTTTAAGGAGCAGTGCTCTCTCTCTGGATCTAACTCCAAGAAGTTCTGGAAAAACGGTTAAAGACCTGGAGAATAAACCCTCCTCCTCACAGCTGCCCATGTCCCTTAATGTTGATGATGTGGTTGTTACTGACAAGAAGCACATGGCTGAGCTCTTTAATCACCACTTCATTAAGTCAGGATTCCTATTTGACTCAGCCATGCCTCCTTGCCCATCCAACATTTCCTTATCACCCACCCCTTCTAATTCTAATTTCCCTGATGCTTCTCCCTATCTTTTCCCTGCACCGCTACAAAGTTTCTCCCGGAGTCCGAGGTACTACAGGAACTCCTTAAACTTGACCCCAAAAAAACATCTGGGTCAGATGGTTTAGACCCTTTCTTCTTTAAGGTTGATGCTCCCATCATCGCCAAGCCGGTCTCTCCTTTCTGGGGAGGTTCCTATTGCTTGGAAAGCAGCCACAGTTCGTCCTTTATTTAAAGGGGGAGATCAAGCTGATCCTAACTGTTATAGGCCTATTTCTATTTTGCCCTGTTTATCAAAAGTGTTGGAAAAACTTGTCAATAGTCAACTGACTGGATTTCTTGAGGTCTACAGTATTCTCTCGGATATGCAATCTGGTTTTCGCTCAGGTTATGGATGTGTCACTGCAACCTTAAAAGGTCCTCAATGATGACACCATTGACCTTGATTCTAAGCAATATTGTGCTGCTATTTTATTGACTTGGCCAAAGCTTTGGATACGGAAGAACATTCCATTCTTGTGGGCCGGCTAAGGAATATAGGTGTCTCTGAGGGGTCTTTGGGCTGGTTTGCTAACTACCTCTCTCAAAGAATGCGGTGTATAAAGTGAGAAAATATGCTGTCTCAGCCACTGCCTGTCACCAAGGGAGTACCCCAAGGCTCAATCCTAGGCCCCACACTCTTCTCAATTTAAATCAACAACATAGCTCAGGCAATAGGAAGCTCTCTCATCCATTTATATGCAGATGATACAGTCTTTTACTCAGCTGGCCCCTCAGATTTTGTGTTAAGTGCTCTAGAACAAAGATTTCTTAGTTTCCAACAAGCTCTCTCTACACTTTGACTTTTGTTTTGGAGGTGTTCAGAACAAAGTTGTGGTTTGGTAAGAAGAATGCCCCTCTCCCTACAGGTGTGATTACTATTTCGGAGGGTTTAGAGTTTGAGGTCGTCACCTCATACAAGTATTTGGGAGTATGGCTAGACGGTGCACAGTCCTTCTCTCAGCACATATCAAAGCTGCAGGCTAAAGTTAAATCTAGATTTGGTTTCCTCTATTGTAATCGCTCCTCTTTCACCCCAGCTGCCAAACTAAGCCTAATTTAGATGACCATCCTACCAATGCTAGATTACGGAGACATCATTTATAGATCGGCAGGCAAGGGTGCTCTCGAGCGGCTAGATGTTCTTTACCATTCAGCCATCAGAACTGCCACCAATGCGCCTTATAGGACACATCCCTGGACTCTGTACTCCTCTGTAAACTGGTCAATGATGCAGGAAGGAGGGGGTGGGGGGGGTCATGACCTGATGGGCTCCCTGAACTCTTCTGCACATGATTCGAGTTGCAAAAACTTAGACAAACCTGGATTTTTCCCACAATGACTTATAAAGGGATTATACCCTCTACATCAAAATTCCAAATCTAAAAACCGTTATTTTGGAGAAAATTACCTTGAAGGATTATTACTACCAAAGACTATCCAGAAAAAAAATTCGGTCAAATCAAAACCTGCAGAAGAAACACAGAAGAAATCTGGAAATACCATCCAACCCAAAACTGAGTGAGTAATGTTCACACTGAAGCTACCTCTGAAGGCAAAAAGTAAAATAATAAATCAAGGTAATTGTGTTATATAAAGGTTTAGTTAATAAGGCTACTAAGCTACCGCGCTTCCTAGGATAGGATAGATATCCCAGCTGAAACTTCAATTAGCACCGAGGTGTGAAATCATGTGAACCCAACAATGGCAGCAGAGCATCACAGCCTCCCCCACCCAAATGCAGAGACCTTTTCATCCCACTGCTCCATGGCTTAATCTCCTTGCATGACACTGTGCTATAAGAGCACACTACCCCTCTGTCATGAGAAAGGGTATTGGCCCAGGGTGGAAACTCAGACCAGTAGACATTGAGGACCATGAAACTGAAACAACCTCTGTCAACATGTGCAAGTCTGGAACAGTGGTGGTGCGGTTTCAGCAGGACTTTAAGGGGATCAGAGCACAACAAGGGGCTCTCTTTTGGTGATGACTCCCCCATCCTGAGTCTGATCACAACTCCTCCAACTGCCCTGCACACAAGCAGCCCCAAGACAATAGTAACCCCCCCTGGAGAGAAAGATGGAGAAAGCTGGAAGGAAAGATGGTAGAGCTCCGCAAGCTAGTCTACACACACAATCCAGACAGCACAGCACAGAACAACAACCCCCCCCCCCCCGAAACAAACCACAACAAAGGCAAAGTCTTCTCATACTTTATTGATTTCAGAAAAAGCATTTGACTGAATTTGAAAGCATTTGACTGAATTTGGCTTGAGAGTTTGCTATACAAATTGATTGAAAGTGGTGTTGGGGGAAAAATATACGACGTTATAAAATCTATGTACACAAACAACAAGTGTGCGATTACAATTTGGCAAAAAACACATTTCTTTCTACAGGGTCGGGATGTGAGACAGGGATGCAGTCTACCATTTGCTGATGTTCTGGTGCTTCTGCACAGATTCTGTCAGACGGTGACGGTGAATCTCAATAAGACAAAAATAATGGTGTCCAAAGATGGTCCAGTTGCCAGGACCACAAATACAAATTCCATCTAGACACCATTGCACTAGCGCAGACAAAAAAAAACTATACATATCTCGGCCTAAACATCAGCCCCACAGGTAACTTCCACAAAGCTGTAAATTATCTGAGATACAAGGCATTCAACATCCCAATTAGAAACTGGCTAAAAGTACTTGAAGCTGTTATAGAACCCAATGCCTTTTGTGGTTGTGATGTCTGGTGTCCACTCACAACTGAGAATTCACAAAATGGAACAAACACCAAATTGAGACTGCATGCAGAATTCAGCAAAACCATCCTCCATGTACAATGTAAAACACCAGATAATGCATGTAGAGCAGAATTAGGACGATACCCGCAAATTTTAAAAATCCAGAGAAAAGTTGTTAAATTCTACAACTATCTAAAAGGAAGTGATTCCCAAACATTCAATAACAAAGCAATCACATACAGAGCAGGGTTTTTGTTAGTCGGTAATTGCCGATAAATACAATTGTAGCAGGCCAAATTGTTATGGAGAGGCTGTCTATCATAGTGTCACCAGCAAAGCACCCGCACATCATCACACATCCTCCTCCATGCTTCACTGTGGGAACCACATATGCAGAGATTATCTGTTCCCCTACTCTGCATCTCACAAAGACACGGCGGTAGGAACCAAAAATCTCAAATTTGGACTCATCAAACCAAAAAGGACAGATATCCACCAGTCTAATGTCCATTGCGCATGTTTCTCTTCTTTTTGGTGTCCTTTAGGGGTGGTTTCTTTGCAGAAATTCGACCATAAAAGCCTGATTCACTCAGTCTCCTCTGAACACTTGGTGTTGAGATGTGAAATTTTCCAGACTGACTGACGTTCATCTCTTAAAGTAATGATGCTGTGGTTTCGCTTTGCTTATTTGAGCTGATCTTGTCATAATATGGACTTGGTCTTTTACGAAATAGGAGGGTATACAGAAGATAGCCCTAACTTGTCACAACACAGCTGATTGGCTCAAATGTATTAAGAAAATAAATTCCACAAATGAACTTTTAACAAGGCACACCTTGTTAATATAGGGGGCAGCATTTTCACTTTTGGATAAATAGCTTGCCCAATTTCAACTTCCTGCTACTCATGCCAAGAATATAAGATATGCATATTATTAGAAGACTTGGATAGAAAACACTATGAAGTTTCTAAAACTGTTTGAATCATGTCTGTAAGTATAACAGAACTTATGTAACAGGCACAAACCCGAGGACTAACCGTTCAGAATCTTCTTTTTTTCTCATTGGGAAACCATATTTCTTAGGAACTTGTTTTCAGTTCCTACCGCTTCCACTGGATGTCACCAGTCTTTGGAATTTGGTTGAGGTTATTCCATTGTGCAATGAAGAAGTATGGCCATCTAGGAACTGCGTAACACTGTTGAGAGTTGCGCAAGACTTGAAAAGTAGCTTGGTTTGTTGTCTTCCTGTATTGAACACAGATAGACCAGTCTTCAATTTGATCGATTATTAACGTTTAAAAATACCTAAAGTTGTATTACAAAAGTAGTTTGAAATGTTTTGGCAAAGTTTACAGGCAACTTTTGAAATATTTTGAAGTGCCGTTGCGCAATTTGGAAGCTGTTTTTTTCTGGATCAAACGCGCCAAATAAAAATGGACATTTTGGATATATATGGACGGAATTAATCGAACAAAAGGACCAATTGTGATGTTTATGGGACATATTGGAGTGCCAACAAAAGAAGCTTGTCAAAGCTAAGGCATGTTTTATTTCTGCGTTTTGTGTAGTGCATGCAGGGTTGAAATATGCTACCCTCTTTGTTTACTGTTGTGCTATCATCAGATAATAGCTTCTTATGCTTTCGCCGAAAAGCCGTTTTAAAATCTGACATGTTGGCTGGATTCACAACGAGTGTAGCTTTAATTTAGTATCTTACATGTGTGATTTAATGAAAGTGATTTGTATATCATTTTATTTGAATTTGCCGCCATAAGAAGTTAATTGAAACGCATTCCAGGTTGACTACCTCATGAAGCTGGTTGAGAGAATGCCAAGAGTGTGCAAAGCTGTCATCAAGGCAAAGGGTGGCTACTTTGAAGAATCTCAAATAGAAAATATATTCGGATTTGTTTAACACTTTTTAGGTTAAAACATGATTCTATATGTGTTTATTTCAAAGTTTTGATGTCTTCACTATTATTCTACAATGTAGAAACTAGTACAATTAAGAAAAACTGGAATGAGTAGGTGTGTCCAAAGTTGACTGGTACTGTATATATTTATATATTAAATGTCACACAGTGGACGACTAAGCCTATTGGCCTATGTATGCAATGCCCTGATGCATTTAGTGCTCAAATCTCTGACAGCTGAACCGTGAGGTGGGCAATTATTGTTTTAGGAAACTCTGATACAGAGCAATGAACCTGAAGAACAGTCCCCTCAGCAAGCTGGCCCATGACAACAAAGAGAGGTACAAATATAATTACGTGACACAATGGAAAGAATTAACCAAAAAACATACACAGAGAGTATACAATGGCAGAATACCTGACCACTGTGACAGACCCCAAATTAAGGAAAGCTTTGACTATGTACACTGAGTGAGTATAGCCTTGCTATTGAGAGGCCGCTGTACAGGTTATGTGCACACTGCCCACAAAATTAGGTGGAAACTGAGATACAGTTCCTCACCTCCTGCCAAATGTATGCCCATATTAGAGACACATATTTCCCTCAGATTATACAGACCCACAAATAATTCAAAAACAAATGCAATTTTGATCAACTCTCCTATCTTTTAGGTGAAATACCACAGTGTGCCATCATCACAGCAGCAAGATTTGTGACCCGTTGCCACAAGAAAAGGGCAACCAGTGAAAAAAAACACCATTCAGAGGAAGCAAGCTGAATTGAGCAAGCTGAAGATTTAGTTCTGTAGGAATGACATGTGCTTTAAAAGGATGCTAGTCGCTAGGCACAGCGCCACTGCGGACAATGGCAACCATATCTGAACAGGAGATACAGTATGGCCAGAGACAGGAAGAGAGAGGGGGAACTGGAGACGAACAGGGGAAGAAGAACAGAGTGTGCGAAAAATATGTACTGGCTGGGCTGAAGAGTTAGCAAGAGAGCACCACCGCAGAACAACAATGTCATTGGTATCACCTTACAGCGATCGATGGACCAACCAGCTGCCCCTCTCCACCCCTACTGCACTGCAACCTGCTTTGTCATTGGGCCACACTGCATAGGGTGACATCCTCAGGGGGAACAGTAGTAGGGAGGGATAGCTGGAGACAAGTTCTGCAGTCCAACACAACTAGAAAGAAAATCTGATAGAAAAACCTGTGTTATTATGAATATTAACACCTTCATACCAGCCAGTTTGTGCAGAGAGAAAAATAAAAACATTGAATCAATTAGCCAAACGTTCTAGTCAGCAAATTGACAACGACAAATTGTTAGCAAAATCAAATTACTGACAGCAAGTTGTTAAGAAACCAAAAGCATACAGTATCAATCACAATCCATTTGACGTGACTGAAATCCATCCGGCTCCTGTCTCTATATAGTCAGCCAGCAGATTGGCCTAGCCTACATCAGAGACACTCATTATGACAGATCTAGTACTGGGATAGCTAGAGGTGAACAGTGTGCCGATGCGTTGTGTGTGCCTCCATGCTTAATGTCATGCCATGCAATCAATCTATGTCTGGAGGAAGCATACAGTCACTGACACCACCATTGGCCTAAACTCAATTAATAACACTCAATGGTGATTTCTCCCCCAGGCTAATGCTGCGGTGGTGACGAAACTTCGTCAGCTGGTGATTATCAAGCAAATAACTGTCGGTCTCACAGTAATTGACCGTTAATTAACATAAACACATTTAGCCACTCCTGGCTTCCACACACAGCCTACAAGTCACTGATGCAGACCTTTGGAACATCTACATTTTAAATAGTCTAATAAATCCATGTAATATAGCCTACACCGTCACAATAAATCCATTATTTATTTTAGACCGGTCTAACGAAGCATGGTATGAAGAAAATGTAGTCTATTTCAGAAGAATAGAATACTCTGAGTTGTCCTTGTATTAGGTACTGATCAGGCTATGCCAAATGGCTGTGGGCTACACTAGTTCATTTAGCAGACAAGATTAGCTTTTTCCTCAACTTTTTCACTCCGGACGCTTTATCTGGACACGATTCGTCAGGACCTCCAACAGCCGAAGCTAAGTAGTAACATTAACATGATGCCTTCTAATTGCAGCCGCTGTACTCGCCTTACGGCGAGGATAGCTGTGCTGCAAGCCCAGCTTCAGACGCAATCGTTAGGCAAGGGTAATTTCAGTGTAGGAAAGGATGAAACAGCGTCTGTGGCACCAGTAAGTACAGATAGTAGTGTAAATCCCCTGGCACAGTCCCCGCAGCCGGACAACTTTCTCACGGTTTCTGGAAGGAAATGCTGTAGGAACGCTCAACCGGTGTCGCTCATTCAGCCGACAGAAACTTTCAACCGGTTTTCCCCATTAAGCAGCGGGTCGGAGTCAGAGGCCGATTCTTCTCTGGTCTCTACTCCTCCCGTTACGGGGTCTGAGACGCCGAAGCTTCCCACCATTAGCTCTGACAAATTGAAAACTCTAGTCATTGGCGACTCCATTACCCGCAGTATTAGACTTAAAGCGAATCATCCAGCGATCATACACTGTTTACCCGGGGGCAGGGCTACCGACGTTAAGGCTAATCTGAAGATGGTGCTGGCTAAAGCTAAAACTGGCGAGTGTAGAGAGTATAGAGATATTGTTATCCACGTCGGCACCAACGATGTTAGGATGAAACAGTCAGAAATCACTAAGCGCAACATAGCTTCTGCGTGCATATCAGCTAGAAAGATGTGTCGGCATCGAGTAATTGTCTCTGGCCCCCTCCCAGTTAGGGGGAGTGATGAGCTCTACAGCAGAGTCTCACAACTCAATCGCTGGTTGAAAACTGTTTTCTGCCCCTCCCAAAAGTTAGAATTTGTAGATAATTGGCCCTCTTTCTGGGACTCACCCACAAACAGGACCAAGCCTGACCTGCTGAGGAGTGACGGACTCCATCCTAGCTGGAGGGGTGCTCTCATCTTATCTACCAACATAGACAGGGCTCTAACTCCTCTAGCTCCACAATGAAATAGGGTGCAGGCCAGGCAGCAGGCTGTTAGCCAGCCTGCCAGCATAGTGGAGTCTGCCATTAGCACAGTCAGTGTAGTCAGCTCAGCTATCACCATTGAGACCGTGTCTGTGCCTCGACCTAGGTTGGGCAAAACTAAACATGGCGGTGTTCGCCTTAGCAATCTCACTAGGATAAAGACCACCTCCATTCCTGTCATTACTGAAAGAGATCATGATACCTCACATCTCAAAATAGGGCTACTTAATGTTAGATCCCTTACTTCAAAGGCAATTATAGTCAATGAACTAATCACTGATCATAATCTTGATGTGATTGGCCTGACTGAAACATGGCTTAAGCCTGATGAATTTACTGTTTTAAATGAGGCCTCACCTCCTGGCTACACTAGTGACCATATCCCCCGTGCATCCCGCAAAGGCGGAGGTGTTGCTAACATTTACGATAGCAAATTTCAATTTACAAAAAAAAAAATGACATTTTCGTCTTTTGAGCTTCTAGTCATGAAATCTATGCAGCCTACTCAATCACTTTTTACAGCTACTGTTTACAGGCCTCCTGGGCCATATACAGCGTTTCTCACTGAGTTCCCTGAATTCCTATCGGACCTTGTAGTCATAGCAGATAATATTCTAATCTTTGGTGACTTTAATATTCACATGGAAAAGTCCACAGACCCACTCCAAAAGGCTTTCGGAGCCATCATCGACTCAGTGGGTTTTGTCCAACATGTCTCTGGACCCACTCACTGTCACAGTCATACGCTGGACCTAGTTTTGTCCCATGGAATAAATGTGGTGGATCTTAATGTTTTTCCTCATAATCCTGGACTATCGGACCACCATTTTATTACGTTTGCAATTGCAACAAATAATCTGCTTAGACCCCAACCAAGGAACATCAAAAGTCGTGCTATAAATTCACAGACAACACAAAGATTCCTTGATGCCCTTCCAGACTCCCTCTGCCTACCCAAGGACGCCAGAGGACAAAAATCAGTTAACCACCTAACTGAGGATCTCAATCTAACCTTGCGCAATACCCTAGATGCAGTTGCACCCCTAAAAACTAAAAAAATGTCTCATAAGAAACTAGCTCCCTGGTACACAGAAAATACCCGAGCTCTGAAGCAAGCTTCCAGAAAATTGGAACGGAAATGGCGCCACACCAAACTGGAAGTCTTCCGACTAGCTTGGAAGGACGGTACCGTGCAGTACCGTAGAGCCCTTACTGCTGCTCGATCATCCTATTTTTCTAACTTAATTGAGGAATTCCTTTTTAATACTGTCGCAAAGCTAACTAAAAAGCAGCATTCCCCAAGAGAGGATGACTTTCACTTTAGCAGTGATAAATTCATGAACTTCTTTGAGGAAAAGATTATGATTATTAGAAAGCAAATTACGGACTCCTCTTTAAACCTGCGTATTCCTCCAAACCTCAGTTGTCCTGAGTCTGCACAACTCTGCCAGGACCTAGGATCAAGAGAGACGCTCAAGTGTTTTAGTACTATATCTCTTGACACAATGATGAAAATAATCATGGCCTCTAAACCTTCAAGCTGCATACTGGACCCTATTCCAACTAAACTACTGAAAGAGCTGCTTCCTGTGCTTGGCCCTCCTATGTTGAACATAATAAACGGCTCTCTATCCACTGGATGTGTACCAAACTCACTAAAAGTGGCAGTAATAAAGCCTCTCTTGAAAAAGCCAAACCTTGACCCAGAAAATATAAAAAACTATCGGCCTATATCGAATCTTCCATTCCTCTCAAAAATTTTAGAGAAGGCTGTTGCGCAGCAACTCACTGCCTTCCTGAAGACAAACAATGTATACGAAATGCTTCAGTCTGGTTTTAGACCCCATCATAGCACTGAGACGGCACTTGTGAAGGTGGTAAATGACATTTTAATGGCATCGGACCGAGGCTCTGCATCTGTCCTCGTGCTCCTAGACCTTAGTGCTGCTTTTGATACCATCGATCACCACATTCTTTTGGAGAGATTGGAAACCCAAATTGGTCTACACGGACATGTTCTGGCCTGGTTTAGATCTTATCTGTCGGAAAGATATCAGTTTGTCTCTGTGAATGGTTTGTCCTCTGACAAATCAACTGTAAATTTCGGTGTTCCTCAAGGTTCCGTTTTAGGACCACTATTGTTTTCACTATATATTTTACCTCTTGGGGATGTTATTCGAAAACATAATGTAAACTTTCACTGCTATGCGGATGACACACAGCTGTACATTTCAATGAAACATGGTGAAGCCCCAAAATTGCCCTCGCTAGAAGCATGTGTTTCAGACATAAGGAAGTGGATGGCTGCAAACGTTCTACTATTAAACTCGGACAAAACAGAGATGCTTGTTCTAGGTCCCAAGAAACAAAGAGATCTTCTGTTGAATCTGACAATTAATCTTAATGGTTGTACAGTCGTCTCAAATAAAACTGTGAAGGACCTCGGCGTTACTCTGGACCCTGATCTCTCTTTTGAAGAACATATCAAGACCATTTCGAGGACAGCTTTTTTCCATCTACGTAACATTGCAAAAATCAGAAACTTTCTGTCCAAAAATGATGCAGAAAAATTAATCCATGCTTTTGTCACTTCTAGGTTAGACTACTGCAATGCTCTATTTTCCGGCTACCCGGATAAAGCACTAAATAAACTTCAGTTAGTGCTAAATACGGCTGCTAGAATCCTGACTAGAACCAAAAAATTTGATCATATTACTCCAGTGCTAGCCTCTCTACACTGGCTTCCTGTCAAAGCAAGGGCTGATTTCAAGGTTTTACTGCTAACCTACAAAGCATTACATGGGCTTGCTCCTACCTATCTCTCTGATTTGGTCCTGCCGTACATACCTACACGTACGCTACGGTCACAAGACGCAGGCCTCCTAATTGTCCCTAGAATTTCTAAGCAAACAGCTGGAGGCAGGGCTTTCTCCTATAGAGCTCCATTTTTATGGAACGGTCTGCCTACCCATGTCAGAGACGCAAACTCGGTCTCAACCTTTAAGTCTTTACTGAAGACTCATCTCTTCAGTGGGTCATATGATTGAGTGTAGTCTGGCCCAGGAGTGGGAAGGTGAACGGAAAGGCTCTGGAGCAACGAACCGCCCTTGCTGTCTCTGCCTGGCCGGTTCCCCTCTTTCCACTGGGATTCTCTGCCTCTAACCCTATTACAGGGGCTGAGTCACTGGCTTGCTGGGGCTCTCTCATGCCGTCCCTGGAGGGGGTGCGTCACCTGAGTGGGTTGATTCACTGTTGTGGTCATCCTGTCTGGGTTGGCGCCCCCCCCCCCCTTGGGTTGTGCCGTGGCGGAGATCTTTGTGGGCTATACTCAGCCTTGTCTCAGGATGGTAAGTTGGTGGTTGAAGATATCCCTCTAGTGGTGTGGGGGCTGTGCTTTGGCAAAGTGGGTGGGGTTATATCCTTCCTGTTTGGCCCTGTCCGGGGGTGTCCTCGGATGGGGCCACAGTGTCTCCTGACCCCTCCTGTCTCAGCCTCCAGTATTTATGCTGCAGTAGTTTATGTGTCGGGGGGCTGGGGTCAGTTTGTTATATCTGGAGTACTTCTCCTGTCCTATTCGGTGTCCTGTGTGAATCTAAGTGTGCGTTCTCTAATTCTCTCCTTCTCTCTTTCTTTCTCTCTCTCGGAGGACCTGAGCCCTAGGACCATGCCCCAGGACTACCTGACATGATGACTCCTTGCTGTCCCCAGTCCACCTGGCCATGCTGCTGCTCCAGTTTCAACTTCCACCTGACTGTGCTGCTGCTCTAGTTTCAACTGTTCTGCCTTATTATTATTCGACCATGCTGGTCATTTATGAACATTTGAACATCTTGGCCATGTTCTGTTATAATCTCCACCCGGCACAGCCAGAAGAGGACTGGCCACCCCACATAGCCTGGTTCCTCTCTAGGTTTCTTCCTAGGTATTGGCCTTTCTAGGGAGTTTTTCCTAGCCACCGTGCTTCTACACCTGCATTGCTTGCTGTTTGGGGTTTTAGGCTGGGTTTCTGTACAGCACTTTGAGATATCAGCTGATGTACGAAGGGCTATATAAATAAATTTGATTTGATTTGATTTGATTAGCTTAGAATTCAGTGGCATTATTTTATAGTATGAAGAATACAATTGAAAAAAGTTGAATAAAATAGAAAAGACATTTTCTCCAAACGATTTGAGGGAGTGTACACACACGGCTAATCTGTGTTGAGTGGTTAACAAAGAAATAGGTATTCCTATATTCTTAACTTAGAGTTATTACTGGAACTTTATTTCTACATATGTTGGGATATATGTTTTGAAGTTTAATACATTGTAAGGCTGCATGATGCGACTAATGATTTGAAAAAAAGTTGCTTGAAAGGCATAAGCTGCTTTGTTGTTTTTGTGCAGACTGTACAGACTACATCAGTCACTCATTCACAATTTGACAAGCACTTGATAATAGCTAGAATTTCACGGCAGTATCCCCTTTGTGTGGCCGTAATGAACCCCCCCAAAAAATCTATGCCTTTTGCGACCAGTGAACTTTCTCTCCGAGTGCTGAGCGCTCTGAATCACCTGTCACTTATCACGTGATGGGGTCTTTCTCACAGGCTACAAGTGAAGAGTCACATGGGGGACGCAACTGCACACGTCCTTATCCAATTCCGAGATGCATATTAACGATATTGGAAGAACTGTCCACATTACTTTTCATCAGCCAACAAGATGAGTAGGCCGAACGAACAGCAAACAGCACTAGTCTATGTCAATCTACTATCCCCGTAGTACAAAAGTCGACCTATTCTATTCTATTCTGTTCCAAACATAGTCTGGGATGCACGAATGTTCCATTAGCGCGAAAACACCATTATCAAAAGTGACCGCAAATGCAATTATGCATGTAATGCTTTTATTATAAAGGTGCATTGTTATGGTGAAAATTATCTTCCCCAAACTTGAAACTCACGTGCTGCTTATGTATGCCAGTTAGGCTCTACACCCCTTGTAAATCAGATTAATGTGCTTCATTTTAAGAAGTTATTTGGCCATTATAGTTGTGATACATCTGGACGAGACAAATACTGTATCCCTTATTGACACCTGATACGCATCAATTATTTTCTCTGTAGGTACTCTGCTACAGTATTCACAACTTCCCAAGCTTCCGTTCAGTTGGCCAAGAGTCGAAACAATTGAAAACACAATATAGAAGAAGCATATTAAAATACACAATATGGTCAAAAGTATGTGAACACCTGCTCATTGAACATCTCATTCCAAAATCATGGGCATTAAAATGGAGTCGGTCCCCCTTTGGTGCTATAACAGCCTCCACTTTTCTAGGAATGTTTACAACTAGATGTTGGAATATTGCTGTGGGGACTTGCTTCTTTTCAGCCACAAGAGCTTTAGTGAGGTCGGGAACTGATGTTGGGGGATTAGACCTGGCTCGCAGTCGGCGTTGCAATTCATCCCAAAGGTGTTTGATGGGGTTGAGGTCAGGGCTCTGTGCAGGCCAGGCAAGTTCTTCTATACCGATCTCGACAAAGCTATTTCTGTATGGACCTTGCTTTGTGCACGGGGGCACTGTCCTGCTGAAATAGGAAAGGGCTGTCCCCAAACTGATGCCACAAAGTTGGAAGCACAGAATCATCTAGAATGCCATTGTATGCTGTAGCATTAAGATTTCCCTTCACTGAAACTAAGGAGCCTAGCCGGAAACATGTAACAGCCTCAGACAATTATTCCTCCTCCACCAAACTTTACAGTTGGCACTATGCATTCGGGCAGGTAGCACTCCCCTGGCATCCGCCAAACCCAGATTTGTCCGTCAGACTGTCAGATGGTGAAGCGTGACTCATCACTCCAGAGAACGTGTTTCCACTTCTCCAGAACGTGTTTCCAATGGCGGCGAGCTTTACACCACTCCAGCCGACGCTTGGCATTGCGCATGGTGATCTTAGGCTTGTGTGCGGCTGCTATGCCATGGAAACCCATTTCATGAAGCTCCCGACGAAACAGGTCTTGTGCTGTCGTTGCTTCCAGAGGCAGTTTGGAACTCGGTAGTGAGTGTTGCAACCGAGGACAGACGATTTTTACACACTACGTGTTTCAGCACTCGGAGGTTCCATTCTGTGAACTTGTGTGGCCTACCACTTTTCAGATGAGAATTTGTTGCTCCTAGACGTTTCTACTTCACAATAACAGCACTTACAGTTGACCGGGGCAGCTTTAGGAGGGCACATTTTTTACAAACGGACTTGTTGTAAAGGTGGCATCCTATGATGGTGCCACGTTGAAAGTCACTGAGCTCTTCAGTAACGCCATTCTATTGCCAATGTTTGTCTATGGAGATTGAATGGCTGCGTGCTCAATTTTATACACCAGTCAGCAATGGGTGTTGTTGAAATAGACAAATTGACTATACTTTTGTATATATAGTGTATATCAGAAGGATAAATTGATAATGGATAAAATAACATAGCACAGGATGTTACACATAGTAACCAGTCCACTTGAAAACAGTTTCCTCTAATGGGTTGATGTGGAGACCACAATAGGCCCTATAGTGATGGAGGAGAGCAGGAAATGATGGATCACGGAGGCTGAACTACAACACTTCTCCTTGACCTGCCACCTCAGTTCCAGGAGACGCTTCGATGGCACCTCTCCACACACAGCTGGTCCACATGCTCAGCACTCCACAATGAGCCACAATGCCCCACTCAACAACATATTACAGGAACTATTATAGCAGCTTTCTTTAAAATAAAAGACCATGGTAAAGGCGTGGGGTAAAAAAAATGGGCAGAAATATCAGATCTCATATTTAACTAGCTGCTCAATGTCTAATTTTCAGAATATTTCATCAGGCTTTTGTGAATCCCAGTATGTCTAGACATAATAATAATAATAATAATAATAATAAATGCATTTGGCATACGTTTTTAACCAAAGCGAATTAAAGTAATGCATGCATACATTTTTGTTGTTAACACTGTATAACAGAAGAGGATAGAATAAAGAGAAACATGAACCGCAAAGCTAATAGGAGAGTCTGACATCATCTAGTGGCAAACTCAGGCAACGCATGCACTGGCCACCTAGAAATAATCATACAAGACCACAAATAATTATCTTACACAAAGTTAAGGCCTGTAAATGTCTGTGGGTTAGCCTACCTGTTGATGACATGTGGGGAACAGTCAGGGTTTCGACCCATACACTCCAGAGCAGCACAGTAAGAGCCAAGGTTAGGCTTCAGACCAGCCTCTTCTATCAGAATGAACATACGGCCAATCTGGTTTAAAGAGCCCTGGAATACAACAAGGAGAGACACACTCAGGATGATCTTATATTCCACATGGGGAGGCCCTGCATAATTTCTAAGTCTGTAAAATACCACAGAGTTGCAGCTCTACATGCCATAGAAATAAAATACTGAGCTGCACTTACCTTCTTGGCCCAGACCCTCATCATGATGTTGTAGAGTCCTATGTTGAGCAGGTTGCGTCGGCTGACCATACGGTGGTGGCTGAGCAGAAAGCGGTGAGCTCTGTCGATGTCCCCACAGAACACACAGGCCTCCAGGTAGCAGCGCACACTGCGCTGGACGTCGCCGTACACCCTGGCCTCGCTGTTATCCTGCACAAGCTCAGGTCTGGCCGACACAGCCCACTGGTTCAGCTTCCTCTCCAGCTCCTCCACCTCTGCCAGCTCCCGGGCCTTGGCCTCAGCCTTCCTCTCCATCTCCTCGGCCCTGTTCCTGGCCTCCGACAACTCAGGAGCCGGCTCCTTCGAGGCTTTACCCTTCCCTTTGGCTTTTCTAATAGGCACATTAGCAGCAGCAACCGGTGCAGCTGCCATAGTGTGCTCGTGCTTTGAAGCTGCC
Source organism: Oncorhynchus kisutch (assembly GCF_002021735.2). Lineage (NCBI taxonomy): Eukaryota > Metazoa > Chordata > Actinopteri > Salmoniformes > Salmonidae > Oncorhynchus > Oncorhynchus kisutch. The sequence continues at coordinate 36,825,551 of NC_034186.2, read as the reverse complement.
ATGGTGTTTTCTTGGTTTTTCAGACTTTTACTCTTTTTAACAGTTGATGCAGTCTTTATTCCTGCTTTTGTCGATATTGTTTTATGTGAGGTACCTGGTAGCATCAGTTTGCCTTTGCTGCTTTTCACAGGTTTATCCTCTAGGCCTAGCTTCTGCTTCAGTTTCTTTGTTTTAGTCTTCTTCTCCTGGCTCAGTTTCTCCATCCAGCGGGATTTGGAGGCTGATGCATCTTTGCCCTCTCCTTTACCAGTCTGTCCCCCTCCCTTACTAATAGTCTGTCCCGCCTTGGGCACCTCAGTCCTCTCCCCAAACACATTCTTGGGACTGTTCCCTGAAGAAGCCCCTATCCCTGACTTGGAAGCTTTAACAAATTGCACCTTTTCATGTTGGACATCTACAATGACGTCAGATTGGAGTTGCTGGATCCTGGCTTCGAGCACTGCAAAGAGGAAGGGAAGAGAGAAAATAATGAAATAATCAAGAATAGCATGCAAAATGTAAAACCATTGACCATTTCCAAACCTAGTAAAGCAAGTAGGCCTACGCACCATCCAGCAGCTGAGATTGTTCCCATACTCGTTTTTTCCCATCTTCTTTCTTTGGGATCAGAGCTGAGAAATGTCTTCGTTGTGATGTCCATGGTGGCTCTGCAAGTAGTAGGTGTTGTGAGCTTTTCTTTGACAAAAACTGACACACTGAATGCACTGTGACTTTAGTTGTGTTTTTCAAAAACAATCCTTGGACATTCGCAGATTAGATGCCAATTCGTGTTGAGGTTTAGAAATAAAATTGAGCAAATATTGCATTGACGTTTTTGACAGGCAACGACCTGCAAGTTTATAAGATGGAGATCCTAATATAGTTACATAAGCTGTAAATACAGTCATTTAGCTCATCTCTGCGTTTACAAACGTGGTTTTAAAATCTCGACAGGATGAGAATTGAGCATGGGTATGTAATAGCTGGTCAACTACAGCCCGTAAATCAATGTATATATTATAATACTAATAGATAGTTATCGAGGGATACCAAATATTGCAAGGATATATATATAACTAGGATATAACTAGTTATATATTATAACTAGACAGTGCTGTGCTGGAACTGTCTCGTGCACCCGTCCCCTTGGCTTGACATACAGTAAGTAACGTTAGCTAGATAGCAAGGGACAAAACATACCTGAAATGTGCCTTTCAATGTTATTCCGGATTGTAAGGCAATGGTCAACATATGGCACGCGACGAACACTTATTTCCAACAGTATGCGACCACTCAGACACTTTGGAAAGGTACAGAGTCTCAAAAGTGACATGTTGACATAATAACCGCATTACTTTCCCCCACACTAGGCTGCCATTTTGAATTACACCAGCTAATCGAACACAATGGATCTGAGTACAGGCACGGATAGAAGAGCACCGATAAATCGAGCAGTGTTTGTTTTGAAAGAAGGTACACGTTTTTTCCTGCAATGGAGTGTAAAATATTTCCAATTAAACAAGGAATCATAAATATGCAATTTGTGAAATGTATGCGTTTAGTTGATTTTGTTTTACCTTCAGTCTCAGTGAATAATAACTGTTATGTTTGTTGAAAATGAAGTTTTATTGTATTATTCAGGAATATCTGATCAATTTCATGCTGTAATTACTTCGCCACCATGGCCTATTTATTTCCTTAACTTACCTCATTTGCACTCACTGTATATAGACTTTTTGTTTTCTTTTGTTCTACTGTATTATTGACTGTATGTTTTGTTTATTCCATGTGTAACTCTGTGTTGTTGTATGTGTCGAATTGTTACGCTTTATCTTGGCCAGGTCGCAGTTGCAAATGAGAACTTGTTCTCAACTAGCCTACCTGGTTAAATAAAGGTTAAATAAAATAAATAAAATAATAGAAATTATGACCTCTGTTGAAAAAAATAAAGGACAATGAGTTTCAAACCTGTGTATGACCTATATCACCTATAGGTGGCAGCCTCACCATAAAATAAGTAGAACTAAGGTCAAACTAGGTGTAACATATAAGTGGTCTTGCAGTACAATTATGTGTTGGTTGGAATGAAAAATTGCCACATCACAACCTTTTGGAAGGCTTCCAAATACCACTGATGAACTTTTGAACATTTGAACTGCCAATTGTCAATGTGTAATTACAATATAACACCATGTTTAAAAATAATCATATTAGTTCTGCTTGTAAATTGGTTCGGTTAACCCTACTGGTGTGATGCATACAGCCCCTCTGTTCACTACAATATCATACTCAGCATACCCTTTGAAACAAATGCACAGTGCTTCTGCAATACAATACAATGAGATTCACTTACATGCTGCATCAAAATGGAATATTCTTTCATTGGCCCTTTTCATTGTATCCTTAGTTGAAGTAATGCAGAAAATAAATTCTACATCGTTCTAATAGCCTGCATGCCGTTTGACCTAACAAGTGTCAGATTCCTCTTGTCACCCGTAAAGCATTCCTAAAGACTTGTGCAGCCTTTTGTGTGAGGCGCTGGAAGTTAACATAAGTACTACTTGAGAGGCCAGGCTGGGAAATGAGGTCCAGGCAGTACATCTTTCTCAATGGAGGTGGTGGTTGGGATCACAGTCACAGCGGTTGGTGTCTGCTACTGAGATGTAGGTGAGGATCAGGAGGTGTTTCTTGTTACGGTTCACGAGTAGGGCCCCTCGACAGGCTCGTTTGATGTGGTTGGCCTCTGTCGGCGGCTGGCTCTTTACGCTGGTGTGACAGTCATTGCCGGGTGAGTGACTGTCAATGCTTGGGCCAACAAAAGGCGAGAAGACAGCCATTCATGGCCCTGATAATAGCCAGGCCAGGACGAGGCTGCCATTCTCCCACACTTTGATCATCTGGATTCTTTGCACACCTCTGTAGGGGCTCGCTATTTGTTTTACAGATGGACGCTGTTTTGAAAGTTCTCCTAGCCAGGGAAACTTGATGGAGATGCTTTGTGAAATGCTTGTGTTGGTAAATGTTTTTGGCATGGGTGTGTGTGTGTGTTCCTCTCAGATGGAACAAATGACATTCCTGTGGAAAAAAGTTTTTAGAGATGGCTGCTTTAGGCTGTCCAACTGACTTCCTAGAGGAGTCGTTCTTGGACATGTCAAATATTAGTCATAATGTTGAAATGGTCAAGAAAACATATTTTGGAAATGATTGTGTGTGTACTGGACAGTATATGTATAATACACTCAGTGGCGTACTGCAGTTTTGGAGAAAGCTCCCCCACCCAAAAGTAGATATTTTTTTTTTTTTTTGGTGGATTGTTTGGGTGGGAAACAGCTAACTTCAGACAATTCTACACATTTTACCATGGAAAAAAAAAAATCAGTTTTATAGCTAATTTCATGCTATTCTAAACAATTTGCAATGAGGCTGAGAGAATTTAGATTTGAAAGCTTTTTTCCTGCTATTCTACACATTTTGCCATAAGGCTGTGATATAATTTTGCAGTTTTACCACCAATTTCCTGTAATTCTAAATGTTCTATCATGGTTTATGACGTGTTCATATGCTATCTGGGGAGGGGGCAGACCTCCAGGGTTCACCCAACCCAAACCCACCTCCGCCTTGCAGGGAGTGCAGGGGTGTGTGGTACGCCAGTGAGTACAGTATATGCATAGCCATTTATAGGAAATGTGTTTTTTGTTGGTCACATTACGTAAGTATTCATTATTCATCTTCTCTTCCAAATATTGCCATAAATAACATTTTTAATTCCAACACTTTCTTTTGTTCGTTTACCAAACAGATTGAGCAAATATTTGAAGTACGAGTGTCAACAGTGGATTAATACTAACATCTTGAACAATTCTGACTCACACCACTCTCACAGGGTTTCCCACACAAAGAGGCAAGGCACATTAAGATGGTTTGAATTAGTGAGTCATCTCGGAAAATATTGTAAAGATTTTTTATGCTGGTATTTACAAGTGCTACTTAGTGGAATAATGGCTGAGACTACAGAGGTGCATGTAACATTTTGCCTTTGTGATGCTTAGTTATTCCCATCACTGTACTTAATGCTAGACTCAAAGTACCCTTTTGGTTCTTGGCCAAAACCTCTGAGGGGTTTTAAAATGCTGAGCCAGCAGAGGTCATTACAGTAATTACGTCTACATACCGCTATCTCTGTGTCTCACCTTATCAGTGTTCTGATTATCTGCTTTGGTATCACTGATGTGCAAAATCACAGCTACTTAATCACACCTGTCATGTCTCTTTTTTTCTTCAAAAAGCCACCGTTTGTGCTATCACCCTGAGATCTACTCCCGCCATCGTAGGAGGATGAGGATAGCTTCTGGGTCTCTTAGAACAGTTCAGTCCATCAGATAGGTGCCCCGTTTATTACCAGGCCACCAACAATAGACAATAGTCACGAAGCAGGATATGCAAATGAGCCATGCTCTGACTAGGCCAGGGCACAGTGATGGTGGTGGTTTGGTCAGTTCCTGAATGAGGGCTGGATGTTTACTCAGTCACCCACAGTGTGTGGCACAGAGATATCAATAACACGTTCATTGGTCCAAACTGGCAGGAAGTCGACAAGTGAAGACAGATGAATTTGCATATTCACAGAGGTTATTTTGTTATAATAATTGATTGGCAGTATGTTACACAGTGCATTCGGAGAGTATTCATACCCCTTCACTTTTCCCACATTTTCTTACATTGCAGCCTTATTTTAAAATCTACACACAATACCCTATGCCCATGCTGGGAAATGGGGCGGCAGGTAGCGTAGTGGTTAGATCCAGTAACCGAAAGGTTGCTAGATCGAATCCCAAATGCATTAAAAATAAAAACAGATATACCTTTTTTGCTATGAGACTCGAAATTGAGCTCAGGTGCTTCCTGTTTCCATTGATCATCCTTGAGATGGTTCAACAACTGGAGTCCAGCTGTGGTACATTAAACTGATTGGATATGATTTGGAAAGGCACACACCTGTCTACATAAGGTCCCATAGTTGACAGTGCATGTCTGAGCAAAAACCAAGCTATGTGGTTGACGGAATTATCCATAGAGCTCCCAGACAGGATTGTGTCAAGGCACAGATCTGGGGAAGGCTACCAAAAACTTTTTTGCAGCATTGAAGGTCCCTAAGAACACAGTGGCCTACATCATTCTTAAATGGAAGAAGTTTGGAACCACCAAGACTCTTCCTAGAGCTGTCCGCCTGGCCAAACTTAGCAATCGGTGGAGAAGGGCCTTGGTCAGGGAAGTGACCAAGAACCCGATGGTCCCTCTGTCAGAGCTCCAGACTTTCTCTGTGGAGGTGGGAGAACCTTCAAGGAGGTCAACCATCTCTGCAGCACTCCACCAATCAGGTTTTTATGGTAGAGTGGCCAGATGGAAGCAACTCCTCAGTTGCACATGACAGCCCACAGATGGAAGCAACTCCTCAGTTGCACATGACAGCCCACTTGGAGTTTACCAAAAGGCTTCCTAAAGGACTCTCAGACCAGGAGAAACAAGATTGTCTGGTCTGATGAAATCAAGATTGAACTCTTTGGTATGAATTCCAAGCATCACGTCTGGAGGGAACCAGGCATCGCTCATCAGCTGTAGGGATGTTTTTCAGCGGCAGGGACTGGGAGACTAGTCAGAATTGAGGGAAAGATGAATGGAGCAAAGTACAGACAAATCCTTGATGAAAACCTGCTCCATAGCGCTCAGGACCTCAGACTGGGGGCGAAGGTTCACCTTCCAACAGGACAACGACCCTAAGCGCACAGCTAATACAACGCAGGAGTAGCTTCAGGACAAGTCTCTGAATGTCTTTGAGTGGTCCAGATAGAGCCTGAACTTGATCAAACATCTCTGGAGAGACCTGAAAATAGCTGTGCAGCAATGCTCTCCATCCAACCTGATAGAGCATGAGAGGATCTGCAGAGAAAAATGGGAGAAGCTTGTAGCATTATACCCAAGAAGACTCAAGGCTGTAAAAGCTGCCAAAGGTGCTTCAACAAAGTATTGCGTAAAGGGTCTGAATGCTGTATATGATATTTCAGTTTTTTTTATTTGATACATTTGCAAACATTTCTAAAAACATGTTTTTGCTTTGTTATTATAGGGTATTGTGTGTAGATTGATCGGGGGGGGACTATGTAATCCATTTTAGAATGTGGCTGTAACGTAACAGAATGTGGAAAAGTGAAGGGTTCTGAATACTACGAATGCACTGTATTTACACATTATGTCCCTTGCGAATTTGCTAACTTTCCCACAGCTGTTACAAATAGATGTTAGCTAACACATTGTTACAGTAAATGTGAAGACATTTGTATACTCACAATAGAAATCTGCCTTTTAATATTTGGATAAGAGATAAAAGAGCAGAATTATTCTATCATAAGCTTAAAAAGTGAGAGGTCAGGGGTCAGCAACTGAAAAAATCTACAAGCCATCAGACTGCTGAACACTTGAACTGGACTCACCACCTGCTCTGATTCTCTGCACCTCACTCACGCACACACACACCCACCCACACAGACATCCACACACCCACACAAACACACAAACACACAAACACACAAACACACACACACACACACACACACACACACACACACACACACACACACACACACACACACACACACACACACATATATATATATATATATATTTTATATATTCATGCTACAGACACACCATAGCTGCTGGCACACTCTTATTATGATTGTTAAATACTGTACAATTTAAACACTTACACCCCAATCCCCCTTTTCCCAAAACACGTGTAAATATTGGACTATAATTATTTTACTGAGCCATTTACATTATGTTCATAGTCTTATCTTTTATTGTTTATTATTGTTGTTGCATCATCGAGAAGGAACCTGTAGGTAAGCATTTAGTTGGATGGTGTATAACATGTGTATCCCATACATACAACTACTGTAATAAAACTTGAAACTTGAAGATCAGCAAGAGAAGTATAGAGGGAAAGACGGGGACAGAGAGTGAGTGAGATAAAGAGAGGAAGGGGAAGAGCGATTGAGCCTCAGAGGGAGCGAGAGGGAGAGAGAGTTAGAGAGAGGGAGAGGAAGGGAGAGAGAGAGAGAGATTAAGTCCAGAAACAGGGAGTGAGTCAGTGGAGTTAGCAAAAGAGAGAAAACAATTAATAATAGGAGCTATTACTGAGGGATCGTCAGTGCTAAGAGGGAGGTCGAGTTTCAAGCCTTTTTGAAGACTTTGATGGTACAAAACAGGCCTCATTACAGAGATATTATCTCCATTCATACACTTACAGAGCCGCTTGGATCCCTGCTGGGAAAGATTAGGTTCCTTCGCTTGTGAACATCCTCCTCTGGTGGGTGCCCGGGCTGCAGAGTTTTCTCAGCTCAGGGCGCACCCTGGCTGGGAGACGCGACGTGGGAGCCGACTGAAAGCCTTCTGCAGGAGAGAGGGGAGGGCTCAAACTCCCAACAAGCAAGCCCTTTCTCATTTGGAGAGAGAGCTGCGTCACACCAGAAGGCCCCCCACCGGCTACTGATCTCTGAGTTTAGCATATGCCTTGTATTTTAGGATAGGGAACCAATGGGCTTTGGGCCTTGTTTCTTAACGATCATCACATAGACTAAAAGTCTTGAATGGACTTGGATGCTGTCATATAGGCCTACTGTATTTAATGTTATACTATAAGTGTCTAACTTTAAGCATCAGCTGTCAGAGCAGCTTACCGATCACTGTACCTGTACACAGCCCATCAGTAAATAGCACACCCAACTGCCTCATCCCCATATTGTTATTTTTTTGTTGTTGCTATTTCGCTCCCCAGTATCTCTACTTGCACATCATCATCTGCACATCTATCCCTCCAGTGTTAATGCTAAATTGTAATTATTTTGCCTCTGCGGCCTATTTATTGCCTTGCTTCCCTAATCTTACCACATTTGCACACACTGTACATATATTTTTCTATTGTTTTATTGACTGTATGTTTGTTTATCCCATGTGTAACTCTGTTGTTGTTTTTGTCGCACTGATGTGCTTTATCTTGGCCAGGTCGCAGTTGTAAATGAGAACTTGTTCTCAACTGGCCTACCTGGTTAAAAAAATGTGAAATAAATCCAAATAAATAATATAGTATGTTGTGTATTGGTTATTGAGAATATGGTCCACACCAAGATAAATATACTTGAATGTGTTTAAATATTCAAAATAATTGAACAATGCGACATTATTTCAAGCACCATATCCTCATTTTGGGTCATTCATATTCAACCTCTACAATAATATGTCTAACTTCAATAACGAAGGATACTGTATGGGTCTATAGTCAAGCCACAGACAGCAATGCATGAGCTTGTGTCTAGCTTTGCACTGACGTTTGGATCCAGGACACCACAAAGCAATCTACTGCCACATCTGACATTCGGATGAGGGCAGAACCTTTGTTCTTTGACCTCCGGGGAAGACTGACTTTTAAATAAGAAGTTATACAGTACATAGCATGATTGTATGATTTTAATTATGGCCAATTTTCAGAGAGGATGGGCAAATGGAGCTTCCTGGGGGGGGTATGTGAAGGCCAGAGGGGCACCAGATTGGTGCAGGCCACATGAAAGAGTTCCCTCTCCATGAAGTGAAAATCGGGATGACCAAGCAGCTGGCATATGAATGAAGTGGAAATAGAAGAGGTATCATAGAAATCAGCTTAAAGAGTCATTCAACTCAAATAGAATCCCAAAGAAACACCCCAAAGAAAACCCCCTTGACCCAGTTATTTGAGCTATCTTTTTATAATGGTATGTAGACCTACACGCCTACAGCATGATGTAAAGTCTACCAGCCACACGTGAATGTAGATGTATACTCTTTATTGATTACAATTAGATTTGCATATTTGTATTTAACTTCACACATTGTTGAGCAGGCATAAGCAAAGCCAGCTGTGATAGAAGGTCTTCTAGTACTTCAGAGGGCATTGAAGAATATTGTTTTCCATTACACCGCTGATAGAGTGAGCTGGAGCACCCTATAACAATTACACAGGCAAGCCTGCGAACACTCAGCTGTCCTGAGAACTATTTACATTTTTTTAAAGATTGGGAAACAGTTTTATACAATGCTAACATAAAACACATCCCCTATGTGTGCTGTGCTCTCCCGGCCCAGGCTCCTCCAGCCTGGCAACAGCACAGGCAGGCAGCGACAAACAGACAGTTATTCCGCTGGGCGGAAGACGGGAAGAAAGGACAGTCTGTAGGAAAAAAGGAATAAACCTACTGGAAGTCAAGAGACACTGCAGCGTGGTTTAATTGGTGGGGAAAAATAGTGATTTTTACTAGAGTCTATGAAGATAAATAGAGAGAGAGGCTTTGATGAGGAGGTCCACTGTATCTAATGGCCAGAACAAGCAGGTAGACAGGAACGGCTGCCGGGGGTTGGGGCTGGGGGGGAGAGAGAGGGCGGCTGGTTTCTGTCTCACTGGTCTTTTATGATGGGAGAGGGGGGAGATATAAGGACAGCCAACTCCTGGTAGCAGTTAACAAGCTAAAGAGTGTGAAGTGACTGTCGCCCACTCTGTGCACGCACCCCTCAAACACACTTCCACCCCTGGACACCGTGGTCGCCCCGGGGCGGTACACATCATTGAAACCAGGAAGTAAGTGCCGCACTAACTGGATAGACACACTTTAAAACATGTGCTGTGGAGTGCTGCGGCTAGTCTCATAGTGAATGCTCCTATAGCACCCTCGGCTGGCGGAAACAGATGATATCAAATATTTCATTTTGTTTGACTTTGGTGTAAAAAAAACAACAACAACAAAGAAGGGCAACACATAGCCTACAGTGCAGTTACAGTCTCATCATCATTTCGTTATTAATGATTGCATATAACAGTGAACTTGAGCCACTCTTCAAATACCATCAGGAACAAACTTAAGGAGTGAGGACAGGACAGTATATGGACAGTTTTGACACATATTTAATGTAATGCATTAGGGTGTCTTTCATTTCTCTGAAGCCAATGACTCAGTCCTGATTCACAGACAGAAAGACAGAATGTGAAGTAGTAAAACACGTGTTCACCATTAACACCCTGGTCTTACGAATCAAAGGTGAACATCAGACACAGCCTCATAGAAACATTAACACAGGTGACCAGAAAGACTTCACTGGAACAGCTCTACCAACACTCCCCTCTGCCGTTGTTTCCGACATATTGATGCAAAACGGGCAAAAACTAAAGCCCTTTTTAATCTGTCCCATGTGTCTACAAACAGTCCAGTCTCAGGTGTCACAAAAGTCCACCTCCCATGTCACTTTACTGGAGTTACTTTCTTACTGATGATTTGACCTGGGAGAACTCCTCACCATCTTCAAGAGCTGGGACAACAAAGGTGTTTGACTTGACACTTTCCAGTTGACACTTTCCATGAAGCAATAAAACCTACAGTTCGCAGGCTTAATGACACTAATGGCTGTCTAGGAACCATGATTAGGAGAACAATTCTACGTTAAGAAATTATAGAAGGGAGATGGTGCAAAGCCTCTCTCGTTTATTTTAAATAGTTATCAATGATTGTGGCCCCACCCCTCTCCTTTCAACCCCCCAGATGCAAGCCCTGCCCAGGATAAAATGCAGGACAAGCCCAAGCCTCCCATTCTACACAGGAGAAAGGACTGGCTGCACAGGGAGAGTGAGGACATTCATTTACTGCTTCATTGCGTTATACAGGCAGACAGACCTGACGCACACTCACTGACTGCCTCTCTCGCTCGCTCACTCACGAGCTGCTGCCTCTGTCTCTCTCTCTCCCTCATACACACACTGTCTCTCAACCCTCTCCCTCCCTCTCACTCTGCCTCTCCTCACTCACATATACACAGGCACACAAACTCCAACTCTGTCTCCCTCGTTCTTTCACTCTCTCCTCTTTCTCTCTCTCACACACACACACACACACACACACACACACACACACACACACACACACACACACACACACACACACACACACACACACACACACACACACACACACACACACACACACACACACTCACTCTTTCTGTGACTCTCTCTCCCTATCACACTCTCACACACACTTACACACTTACACATTCACTCTCTCTCCTCATTCAACTCATTCTCAGCCACGGGTCAGCAGCACAGACAAGCACCTTATTCCAGTCCAGCTGGAGAGAGGAGCATCGCAAGGTGCACACATCGCAAGACAGGACACTAACTGACTCTGCAGCCGTAAAAGGACGCAAGCCAAGGAACAGAACAAGCTTTCGGAGAACAAGGAAACAACAAAAAATAACAGATTGCTTTTGGCAATGGATTTACAAAGTGAACTGTGAATAAAAGCTGAAATACAAAGAAGAGGAGATCATCATCAGACACACAAATTAAGAAACAAACTCATCTGGGAAAGAGGACTGGTTGGAAGCCCAGGTTCCTCTCTGCTCTGCTGTTTGGAAGACCAGGCTCATCTCTGCTCTGATCCTCAGTGACAGGGTCTGCTGCTCCCTCGATCATCACCCCTTCCCACCCTCAGAGAGCGACCACTCACCTGGACCACACAGCCCGGGTCTCCAGCCAGCCAGCATGCATACTGCCTGTGCAATGTGCACCTTGGGAGTCTGACTCACTATGTGCAGATGGATGCCACCCGTCGCTAGTCTCCGTCCTGACCTCGCTGCCACTGGCACTGCCCACGCTGGGCTTCCGCCCTTGCCCAGTGCTGCATCCCTTCGCTTGGCGTTCCTCACCCTGCTCCTGGTGGCTGGCACAGCTCTGGGGGGCTGCCCGCTCAGAGTAGGGCATGAACCCCTCCAAGTACTGGCGAGAGGCATCAACTGCTCATGGACACTGGAGCGGCACACACGCAGTTATAATCACCTAGAGGGCGACGTCCGACTACGGCGGCTCTACTCCGCCAACAAGTTCTTTCTCTGTATCGACAAAACAGGCAAGGTGGACGGCACCAGACGGAAAAACTACGCTGAAAGTGAGTAAGCTGACACTATCTCCCCTTTCTATCTTTCCTATGTGACGGAGAAGAGATGGGGTGCCTATTGTCTTTTATGGTGGTGTAATCTCTCTGATCTTGCTACTTTTATAGCGGTTCATAGGAGTTTCACTGGCTTGTATTAGCCTTTTGCGTCTATTTGTGCCGTGTTTGGAGAGGTAGATGTTGCTAGGTAAGCTGGGAATTCCACAGTGTGGTTTAAGCCTCCTCATGGGAACCCCGGCACTGTGTTTACAGCAAGGCAGACTTGAGGAAAGACATTGTGCATCAGTTGGTCGTGCAAACTGGGCTTGGGAAAAAAGCTTCAATTTCACAGGGGCTTAACATGTCAAAACTGTGTTGAAAGTTCTCTAGTTGCAAGGGGCAGATGTACCCACAAACCATTTCTGTCACAGTTTACATGGGCACAGTAATTTTCAATTTTTCACAGTTTTCTCACCGAGTTTGTTTAGCGCTCGTTAAGGGGATAGTCGGGATAATTTAGAGCCTTTGTGATTTAAACTGTTAAGTACAGACGCAGAATCAATCTAACACAGATCCCGTGTGTGTGAAAACTTCAGATCAGTCCAGAGAGCTGGCTTCACATCTGTGTACAGCAGGTGTACTGGGCTCGCCAACACTGTTTAATTTAAGTCAGAGGATTTCCACATACCCATGCAACGTGATAAATCTCCTAACACATGCCTACAGTATCATCAAGGATCTTCCAAAAATGTCTTAAACAGATCAGACCTCATCACCTGCTACCATCTCATCTCAGTATGTTCAGTTGTCCTAGTTTTTCCAGATTGGGCAGCACTGTATCTGATGTTAGTAATAAGGACACTTGAGAGGAGGGACGTGCACTGGTGTCACTCACTCCACGATCTCAATCAATGGTGTCTTTCAGACCTTTGACCAGGTCAGACAAGTTGTCGCTGGTCATGAACTGACTTCCCAGTGGCCACTGGACAGCCTTGAGACGTTTACACCTTTGACGGTTATATTTATCCATTTAGTCGTTAATGCCTTTTTACGCCAGTGGGTGAGTCAGGTTTTTTCCATGCTACTGAGGTAACAGCAGGGACTGCCCAGTCAGTCTGCCACTGTGTACAGCCTTATAACCGTCTGGTGACATTTGTTAACATTTGTTAACTAGACTACTCATCTGGCAGACAGTTTTATACCTCACACACACGCCAACATAAATTCACATTGACTTGAATTATCCCAATTCAAAATTGTGTCGGTGTTCGTTTCCCTCAAATGGGGATTCAAATGTTCATATTGGTGGTTTAGATGTCAGATATAATCATTAAATGTAACTATCTATGTTTGACACTTTAAAGGGAGGCGGAACTTCCTGATTTGGCCTCGTTTGGGTCATTAAGAAACGTTAACGGCCCTGATTCAATTCAAATGTGAGTTGGTTTCGGCGTGGGTGGTTTGATGTGGGTGTCTCGTGTGTGTTCACAGGTGGAAAGAGTTAGCCAAATCTTCTGCCAATTAGCTTCAGCTGGCTGGTGTGCGAAGGTGGCAAAGTTGGTTTGACTTTAGATAGCCTATCTTCGGGCTAGTTAGGGACCGTCAATAAATTACACAATGTAAATAAGACAATATTTTAATTTTGCACACCTTTCAGTTCTCTCATTAAATTCTTTCAATATTTATATGGAAATTTCTACCATTTAAATGTTGTTTGAGCTTTTTAAGTTATTGAAATTTGGAGCAAGTGGAATTTTAACATATTGTCCAATGTATATTTTGTAATTTACAGATGCTCCCTAACTAGCCTCATAGGGATATCTAAAGTTAACCCAAATTTACCATAGGCATTACGATTAGGTCGAGTGCATCTGCACGCCAAATTGATGATTACTTGTGTGCTGCCAGTTGTGGGCATGTGGGCAGGGTTGAAACCAACCCAACCTTAATTTACGATGTGATGCAGCCATGACTACAAAACTCAGTTTTGCTGAGTCAAGCACGTGATTTTCCTGTGTTTTATATATATTTCCACACTATGAGGTTGGAACAATACTGTGAAAATGATGATAATGCCCTTTCAGTGTATTAGCTGTTTGAAAAGACAGAAATGTCAGCCTGTTTTGGTGGGAGGGAGTTTTGGCCTTTCATGGTGACATCAACATGTAGTAAATTAGTTAATAGGCCAATAAGAGTTCCAAACCTCTCTGCCAATCAATCAAATCAAATTGTATTCATCACATGCTTCGTCAACAATAGGTGTGGACTAACAGTGAAATGCTTACAATAAGAGCTCATTTTCAGTTTTCCCCTCCCCACTCAGACCACTCCCGGAGAGTCCTAGCAAAATTCTTGCTTGAGCAATTGGCCTTTGCAAAGAAGCCATTTGTATTTATTTTTGACCAATTTAATTGAAAACAATCACAGTAAGGTACTTAATTGTTACCCAGAAATGATTTGATACTGAGATAAAAATGTCTGCATTGGGCCTTTAAATTCATTGGCTGCAGCAGTAGAAATGTTGAATCGGCATGGCAAGGGAACTTAATAAGAGGACTGTAGCTAGCTGAAACTTTTTCATGCTCCCTTAGAAAGCAGGAAAAGTGATGTATCTGGATTGGAAGATTTGTGGCGTTCCCTGATCTTGTCAGAAGTGGCTAGTCGGTTGTACAGTGTGGTTCCCCATGAAAATGTGCTGCCCCCAAATGCAATGGTGTCTTTAACCACGATCCTCTCATTTCCTGCCCTGGAAAGAAAGATTCTCTATGAACACTACAGCACAGTGAGGGTGTGTACCTGCCTGTACACATACAGCAGCACCCTGCCAAACCAGTGGTCATTCAGGCTTTGCCTTGAAATTAGTTCAAGGGACCGTGTGGTCTCGATGTGGTCATACCTCACAATGAGACAATCTGGTTCGGTCTATTCTGAGGTCTAGTTTGGGTTCTGTGTCACCACAGGCCATTGCGTAAAGGCTTTTTCAATTCGACTTAAACCCTCTTTACCTAGGGAATTCCTTGCTACTGATACGGTCACTGTGCTATAGATTGGAGAGGGACGACTGGGAGGAAGCTCTGCATTTGTAATGAGCTTCCATTGACACAGATACAAGAGTGCAGCCGCAGTACAACTGTCCCGGTGAAAAGAGAGTACATTATCTTTAAGTGGCTTGGCAGGCAGAGTAGATTTTTGTGTTCAGTTGATTTTCTCAAGTGTCTAATACAAGATTAAGAAAACAGCAATTACTTTATTATCCAAACATAAATCTCACTTTCTGTGAGCACATCACACATGAGCACATGCACGCGCAAATGCATATGCACGCACGCAAGCACACACACAGAAACTTACACATTCACACCACTCACCCACAGCAGACTCCTTGCTCCTTCCCACACAATTTAATGTTGCTGGTGTGAGTGGGGAAGCACAGCTCAGCAGAGCCCTGAATACTGTCCAGTGCGAGGCCCCTCCTTGTCCTCTGTGTTGCCCTTACGGTCTGTCAACACGGCAACATTTGCCCCGACAGCCCTGCTACGCCCTCGCCCCACTCAGTTTTTCCAGACCATGCTTCCAACCTCTCAGGTGCAGAAACAGTCGGAATTAGTCAACAGGCACTCTGCTAATTGAGGTCGGAAAATATTGTATCAATCCCAGTGGACCAGAGTATGGAACAGCTGAGGGAAGAAGCTGGGACTAAGAGAGATGGATGGGACTGAGAGAGAGAGATGGAAGGGACTGAGACAGAGAGATGGAAGGGACTGAGAGAGAGAGATGGAAGGGACTGAGACAGAGAGATGGAAGGGACTGAGACAGAGAGATGGAAGGGACTGAGACAGAGAGATGGAAGAGACTGAGACAGAGAGATGGAAGGGACTGAGACAGAGAGATGGAAGGGACTGAGACAGAGAGATGGAAGGGACTGAGACAGAGAGATGGAAGGGACTGAGACAGAGAGATGGAAGGGACTGAGACAGTGAGACGGAAGGGACTGAGACAGAGAGACGGAAGAGACTGAGACAGAGAGATGTAAGGGAGGGACTGAGACAGAGAGACGGAAGGGACTGAGAGAAAGAGACGGAAGAGACTGAGAGAGAGAGACGGAAGGGAGTGAGACAGAGAGACGGAAGGGACTGAGACAGAGAGACGGAAGGGACTGAGACAGAGACGGAAGGGAGTGAGACAGAGAGACGGAAGGGACTGAGACAGAGAGATGGAAGGTGGGGTTGAAGAGAGCAGGTAGCACAGTCTGAGACCAAAAGGTGAGCAAAGAAGTGATAGTCCAAAATCTAAATGGTTGGGATATCTGAATGAATTCCGCTGTGTATGAGACCCAGATAGATGCTGATTCGTGTTCTCATATTTGTGTTTAGATACAATATGATACCACCAGTCTACAGTGATGTTCTTAGAGTTCAGTGGAATATTATACTGAATGACTAAATGATCTGTGGTATATTGAAATGTAACACTTCTTGTACTGGTCTGGACACGATTTGTGGCCAGATATCAATTGCATAATTTTGCTAATCCACTCCAAGGTGCAGTTCTGTCTGAAAAAGCATCCTGTTCTGTCCTGCTGATTTTGAACACACAGGTCAGATATCGCGTTATTGTTGCAGTCAGAACAAATCCCTACAGCTCTTTAAAGTATTTGTTAATCAACTCACCTAAATATCCATCAGCCATGATAAAGTGCCTGGCAAACCAATGGAAGATAGCTTGCAAAAACCACACGGGCTAACTAGGCCTTCATTTGTGTGTCACCAAGGGGCTAAAAATAGCTTGTTGAAATAATAATGAGAGGAGAGAGTTTTCTTTTTGACTGATTGGGGATAAACATGTTTTTCTTTTTAGCCAATGGTGGAGGTACAATGATCGAAAAGAAAAACAAATCAATGTATTTACAAAAGCTCTGAAAGTCGGCACGAATCATATCCTGCCCAAGGTCATGGGTCATAACTTACGAATTAAGCAGAGCACAACAGCTGTCGAGGTCAGACCGACCTCCACACGATAAACCCCAACAGCCAATCACTGAGTAGGGAGACCAATAAAATCACAACACAATGTTTGATGTTCCTCAGCCAGCCTTAGTCCAGTTCAAAATACATATTGGATAATTATGCTTGGCCAAACTCGTTTTCATACTTTTTCCTTTTTTCTCATGTCAGGTCAGCATGAAATATAGTTGGCAGGCATGCCAATGTATGAGCCATGTTCACATCTCACTTGAAAAGGACACACTGTTGAAATGAAGGGTGTGTGTGGCTAAGGGCATCAAACAGTTGAGCAGCCTCCAGGCTATGACACCGCGTTTAACCTGAGGAAATAAGGTAATGTGACAAGTATAATCAGAGAAGTCACATTAAAATATGTCTGCTTCGCTATGTGTCAGTTTGCTGTTTTAACGTTCTTCATCTGTGTAGTTTACACTGGGAGGAGGTGTCCTGTTTACCACATTTCCCTTCAGCTTAGCTTTGCAACATCTTGCTGTTTGATGTGCGACTTTCCTTTGCAATGAGTTCATGAGTATTTGACTTGGACTGGGCCCATAGGAAGAAAATCTTCCACCCCTCTAGAATATGTTGTGGAAAGGATTTAAACCCATTTGAGAGAGGGGAAACTGTCACTCACTGGCCAGAGAAGGACTAGGTTGAACTTGAATTGGGTAGGATAAATGATTTTACAGGCAACTAGCTGCTTGTAAAGACCTTACAAATTGGCCTCAGCAATGTCCACGTTATGATATTTATTGTTTAGTCCCTAAAATGCGAGTTTATTTCTGTTTATTGTAGCTAGAACTTGCTAACAGTTCGTTTTAAAGGTTCCTATTACAGGGTAATTACATGTGTGATTACACTGTAACAAGTATTGTAGTTAATTGTAATGACTCTGTAATAACAACATGTAACTGGTGGTAATTGCAGTCTAATTACAGGTGTAACAACAAATGCTCGTTACCATGCTTGATACAAATGGGCACGTGTCCACCATTTGTTTCGTTTCTTCTCAGCTGCATCTGATTCAGTACCAACTGTCACAAAATTTGAATCTCTCGTGGACAGAAGCGCTAGGTGTCCAAGGTTGGAATAGGCTCTAATTACCTACCCATGAATACGCACTGTTCAACAAATTCACTAGCAGCTGCACCCCAAAAGTGTATAATCTGGGTGAATTTGGTTGAGTTGACAAAAACAGATCAGATATAGGTCAACCATACAAATGTCATCCCAGATTGTAATTTCAAAAATTACTTATAATTAATGTGTTGTTGCCCATTATGACAACCTGAACCTCCTTGCCGTCCAAGTGGGAGGATAAACCCACTAGTACACCACAGAGTACATGTACTATCTGAATAATTACAATGTAATTAAACAAGATTTAGCTAGTTAAAATGAGGTGTATCTTTAGGGCTACTTATTTTAATTGTAATTATTGTGTACCTACATTGTACGTCACCTATGTACATATTTACCCATGAACAATTACCATATACTTATTTACTACTCATTACCCAGTGAAAACAAACTAAATATGAGCATCTAATTTAGTCAACTTAATTGCAACATTTAAAAATACCTTACATTGCTTACAAAATAATGAGGATTTATATTGTTGAATTAATCGTTTGATTAATTAGAATAAACAAAGATATAAGCCAACTCAATAACATAAAATAACGATTTTAATAGTGGTGACTCAAATCTACAGCCTATAGTATGGTGTGTAGCCTAGCTAGCTAATTCAGAAAAAACAGGATGGTCTTTTTCCCCTTTTCAAATGGTAAGTAGCATTAACTAAACCACATGTAACATATGGATTTGCATTAGTATATGCATCAAAAGTCCCAAAGCAAAGCTACACCTCACTTTTCTATTTTTGGAGTTATTACATAAAACCGATCAGAATTCTGAATAATGCCGAAGTAATGCTGAAAAATATTATGTGGGGTGTGATGTTATATGGAGGACCCGGCACAGACACAGAACACAGACACTGGACAGAGAAACTCTGCCTGGAAGGCCAGCATCCCAGAGTCGCATCCCAGAGTCGCATCCCGGAGTCGCATCCCGGAGTCGCATCCCGGAGTCGCATCCCGGAGTCGCATCCCAGAGTCGCATCCCGGAGTCGCATCCCGGAGTCGCATCCCGGAGTCGCATCCCGGAGTCGCATCCCAGAGTCGCATCCCAGAGTTGCATCCCAGAGTCGCATCCCAGTCGCATCCCAGAGTCGCATGCCAGAGTCGCATCCCGGAGTTCTATAATTTAGCCCAACATGATGAAAATGTATGAGTGGGACATATTGACTAAAAACATGAAAAATGTAGAAAAACATTTCTCAATGCAGAGAACACCGGAAGAAGAATTATAATTGAATTACCATAGTGAATTATTGTTATGTTTGTTTATGTCTGTTTATGTTTGTTTATGTCTCCATAAGGGATGGGTTGCCAGTTGGCAATTTGACACAAAAATAAAATTTCCTTCATTCATAAAAAAAATGTCATTCATTCATTAATTCATTCATGTTGTTAGTATAGTGTAACTATTCATTATTACAATTAATTACAATACTTGTTACAGTGTAATTACATATATATTTATACTTTAATAAGGACACCTTAAAATGAAGTTGCAGTAAACCTGACCTATCGTTGGTGTACACTTGCAGGTAGTGTGGACACCTGAGTATTTAAATGTGATTCAGTCTGTCACTTTTGCTTCCTTATTGATGATGTTCCTGATACTGGAACAAGGACAAGAAGCTCAACCATTAACTGAGAAAGTTATATTATGTCTTAAATATTATGTCTAACTCCTCCTCATGACTCACCATCAATGCTAAGTCAGAGTGACTGCCTCGACAGCATGGAGTAAAAGCTAAGAAGGGAAGCACCTGGCTAAAGTAAGGACAGGCTGTTTTGAATAGGGAGAGGGCACACATGAGGGTGTGAGAGGGCTGGGTTGTGCTCTGCTTAGTATTGTGGTGGACATTTAATAGGTGAGCTAGAGGCTTTCCCATTGCTCATTAGACCTTATGCGATGTTTCCTCTAAAGAGTCCGAGGGGCTTCAGAGAGAATCATGGTGCGAACAGGAGGGGAAAATTCCACCAATCCTGCCACTTTAATCCTTCCGAATAAGGACTGTGGCCCTGGCCTGAGTCGGAAACGATGAAAATCGATCTCTTGCCAGCTGTTCCTGGCATTGAGAGGCAAAAAGCTAAATAAAACACACGCACACACACACACACACACACACACACACACGCACGCACACACGCACACACACACACACACGCACACACACACACACTCAGACACCCTGGGAATGTTGCGGAAAATGTGTGGCAGTGTGGTACTCTAATTAGTCTAACCTCAATGGCTTCTAACACCGGAGTTTGATATCATGAATGGCCAACTTTTAAAAAATACAAATACCAGCTAACAACCACAGTCTGATCCTTTCTGTTCTTAACTGGGTTCATCAATGGGTTTATTGAGTCTGACTTTGGCTCCAAGAATCCACTCCTTTTTACATCTTACCACTTTGTACATCCTGTGGATTTGAAAGAGTAGAAAAAGGAGACAATAGCATTGCCAATAAGGAACCCTCTTTCAAAGACTTGAGCTAATTATGTTAGGAGAGTGTCCATTTGCATGACTGTTTTAATGACATGGGGAATTAGAGCTTCACACATTATCTATAGACTTTGGAGAGAGCTAATTGTGGAGAACTGAAACAATTACAGAGTTTGATAGCCTAGATGGTAATATGTATATTATGTTGTTAAAATGTATATTATTACCTTTTGTTTTTATTTCACTCAATGATCATGCTGCTGCTCCCCCTATAGTCATTCCACACCACCCCCTCAACAGTCTTTACTCTGCCTCCAGACCAATGGACTTTTTTAAAAATTAATCACTGTCACAGTATTTCTATTTGTATTGTTTCTATTATATTTTCACTTTTTATTTCACTAGTCCTGCAAGATTTTCACTGTACACTGCAATCCCACCTGCAACCCTGTACATGTGACAATTAAACAATCTGAATCTGAATCTAGATTAAAGATACAGTGAGACAAGGGACCAAGTGTTCTTGATGCCAGAAACAACCCTTTCCCAGTGATGTTATTCAGCTCTGTCTGCTAACCAGACTAATATACTGTTGCTAATAGAGTCCAAGCCATGCTCCCCAAAATGATTTACCCTCCTCATACACCATTGTAATGACCTGCAATACATTACAGTAGGCATTGCAGTGTTATACACAGACTGTGAGCCAAGCAGTACCTTTTTAGAGGGGAATAGAGCTCAGTGTTTTCCTCAATGACCACTGTTATTAGAGAGGTTTTTGTGAAAGGTGTAAAGTAAGTATTCATTAGATCAGCTGGGAACCGCCAGTCAGCCAGTCTTCCTCAGGCTGCAGCACCATATGTTTGGAATCATCATCTGCCAAAGAAAATATTGTCAGCAGCACTCAGTTCTCGGCTTAAATCAGGCCGCTCCATAAGATGGAGAGGGAGACATAGGCTCAACCCTGGGACTGCGAGGCACTGCAAGGTGGAGGACAAGGGCAGTCCCTCCCTCAGGCCAACTGCCGGAGTTTTAATGGTTTTGTTTTGACCTTTTCAAATGAAGAGTCTCGCCTCCCAGTTCGATGGAGCCAGACATCATTGTCTTGGAAAGAGCTGTCGGCCCAGGGAAAAAAAGGAAGCTGAAAGAGGAGCCCTTGAATCACAGGGAACCTCGATGTGAGTAAAAAATGGTAACAGACAGAAAGGAATAACAGTTAAGAATGCGTAGTCGGCACACCTGCCGGTTGTTGGCTAGCTTGCCCACCCATTGGAGTTAAGACAGATCACCATAGATTGGGTCATAAAGGAAGCAATATGCAACCATAAAACAGGGCTAGGTTAAGACGCCACGCGCCTCTACACTCAGGTAAATCTGGGCCTCCGCCTCCCCTCCATTTCCTGCGTACTTCAGTCTGGGGCCCGGCCAGAAAGACCCACCTGCCTTGCCTCATCTGTCTGTGGAGGGAGGAGAAGTGTTGTGTGGAAAGCTCTCTGGACCCAAGTCCCTCACATCAGCAACATGCCTGCATGGCTGCAGTAAATAATGACCTGCTGTCAGGCAACTGAGAGACTTCATTGACTGCTACTATGTGTGTAATAGATTGTATATCTGGCTACAGGGAAGTCACATTGTGTCACAGTGAAATATACTGGAAATAACAGCTATACAGGTTATTTGAATGACATTTATTGGGAAAATTGGTTTGGTTTTACTACTAGGCCTTATCGTTACTCCATATCTCTATGACTCATTATTATACAGTGGTGCTGGGTTTGTTGGTATGAATCGTTGGCACTAATCCAAGGTCCTCCTGTGTGAGACGTTCTCTGGCACGTTTCTAGGACAGGGTGTGATTTCACAGATTACAGGAGTGAGTGGTTAGTGGGTCATCCTGAGAAGTGAACCCTGACCCCTTTATAGTACTAGACCACACCCAGCCAGACAGACAGAGAGACACATACACATCTACAAAACAAGTGCAGTACAATATTCCAGATAGGCGGAATAGCCTGACCTACTGTAGTTTGTATGCCCATCCAAAGTCAAGGAAAGAGCAGGTCTACAGACTCTATCTGATGTACTGTAACCTTAGACATTTCTGGAAGTGGATAATGAATGCAAATGTGAAAGTCAACTCCCCAGGTCCCTGCATACCATCAGGTTTAGACCATGCACTCCACCTTCCTCTAAAAGGACATTACATACACGTTCTCTGTACCTGCTTTGTATCAGGGGGAGCATTTAGCTAATTGAACATGAGCAGGATCTGAGTAGCGTGTCAAAGTTCTTTGTGAACTTGTACGTGTGTGTTTTAGAATGCATGTTCAGTGTTTATACTTGTGCCATTGTAGGAGCATGAAGTGGACTCTAAACTGAAAAAGATGTGCCTTTCCTTCCCCTAATGCGTAATCAGATCCAGACCTCACCTTGTAGTAGATTAAGATCTCTGTGTGTGTGTGTGTGTGTGTGTGTGTGTGTGTGTGTGTGTGTGTGTGTGTGTGTGTGTGTGTGTGTGTGTGTGTGTGTGTGTGTGTGTGTGTGTGTGTGTGTGTGTGTGTGTGTGTGTGTGTGTGTGTGCGTGTGTGCGTGCATGCGTGCGTGTGCGTGTGCGAGTGTGCGTGTGTGTGTGTGTGTGTGTGTGCATGTGTGTGTGTGCGTGTGTGTGCAGGAGGTCATGCTCTTCATTAAAGCACAGAGGGTGGTCACAAAGCATTGTAGTGTCAGTGGTCTTTCTCCACGGACAGCTGCAGTAAGGAAGTAGATCAGTAGGATTTCATCTAAAACAAGCCAGCCCCTCTCATTGAGCAGTTACAGTAATGATCAACTTCATCCTGGTTCCAGCTGAGGGCTTATTTTCCAGAAATATTATGAATGAGAGCGAGAGAGGGAAAGAGAGAGAGGGAGTATAGTGAAAAATCACTTTCATATGGGACGGGGCCTTCAGATATCAGATAATTTAGCATCTATTTTGGAATGACTATGACTCATGAAGAATGCGAGTCAGCTAACAGTGTGGAGCAGGCGATGAAAGTCCCCCCATGAAGCCTGCAGCCATCCGTAGCCAGGCGTTCCAAGACAGAATATTTAGATGTGGTTAAAATTGCAGGTGACAGTTGGAGCGGCTGAAACATGAGCTGGTTGACGTGTGTGAGTGTGGGTGTGTTTTTGGTTTTACTAGAATTAGGGTTAGGAGTTAGGGTTGGGGTTAGGGGGAAAAGGATTTTGAATGGGAATCAAATTGTTTGGTCCCCACAAGGATAGTAAAACAATTGTGTGTGTGTGCGTGTGCGTGTGTGTGTGTGTGTGTGTGTGGTGACTGAGATGAGCAGACAGACAGGGTCTAGATGCCAGCCCCCTCCCCCCTCCTCTCTCTCTCCTCCCCTGCAGTGGATAGGATTGGGGTCAGGGCCCTTTGGCCAGTGGAGCAAGTGACAGTTCTGACAGGGCCCTGATTTCCCTCTTGTGCCGCCTGTCACCTCCCTGTCTGCCCGTCTCATTTTAATAATGTAAATACGGGGCAAACTGAGGCCAGGGAGACTGCTCTGTGTCATATTCATCCAGTGGAACTTCTCTGAGCTGAACCTGACGAGCCATTCAACCTCATCCCCCACCACACGCAGACACACACACACCTCGTCTCACTCAACCTCATCCCCCACCACACGCAGACACACACACACCTCGTCTCACTCAACCTCATCCCCCACCACACGCAGACACACACTCACCTCGTCTCACTCAACCTCATCCCCCACCACACGCAGACACACACTCACCTCGTCTCACTCAACCTCATCCCCCACCACACGCAGACACACACTCACCTCGTCTCACTCAACCTCATCCCCCACCACACGCAGACACACACACACCTCGTCTCACTCAACCTCATCCCCCACCACACGCAGACACACACTCACCTCGTCTCACTCAACCTCACCCCCCACCACACGCAGACACACACTCACCTCGTCTCACTCAACCTCACCCCCCACCACACGCAGACACACACCTCGTCTCACTCAACCTCATCCCCCACCACACGCAGACACACACACACCTCGTCTCACTCAACCTCATCCCCCACCACACGCATACACACACACACACCTCGTCTCACCCAGGTTGTCACGGCAACACAGGCCCTGTTTTCTCTGTTTTCAAAGTCCCTGGATAATTTGGAAAAAGGGAGGTTCAAAAGAAACCCAGAGAAGCCAGATGTCATCACTGGGCTCGATAGGGTTAATTAAGGCTAAAGGGAGCTAAGTGAATTTCAAATGAGTTAATGAAATAGCATGTAGTCTGAAAGCATGATAATCGGGTGTGTAAACATGAGCGCCACGTTCTCACTGTACCTCAGTGTTGGAGCTCCAGTGTTTTATCTGACATTCTCTGGTTAAATTCAGATGTGGCTGGTCCTGAATTAGTGTTACACTTTTTTTCCAAGGGGCCGCCACAGATGAAGGTAGGAAATGATAAACAAGACCTTGTTTTCCTCTGGTTCTGTTTCCAGTCAGAGAGGACTGCCGGTGCCTGCGTCTGGACAGCAAACCAGCTGCAGATGCAACTCCAACTGCAATTTAGTGGCACTGGGGGAATGACCTCAGATTCGAATCCCGGCCGAACCCCTTTTGATAGCAAAGTGCAGGAAACTGCAGAAGCCGTGAGTCACAAAGCGCAAGGCAAATCTGCCCGTAACTATCTGTGAAGCCTTTGATAGGCTCTCGCTCGTTACAGATGTGATGCATGATTTGGAGGAATTGCCCTCCTTCTCTCTCCCTGATTAAAGAAAAGCCAATGTTTCGGGTCAGATTACGGCACCCTCTGTACCACACAGGCACAGACAGACGACCAGACCGTTGCTTCGTTAACCCCTTGCACCTCTCCAATCCATCAGTTGCCCCCCCCCCCACCCTCTCGTGCACCGCCAAGATGCCTCTAGGTCTCATCAGTATTGAGGAATTGTTGTCTGATCGTTCATGCTGGAGGGAGTTGATGGGGGGATTGCTGTTCCATTACACACTCACAGCTTAGACTTTGCAGGCCTGAGGAACTCAGTGTTAATAATGCAGCTAGCATGGAGAGTCAATCAATGCATGTTTACATTCCAATTATGAACAGGTTGTGGTTGTGAAATTATTAGCTATCTGTGTGGCAGAGTGGGAGGTCTCCCATACTAACCTATTTTACTGCATACCCTATCTTGAATTACTCATGTTTGTAATAATTTGTCAACAAGCTGTTATACATATGCAGGATCTTAATTTGACCAGTTTCTCACAGCAGCAAAATAATCCTGCAGCAACAGGACATTTGAATTATTGTGTGTATTATAATCAATGGACATTTTTGTAGAGGGTGATCCATTTTTTGTTAGGGTAAATCAAGTCTGACATATGAAAGTGTAAAATTACAAACGTTAGAAGCCTTTCTAAACTTTGAATACACTACAATAGGAAATGTCCTGCAACAACAGGGTGATCAAATTAAGATACTGGTTTGAAGAAATCAACTGTGGGAGCAATTATTAGGAAATGGAAGACATACAAGACAACTGATAATCTCCCTCGATCTGGGGCTCCACGGAAGATCTCACCCCGTGGGGTCAAAATGATCACAAGAACGGTGAGCAAAAATCCCAGAACCACACGGTGGGACCTAGTGAATGACCTGCAGAGAGCTGGGACCAAAGTAACAAAGCCTACCATCAGCAAGGGCATTGAAGATGAAACGTGGCTGGGTCTTTCAGCATGAGAATGATCCCAAACACACCGTCCGGGCAACGAAGGAGTGGCTTCATAAGAAGCATTTCAAGGTCCTGGAGTGGCCTAGCCAGTCTCCAGATCTCAAGCCCATAGAAAATCTTTGGAGGGAGTTGAAAGTCCGTGTTGCCCAGCAACAGCCCCAAAACATCACTGCTCTAGAGGAGATCTGCATGGAGGAATGGGCCAAAATACCAGCAACAGTGTGTGAAAACCTTGTGAAGACTGACAGAAAACGTTTGACCTCTGTCATTGCCAACAAAGGGTATATAACAAAGTATTGAGATAAACTTTTATTATTGACCATATACGTATTTTCCACCATAATTTGCAAATAAATTCATTAAAAATCCTACAATGTGATTTTATGAAATTTTCTCTCATTTTGTCTGTCATAGTTGAAGTGTACCTATGATGAAAATTACAGGCCTCTCTCATCTTTTTAAGTGGGAGAACTTGCACAATTGGTGGCTGACTAAATACTTTTTTGCCCCACTGTATGTATGTATGTATTTATATGTGTATGTATTTATATGTGTGTATGTATGTATGTTTCTATATGTGTATGTATGTATGTATGTATGTATGTATGTATGTATGTATGTATGTATGTATGTATGTATGTATGTATGTATGTATGTATGTATGTATGTATGTATTTATTTGTATGTATGTATTTATTTGTATGTATTTATGTATGTATGTATGTATGTATGTATGTATGTATGTATGTATGTATGTATGTATGTATGTATGTATGTATGTATGTATGTATGTATTTATATGTGTATGTATTTATATGTGTGTATGTATGTATGTATGTATGTATGTATTTATATGTGTATGTATTTATATGTGTATGTATGTATGTATGTATGTATTTATATGTGTATGTATTTATATGTGTGTATGTATGTATGTATGTATGTATGTATTTATATGTGTATGTATTTATATGTGTGTATGTATGTATGTTTCTATATGTGTATGTATGTATGTATGTATGTATGTATGTATGTATGTATGTATGTATGTATGTATGTATGTATGTATGTATGTATGTATGTATGTATGTATGTATGTATGTATGTATGTATGTATTTATTTATTTGTATGTATGTATTTATTTGTATGTATTTATTTGTATGTATGTATTTATTTGTATGTATTTATGTATGTATGTATGTATGTATGTATTTATTTGTATGTATTTATTTATTTATTTATATGTGTTTGTATGTATGTGCATGTATGCATGTATATGTATATATATATATTAGCAAAAACATATATGGGGGACTGGAAGTGATGTAGAAAGTTAATCTATCTGCAATATTACAGCTGATATACCCCCTAAAAACAAATAAAACACTTTTTTTAAAGATACTGAACATCAACAATCTGTTCACATTCTTATTCAGTATCTGCATAGTTAGGCCCAGTACCTGAAAGGCAACCCACTTTAGTGGTTACGTGCACTGTTTGCCTGTTTTCTGCAATGTTGTTTTACTGTTATAGAGTTGTACTATGTGTCTTTGGGTTGGTCCATACTAGTTGTGGGTCATGATTCTGAAGGATTTGCCCTGTTTTACTGTGGATAAATCTGGTAATCTCTGCTTGGAGGGGATGGGCTAATTGGTCACATTTGACCCTGGCCTTCTAGACTGTGGGAACGTGTGCTTTATCTGCAAGCGGTAATTGGTAAATGAAACACTTCCGCAGCTCTGCTAGATTGCAGTTCACCGGGTGGGGCGAGGATGGAGAGAGAGAGAGAGAGAGAGAGCGAGAGAGTGTGTGTGTGTTTGTGTGTGCGGTGGTGGCCGAGGGGCAGAGTGTGTGTGTGTGTGCTGTCCAGAGAAAATGGCAGGATACGGAACTCCCTATGGCCATCTATGGAGCGTTATCAGCTGTATCTGTCTCATAATGTCTTACACACTGTCCAATAGATTGATGTAGACTGATAAAACGATGGACTGATAAACTTCAATGGTGTGTGGCCGTCCCAAGTATTCAAATGTAGGCCTTTGATGGAATTGCAAAATCTAAATGCAATTTTATCAAAATGTTTAGCAGAGGGAAAGGACTATCTGGCAAGGATTCTGTCCAAGTTGATATAGT
The DNA here is from genome assembly GCF_002021735.2 of Oncorhynchus kisutch. NCBI lineage: Eukaryota > Metazoa > Chordata > Actinopteri > Salmoniformes > Salmonidae > Oncorhynchus > Oncorhynchus kisutch. Next base: position 36,797,099 of record NC_034186.2, on the reverse strand, counting down.
ACAGCTGCAAGGTACGAACTAGTATGATAGAATCTGACATCCCCACATTAGAGGGAAACATTAACATGACATAACCTGAATCCATTCGTTACCTAAAACATTTTTCCTCCAAAATCCTAGTTAGTTTTAACAAAACCTTTCATTTCATACGGCTTAGTCTTTTATGTTGAAATGCAAATGGCAATGTGAATGATCATAGTTACTAAGTTGCAACATTGTTTAATTGACTAGTCTGATGAGAGAAGTGTTCATTTTTATTTGAATAAATTCTCCATCAGGGGAAGCCATGCCCAAAAGAAAAGAAAGACACCACAATCTGAAAACAATGCGCTGGACTAAAGTTACCAGTGCGAGACAATGTCTCGGCGGTCCCATCAAGCGGACCATTCATAAACACAGGGCCCCCAGTTTGGGGAGCCAGGGAGTGAGCCAGATAGAGTGAGGCCCACGCTGGCCCTGTCTTTTTGTCCCAAGCTGACCCCTGCTCTCCTGCTTGGCCTCTGCGCTCCTCATCTGGCCTGTCCCAGCACCGCCGAAACAGGATACCCGTCATTTACTTGAATGGCCTTTGAAGGACGTGGCTAATCCCCTGAGCACTTCTCCCAGCAGAAGCAGTATAAAGGGGGAAACAGGGCAGAGTGCTGTGCTGGCCCTGAAACTGTACCAGAGAGGGATTGTGTGTGAGAGAATGTCACCCCTCACAGCCGGGGCCGAGGGAGTGTGAGAGTCAGCTTTCACCTGAGCTCAGCCAGTTCACACACACACACACACACAGGCACATCTTTCTGTTCTGCACACCTAACTCACTGGCACAGAGGGTTAGAGTAAAATATAGCCAGAATAAGGATGAATTTATGTTTCCATACTAGTAGTGTCATTGAATTTGATATTGAATGATCATTTATCAACTGTTAGCATTATACTGCATGACCTGTGCCATGTGCTTGTTAAACTATACTGGGTATGACAGTGTCAAAAGGGTGTTTCTCTAGAAGATGACACATAAAACAACTTAACCATAGCGTATAACTGTAAAACACTATATAAAAAGAGCCAGGGTCATAGGTTAGATGCATTCTGAAAAGAGAATCACAGTTGGAATTTTCATTGTCATCTGGGAATTTTGTGTCAAATCTATGTTGAGTAAAGGTTGCATAGTGTGTTTCTCTCGATACTGTTGTTATGTTTCCACTTAACTGACACTCTTAGTGTCTAATTAAAGGAAAGGTATCGACAATGAATATGACGTTAACTTCTTTACTTCGTCATCTTGATCCAAGTGCCTGTACGGGAACTTGAAGTAACCTTGCGTGACTTTATTATGATGTAGCATGCCATAGGCTAGACTCAATCACAATAAACAGATATCCCATCAGGATACTGTCATCTGGAATTTTCTAGGATTTGCACATGCCGTTGTGGAATATCTGTGCCATTTAAAGCCACGTTCCAATGCCCAAATCTTGAAAACGTAGGACAACAACAGAGCAAAATGTAAAGCAGGTGTCTCCCTCTTCTATAGAGGGGACTAATGCTGAAGTCAAAGATCATTTCAACAATGAAATGACATAACTCTACCCACAGTCCCATATTTTGGTTACTGGCCCAACGCTCTAACCGCTAGGCTACCTGGGGCGGCAGGTAGCCTAGTGGTTAGAGTGTTGGGACAGTAACCACTAGGTTGGTCGATCGAATACCCAAGCAGACAAGGTAAAAATAAAAATAAACTGCTGTTCTGTCCCTGAACAAGGCAGTTAACCCACTGTTCCTAGGCCGTCATTGTAAATAAGAATTTGTTCTTAACTGACTTGCCTAGTTAAATAAAGGTTGCATAATAAAATATCACTGCACATTCCCTAGAACTTCCCTAAACTACAGGTCTATGTGGAGCTGTCCAGTGTGTATGGGACATGTCTGTGTGAGTCTATCCCAACACACACAGATAGCTCGGCAGTGAGTGAGTGTGGACTGATAGATTAAAAGACAGCAGGCAAATAATGTTATCAGGCCCATCGGCGCTCTCATCCCCCAAGAGGTCCCCAGGAATGTGGGAACAACAGGCGAGATCTGGGCAGGGAAGGAGCAAGCTCTGCCAACTCTTTTCTTCTTGTTCTCCTTTCTGTCAATCGCCCGTTGTTGTTCGGCGGGCTGGTCCGCATGCGAAGGGAACACAGACGCAGGTACATCCAGAATTCCTCTCACCATATTTCCATTTCCTTCATTACACAGGATATTGTACATCATATACAGTGAGCTCCAAAAGTATTGGGACAGTGACATTTTTTGTTGTTTTGGCTCTATATAAAATGGGGGACTATGTACAAAAAGAGCTGTAATTTCAAAATGGTTCACCTGATATGGATGAAAATACCCTCAAATTAGAGATGACAGTATGCAATTTAACATCATAGTTGTTGTATCATTTCAAATCCAAAGTGCTGTAGTACAGAGCCAAAACAACAACAAAAATGGTCACTGTCCCAATACTTTTGGAGCTCACTGCAAATATTTCTATAATGCTCTAGTCAAATCAAATCAATGCAAATAATCTGGGTAGCCATTTGATTAGATGTCAGCAGTCTTATGGCTTGGGGGTAGAAGCTGTTAAGAAGCCTATTGGACCTAGACTCCGGTACCGCTTGCCATGCTGTAGCAGAGAGAACAGTCTATGACTAGGGTGGCTGAAATCTTTGACAATTTTTAGGGCCTACCTCTGACACCGCCTGGTATAGAGGTCCTGGATGGCAGGAAGCTTGGCCCCAGTGATGTACTGGGCCGTACGCACTACCCTCTGTAGTGCCATGCGGTCGGAGGCCAAGCAGTTGCCATACCAGGCAGTGAAGCAACCATTTGTGCAGCTGTAGAACCTTTTGAGGATCTGAGGACCCACCCAAATCTTTTCAGACCCTTGAGGGGGAATAGGTTTTTTTGTGCCCTCTTCACGACTGTCTTGGTGTGCTTGTTAGTTTGTTGGTGATGTGGACACGAAGGAACTTGAAGCTCTCAACCTGCTCAACTGCAGCCCCATCGATGAGAATGGGCGCGTGCTCGGTCCTCCTTTTCCTGTAGTCCACAATCATCTCCTTTGTCTTGATTACGTTGAGGGAGAGGTTGTTGTCCTGGCACCACACAGCCAGGTCTCTGACCTCCTCCCTATAGGCTGTCTCGTCGTTGTCGGTGATCAGGCCACTGTTGTGTTTTCGGCAAACTTGATGATGGTGTTGGAGTCGTGCCTGGCCATGCAGTCATGAGTGAACTGCATGGGTTAGAGCGTTGGGCCAGTAACCGAAATATGGGGCTGTGGGTAGAGTTATGTCATTTCATTGTTGAACAGGAGGGGACTGAGCACGCACCCCTGAGGGGCCCCCGTGTTGAAGATCGGCGTGGCTGATGTGTTGTTACTTACCCTGACCACATTATCGATCACGTTACTGTAGTCATCAGGCAGGGTGTTGTATAGATAGGCTATACACATTATGGTCCACTGTACTGCACACATGCATGTCATCAGGAGATAGGGTATTGTATAGATACTCACATTGTATAAAAACACCATGCAGGACACCTGTAAGTCCTCAGACAGACTGGGGGTTTTAGCATGTGTGTGGTAGTGGAGCTGTGTGTCGTAGCATATGTACCAGACTGTATTGTTTTATCCTGCAGAATTAGCTGTGGTTATGGTTATAAAAAATATCCAACCGTTTTATAAAAACAACATCTATTACTTTGAGGAATGATCACAACCGGCCAGAAATGACAGAGTTAAATTAGCCATGAGTATCTTTATTACTTGTTAGAATAGCTGGAAGCCAAGAGTCCCAGACAGTCTTACCTCATTTGAAGACAGAGTAGAACCAAAAGGCACAGGCCAAAAGGCTGGAAACTTTTCACTTTGGCTACTTTTGCTGCATTGAATGTCTCCAACATGTTGTAGACCTGCGAGATATTCAGGTAATGTTATTGCAGAGACTGAGATTTCATCAAGTTGGTGTGGGCTTTTTTCTGATATTCAGCTTTCATCTCATCTAAGTCTGGGTCCGAAGTTTGTCTGGGTCTGGAAATGAACGGTTATAAAGGAATACATTTTTTTTGTATCTATTTACTAAGAAAAGCAGTCAGCGATTAGAGGCAAAACATTATTGTATGTGTATACTGCTTAATACACACTGTGTGTGTGTGTGTGTGCGTGTGTGTGTGTGTGTGTGTCTGCTTGATGGAGCCACTCGGCTCTGCTCCAAGGAGATGTGTCTCATAGCTGTTTGGGTGGGATGAATAAATCATATTTGTCTTGTGAGATTTAATAGGTATGAGGCATGTCCGGAGACACAGGCCACTGCCCTGACGCTGAGCCGTGAGCTCCACAGCTGCAATACGGAGCCGCAGCTCTGGAGCACTGCTCTGGGGTGGCACTCACAGGGCCGTTAAAGAGACTGTAAATGTCCAGCACCAGTCAGTCCTGTAAACAGGTGAGGGCATCACACCATATGTATTTGAGCATAAAACTGACATTACCTTTTGACAGCCATATTAGTTATGGAACGTGCAGTTATAAAAACAAAACACTGGTGTAAAAACCAAAGGTCACAAATTCCCCATCATACAATGTTGCTCGTTTTCTACGTGAAGCCGGTGTGAATAGAGTTTTAAATTAAACCAATATCCCTGAAGATAATTACATGATTATTCACCAGTCAAATGAAAGGTGAATGTGATGTGACGATACTCAAAAGCATGTTTCACCTCTGAAGGTTGAAATATTACGTTTTTTTGTTGGTATGTTTCTTAGTTTCTCCTAGTATTGGAATTGGTTATGGTGCATTGATTTGGCATGAACATCTTCAGGGCTAGATATCCAATTCTATCCTCTCTCTCTCTGCTCTCTGATGAACAAACCGTTTGAGCCCTCCAGGATTGGAAATAGTGCTTCGAGAATTCTCCCCCAATTGGCTAATCAAGGTCTCTCATGCCTCTAAATTTGTTTCAGAGGGCGATATTTCAGCGGGGGTGCTCTCTCTTCCAGCTGTAATTCTCAATCACCCACCCGGTCGGTCATGGTATGGGGCTCTAAGGGGATTTCCCTGCCCTCTCCCTGCCCTTCCCTGTACCTCTCCCCTGCCTGGCCTTTGTCCTCTGGTTTCAGCGAGCAGACGCTGAGATTGAGCCTGATCAATGCCGCTTCCTGTCTGTCCCTGACCTCCCCCTTAGACACAGGTTAATGGGAAAGACATGTGGCCACAAGCACCATGCAGCACCCTGACCCAAACAAGCCCTGCTGCCTGCTCCCTCCCTGCTCTGACATAAAATGCCTATCTTTGCTTTCATGTCATGATGTAACAGGGCCAATCAGGCACAGGCACAACATAAAGTCTACCTAAATCTACCCCTCTCTGTTTTCCCAGAGATCAAAGCTGTTTGAAAGCTGAAAGCTGAGCGGCTAATGTTTAAATTAGGATGTCAGAGTCGCAGCATACCATTACACTGTGGACATACTGTATATCACTGAGACAAGTGCGACCGGGCTTCACGAAAAGTACCAAGTGTCGTGTATTAATATACAGTGTAAGATTTAAAGCTGTTTAATATTATATCTCTGCTGTCTCTTCCCTTAGTGGACTGTGAGTTCATGTACCCTGACTCAAATACAAGCTCCTATGTGAAGGTAAGCCAGTCCCTTCTAGCCTCCCAGCAGACTGTGTCTCCTGTAGGGATCCCTTTCTGTCCCAACACTGTCACTGGTAGTTAACAGAAGATCAGGTTTCATTCATTAAAAAACATGTACGGTATCAATGAAGCATTTGCATATGATAGAATTATCAAGCTTCCAGGTAAATTCTGGTAATATAGCCGAAAGCACTGGATCCCTGACAAGTCGTTCACCATCTATTAGCCAGCTATCGCTAGAAACTAATGGGCCGCTCAATCTAGAGGTAACACTGTCAAGACTAATGCCACAGACATCCAATAGCCATTCTCCATACTATACTGTACATGTCATTTATAAAATTCCCATTATGTTATGTACTTCTGTTATGTACCAATGCAATGCTATAGGGAACGTTTATCAGTCATATTATAAAAGTAAAGCTACTCGTTCAGTTGGAATGAACCAAAAGCCTTGACATTATTGGGGGTCTATTATGTGTTATTTCGACCAGGCAATAAATTCAACCATGTACAATATTTAAAAAACGGTTATGATCCACTTTTTTTGTGTGAATATTTTGCGGACCTCACATTACAGATCCCTGTCGACATACCTTGGAGACCCACTGTTAGGTGAACTCTTGTTGCCTCTGGTAACTCCATGCCTACAGAGCTGTGTTGAGAGAGAGCGATGAACCTGCCAGTGACATGCTTCTGGCCTTGATCTGTCACCACAACGTCAGGCTGCTCTTCACCGCATGGCGATGTGGGTCGGCATTATGCTACCAGGCTGTCAGCTTGGACAGGGACTGAAACCAGTTAGATGAGGATGTTTGTTATTGAATGGCCTACTAACTGATGGCTAGGTCAGCTGCTTGTGTTAGGATTGTGAGGGTGTTATTTTCTTCACTCATTCTTTGACTTTATCTTATTGAGACCCACAAGTATAAAAGCCTATGCATTTTGGTAAGAGACGTTCCTTTCAAATGTTGGTCATGAAACTAGTACTGCGTTTGCTCTGCCTTACAGTATCTTATCTACAGGTCAAGGAGAAAGTTGTGTGTAAACAGAGTGTCTGCAATTATTGTAGTTCTAGAAGAGAGTGTCCATAAAACGTGCAGGTGAAAGTAGTTATGAGAGGCAGAGCAGGACAGACTGATAGGTGTCTCTCCCCTCATCAGACACAGATGAGGGGAGAGTCACAGACAATAATAGTTGAAGCAAATATTAATGATTTTCCTTATCCTCCATGTGTTTCCTACTGTAAAACCCTAATATCTGTAGCAGAGATCTACAGATGATCATATTCTGCCAATTCATTTAAAACGTGTGACCTAAGTTGAGATAAAAGTAAAAATCAAATCAAATCAAATCAAATTTATTTATATAGCCCTTCGTACATCAGCTGATATCTCAAAGTGCTGTACAGAAACCCAGCCTAAAACCCCAAACAGCAAGCAATGCAGGTGTAGAAGCACGGTGGCTAGGAAAAACTCCCTAGAAAGGCCAATACCTAGGAAGAAACCTAGAGAGGAACCAGGCTATGTGGGGTGGCCAGTCCTCTTCTGGCTGTGCCGGGTGGAGATTATAACAGAACATGGCCAAGATGTTCAAATGTTCATAAATGACCAGCATGGTCAAATAATAATAAGGCAGAACAGTTGAAACTGGAGCAGCAGCACAGTCAGGTGGAAGTTGAAACTGGAGCAGCAGCATGGCCAGGTGGACTGGGGACAGCAAGGAGTCATCATGTCAGGTAGTCCTGGGGCATGGTCCTAGGGCTCAGGTCAGTTGAAACTGGAACAGCAGCATGGCCAGGTGGACTGGGGACAGCAAGGAGTCATCATGTCAGGTAGTCCTGGGGCATGGTCCTAGGGCTCAGGTCCTCCGAGAGAGAGAAAGAAAGAGAGAAGGAGAGAATTAGAGAACGCACACTTAGATTCACACAGGACACCGAATAGGACAGGAGAAGTACTCCAGATATAACAAACTGACCCCAGCCCCCCGACACATAAACTACTGCAGCATAAATACTGGAGGCTGAGACAGGAGGGGTCAGGAGACACTGTGGCCCCATCCGAGGACACCCCCGGACAGGGCCAAACAGGAAGGATATAACCCCACCCACTTTGCCAAAGCACAGCCCCCACACCACTAGAGGGATATCTTCAACCACCAACTTACCATCCTGAGACAAGGCTGAGTATAGCCCACAAAGATCTCTGCCACGGCACAACCCAAGGGGGGGGCGCCAACCCAGACAGGATGACCACAACAGTGAATCAACCCACTCAGGTGACGCACCCCCTCCAGGGACGGCATGAGAGAGCCCCAGCAAGCCAGTGACTCAGCCCCTGTAATAGGGTTAGAGGCAGAGAATCCCAGTGGAAAGAGGGGAACCGGCCAGGCAGAGACTGTTTGCTTAATACCAGAGTAATTCTACAAAAAGAGTTGTCTGCCGGGGATCACTTGGACTGATTTTGATCTACCAACTAAATTATTTTCCCATGATAATCTTTCAAGGTGTTTAAAGTAAGTGATTCTGGCTATGTCCCCTCCTTCCTTAACCATTCAGAGGCAGAGGCAGAGGCGCACGCACGCACGCACACACACACACACACACACACACACACACACACACACACACACACACACACACACACACACACACAGGCCTTTGCTAGGACCCGGTCCCCAGCCCTCTGAGGGGGTCAGCTCAGATCAAAGGTGCTGGTCACAGCCATTAGGCCCAGCAGCGAAGACCCAACATGAAAAGCTTGTGTTTTGAAAAGGAGGGCAGAGGGAAAAAAACAGGGCCCTCTCCATTTAAAAGGCAAGCTAACTGTGAAATAATTGAAAAGGTATGTCAATCAAGAGCAGGCGCCCAGCGGGAGCGCCCAGATTCCCAGGCTCTCTCCTGGTCGAGCACCGGGCCATGGAGGGCTGCTGAAGAGGGCAACCCAAGAAATTAAAGACCCAAAAAGAAGGTCTTTCACTCGACTCTGCTCTTTCCTTATCCCCTGCTTTTTAATTGTGGTGGGAGGGAAAGTCCCGACCCCCACCCCCCTCCAAGTCCAACAAAAAGCTTAGTCATTAATAAGATCTTGTCTCCCCTCCACCTCTCAGGTACTGTAAGTAACAAAGACTCATTGGGGGACGGAGGGGCAAATTGGAGTCGACATAGTTTTATGACCCTCCCTCCCTTCTTATTACCAGCACCTACACCCTGTACCCACTCCCTCCTCCTCCCATAGCATGAGTCTGACAAAAGGAACCCCGTGAGAGTGTCTCTCGCTTCCCTTACTGCGTTTTTTTTTTTTTTACATCAGAAAAGGCTGAATGATCTGACGAGGGGCTCACTTCCACAAAAGCTGGAAAGAATGGAAAGAGAAAGAGTAAAAGAACACTGGGAAAAAGGCTTCTTCTATGCTTTAAAAAAAATGGTCAGTCCACACTTGACTAGTCCTGTATAGCATAGGACTTGCTAGTAATAGCAGCTTCGGATTATTGACAGCTCTGGCCAAAACATGTCAAAGGTTAGCAGATTCTGCCAAGGGCAAGAAGTAAGCAAAAACTACCTTCCTAATCAATATTAACAGCATGATTACAAATAGCTTCCTTTTCTTGAATCATTTCTTATTTTATTGCAAGTCCACATGCAACAATTGGTTAATATTGCATTGAAAAACGCAGAAACACTCATTGCATAATATGACACACATATTCTCACACACTACATGCGGGTCTACTGTAATGTGTGTACTCATGGTCATTAGCTTCACAAGTACAAATTAGGTCAATAAAGCCACACATTGGAGTAAGTCAGAAGTCTTAGCTGCAGTTGTTGCAGCTAGCCCAGTATTAGTGACCTTGGGAATGTAACATGTACGTTTAGAAAAGGTGGTTAAAACTAGCTCTGCCGCCACAAGGACCTGACTTTTCAGGTGACTAAGAGTTACAGTATGAATCTAAGTGACCTTTATGGATGCCTGGTCAAGTGTCCAGAGACCAAGCACTTTCTCCAAGCAATATCAAATCCCCATTTCATGTCCTTAGATACTGGTTCCGCAGGCAGCTACACTGCCATGTACGGACGAAATAACAGGTAATGAGAAGAAAGGGAATGGTGAAAACGATTTGAGCATGGATGTCGATGGAAGTCTTTTTCTCTCTGATATTGAAACAAGCGCAAAACTATTCTCACACGTGAGATATCCACGTGCCTGCATTTGATACTTCAGGGGAAAAGTCATTTTAACCACTCTGTGCCTTCAGTACATACTGTAGTCTACATATCAGAGTGAGGAATATGGTAGCACCTACTGTGCCTGGAGCTCAGAGCAGCAAATGATGGCAATTAGAGGCAGTAGTACTTTCAGGCACCAGCGGTTTTCATTGGACTGGACAAGTCCCCATAAACCCACGGTGAGCTCCAATCACCAGCCGGCTTGGGCCTATTAGTTTATGAGTCGCTTGCACGCTCCCTGCCACCAAAACGCCCAGTGTTTGTAAACACAGCTCGTAAAGGGGACGTTGCCATCAAAGTGCTAACGTGCCCTTAAAGGCTCTGGGCTGGCCTCACCACTGCAGCTGTGTGAAATATGGGTCTCCATGTCCACACACATGTCAGAGAAGAAAGACTCAACAGGCCCTGTATTTATTTACCCTCTCTGTCTCTCTCTGTGTGTGTCTGATGTGAATGACTTAACCTGGTAAGCATGGATAATGGTGTTAGCAGCTGGGAGTCTGTGTATCGCTCCATGCTGACAGGATAGACAGGAAGAAAGGAGATGCTGACACTGTCTTTGGCTATCTTATTTAATGAGGGGTTGGTTACACAATGTCACTTAAAGGGATAGTTCACCCAAATGACATATTGGTTTCCCTACCCTTGAAGCAGTCTATTGACAAGGTATGACAGCAATCCATGCTTTGGTTTAGTTTCCCTAGCACTGTTTCCTCATGTTACGATTTTAGCATTTGTGGTACAAATCCCATTCAAGTCATGGGACCGATATTAGCATTTTTATCGCATCATGTTCAAATCATCTATACACTGCCTTCAGAAAGTATTCACACCTCTTGACTTTTTCCACAATTTGTTGTGTTAAAGACTGAATGTAAAATGTATAACATTGATATTTTTTGTCACTGACCTACACACAATACCCCATAATGTCAAAGTGGAATTTGTCTTTCAAAGAATGGCAACTATTGGAAGTTGGGGGGAAAAGCAGACATTGAATATCCCTTTGACCATGGTGAAGTTATTAATTCAACTTTGGATGATGTATCAATACACCCAGTTACTACAAAGATACAGGCGTCCTTCCTAATCCAGTTGCCGGAGAGGAAGGAAACCGCTCAGGGATTTCACCATGAAACCAATTCTAACTATAAAACTGTTACAGAGTTTAATGGCTGTGATAGGAGATAACTGAGGATGGATCAACAACATTGTAGTTACTCCACAACACTAACATAAATGACAGAGTGAAAAGAAGGAAGCCTGCGCAAAATAAAAAATATTCCAAAACATGCATCCTGCTGCAACAAGGCACTAAAGTAATACTGCAAAAAATGTGGCAAAGCAATTCACTTTTTGTCCTAAATACAAAGTGTTATGTTTGGCGAAAATCCGATACAACACATTACTGAGTACCACTGTCCATATTTTCAAGCATATTGCTGGCTGCATCATGTTATGGGTATGTTTCTAACCAGTAAGAACTGGGGAGTCTTACAGGATAAATAAGAAACGTAATGGAGCTAAGCACAGGTAAAATCCGAGAGGAAAATCTTGTTCAACCTGATTTCCACCAGACACTGGAGAGCAGGTTGGGTTCACCTTTCAGCAGGACAATAACCTAAAACCAAGGCCAAATCTACAGTGGAGTTGCTTACCAAGAAGACAGTGAATGTTCCTGAGTGGCTAAGTTACAGTTTTGACATAAATCTACTTGGAAATCTATGGCAAAACTTGAAAATGCTTTTTTAGCAATGATCAACAACCAATTTGACAGAGCTTTAATATATTTTTTAAGAATAACAGGCAACTATTATACAATCCAGGCGTGCAAAGCTCTTAGAGACTTAACCAGAAAGACTCATAGCTGTAATCATTGCCAAATGTGATTCTAAATTGTCAGTACTTATGTAAATGAGATATTTCTGTATTTCATTTTCAATACTTGTAAAAATGACACAAAAAAAAAGATCACTTTGTCATTATGGGGTATTGTGTGTATATGGGTGAATTCAGGCTGTAACACAACCAAATGAGGAATAAGTCAAGGGCTATGAATACTTTTTGAAGGCACCGTAAGTAACTTTGTTGAGCTTCACAATCAATAGCGGGGGCTCTATTTGAACAAACCTCACAATGGTAAATCTCAGCGCAGGTGGTGGCACTATAGGTTCAGGGGTGTGTTGGAAATATTTTTGCTATTTTCATTATCACACTTATCGGGCACTTGCTGGCTTTGGCGCAAAAGGGCTGTATTTTGATGAATGAACAAGTTGTGGGTGTGTTAAGGCTTGGCCCGTCACTGGCCAATCAGAATGTGCTCCATGGCGAAATATGTGGTTGTATCAAGTTGTGTATTTATGGTCTTTTATGTATTGCCTTGGAATCAACTCCAATTTCAATGTTAGTCCGCTATAGTTTATTAAATGGCTTACAGAAATGAAATAAGAAAATATAGACTTATCTTTGCAAAATATGTTAAATTGAATCCCTTTACAGTCCACTGTAATGGTTTTCCTCCTCTTCTGAGGAGGAGTAGGAAAGATCGGACGAATGCACAGCGTGGTAAGTGTCCATATTTTAATTAAATATAACCGAACACTGAATACAAAAGAACAAGAGAAATAAATGAAAACCGAAACAGTTCTGTATGGTAAAACACAGACACAGAAAACAACTACCCACAAACCATAGAGGGAAAACAGGCTGCCTAAGTATGGTTCTCAATCAGAGACAACGATTGACAGCTGCCTCTGATTGGGAACCATACCAGGGGAAAACCAGAAATACAAAACATAGAACAAAACATAGAATGCCCACCCCAACTCACGCCCTGACCAAACTAAAATAGAGACATAAAAAAGGAACTAAGGTCAGGACGTGACATCCACATTGTTCTAATTAATTGCATGGCTTCAATAGCATTCACAGGGGCTAGGCCAACAAAAAATTGCATTATGGCTGAGCATGGAAATGCCAAACATTGCCAATAAGAAAGATTAAAATCACTATTGATAAGGCCGAAAAAGAGAATTAATAATTCTAATCAAATTCGAAACCGTGCACGTCAGAGCAAAAACCAAGCCATGAGGTCGAAGGAATTGTACTTAGAGCCATTGTACTTAGAGACAGGATTGTGTTGATGCACAGATCTGGGGAAGGGTAACAAAACATGTTTGCAGCATTGAATGTCCCCAAGAACACAGTGGCTTCCATTATTCTTAAAAGGAAGAAGTTTGGAACCACCAAGACTCTTCCTAGAGCTGGCCATCTGGCCAAACTGAGCAATCGGGGGAGAAGGGCCTTGGTCATGGAGGTAACCAAGAACCCGATGGTCACTCTGACAAAGCTCTAGAGTTCCTCTGTGGAGATGGGAGAACCTTTCAGAAGGACAACCATCTATGCAGCACTCCACCAATCAGGCATTTATGGTAGTGTGGCCAGACGGAGGCCAGATGGAAGCCACTCCTCAGTAAAAGGCACATGACAGCCTGCTTGGAGTTTGCCAAAAGGCACATAAACACTCTCAGACCATGAGAAACAAGACCCTCTGGTCTGATGAAATGAATATTGAACTCTTTGGCCTGAATGCCAAGCGTCACGTCTGGAGTAAACCTGGCACCATCCCTACGGTGAAGCATGGTGGTGGCAGCATCATACTGTGGGGGTGTTTTTTAGCGGCAGGGACTGGAAGACTAGTCAGGATTGAGGCAAAGATGAATGGAGCAAAGTACAGACAGATCCTTTGGGACAAGTCTCTGAATGTCTTTGAGTGGCCTAGCCAGATCCCGGACTTGAACCCGATCGAACATCTCTGGAGAGACCTAAAAATAGCTGTCCGGTAATGCTCCCCATGGAACCTGACAAAGCTTGAGAGGATCTGCAGAGAAGAATGGGAGAAACTCCCCAAATACAGGTGTGCTAAGTTTGTAGGGTCATATGCAAGAGGACTCCGCTGCCAAAGGTGCTTCAACAAAGTACTGAGTAATGGGTCTGAATACTTATGTAAATGTAATATCTCAGTTTTTTATTTTGAATAAATTAGCAAACATTTCTAAAAACCTATTTTTGCTTTGTCATTATGAGGTATTGTGTTTAGATTGTTGATAGGGAAAAAAAACAATTGAAGCAACTTTTTTAATAAAGCTGTAACTTAACAAAATGTGGAAAAAGTCAAGGGGTCTGAATAATTTACGAAGGCACTGTATAATATTAAACCAACGCAGACTATGGAGGGTTTTACGTACATCCTAACTTTGCACATTAACTGGATAAAGATCCAATATAAAAAGAAACGGAGAATATCCATTATACCGTTGTACTGTTCCCAACCAGGCCTATGTTTTCTGAAAATAATCGGAACCATTTTACAGATCCGATCGCATTCACACATCTCCAGAGGTTGCATTGCAAGCGCAATGTTGTCACCCAAAAAATCAGGAAGGTGAATCATTCTAATACGTTTGGATGTAATACAATTAAATGGAAAACAAGACATTTTTATAGGTTACAGATATCTCTAAATACGAGGTTCAACGGTATTCACAGAGGTTCTCATCTCTGGTTACATGATGGGAATGCCTACATCATGGAGGGGGTTTTACGCACGTTCAAAAATGGGACCTGCATGGCTAAAATAATGTGGGCCTGCCTACAATGCTTAGATAAAAAATAAATGTCAGTGTTATGTATGGTACTGTAAGTTGTTATGGTTAAGGACAGTGTGCTGCTTGACGGTTGAATGGGTTGTCAAGATGAGTGACACATATGTCATTCAACGAGAGAGTGATGTGCAATGTGAAAATGTGCTGATGTGTGTTCTTTGACAGCTTTCTTTTTTACTCCTCTCAAACTTGATATTTTTTTTAAAGCCTTCATTGAGGCTATGCTTGGTTTTTAATCAAATAAAACGAAATGGGAAAAAACATTAGTTTCTAAATACGAAGTATACAGGCACCAAAAGCACATTAGGCTACTCTTGTTCCATGCGCATATGGGCAGTGTGCGTCACGGCTGGATAGGCTGCGTTTCCACTGTCAAAATTCATGCCATAACCTACTGCGTTACCGCTACGCAGCTTTTAGTTGCAAACTGAAAACTAACGTGCGTTTGACGCTAGAGCGGTCTTAACGCCAGCCGAAAATAGATGCCTGGAGGTGCGTAAAGATGGCGGACCTCATGCGCTTACCGCTGTATTGTAAATTGTTCCTCGTTACTCTTTTTTTGTATGGTCATTAGCGGGTTATACATGAACCCAACATTTGCTTCAACACGCTGGCATTTAGAAAAACTGAAAAAGTACTGTAGATTGTACTGATTTATTGGCACTTTTCGCGCACCGTAGTAAAAACAGTGAGTGGATAGTGCTAAAACAATGACACCTGTATTCTGTCTTCATGCACGTTCGCCATTATAGATACTGTGCTTTTGATTTGGACATGATGCGCGACAAATACTAATATTGGTACAAATGCTTAAATGCTTAACATAAGCATGTGAAAACAGAGACAGGGAAACTAAACCAAAGCATAAATTGCTATCATACCTTGTCCATAGACTGCTTACAGGGTAAGGAAACCAATGTGTACTTTTGTAATGTGGTTTAACTATGCCAATAAGTGGGATGATAAGGATTTCCCCTGAATAAGAATTTCCCCTGTCCCTAAGACCATTACTCCTTTCTGCTATTATCATACAATACCATTGTATGATCTATCCAGATACAGGCAGGTGGGAACTAGAAAATCCAGTATAGCAGTTTGAATTCTGATCTGAGACTGATTATTTAATCCCCAAACATATTAAGTCAACTGTTGCTGCCAAGTACACATTTTTCCTAATTTCTATCCAAACAAAGTCTGGATTTACATAAATAAACGGGGGAAAGATTGCAGTGGCTGGAGAGTAGCACCTGCTCAGGACCCTGGGGAGGGCGTTTATTTTTCATCGCTGGATGGGTTTTAACCAGGAACCCTGCTCGGAAACTAACTCGCTGCCCCCTTCAGCACATGTTGTTCTGCATGAGCAATGCTGCACCTCTGGTCTGGGCGCTTTTCGAGTTTACGGCTCCTGCTTCATTTCCTACTGGCATGGGGTCCACATCTCCTTCAGCACCTTGATGTGTTACAGTGTTTACAGGCCCTGTCCAAAGGCAACAGGCCATTTATTGGCCTTGTTTCCTTTTTCAGCAACATCCAGAGGTGCCCATAGGAGGAGAAAAAAAACATCATGTTTCTCAACATGTTTTTCTCCTCTAAACTGGGTTTCCATGGCTGGTGGTGTCTGTTGGGAGGGATGTGTGTTCAGATCAGATAGCAGGCCACATCAGGGTACCTTTGAAGGTGAGACTGTCCAAATAAAGCCAGTAGGAGTTATCCAAGGGAAATGCATATCCAGCAATTAGGTTCTATTCAGGCCCCCACGGTAAGGCCCTTAGGTCATTTCCAAAATATTTGTGTCTATCGTCATGACAATGGCTAAGGGCCTTTTGTGTAGACTAAAACCAGATTAAGACCAAGCTACATGGGACTTGTTTGCAATCTGTGCCCAGAGGAAACAATTAGCCTGCAGCACTGCCAGATCTTTCATGGTAAAAGTGGGTAAGAGGTTGGTGTAAGTGGCCATCAGACGCTGCTTTGTGTCTCCCTGGTAAACAACACCGGGTATCATCCGGGTGGAGTGTCAGTGTCAGGTCTGGTAGGATGGCACTCCTTCCCTGTGCAGGCTGGGACCCAGCCCATAATGCCCTTTGTGCTGTATGCTGCAGTCAGTCTACTGAGATGGTGTATACTGAGTGTACAAAACATTAGGAACACCTGCTCTTTCCATGGCATAGCCTGACCAGGGGAATCCAGGTGAAAGCTATGATCCCTTATTGATGTCACTTTTTAAATCCACTTCAATCAGTGTAGATGAAAGGGAGGAGACAGGTCAAATAAGGATTTTTAAGCCTTGAGACAATTGAGGCATTGATTGTGTATGTGTGCCATTCAGATCGTGAATGGGCAAGACAAAAGATTGAGGTGCCTTTGAACGAGGTATGGTAGTAGGCATACCGGTTTGAGTGTGTCAAGAACTGCAATGCTGCTGGGTTTTTCATGCTCAACAGTTTCTGTATCAGCCAACTTGACACAACTATGGGAAGCATCGAAGTCAACATGGGCCAGCATCCCTGTGGAACTCTTTCGACACCTTGTAGAGCCCCGACAAATCTTCTGAAGGCAAAAGGGGGTGCAACTCAATATTAGGAAGTTGTTCTTAATGTTTTGTATACTCAGTGTAGATACATCAGGCCATGGTCGGATGCACACCAGTGAGCTCGGGAAAAGGGTTTTGAATGGCAAATCATTTTTTTAAACTTTAAAACAATGTCTTAAGAGTAAATAGATTTTTTTCCTATTGAATATTGTTTTTGATATGTGTTTTGAAATGGTGGATTTGAATCATATCACTATATTTCTGTATGACATACACAGCTTATTTTCAAATGTATTCATTTCTCTGCAGTCTAGTCATTCTCAGGGAGCCAATTGTTGAGGAACTGCATCGTAGATGATGTCTCTTCACAAAGGAAATCGTTTAAATGGACCATTGTGCATATTTTTCTCTCGTCTTGGGAATAAACTCGGCATAAGGCCGTCTGGTTTCCTAATCGGTAATGAATGGCTTTGATGGGGAAACTCCCCTGTTCTAACAGATTCCTGATCCTTCTTTTTCAGGTCTAATGGAAATCCGATCTGTCAGTGTGGGAGTCGTCGCCATCAAATCTGTCAGCACCGGGCTGTACTTAGCAATGTCCAAAAAAGGCACACTCTTTGGATCGGTAGGTACACCTTGCAACATTGTTTCACAAGACACCCTGGGGGCCAGGTTCTAGCTAGGGGACCCTGATGGTTCCTACAAACACAGATCATTCCATTCAAGTGAGTCTTCGAGGTATCCACTAGGAAAATCCACAGCAGGCCAGAGTTACAGTATCAATCATGGCTATACACCCGGGCCAAGCCTGATGATAGGTACAGGTGATGCTCACATGCATGACTTGAAGTGAGGCTTGTTCCACTGTCAAAATAGATGGCCAAGAAAAGGAAGCTGAACTGAGATGACGTCTGCCCGCAGTTGTGCTCACACACAGCCAGCTCTCTCTTTCTTTCTTTCCCTCCCTCCCTCTCTTTCTCTTTCTCTCTCTCTCTCTGTCATGTAATGAGGCTGCCGTGGTGTCTAAGGGCGCTTATTCAATCTGTATCGCGGAAGTTCAGTGTTAAAGTGTGATTGAAATTTAAAGGCAATGTTTCCGCGTCAGCGGAGACTGCATTCCCGGAAACGCTGAATATGTCGTCTCAACCAGAAATTACCTTTACATTTCTATCGTGCAATTGGTAATGTTTCAGTGATACAGACTGAATGGAGCACTAAGTGTTTTACAGCTCAGAGAGGGAGAGAGAAATCTGGAGCTGGCAATCCATCAGTACTGTGAAGCTGTGATGAGACAAGTTTGCAGACAGTTATTTCACCCTGCCACCAGTGTAAATAGGACATAGATTAACTCAATCAGCCTACCAAAGCCTCTCCATTCACTTCCCACTGAATCCTCCCTAAATGATCATTAAGCAGAAGAATCACGCTAGGCTGATGCTATCTCCATAAGGGCCCTGTGATCTCGGACTGATAGAGGCCTGTAGAGGGGATTTCTCTAGAATCGGTTGTCACGGTCACATCTTTTAGGTCATACTCACTTACAGATAAGAAGCTCAACCACCCATGGCAAAGTGGAGAGGGCTTTGTTGCCTAGGCTGTGCATGTATATTGACACAAATCACTGCTTCTGTTTTTAGCCTCAGAAGTAGATAAAGGAAGAAACAACCAACATGAAAAAGCATGAATCTGATGGTATGTTATGCTTTTTCATGTTGGTATTTCAGTAACAAACTATCTTCTTGACCATGGTCCAACCATAACAGTCACCCACTTATATATATTTTTGCCATTCACTGTGATTGGCCATTCACTCTGAACACACAACAAAAGGCTCCATAACAACACAGCAGCATATTGAACATTTGAGTGCAATAACAGACATAGAGCTTTGTCCCTAGCTCAGAGGTATGTCCATACTGCTGCTGTTAGTTAGTCCCTCTAGTCATAATAAACACCTGCCTCTCCCCTCTCTCTGTTTCTCTCTCTCTCTGTTTCTCTCTCTCTCTGTTTCTCTCTCTCTCTCTCTCTCTCTCTCTCTCTCTCTCTCTCTCTCTCTGTTTCTCTCTCTTTCTCTCTCTGTTTCTCTCTCTTTCTCTCTCTGTTTCTCTCTCTGTTTCTCTCTCTGTTTCTCTCTCTGTTTCTCTCTCTCTCTCTCTCTCTCTCTCTCTCTCTCTCTCTCTCTCTCTCTCTCTCTCTCTCTCTCTCTCACTTGCAGATGAAGTACAACCCTAATTGTAAGTTCAAGGAGCGTATCGAGGAGAATGGCTACAACACGTACGCCTCCCTGCGCTGGAAACACGGCGGCAGGCAGATGTTTGTGTCTCTGAATGGTAGGGGGAAGCCCCGGCGAGGCCACAAAGCTCGGAGGAGACACCCCTCCACCCACTTCCTCCCCATGCTGCCCTCATAGCTGGACAACAGGGCTCTGCTCTGCTTTGCAACCAGCCCACCACAGTCCCAGTCCATCCTACTAGTGTTGTTGTTATCAAGATAACTATTGATGATGTTATTATTATTCTATACATCCCCTCTCCCATATATGTACATTTGTTGGGGTTTTATACACAATTTTGTTTGTCGAGATCGCAGTGGGGGCATAATACAGTGCGTTTAAGTTATTCCTTTTTGTAGTGCAAGGTCCAGAAGTAAAGCTGCTAATATTGTGTAAATACAGCATGTCTATTATTATTATGCTTGGTTATCAAGCTGAGGGATGACATTGATGACGCTCTTCTGTGTTCAGGAGTAATTTTGACACCACCGTCAGTCTGCAAAAGTGTGTAATTGAAACATGCCCCCCCCCCCTTTAAAGGGTACGAGAATTGTCTATATATTGCCTCCCTCCCATCCCTTCATTTGTGACTCTACAGGAGACAATGCTTTTCCTTGAGTGACCTTACAATATGCTATTAAAGCAAACAACTGGTGAAAGAAGCCTGACAAAGAGTGAACAGATTTGAACATTGATTTAGGTTGTCAAATATGTTCATCTGAGCAAGTAACTAAAGCATTTGAGAGAGGACTCTCTTAAGATACTGAATGTCCTTTACAATAAAAGGACTCTTGCACTTGACTGGACTTCAGAGGGGACAGAATTCCTTGTTGACGAAAACATTTGGACTGAACGTTCATACCCATGGATGTCTGCTACAAGAAAAAAACATAAACTGATGACATCTGGCTATCGGTTCTTTTGGGTTTCTGAAATGAGTGTGTGAGCTCTGCAGAAGTCCCACTGGGCAAAAACTAGTTGAAACAACATTGTTACCACATCATTTCAACAAAATAATTCAGTGTGATGACGTTGAATCAACGTGAAAACTGATTGGATTTGCAAAAAGTCTTCAACGTAAAGGAATTTAGCCATTTTCCACCTAAATGTCTACCGAAATTCAATGACATGGTGACTCAACCAAATATAAATCCAAACTAGATGCTGAAATGACATCTGTGCCCAGTGGGGTGTGCTTCAGCCTCCTTCTCTCATTCAATAACCCTACACCACTAGCTCAGGGGTCAATCTTTGAAAGTGGGACTCATGACATTATCTCTGATATGTCAGTTCCAGAGTCCAGTAGTTAAATGCATACGATACTCAGTTTGAAACACGTTGAGCATTTGAGGCTGCATGTACACTTCTTCACAGTGCTAAGACTACCCATTCATTTCTAACGTATAGTAACTGGTTATTGCATCGTCTTGTCAGGTCTTGTTACCATTTTCAAAAACCTGTTGCAAATAGAACTTTTAATATATTTAAGCCTTTTTGTACCGTATAACATTTGAAGTTGATGTTATTGCCTCCATTTTTGTGTCTAGTCTGAAAATCCTAACTGTATTCCATTACATATTTGAGTCTATACTATGTGTTACTGTAATATGGCACCGCCTAACATCACTATCATCATCTACTGAGCGGTCAGCAATGACAGTGTCTACCAGAACACCGTTTCAACTATCAGTCAGCTATTAAGCAGACAATATTGGTCTGTCAATTGAACACTGTCATCATAACAACATAAGCGAGTGCCTTGATTCATGTTCAGCCTGGTGAACTTCAAGAAAATGCACATAAGTTACACCATTTTCAAAGAGTCACTTATCTCCATCAGAGTTACATAATCTGCATTATCATCATAACAACATGAACATTGAAAGCTGTAGTGGACCACCCCTGACTTGTAAAATACTTCTGCCGATGAGCTCTTCAATGGGCTATCATGGGTCTTTAATCACAATGAAGGCCTGGTAGCATGGGAGGCCATTGAATCTTTTCACCCTGCAGATTGGAAAGATGGGGATGAATGGTCTCTATTGGGGGGGGGAGGCTAACCTTTCAGACTGTCAATGTGACATTTCTTTGAATGGAAACATGTCTAGTCAAATAGTTTTATGTTGCTCTGCTGTTCGATCTAAAGGCCTGCCAAACAATTGGATGTTGGTGTGAGGGTCTAAGGAGACTTTGAGTGTTTGAGCTCTTTTGTTTCCAATACCCTTACAGTTTTACATCTTTTGAGTTGAAGACTTGGCTAAAGGTTTCCTGTGCCTTAGTGGGGGACGTTTCGGCGGCGACACATATTGAATCTTTAAAGTGCCACATGCCAAATCTGTAGGGTCTTCCCAGCAAACCAAAATTGGTTCTGTTAAAGTTCCCAGAACATTTGTTAGGTTGCAGCAAATATTCTCATAACACGTAAACTGTCCAGTCGAGGTGAAGATTATGAAATGTTTGTATAAAACATTTGCCTGATGTTACAAGAACATTCCCAGAACAAATTCTGTCTGTTCTGTAAAAATGTCCAGAATGTTCCATCAGGTTGTGGGAACAGTCTAGTGAGAAAATTGTGTGAACGTCACAAAAGATATGTTCCCGAAACACAAAATCTGTCTAGTTGTGTGGAAGATTCTACAATGTTTATTTTAGGGTTCCAAAAACATTCCACTGATGTTACAACAATGTCCTCAGAACACATTTCGCCTGTTCTTTAATAACTGATCCCAGAATGTTTTATTAGGTTGTGGTAATACTGTAGATATGTTCCCGACAACACAAAAACGGTCTAGTTGCGCTAACATTCAGACAATATGTGTATTAGGCTGCACAACACATTCCTTTGATGTTGCAGGAATGTTGACAGAACAACCTTTCTGAGTTCTTTATGAATCTTGAAGAAATAAAGATATCCTCTCTTTTAGTATACCTGAGCCTCAATTCCACCGTTGTTTTTCAAAAATGGTATGGGGAGGGTTTTCTCTGGTCGCCGGGAGGCGGGGCAGGAGGGTCTGGGGGGTGACTGACAAGCAACCTTAGTTGCTAGTGGGATGGAAGGGATGGGAAACATGGTTTATGCAAGTGGGGGGTGGGGGAATGGGATGGGAGGTCAGGGGTGGAGGCCCACTTTCTTTTTTGTTTTCTTTTCCTGTTTATACTGAATTTATTATTACTTAAACTCTATGTATTTCTTACTTTTCTTTTGAGTAGCAGCCCACAGGTACATTTGATACAAACTGAATATATCATTGAAATTGATATTCTACCTGTAACCCCTCCCCAACAAGAGCATGCAATCGTCAGCTCTGCAGACAGCTCATTCAACCTCTGCAACAGCAGGGGACAGCTGCAGCCTTGTGTTTTCCCCCCAGTCAAATATGGTCAATAAGGACAAAGAACCATTTATGAGTTATTAAAATGTTCCCATCCTTTGCATAGAGGCAGGTGGCCTAGTCATTAAAGCATTCGGCCAGTAACTGAAATGTTGCTCATTTGAAACTCTGAGTCGACAAGATGAAAAATCTGTCCATCTTCTCTTGCACAAGGCAGTTAACCCACATTAAACAACGGTGCCCAATGTGTCAGCCCCCAACACTTTTCTGATTCAGAGAGATTGGGTTAAAAGTGGAAGTCAAGTTTTGGTTGGACCTTGTGAGCAATTGACGATAAAAATAAATGGTATACATTTAATTGAATCCTTTAATATGCTGCATACTTGCAACATTGTATTTGATTATTTTCTTTCTTTATCACGTGTTGAATGTCTTGTGAAATGTGATTTTAGTTGGATAGAGCTTCCTTGAAATAACTTGTACTCTTGTGTATTCATATGCTTCTTAAGTACATTTTACATTTACATTAGTCATTTAGCAGACACTCTCATCCAGAACGACTTACAGTAGTGAGTGCATGCATTTTCGTACTTTTTCATACTGAGTCAGAACAGACTCAGAAACTTAAAACAAAATAGGAAAACAATTGTACCTTTTCTCAATTTCAAAATCACATTTCATAAGACGTTCAACACAAGGGTAGCCTAGTGGTTAGAGCGTTGGACTAGTAAAAGGTTGCAAGTTCGAATCCCCGAGCTGACAAGGTACAAATTTGTCGTTCTGCCCCTGAACAGGGGGGAACAGTTAACCCACTGTTCCTAGGCCGTCATTGAAAATAAGAATTTGTTCTTAACTGACTTGCCTAGTAAAATAAAGGTAAAATTAAATTTTAAAAAGAAAGAAAGAAAGGAAATTTAAAAAATACA
Source organism: Oncorhynchus kisutch (assembly GCF_002021735.2). Taxonomy (NCBI): domain Eukaryota; kingdom Metazoa; phylum Chordata; class Actinopteri; order Salmoniformes; family Salmonidae; genus Oncorhynchus; species Oncorhynchus kisutch. Next base: position 36,773,483 of record NC_034186.2, on the reverse strand, counting down.
GTGTATGAAGAGGATGGGATTTAAAAAAATAATTATTTCTGTGTCCTTATTGACATATAAAAACATTAACCCCTGGTTGTGCAGAGGCTTAGTGATCTGAATGAAGATCTGAAAATTGCAGGTTCAACCCTACATATTCTTTAACCATATTTATTTAGGGAGGGAAAAACTATGACATTGAGGCTTAGATATACTCTACTAAATCCAGTCAAATGCAGAATTTAGACTGTAAAAAATAAAACATTGTGTGAGAATTGACCGTTTAAAAAAAAAATATATGTATCCGATGTAATTCCTAACTTGAGACTCTTGATATGGCTTATTTTTCATGATCTGAAAAGCAAAAGGGATCCTAGATCAGCACTCGTACTCTTGGATACCTTGTAAATATGTGACTCATTTCAAGAAGTTAGGTCACAACTTCACAGAAGAGGCATTTTTTTTAATTATTAAAATTAGTTTTTGAGCAGAAATTCCTTCTGGAACATGTGAACTTTGATGTACCTTAATAACAAACTTGTGTGTCATCTGTAAATATGAATAATATTGTTAAACTACTAGCCTAGTCGGTTTAGCCATGGAAAAATACAGGAACCTTCCCGCTAGCCACGATTGGCTGAGATAATGAATACAACCTTACCGTGAAATGCTTACTTTCAAGCCGTTAACCAACAATGCAGTTTTAAGAAAAAGAATAGTTAAGAAAATATTTACTAAATAAACTAAAGTTTTTTTTAAAGTAAAACAATAAAATAACAATAACGAGGCTATAGACAGGGGGTACCGGAAATAAGTACATGTCATGTAGGTAGGGGTAAAGTGACTATGTATAGATAATAAACAGCAAGTAGCAGCAGCATCAAAGCAAATAGTCTGCGTAGCCATTTTGTAAATTAAAATGTATTTTTACACCCCTTTTTTCTCCCCAATTTCGTAGTATCCAAATGTTAGTAGTTACTGCCTTGTCTCATCACTACAACTCCCGTACAGGCTCAGGAGAGACGAAGGTTGAGAGTCATGCGTCCTCCGAAACACAACCCAACCAAGCCGCACTGCTTCTTAACACAGCGCGCATCCAACCCGGAAGCCAGGCGTACCAATGTGTTGGAGGAAGCACCGTGCACCTAGCGCCCTGGTCAGCGTGCACTGTGCCCGGCCCGCCACAGGAGTCGCTAGTGCGCAATGAGACAAGGATATCCGTACCGGCCAAGCCCTCCCTAGCCCAGATGACGATAGGCCAATTGTGCGTCGCCCCATTAGCCTCCCGGTCGCGGCTGGCTGGCTGGTGACACAGCTAGCACTGCGATGCAGTGCCTTGGACCAAGATGTGGTATACTCCTCAATGCCATCGGATGAATCCCGGAACATATTCCAGTCTGTGCTAGAAAAACAGTCCTGTAGCTTATCATCTGTGTCATATGACAACTTCCTTATTGAGCAAATCACTGGTACTTTCTACGTTTTTGCTTGTAAGCAGGAATCAGGAGGATAAAATGATGGTCAGATCTGCCAAATAGAGGGTGAGAGAGAGCTTTGTAGAGTGTGGAGTAAAGGTGATATAGAGTTTTTTTTCCTCTGGTTGCACATCTGACATGCTGGTAGAAATGAGGTAAAACGGATGTAAGTTGTCCTGCATTAAAGACATGTCTATGTCCTGGGAAATGTCATCGTTACTTACAACGTCATGCTAATCACTTCAGCGCACGTTAGCTCAACCATCCCGCGGGGGGAAACACCGATCCTGTAAAGTCCCCGACCACTAGGAGCACCACTTCTGGATGAGCATTTTCTTGTTTGCTTATTACCTTATACAGCTCATTCGTTGTGGTCTTATTGCCATCATCGATTTGTGGTGGTAAATAGACAGCTACGAAAAATTTAGATGAAAACTCTCTTGGTAAATAGTGTGGTCTACAGCTAATCATGCGGTACACTACCTAGACACAAACCAACACCCCTCGTCTTATCAGAGGTAGCTGTTCTGTCTTGCCGATGCACGGAAAACCCAATCAACTGTATATTATCCATGATGTCGTTCAGCCACGACTCTGTGAAACATATGATATTACAGTTTTTAATGTCCCATTGGTAGGATAGTCTCGAACGGAGCTCATCCAGTTTATTCTCCAATGATTGCACGTTGGCCAATAGGACAGATGGTGTAAGTGGGTTACCAATTCTCCAACTAAATCTCACAAGGCACCCGGATCTGCGTCCCCTGTATCGGCGTCTCTTCTTAATGCGTATGACAGGGATTTGGGCCTTATCCTTCGCCTCCGGCTTGTAAAGAAAAAATCTTTGTCCAGTTCGAGGTGAGTAATCACTGTTCTGATATCCAGAAGCTATTTCGGTCATAAAACACGGTGGCAGAAACAGTATGTACAAAATATGTTATAAACAACGTGAAAAAACACACAAAATAGCAGTGGCCCGTAAAATGGCAGCCATCCCCTTCGGCACCATTCTCTCTATGCAGCATATAAAGGGGATGGGCTAAGTGATGGTGAATAACCCAGTTACCCGTATATCCCTGGGTTAGTTATGTCTAAGAAGACTAAAAAAGAAGCGTGGAATTCCTGATTGACCATACTTCCATGGCTATATATTGAAAAAAAAATAGGATGTACGAGAGTTTCTCTGGTGGCACAGACGAAAAAATACCTGTCTCAAGGTACCAACCATTGCAGGTTCAAACTCCACCTGTGCCGATTGTCAATATATGAAGTGTAAAAAATATGGTTGTGTTTGTATGAGTTAATGTAGTTCAAATGTCCTATGAAATAAAGAATGTTCAGATAATCAACGTGTGTTTGTAAGATTAAATGCTGTTCAAATGATCTATGACTGAAATTAAAATTCTATGTGTCCCTACATCACCTACAATACAGTCCTCAAATGAGGTTTGCCATTAAATCCGGAGAGAAAGATAAAGGGGATGTATTTAAATGTTGTGGCAATATTAGGAAAAACTTAAATATAAGATGTCCTTGAAATGTTCTGAGGATGTCCAAGACAAGGTATTTTGCATGAAGATCAATGGAATATTATGTTCAACTTAAAACAAATATGATATGAACTTCATAAAAACGAACTTATTTAATTCTGACATTAAGGGAATATCCTGTGCAAACTAACTTAAACATTGTATGAATGTCATCACAACTGAGCATATTTTGTGTTTTGGGAACCTATATTTTGTAATGTACCCAGACTGTATCCACGCCCATGTTCTGGGAACCTTTAAAGAACTTAGATAGGCTGTTCTGTTAACATTCCTGCTACATCAAAGGCATGTTTGGTGCCACCTGATAGAACATTATCTGAATATCAGCAAAACTAGGCAGCTTTTGTGTTTTGGGAATATATCTCTTGTCCCCCCAATGTTCCCACCAGACTGTTCCGACAACCTAATTAAACATTCTGGGGACCTTTAAAGAACAGAAGAAATGTGTTCTGGAAATATTCATCAGGTGAATGTTTTTTGCACTCTAAAATAAACATTGTATAATCACCCGCACAACTAATCACCCGCACAAAATATATTTTGTGAATTCGCCACAATGTTCTCAACAGACTGTTCCCACAATATAATGAAACATTCTGGGAACCTCTAAAGAACAGATCAAATGTGTTATAGGAACGTGTAACATCAGGTGAATGTTTTATACATGTTATGAGAAAATGTTCCGCTACCTAAAGAATGTTCTGGGAACTTTCACAGAACCAATTTTGGTTTGCTGGGAGAATATTATTGGGACATTGTGTTATCACACTACCTAGAAACTTGACAAGGACTTTGGGGGAATGTACTTTGGTGGTTGTTACAGATGAGGGGCACAACATTTCAGTGAATGTTAGGAGAACATTCCAAGGATAAATATTTATTTATTTATTATAAAAAAAAATATATATTTTGTTATATGAATGTTTTTGGGACGTTATCATCCTAATGTCAGATAAAACCCGAACTAGAACTTAATGGGAATTTTAGCTAATGTTCTGGGAATGTTCCTGGAAATAGTGGAAAACACAAACTTCACTGAGGTTCTCTATTTTATTGACAGTTAAGTCGGAGATATATAGTTTAGTAGACAATCGACATATTATTAACTGTAAGCATAGAAGTAAGTGTAGTTTTGCAGGTGTTTCTCAACTAATGCATCCTGGTCTATTCTTCAGCAGGCACAGGAACTTTATAAAACATGCAAGACTACAAAGTAAAGTAATCCCATTTTCTGCCTGTTCTGTTGAATGGCTCGCCTCATCGTCAGTGTCTCCACCTCTCCACTCATCTACCAGTCCAAGAATTTCTCCTTTCTTTCTTGGCTTTAAGGTGAGGCTGCCTGTTTATGCCAGACGCAGCTCAGAGCGCAGGGACACTAAATGGGAGTCTGTAATTATCATTGTTCCTCTACTGTCCTGTCAGTGCACTCGCCAGCAAAACAAGAGGGATCCCTTGGCAGCGCTCATCAAAGCAATGGCCTTTGATCAGCAGAAAAGCCCAAAACGCTGTACAAAATCAAGGTGGAATGCGCCAAACATAGTAAAAGGGAATGGGAATAGATATCCTTCCAAAGACATCTCCCACTCCCCCTCTCCTCTGCCCTGTTCATGCCACATGCACAGGTGCTTGGTCCTAAATATGGGTTGTGTCTGAACAAAAGACTGAAAGAACTTTAATGAGAGGACAGGAGTCATGCGATGTTGTTGTGAAAAAGTCAGGACCACCACATTTCTCTGAGATTGATCAGTGGCATGCTATGTGTTGATGCACTCATATAGGGTGGTTTAATGGTTTGGCAAAGTGCAAAGAAAATATAAGCAAAATCAGTTAGTGGGCCACATCCTACATTTAACTTCATAACCTCAATGTTCTAATGACTTGTCCAGAGTCTTTACAGCAGAGCTCTGTACTGACCTCAAAATGTTAGGGCAGTGCTGTGGGAATTATTCCAACCTCCAACAGCGAATGGTATGATACATCTGTCTGCCTATTTTACAGACACATACTGTATGTAGATAACTGAACTCAAAAGGGATTTTTTTAATTGTCTAATTCGTTTTTTTGTATCTATACATGCTTTGTCATCTGTAAAAGTCTCCTAAAAATGGTTTCTTCCAGATTAATTGCAACTGGGGGACAAAACAAGCAACAATACATGCTCCAGAAAGCCCATTTTGAAGGCCCTTGGCCAAAATCCATGGGAGCACAAGTCATGCTGCTTTAGCGACAATGACCTAAAGCTTCAGGGACCTTTGAAACCTGTGTGGTCATTTTCTCTCAGAGGAGTGAAAAGAACTGTGGTGGGCGGGAGAAAAAAAACCTTGCCACTCATAATACCGATCTATGCAGTGTAGGCGAAAAGGGAGGAGGGATCTATGCAGTGTATGCGAAAAGGGAGGAGGGATCTATGCAGTGTAGGCGAAAAGGGAGGAGGGATCTATGCAGTGTAGGCGAAAAGGGAGGAGGGATCTATGCAGTGTAAGCGAAAAGGGAGGAGGGATCTATGCAGTGTAGGCGAAAAGGGAGGAGGGATCTATGCAGTGTAGGAGAAAAGGGAGGAGAGATCTATGCAGTGTAGGTGAAAAGGGAGGAGGGATCTATGCAGTGTAGGCGAAAAGGGAGGAGGGATCTATGCAGTGTAGGCGAAAAGGGAGGAGGGATCTATGCAGTGTAGGCGAAAAGGGAGGAGGGATCTATGCAGTGTAGGCGAAAAGGGAGGAGGGAAGGCGCACAATTTTAAAGCGCTTATTGAATTGCTATTACAGCCCCTGAGACTAATTGTGGCTGTTGTGTCTCTCGGTGGCCGAGGGGGTTCTGGAGTGGCCCTGCATGCTCTTACCCAGTGGGTTTTTCAGACATAAAAGCCCAAAGAGAGCCCAGGACCACCGAAGATCAATAGCAAACCCTTCAGTCTTTCACAGGCCTACTCTAATCCTTGTCATTTGTCTGCCATTTTGTTCCGGGCCATTCACAGCTCCCTGAGTTTTGGATTAGGGTCTTGTTTTGTTACAAAAACAGCCCAAGTTATTACGTTGAATGGACTGAGGGACAGATGATAAGTGTGAGTGCACGTGCGCATGTGTGTACCTGTGTGTGTTAGAAGAATATGAGAATATGCCCAATGTCTCAGAAAAAGCTGAACGTCTCTTTTCTTCCTTATAGAACTCAGTAAGAATGAGTTACAATGTCAGTTAGATTGGGTTAAGTTCCATAACTTTCAGAAATTCCTTTACTTTTGTGTTCCTTCTGTGGCTGTCTGGCCAAACTCCCTCTGTCGGAGTCTTGGCAGCAGGCATCAGATCCATCAGACGGGCCATATCGGGCCTTCTCATCACTGAGTGAGTGGATTAGTCTGTGTGTCTGCAGCCACATGAGACAGGGCTGCTGAGTGGCACACGCGCCAGCCACATTACCCACAAAGCCCTGCCATGCCACTCCACAGGTACGCGGTGCCACAGAGGCCTCCATCCAGCCTCAACCCTGTGTGGCATTCCCCAGATGCCTGCGAGCATGTCAGACACCACAGGATGGGAAGGGAAGGCTAAGAGGATGGGGAGAGGGTGTAGGGGCTGGAGGGGCTGAGGCTAGTCTCCGTCTAGATAGTTTGGCCAACCGAAGCAGGACAGATTTTGGATGAAGTCCCAGTCAACATCATAAGGTTGTCTTTGGCTTTTGGTGACTGGAAAAGGCCTAAGTTGGGACAGGTTCATGCGAAGCCTGGGGCGTGCCAAACCTTATCCACCCTGAGCTCCAGTGTGTGTGGAGTAATTCTCCAAGGGAGAGGGGTTCGAGTGTCTCTGTCTTTTGGCACCATCTGCGCTGGGATATTTTCTCAGAGCCAAAGCTACAGTAGCACACGCTGGCCTTTTCTGTTCAAAGACTAGCAGGTGGGTGCTCTATCCTTAAAGAGGCATTTTTCCACATCTACTGTTTAAAATGAGGTTTTTGTCACAGCTTATTTTTCCTTCTTTAGGAGTTAAAAAAATAAGCTGGTCTCGCTGTGGTGAGAAGGTTTTTATTGGATTACCCTGGCGGCTGTATCAGACGCATAAAATAACCATGACCAGAAAGTGTCAGTTTCCTCTGTCAAGCCTTGTCATCATCTGATTCTCAAGGACAGAACACAGATAACTTGACACTGTTGGCAAAGGGAGAGGAATACAACGGAAGGTTACAGTTCAGTTTGAGGGGGCTCATTTTTCCTACGGAGAGCCACAGATGAGGAATTGAAATTAAGCAGCCTTTGAAATGCAATCGTTTTCTCAGTACCCAAGAGAAATATAGAGACAGGCTGTGGAATCAAAGAGTGGCTATGACATGTAGCCTACACTAAGAGGGTGTAGAGTTTTTTTTACCAGACTGCCGCGAGTCTAGACAGGCTATGAGCTTATACTATAGTCCCCTCTGGAGCCTAATGAATCCATTTCCCCTTCTAGTCCCACATTTGTGTGTGTCCTCCAACTTTGCCTCCACTTCCTTCTCCTCCATAACAACTGTGACATTAGGTGGGGATCCTCTTCCAAAGCTCGCTGAAGCAAAATGAGTAATGTTTCAATTGTGGTCCACACAAAGCTTGAGTAATATCTGGTACTGTGTAACTGCTGTAGGTATGAAGCCTCTTGGTACAATGTACTGTAGGTATGAAGCCTCTTGGTACAATGTACTGTAGGTATGAAGCCTCTTGGTACAATGTACTGTAGGTATGAAGCCTCTTGGTACAATGTACTGTAGGTATGAAGCCTCTTGGTACAATGTACTGTAGGTATGACTCTGGTTAATCATAAAAAGGGTATAAGCACATGAGAAGAAGGAACATTTGTAAGATTCAAGAGAAGTGTAACCTCATCATAGAAGCCCTGCTGCTTTTACCGAGGTTGGATTTTGGGGGCTCGTCTGAACCCGGTGCCTCTTACAACACTACAGAAAGATAAGAAGTTAAGATATATATACGTTTTATAATATTACATCATTGTGTTTGTAGCTTTTTTCCTTGTGTTTTATTCACAGGTGCAAACACTTACATGATATGTACTGCCTCATCCAACCCCATGATATGTATTGCTTGATCCAAGTGTGAATTACTCCATGCATTAGAGGCATGTTCCTCTGATACCTGATGGTCCCACCCACACTGAGCTGAGCTCCACGTTCCCAAATCACACTGCTGAGCTTCATTCATCAGCCCTCTCAGACCCTCATGTCAAACATGATCCAGGGCTCTCCTAACATGACACAGAAAGAGAGCCCCTCCACATCAATGGGCCAAACCGTTAGAGCATTAGAGGGCTTTGAGCTGGGGGAGCTGAAGGGTGGGGGGTGGGGAGGCTTTCTCTCTGGCATTGGGTAAGCACACCGAGTAGCAGTGGCTGATCTCCCCCATGCACTGCTGACTACATGGGCCGCTGTCTGCTGACTACATGGGCCCCTGTCTGTCAGTAACTCCAATGTAAAAGCTGAAGGCAGGCTACTCTGGAGGGGCCGACCTGTTGTCTTGATAATGATGGAGAAGACAGAGGTTGGAGTCATTTCCTCAGTTAGAGTGGCTTCCTCATTCCAAGTGAGCATTGCAATTAACCTCAATTGATGACCAAAACTAGGGGAGCAAGATGAAGGAATGAGAGCAACCGAACAAACATAAAAACCTCTTATTCCTGAACAGGTTCATTACTCTCTACAGAGGACCTTATTTGTTAACTATTTGCCCTAAAAAGCACACCAAAGAAGGTCAAATCAAATCAAATGTTATTTGTCACATGCAACAATACAACAGGTATTGACCTTACCGTGAAATGCCTACAATCCCTTAACCAACAATGCAGTTAAGAAAAATAAGTGTTAAGTAAAATATTTAAAATAAAATAACAAATAATTAAAGAGCAGTCATGACAAAAAATTTGTGTTTTCTATCCCAAAAAGAGACCCCCACAAGCACACATGCTCCCTGGCTGGTACAATGGCTGAACCTGTCTGTTATTTTGGGGAAGCTGCGCCATCTCCTGGTTAGAAGACTGCATAACTTTCAGTGGCAGCTCATATTTCTCTGAGTCTCTTTCCCCCTCCACTGGATATACTGCAGTACCTGATTTACTTTTAAAGGCTCAAATCTATGAGCTGAATCCTACAGTAACTTGAGGTCTGGTTGGGGGGAGCTGTTCTCATTGTAATGGCTGGAATGGAAGGAATGGAAAGATATCAAATACATCAACCACACATTTGACACCGTTCCTTTTCTTCCATTCCAGCCATTACAATGAGCCGGTCCTCCTATAGCTGCCCCACCTGCCTCCTCTGGCACACATCACTAGGACTTGGAATCAAATGATGAGTCAGATTGTGAGAAACAGAGCGTGGGTTTACATGTGTAATACTTTTGTAAGACCATGTCTGATTGTCAGTCTCCAATGTTGCGACCTAAGTGTACAAAACATTAGGAACACCGGCTCTTTCCATGACATAGACTGACCAGGTGAATCCAGGTAAAAGCTATGATCCCTTATTGATGTCACTTGTGATCTTAGACTGTTCCTCCATGCGGAATCCGTCCAGATCCTTGATATCCTTATTCTGCGCTTATGGACGGCCCTCTTCAATTCATACCACATGGTTGCAATGGGTTTCAAGTCTGGAGACTGAAATGGCCATTGCAAGATGTTGATTTGCTGGCCAATTAACCATTTCTTGTGTATTTTTATGTGAGCTTGGGGTTATTGTCTTGCTGGAAGATCCACTTGCAGCCAAGTTTCAGCCTCCTGGCAGAGGCAAGCAGGTTGTTGGTTAAAATGTCCTGGTTCAAGATACGATTGACCTTAACAAGGGCCCCATGACCAGTGTAAGCAAAATAGCCCCATAACATCAACGATCCACCACCATATTCTACAGTAGGCATGGGATTATCTTCTGTTTATGAATTCTCATTTCGATGCCAAACTGCACGTGGTCAAAGTTCATGTTGAAAAATACAAATCACATTGAAAACCTGTGGTTTGAATTGAAGAGGGCCGTCCAGCGTTGGTTTGAATTGAAGAGGGCCGTCCAGCGTTGGTTTGAATTGAAGAGGGCCGTCCAGCGTTGGTTTGAATTGAAGAGGGCCGTCCAGCGTTGGTTTGAATTCCAGAGTGATAAATCTGTCGAAGTGCTCAAGCAAGACACTTAACCCTAGTTGCTCTGGATAAGATTGTTTGCTAAAATGTAAATACAATCATTTTCCACTGATATGAATAAGGAAGGGTTATCATATACACATCTTTAAACAGATAGCTACATGGCAACATATGGCTAGAACAACAATGTAACTCTGTTTTCATGAAGACGACACAATTCTCTGAAACAACACCAGTGCTTCCTCTGAATGCCATAAGCCTTGGTCACTGTGGTCCATCTACCTGGTTCTGAGTGCCGATAAGCACGGCACTAATGCAGTGCAAAAACGGGTGCACAGCCACTGGAAAACAGACTGAGATGGCAATAGCAAGGTCTGATGTATCTAGAGTGTGGTATGGTCACACATAATAAAGAGCTAGTTGTTCATGGTTGGTAGTGGTTGCATAGACACACAATAGGGTCACACCCAGGAGGGCATCGACCTCCATGTAATAGCTCTTGAATGAGGGTGGATTTCCTAGTACAACACACTTGTGGTTAGTGTTACACGTAGTAACAATGCATTGTCATTTTAAAAAATGCAGTACCAGTCAAAAGTTTAGACACACTCCTCATTCAAAGTTTTTTTTTTCTTTTTACTATTTTCTACATTGTAGAATAAAAGTGAAGACATCGAAACTATGAAATAACACATATGGAAACATGTAGTAACCAACAAGGTGTTAAACCAATTAAAATATATTTATATTCTTCAAAGTAGCCACCCTTTGCCTTGATGACAGCTTTGCACATTTGCCATTCTCTCAACTACATTCATGAGGTAGTCACCTGGAATGCATTTCAATTAACAGGTGTGCCTTGTTAAAATTTAATTTGTGGAATTTCTATCCGTCTTAATGTGTTTGAGCTAATCAGTTGTGTTTACACAAGGTTAGGGGTGGTATACAGAAGATAGCCCTATTTGGTAAAAGAACAAGTCCATATTATGGCAAGAACAGCTTAACAGCTTTTTTAAACCTTTATTTAACTAGCAAGTCAGTTAAAGAACAAATTCTTATTTTCAATGACGGCCTAGGAACAGTGGGTTAACTGCCTGTTCAGGGGCAGAACGACAGACCTTGTCTGCTCGGGGGTTTGAACCTTCTGGTTACTAGTCCAACAATCGAACCACTAGGCTACCCTGCCGCTTTAAGACATGAAGGTCAGTCAATCCAGAAAATGTCAAGAACTTATAAAGTTTCAACAGGACACTGACCCAACACACATCCAGGCTGTGTAAGGGCTATTTTACCAAGAAGGAGAGTGATGGAGTGCTGCATTAGATGACCTGGCCTCCACAATCACCTGACCTCAACCTAATTGAGATTGTTTGGGATGAGTTGGACCGCAGAGTGAAGGAAAATCAGCCAACAAGTACTCAGCATATGTGGGAACTCCTTCAAGACTGTTGGAAAAGCCTTCCAGGTGAAGCTGGTTGAGAGGATACTAAGAGTGTGCAAAACTGGCATCAAGGCAAATGGCGGCTACTTTGAAGAATCTAAAATCTAAAATATATTTTGATTTTTGAAAAAAAAAATGGTTAGTAAGGTACATGATTCTATATGTGTTTTGATTTTTTCCCTACTTTCTCCCTACTTTTCTACAAATGTAGAAAAAAGTTAAAAAAAATAAAGAAAAACCCTTGAATGAGTAGGTGTGTCCAAACCTTTGACTGGTATTGTATATATATAATAGATACATAAAAATGAAACAAAAAATCATTGAATATGGGAAACCAGCACTATGTCTATACTTTCAACTGGGGACGCTGCACCATCTCCTGGTTGTAAGACTAAATAACTTTCAGAAATATTTTGGACTTTCTTGTCCCCTCTGCTGGATATAGTACAGTACCTGAGACGCATGGCTGACAAAATGAGTCTACAAGCATTTCTAAACTACACTGAACAAAAATCGAAATGCAACATGTAATGTGTTGGTCTCATGTTTCATGAGCTGAAATAAAAGATCCCAGAAATTTTCCATACGCACAAAAAACGTATTTCTCTCATGTTTAAATCCCTGTTAGTGAGCGTTTCTCATTTGCCAAGACAATACATCCACCTGACAGGTGTGGCATATCAAGAAGCTGATTTAAAGCGTTATCATTACACAGGTGCACCTTGTGCTGGGCACAATAAAAGGCCACTAAAATGTGCCGTTTTGTCACAACACAATGACACAGATGTCTCAAGTTTGAGAGAGCATGCAATTGACATGCTGACTGCAGAAATGTCCATCAGAGCTTTTGCCAGAGAATGTAATGCTAATTTCTCTACCAATGTCATTTTAGATAATTTGGCAGTATGTCCAACCAGCTTCACAATCAGACCACGTGTAACCACGCCAGGCAAGGACATCCACATATGGCTTCTTCACATGCGGGATCATCTGAGACCAGCCACCCAAACAGCTGATAAAGCTGAGGAGAATGTTTGTAAAAATGCCCTTTTGTTGGGAAAAAGTATTTCTGATTGGCTGGGCCTGGCCTATGTCCTCCCAGGTGAAACCCATAGATTAGGGCCTAATTTATTTATATCAGTTGACTCAGTAAAATCATTGAAATTGTTGCGTGTATATCTTTGTTCAGTATAAATACAAGCATTAAAGTAATATTGCTGTAAATGAATGTGTTCTCAGTCAACTTACCTGGTAAAATAAATCAATAAAAAGCATGAATACTATCTGAAATTACAATGACTTTAAGCCATTTTTCAAGTGAAAAAAATCTGTTTGATCAAAAAAAGTCAACTAAAATCTTTAATCTCAGGGCTGTTATCCCAGTGAATATTAACAGTCACAATGTGGTGGATGATGTAGGCCAATAAGTATCAGGAATCAAAGTAAGACCCAGATGCAGACTGTCAAAGTAACAATATTTAATGTTCCAACAGCGACAAACAGAAGACATGTCAAGGATGGCAGAGGTCGGTAATCCAAAGAAAGGCAGAGGTACAGGTCAGCGTGCAGGCACAGAGTCCAGGCAAGGGTCAAAACCGGGAGGACTAGCACCGCAAAATAGAAAGCAGGCCCAAGGGAAACCACTGGTAGACTTGAAACATACAAGACGAACTGGCCCAGAGAGACAGGAAACACAGGGATAAATACACAGGAGAAAACAAGCACCACCTGGAGGGTGTGGAGACAATAATGAGACAGGTGAAACAGATCAGGGCGTGACAATAAGAGGTGTCAATTGATAGTACGAAAGGAAAGTTCACACTCTGATAGGTGAGATCCTGTGAAGCTAGCAGGTGGTACAGTTTGTGAAGAAGTTCATAGAGATACTCAGCACTTCTAAACCCACCAGTCTGAGAAGACAAAGATGCCATCACACTCTCTCTTACACGTTCTCAGACACGTTCTTTGACAACATGGCTGCCACATCTCTTCTGCTCATCACTCTCTGACCTGCTCCGGGGCTCACAGGTAAGACAACTTCAGCTTTGACCTCTACTCACTCTGGGGTGAGAGGGCAGCAGAGAGAGAAACTTTTGACCTTCTCACCTTTGTCTCTCCTCTAGAACAGCAAATGGATGAAAGTGATAGACACACAGGTGTTCTTTTTGGTTTTACAAGGTAACCTGACAATTATGGTACAATGAATCAATTAGTTGTATGGTAAAGAGTAGACCAATTGATGTGATGAAAAATAAATGAATATCTTGTATTGACGTGATGGCCAACCACTGCTTACGTTTCATTAGGGAAAATCTCTCTGTCCCAGCCTACCAGGACTCTGGCATAGTGAATGGAGCAGAAGCCACATGCCACTCCAAACCCTACATCTATATTACTCACAATTTTTTTTGTAAGGGGGACACTTTGGGTTGCGACAATCACAGAGTGCCACACAGATCTTAAATTTGTTGTACTTTCTCTTCCAATGTCAATTGAGAGCAAATTCAGAGCAATAGAGCACATGCAATAGAGTTGATGTACAGCAAATCACAAATCTATACATACACACATGCTTCTACACCTGCATTGCTTGCTATTTGGGGTTTTAGGCTGGGTTTCTGTACAGCACTTTGAGATATCAGCTGATGTACGAAGGGCTATATAAATAAATGTGATTTGAAATAGGCTACATCACATGTATAAGACCCATGTTAAGGGTTACCTCAGTAGTTGGATGAGTGAAAATGTCCCTTCTGCTCCTTGACTAAATTCATTATAAATGTATAGTCTGTTGCTATCCTTGTGAGGCAATCCAGGTGTGCATTGGTCAGTCTGTTTCTCTGTTTTTATTTCACAATGTTCATTGTGGAAAATGTTTCTTCACATGAATAACTGCTGACAAAAAATGGTCACCTTTTGCACATACTGCTTCAGAAGAGAATACTCTGTCTGACACAAGGCTCCAGAAATGGGTAACCCCTGATCTTAGTTCCCCTTGCATTGTGTAGTGGAGCTGCAATTCTCACTCTCTATTCCAGCACGGTCAGGACAAAGGGCTGTGAAGACTGGGGTCAGAGATGACACTGGCACATGAAAGGGCTTCTCAATGATGTTGGAATAACTCCTTGTACTCCATGATATCCTTGAATCTTGACTCCAACTTCAACTCTTCCAACACACACAAATGCATCATAGCTGTTGCAGTATGTCTGTGTTGGACGTGGTGACTGCTCTTAGTTTTGGGAAATGAAGGTATGAACAGTGTGGAGATTCTGTGAGCACACGCAGCATTTTGCCCGGAGGTTTATTTTACCCTGGGAGCTGGAGCCGTATTCAGGTGGCAGGTGATGTCAGTTAAAAAGCCAATTTTAATATCAACTGCGGATCATCCAGCTCTGGCTCAAGAAATCTTTCCAAAACTAGTTGAGTATCTTCAGCATTTGTGGGTTCGATTACAGGCTCCAAATGGCCAGGAAAAGTCATTTCTGAAACTCTTCAGTCTATTCTTGTTCTGAGAAATTAAGGCTATTCCATGTGAGAAATTGCCAAGAAACTGAAAATCTTGTACAGTGCTGTATACTACTCCCTTCACAGAACAGCGCAAACTGGCTCTAACCAGAATAGATAGAGGAGTGGGGGGCCCCTGTGCACAAATGAGCAAGAGGACAAGTACATTTGTGTCCAGTTTGAGAAAGAGACGCCTCAAGTCCTCAACTAGCAGCTTCATTAAATAGTACCCGCAAAACACCAGTCTCAACAGTGAAGAGGTGACTCTGGGATGCTGGCCTAGGCAGAGTTGCAAAGAAAAGTCCATCTCAGACTGGCCAATAAAAATAAAAGATTTAAGATGGGCAAAAGAACACAGACACTGGACAGATTAACTCTGCCTTAAAGGCCAGCATCCCGGAGTCACCTCTTCACTGTTGACATTGAGACTGGTGTTAAGTAACAAATAATTAAACAGCAGCAGAAAAAAAATAGCAATATGTAGGTAGAGTTGGTGACTATGCTTAGATAATAAATAAGAGTGGTCTGGGTAGCCCTTCAATTAGCTGTTCAGGAGACTTATGGCTTGGGGGTAGAAGCTGTTAAGAAGCCTTTTGGACCTAGACTTGGCGTTCCGGTATCGCTTGTTGTGCAGTAACAGAGAGAAGTCTGACTAGGGTGGCTGGAGTCCGACAATTTTGACCATTGTTAGGGACTTCCTCTGTCACCGCCTGGCATAGACGTCCTGGATAGAAGGAAGCTTTGCCTCAGTGATGTACTGAGCCGTACGCACTACCCTCTGTAGTAGGCCGAGCAGTTGCCATACCAGGCAGCGCTGCAACCAGTCAGGATGCTCTCGAAGGTGCAGCTGTAGAACCTTTGAGGACCCATGCCAAATCTTTCCAGTCTCCTGAGGGGGAATAGGTTTTGTCGTGCCCTCTTCACGACTGTCTTGGTGTGCTTGGACCATGTTAAGTTTGTTGGTGATGTGGACCCCAAGGAACTTGAAGCTCTCAACCTGCTCCACTACAGCCCCATCGACGAGAATGGGGGCGTGCTCGGTCCTCCTCTTCCTGTAGTCCACATCTCCTTTGTCTTGATCACGTTGAAGGAGAGGTTGTTGTCCTGGCACCACACAGTCAGGTCTCTGACCTTCTCCCTATAGGCTGTCTCGTCGTTGTCGGTGACTAGGCATACCACCGTTGAGTCATCGGCAAACTTGATGATGGTGTTGGAGTCATGCCTGGCCATGCAGTCATGAGTGAACAGGAGGTGACTGAGCACGCACCCCTGAGGGGCCCCTGTGTTGAGGATCAGCGTGGCGGATGTTGTTACCTACCCTTACCACCTGGGGGGCGGCCCGTCAGGAAGTCCAGGATCCAGTTGCATAGGGAGGTGTTTAGTCCCAGGGTCCTTAGCTTAGTGATGAGCTGTGTGGTCACTGGTGTTGAATGCTGCATTGTAGTCAATGAACAGCATTCTCAGATATGTGTTCCTTTTGTCCAGGTGGGAAAGGGCAGTGTTGAGTGCAATAGATTGCATCATCTAGGGATCTATTGGGGCAGTATGCGAAATGGAGTGTGTCTAGGGTTTCTGGGATAATGGTGTTGTGAGCCATGACCAGCCTTTTTTCAAAGTCTTCATGGCTACAGACGTGAGTGCTATGGGTCAGTAGTCATTTAGGCAAGTTACCTTAGTGTTCTTGGGCACAGGGATTATGGTGGTCTGCTAGAAACATGTTGGTATTACAGACTTGGTCAGGGACATGTTACAAATGTCAGTGAAGACACTTGCCAGTTAATCAGCGCATGCTCGCTGTACACGTCCTGGTAATCCGTCTGGCCTTGTGGATGTTAACCTGTTTTAAAGGTCTTACTCACATCGGCTACATTGCGCGTGATCGCACAGTCGTCCGGAACAGCTGATGCTCTCATGCATGTTTCAGCGTTACTTGCCTCAAAGCGAGCATAGAAGTAATTTAGCTCGCCTGGTAGGCTCGTGTCACTGTCCAGCTCGCCGCTGTGCTTCCCTTTGTAGTTCGTAATAGTTTGCAAGTCCTGCCATATCCAACCAGCGTCGGAGCCGGTGTAGTATGATTCAATCTTAGTCCTGTATGCTTTGCATACAGTCCTGTATGAACCTTTTGAAGATGTGTATAATATCATGTAGCTTATTAGAAAATCAACTACTGTATAGTCATGTGCTCCAAATGTAGCTTGTCAAAACTACCCTGAAGAGTGAAGCTGTGTAGCAGATCCCTCTCCCTAAGAATGACCAGGACATCAAGGCCAAATCCTTCTGTACCGTGGCACGGTGAATGCCACAAATAGGAGGCTCTGCAAACCCACACCTTCTGGAGGTGAATGTCACTGATGTAGACAAGTTCCTGCCAGAGACCTTATGGGAAAACTGGCACCACAACCCTGTCTATGATAATGTGCCAGGTGTTACACCTGCTGATTACAAAGGTGTTTGCAAGGTACGGTCATAGAATATCTTTCATTCTAATTATAGTGACTTTCTTTGCAAATGTGGCGTAATTTAGTTGAATTAACTTAATTCAACTATCATTGCAGGGAGATTCAGGAGGTCCTCTGGTGTGTAAGGGGACAGCAGTAGGAGTTGTGATTCAACCAGCAAGGAAACTGCGATGAGCCACAGAAGCCCAACATCTACACCAAAATATCCAGGTATCTTTCCTGGATCATTAAGTAGGAATGAAACAACATAAATGTAAAGTTTTATTTCCAAAACACGTATGTGTTCAAAAAATGTTCTCAGATTTTTAATTCATAGATTTCAGATGTGCATGAAAGTTTTGGTGTTGCATAATGAGATATATATATATATTACTGTTTAGCTGGAATGGAATGTTTATCCTGTATGTTTGACTGTGATATGTGGTTGTTTCAACTAGCTATTTTAAGATGAATTAACTTGCTATTATCCAGAGCGACTTAGAGTATCTGCTTAATGACTAAAATGTCAAATGTTTTACATACAGATCTCATATTACTGTATTGAGAGATATGCAGGTTGCCACAAATCTAATGTTTGTATATTTCTTTAATTGTTTTTATTTCTTACATTTGACTGCGTAAAACCTAGCAGTACTACTTATTTCTGAGAGCGAGGCAGATGTATAGCATTTAAATCAAAGTTTATTTGTCACGTGCGCCGACTACAACAGGTGTAGTAGGCCTTACAGCTTAAATGCTTACTTACAGGCTCGAACCAATAGTGCAAAAAAGGTATTAAGTAAAGAAATAAAAAGACAATGAAAAATAACAGTAGCGAGGCTACATACAGACACCGGTTAGTCAGGCTGATTTTTGAGGTAGTATGTAGATATGGTTAAAGTGACTGACTATATGATGAACAGAGAGTAGCAGTAGCGTAAAAGAGGGGTTGGTTGGGGGGGGGGGGGGGCACACACAATGCAGATAGTCCGGGTAGCCATTTGATTACCGTATTTAAAAAAATATATTTGTCTGAAATTAAACCAAGTGTCACTGAACAAATCCCATGCCATGATTAGATAGTGGGAAAAAAAAACAAATTTCTAGCATAATTACTTCAAACAATATAAGTTAACATTTCTGAAAAAGGATAAACCGTGCCTTCGAAAAGTATTCAGACCCCTTGACTGTTTCCACATTTTGCTACGTTACAGCCTTATTCTAAAATGGATTAAATTTCAAATAAACTCAGCAATCTACACACGATGCCAATGCCAAAACAGGTTTTTTGACATTTTAGCGAATGTATTCAAAATAAATAACATGCCTTTTATTTACATAAGTATCCAGACCCTTTGCTATCAGACTCAACATTGAGCTCGGGTGCATCCTGTTTCCATTGATCATCCTTGAGATGTTTTTACAACTTGATTGGTTTGAGAAGTTCAGACACCTTTTACTTTTTCCACATTTCAAGTTCCAGCCTTATTCTAAGATGGATTAACCCCCCCCCCCCCCCCCCCCACCCACCCACCCATCAATCTACACATAATGACAAGGCAAAAACAGGTTTTTAGAAAGTTTTGCAAATTTACTACAAATAAAAACAAATCACATTAACATAATTATTCAAAACCCTTTAGTCAGTACTTTGTTGAAGCACCTTTTGGCAGTGATTACAGCCTTGTGCCAAGCTTGTAGCGTCATACCCATTTGTATTTGGGGTGTTTCTCCCATTCTTCTCTGCAGATCCTCTCAAGCTCTGGCAGGTTGGATGGGGAGCGTCGCTGCACAGCTATTTTCAGGTCTCTACAGAGATGTTTGATCTGGTTCAAGTCCGGGACCAAGATTAGTCAACAAGGTTCCATTTCAATGATCACAACTTCATCTCAATCTTAAACTAACATAGCATTATATGTTTTACTGTTTCTATAGTGATGTAAGGTATGGCCCTTTCGTTGTTTACATGTTTCAGAATAGGTGCATAGTGTAGGCCTATACAGTGGGGAGAACAAGTATTTGATACTGACAATTTTGAAGGTTTTCCTACTTACAAAGCATGTAGAGGTCAATTTTTTTTAAATCATAGGTACACTTCAACTGTGAGATGGAATCTAAAACAAAAATCCAGAAAATCACATTGAATTTTAAGTAATTAATTTGCATTTTATTGCATGACATAAGTATTTGATCACCTACCAACCAGTAAGAAATCTGGCTCTCACAGACCTGTTAGTTTTTCTTTAAGAAGCCCTCCTGTTCTCCACTCATTACCTGTATTAACTGCACCTGTCCACACACTCAATCAAACACTCTCACCTCTCCACAATGGCCAAGACCAGAGGGGATAAAATTGTAGACCTGCACAAGGCTGGGTTGGGCTACAGGACAATAGGCAAGCAGCTTGGTGAGAAGGCAACAACTGTTGGCGCAATTATTAGAAAATGGAAGAAGTTCAAGATGACGGTCAATCACCCTCGGTCTGGGGCTCCATGCAAGATCTCAACTCATGGGGCATCAATGCTCATGAGGAAGGTGAGGGATCAGCCCAGAACTACACAGCAGGACCTGGTCAATGACCTGAAGAGAGCTGGGACCACAGTCTCAAAGAAAACTATTAGTAACACACTACGCCGTCATGGATTAAAATCCTGCAGCGCACGCAAGATCTCCCTGCTCAAGCCAGCGCATGTCCAGGCTTGTCTGAAGTTTGCCAATGACCATCTGGATGATCCAGAGGAGGATTGGGAGAAGGTCATGTGGTCAGATGAGACAAAAATAGAGCTTTTTGGTCTAAACTCCACTCGCCGTGTTTGGAGGAAGAAGGATGAGTACAACACCCAAGAACACCATCCCAACCGTGAAGCATGGAGGTGGAAACATTCTTTGGGGATGCTTTTCTGCAAAGGGGACAGGACGACTGCACCGTATTAAGGGGAGGATGGATGGGGCCATGTATCGTGAGATCTTGGCAAACAATCTCCTTTCCACAGTAAGAGCATTGAAGATGGGTCGTGGCTGGGTCTTCCAGCATGACAATGACCCGAAACGCACAGCCAGGGCAACTAAGGAGTGGCTCCGTAAGAAGCATCTCAAGATCCTGGAGTGGCCTAGCGAGTCCCCAGACCTGAACCCAATAGAAAATCTTTGGAGGGAGCTGACACCCCCGAAACCTGAAGGATCTGGAGAAGGTCTGTATGGAGGAGTGGGCCAAAATCCCTGCTGCAGTGTGTGCAAACCTCTACATGCTTTGTAAGTAGGAAACACTGCCGATTTTGCAGGTTATCAAATACTTGTTCTCCCCACTGTATCCCATCAAGTTTTCGTCAGCCCCCCGTCCCCACTCTTACCCCTCTGCTAGATATAACCGTACCTGAGAGTCTTGACACAACTGACATGAGACAAGACAAAAGCATTTACCACTAAGTATGAATTTTTATCACAGTGCTGTTTTCACTGTAAAAGTGAACCACAATCCTTCACTCATGCTGCCAAACATACCCTTGTAAAACTGACCATCCTACCGATCCTCAACTTCAGCAATGTCATTTACAAAATAGCCTCCAATACCCTAATCAATAAATTGGATGCAGTCTCTCACAGTGCCATCCGTTTTGTCACCAAAGCCCCATACACTACCCACCACTGCGACCTGTACGCTCTCCTTGGCTGGCCCTCGCTTCATACTCGTCGCCAAACCCACTGGCTCCAGGTCATCTACAAGACCCTGCTAGGTAAAGTCCCCCCTTATCTCAGCTCGCTGGTCACCATAGCAGCACCCACCTGTAGCACGCGCTCCAGCAGGTATATCTCTCTGGTCACCCTCAAAACCAATTCTTCCTTTGGCCGCCTCTCCTTCCAGTTCTCTGTCAATGACTGGAACGAACTACAAATATCTCAAACTGGAAACACTTATCTCCCTCACTAGCTTTAAGCACCAGCCCATCTATAATTTAGCCCAAACAACTACCTCTCCCCCTACTGTATTTATTTTGCTCCTTTGCACCCCATTATTTATCTCTACTTTGCATATTCTCCCACTGCAACTCTACCATTGCAGTGTTTTACTTGCTATATTGTATTTACTTCCCCACCATGGCCTTTTTTTTTGCCTTTACTTCCCTTATCTCACCTTATTTGCTCATATTGTGTGTATATAGACTTATTTTTCTACTGTATTATTGACTGTATGTTTGTTTTACTCCATGTGTAACTGTGCACGTGTCGAACTGCTTTGCTTTATCTTGACCAGGTGGCAATTTGTAAATGAGAACTTGTTCTCAACTAGCCTACCTGGTTAAATAAAGGTGAAGAAAAAGAAAGGAGGGCATCGACCATGTAAGAAATATATCTCTTGTCTTGAATGAGGGAGAAAGCATAGACTTTAGAAATGGGTCATAACAGGGGATAAGCTGGTGGAATTCTCTGATATGTAAAATACGCTCGGTTAATGTTGCACAATGCATTGTAGGAGGGGAGAATCACTGAATGTGGGTAACCAGAACCATGTTGATTCTTTCCACTGGGCACGCTGCATAATCTTTTGGATGTAAGACTGGATAACTTTCAGAAATATTTGTGACTCTTGTCCCCTCTGCTGGATATACTACAGTAGCTGAGACTCATGGCTGACAAAATGAGTCTACAAGCATTTCTTAACTAAATACAAGCATTACAGTGATATTAAACCATGAATATCTGGAATTACATACTTTAAGCCATTTTTCAAGTGACAAAGTAGTGATTAAAACAGTCAATCTGTTTGATCAAAGAAAGTTACCATCTAGTACAATTAGGTAGAAAAATTATATTATAATCCTCGGGCTGTTTTCCAGCAAATATTAAGTCACAATGTGGTAGATGATCTAGGCCTATAAGTGTCAATTGATAGTACGTAAGGAAAGTTCACACTGATAGGTGTGATCCTGTGACGCTAAGGTGGTACATCCTGTGAAGAAGTTCATAGAGACACTCTGCACTTCTAAACCCACCAGTCTGAGAAGACAAAGACCCCATCACACACTCTCACACTCAAACACGTTCTCAGACACGTTCTTTGACAACATGGCTGCCACATCTCTTCTGCTCCTGCTCATCACTCTCCTGCCTGCTCCAGGGCTCACAGGTAAGACCAAACTTCACCTTTGACGTCTAAACACTCTTGGGTCAGAGGACAGCAGAGTGGGACATTTGACCTTCTATTCTCTGGAACAGCAAAGGGACGCTAGGGACATAGACACACAGGTCTTCTTTCTGGTTTTACAATGTTACCTGACAATTATGGTACAATTAATAATTTAGTTGTATTGTAAACGCACAAATATGGAAAACCCTGTGCTGACATGCATTTGAAAATATTTTGGTTTCCAGCGAGAGTCTTTAAACAAATATGAATTGAACTGAAAAGGAGAAGAACCGTTGAAACGAAACGTGGAGGGGGTGAACGATGAAGTTCTTGACTTTTGATTCCCTTAATCATTCTCAATTTTTCTTTACAATGTAATGAAATGTATTGATGTTGAATGAGAGATTTTTAAAGCAAAAAAAATACAAATAACAAAATAATTAAAACACAATTTTAAAAAGTAAAGAGCAGTTTAAAATACTCTACCATTCAAAAAATATATATACTCTACCATTCAAAAAATATATATACTCTACCATTCAAAAAATATATATACTCTACCGTTCAAAAAATATATATACTCTACCGTTCAAAAAATATATATACTCTACCGTTCAAAAAATATATATACTCTACCGTTCAAAGGTTTGGTGTCACTTAGAAATATCCTTGTTTTTGAAAGAAAAGCAATTTTATTTATTTCCATTTAAAATATCAAATTTATCAGAAATAGAGTGAGACATTTAATGTTGTAAATGACTTATTTCCTTAATCATTCTCAATCTCTTTATCAAATGTGGTATTGTATTGATGTTGAATGAGATATTTTTAAAGCAATAAAAAATAATAATAATAAAGTAATACAATTTTAAAAAGTAAAGAGCAGAATCCAGGCTGTATCACAACCGGCCATGATTGGGAGGCCCATAGGGCGGTGCACAATTGTCCCAGCGTTGTCCGGGTTTGGCCGGTGTAGGCCGTCATTGTAAATAAGCATTAGTTCTAAACCTTAAATAGGCAAGTCAGTTGTGATACAGCCTGGATTCTGCTCTTTACTTTTTAAAATTGTATTTTATTATTTTAATTGCTTTAAGTCTCTCATTCAATATCGTACATTATATCACATTTACATTTGATAAAATAAAGATTGAGAATGATTTTAAGGGAATCAAGTCATTTACAACATTAACAATGTCTACACTGTATTTCTGATCCATTTGATGTTACTTTAAATGGACCAAAAAACGCTTTTCTTACAAGTGACCCCAAACTTTTGAACAGTAGTGTATATATTTTTTAAACTTAACTGACTTGCCTAGTTAAGCAAAGGTTAAAAAAATATATACACTACTGTTCAAAAGTTTGGGTTCACTTAGAACTGTTTTTGTAAGAAAAGCATTTTTTGGTCCATTTTAAAATGACATCAAATTGATCAGAAATACAGTGTAGACATTGTTAATGTTGTAAATGACTATTCGCTGGAAACGGCAGATTTGTCATGGAATATCTACATTTACATAGGTGTACAGAGGCCCATTATCAGCAACCATCACTCATGTATCCAAAGGCACGTTGTGTTAGCTAATCCAAGTATATCATTAGAAAACCCTTTTGCAGTTATGTTAGCACAGCTGAAAACTGTTGTTCTGATTAAAGAAGCAATAAAACTGGAGCATCAGCATTTGTGGGTTCGATTACAGGCTAAAATGGCCAGAAACAAAGCACTTTCTTCTGAAACTCGTCAGTCTATTCTTGTTCTGAGAAATGAAGGCTATTCCATGCAAGAAATTGCCAAGAAACTGAAGATCTCGTACAACGCTGTGTACTACTCCCTTCACAGAACAGTGCAAACCGGCTCTAACCAGAACAGAAAGAGGAGTGGGAGGCTCTGGTGCACAAATGAGCAAGAGGACAAGTACATTAGTGTCCAGTTTGAGAAAGAGACGCCTCAAGTCCTCAACTGGCAGCTTCATCAAATAGTACCCGCAAAACACCAGTCTCAATGTCAACAGTGAAAAGGCGACTCCGGGATGCTGGCCTTCTAGGCAGAATTGCAAAGAAAAAGCCATATTTCAGACTGGCCAATAAAAATAAAAGATTAAGATGGGCAAAAGAACACAGACACTGGACAGAGGAAGATTGGAAAAAGGTGTTATGGACAGACGAATCTAAGTTTGAGGTGTTTGGATCACAAAGAAGAACATTCGTGAGACGCAGAAAAAATGAAAATATGCTGGAGGAGTGCTTGACGCCATCTGTCAAGCATGGTGGAGGCAATGTGATGTCTGGGGGTGCTTTGGTGGTAAAGTGTGATATTTGTACAGGGTAAAAGGGATCTTAAAGAAGGCTGAAACTCCATTTTGCAACACTTAATTGGAGCCAATTTCCTCCTACAACAGGACAATGACCCAAAGCACAGCTCCAAACTATGAAAGAACTATTTAGAGAAGAAGCAGTCAGCTGATATTCTGTCTATAATGGAGTGGCCAGCACAGTCACCGGATCTCAACCCTATTGAGCTGTTGTGGGAGCAGCTTGACCGTATGGTACATAAAAAGTGCCCATCAAGCCAATCCAATTTGAGAGGTGCTTCAGGAAGCATGGGGTGAAATCTCTTCAGATTACCTCAACAAATTGACAACTAGAATGCCAAAGGTCTGCAAGGCTGTAATTGTGGCAAATGGAGGATTCTTTGACGAAAGCTAAGTTTGGACACTTATTATTTAAATTAAAAATCATTATTTATAACCTTTTCAACGACTTGACTATTTCCTATTCATTTTGCAACTAATTTCATGGACATTTCTAAGTGACCCCAAACTTCTGAATGGTAGTGTAAATATTTTTTAAATGTCATGAAAAATAATTAAATATCTTGTACCGATGTGATAGCCTACCATTACCTACGTTTCATTTAGGCAAATCTCTCTGTCCCAGCCTACCAGGACTCTGGCATAGTGAATGGAGCAGAAGCCACACGCCACTCCAAACCCTACATGGTCTCTGTACAAGCAAAGAAGTCACATATCTGTGGAGGGTTCCTCGTGTCTGAGAGCTTTGTCATGACAGCCGCCCACTGCTACAAATGGTAATTGGGTTTTACTCTGAACTATTTATGTAAGAAAATGACATCTTCAACTACTCACACCTAAAAGTCATAAATAATTATGTGGTATCTGTTTAAAAATTGCAGATTTGTTTTATGCTGTAGAATGTTGTGTGCTTAGCTGCTCAGTAAGTATACCCTGGTTTCCTCTTCATAGGGCTGTGAATCTGACGGTTGTGGTTGGTGCTCATGACATCACAAGACAGGAAAGTTCTTCTTACAGGATTGATGTGAAATATTACCACATACATCCTGGTTACAATGCTAAGACATTGGAGAACGACATCATGCTGTTGCAGGTACATGACAGAGGAAGTATGCACAATGTGAGAATGTTTCTTAGCTTAGCACCCCATTCCCCAAATAATAAATGCCAAATGTACTGTTATAAATAACATATATTAACATTTAATTTTTTTTTCAAACAAGGTGTGATTTACATCTACATTTTAGTCATTTAGCAGATGCTCTTATGCAGACTAACTTACAATATTCATACATTTTCATTTTGTTTGTACTGGTCCTCCCTGGGAATCGAACCCACAACTTTGGCAACTTACAAGCGCCATGCTCAACCAACTGAGCCACACGACCCATAGTCATGTATGAAAACCGTTGACCATGTGCGTACATAGTGGCTATTGATGTTGCATAATATATCCTATAGCTTATTAGAAAACCTAACTACAGTCATGTGCTCTAACTGTAGCTTGTCAAAACGACCCCGAAGAGCAAAGCTGTGCAGCAGATCCCTCTCCCTAAGAAAGACCAGGACATCAAGGCCAAATCCTTCTGTACCGTGGCAGGGTGGGGTGCCACAAAAACAGGGGGCACTGCAAACCCACGCCTTCTGGAGGTGAATGTCACCGTTGTAGACAGACGTTCCTGCCAGAGATCTTGGGGGAACACTGCCACCATAACCCCGTCTCTGATATGTGCCGGTGGTACCCCTGCTGATTATAAGGGTGTTTGCCAGGTATGGTCATAGAATGTAGTTAAAGGGCAACTCCACCACTTTTAAACCTCCTTTTCATTATCACCAGCACAATACCAGTGTGAACATGGCGCATTTCAAAACTTTGTAGTAAAACAGTTCTACTCAATGACAACATCAAATGTAAACATTTTCAGTCACTATGTGATTTGTGGTGACATGGGGAGGAAGGAAATACCCTCCCTTGGCCTAGAAATGCGTTACAGGTCTTGAAAATACACTGCTCAAAAAAATAAAGGGAACACTAAAATAACACATCCTAGATCTGAATAAATGAAATATTCTTATTAAATACTTAGTTGAATGTGCTGACAACAAAATCACACAAAAATTATCGATGGAAATCAAATTTATCAACCCATGGAGGACTGGATTTGGAGTCACACTCAAAATTAAAGTGGAAAACCACACTACAGGCTGATCTAACTTTGATGTAATGTCCTTAAAACAAGTCAAAATGAGGATCAGTAGTGTGTGTGTGTGTGGCCTCCACGTGCCTGTATGACCACCCTACAACGCCTGGGCATGCTCCTGATGAGGTGGTGGATGGTCCCAGACCTGGACTAAAGCATCCGCCAACTCCTGGACAGTCTGTGGTGCAACGTGGCGTTGGTGGATGGAGCGAGACATGATGTCCCAGATGTGCTCAATTGGATTCAGGTCTGGGGAATGGGCGGGCCAGTCCATAGCATCAATGCCTTCCTCTTGCAGGAACTGCTGACACACTCCAGCCACATGAGGTTTAGCATTGTCTTGCATTAGGAGGAACACAGGGCCAACCGCACCAGCATATGGTCTCACAAAGGGTCTGAGAATCTCATCTCGGCACCTAAAGGCAGTCAGGCTACCTCTGGCGAGCACATGGAGGGCGGCCAAATGAGGTGTTGGCTTTAGGGATGGTCAGTGAGATGCGCGTACTACGGGTGGGTGTTGCCATCGTGACCAGTGAACTGAGATAAGGCAGAGCTTTACCTAGCATGGACTTGTAGATGACCTGGAGCCAGTGGGTCTGGCGACGAATATGTAGCGAGGACCAGCCGACTAGAGCATACAGGTCGCAGTGGTGGGTGGTATAAGGTGCTTTAGTAACAAAACGGATGGCACTGTGATAAACTGCATCCAGTTTGCTGAGTAGAGTATTGGAAGCTATTTTGTAGATGACATCGCCGAAGTCGAGGATCGGTAGGATAGTCAGTTTTACTAGGGTAAGTTTGGCGGAGTGAGTGAAGGAGGCTTTGTTGCGGAATAGAAAGCCGACTCTAGATTTGATTTTAGATTGGAGATGTTTGATATGAGTCTGGAAGGAGAGTTTACAGTCTAGCCAGACACCTTGGTCCTTATAGGTCCCTCATACCACCCTCATGGAGTCTGTTTCTGACCGTTTGAGCAGACACATGCACATTTGTGGCCTGCTGGAGGTCATTTTGCAGGGCTCTGGCAGTGCTCCTCCTTGCACAAAGGCGGAGGTAGCAGTCCTGCTGCTGGGTTGTTGCCCTCCTACGGCCTCTTCCACGTCTCCTGATGTACTGGCCTGTCTCCTGGTAGCGCCTCCATGCTCTGGACACTACGCTGACAAACACAGCAAACCTTCTTGCCACAGCTCGCATTGATGTGCCATCCTGGATGAGCTGCACTACCTGACTACCTGCCACTTGTGTGGGTTGTAGACTCCGTCTCATGCTACCACTAGAGTGAAAGCACCGCCAGCATTCAAAAGTGACCAAAACATCAGCCAGGAAGCATAGGAACTGAGAAGTGGTCTGTTGTCACCACCTGCAGAACCACTCCTTTATTGGGGGTGCCTTGCTAATTGCCTATAATTTCCACCTGTTGTCTATTCCATACAGGGGGAACTGGTACAGAGTCAGTGTGCAGGGGTACAGGCTAGTTGAGGTAATGTGTACAAAATGACTGCATAGGTAACAAACCAACAGGGAGTAGCAGTAGTGTACAAAAAGAGGGGGGGTTCATTTTTATTAATTGTTCAGCAGTCTAATGGCTTTGGGGTAGAAGCTTTTGAGGAGCCTTTTGGTCCTAGACTTGCGGTAGCAGAGGAAAGTCTAACTTTGGAGACAGGAGTCTCTGACAATTTTATGGGCTTTCCTCTGACACCGCCTATTATATAGGTAGCCTTCCACAAGCTACCCACAATAAGTTGTGAATTTTGGCCCATTCCTCCTGACAGAGCTGATGTAACTGAGTCGGGTTTGTAGGCCTCCTTGCTCACACACGCTTTTTCCGTTCTGCCTACAAATTTTCAATAGGATTGAGGTCAGAGCTTTGAAGGCCACTCCAATACCTTGACTTTGTTGTCCTTAAGCCATTTTGCCACAACTATGGAAGTATGCTTGGGGTCATTGTCCATTTGGAAGACCCATTTGCGACCAAGCTTTAACATCCTGACTGATGGCTTGAGATGTTGCTTCAATATATCCACATTTCACCTCTTCATGATGCCATCTATTTTGTGAAGTGCACCAATCACTCCTGCATCAAAGCACCCCCACAACATGATGCTGCCACCCCCACCGTTCAGTTGATGGTGTTCTTTGACTTGCAAGCCTCCACCTTTTTCCTCCAAACATAATGATGGTCATTATGGCCAAACGGTTCTATTTTTGTTTCATCAGACAGAGGACATTTCTACAAAGTACGATCTTTGTCCCCATGTGCAGTTGCAAATCGTAGTCTGGCGGTTTTGGAGCAGTGGCTTCCAAGCTGAGCGGTCTTTCAGGTTGTGTCGATTATAGGGCTCATTTTACTGTGGATATAGATACTTTTGTACCTGTTTCCTCCAGCATCTTCACAAGGTCCTTTGCTGTTGCTCTGGGATTGATTTGCACCAAAGTACGTTAATCTCTAGGAGACAGAAAGCGTCTCCTTCCTGAGCGGTATGATGGCCACGTGGTCCCATGGTGTTTATACCTGCGTACTATTGTTTGTACAGATGAACGTGGTACCTTCAGGCGTTTGGAAATTGCTCCCAAGAATGAACCAGACTCGTGGAGGTCTACAATTTATTTTTCTGAGGTCTTGGCTGATTTCTATTGATTTTCTCATGTCAAGCAAAGAAAGAGGCACCGAGTTTGAAGGTAGGCCTTGAAATGCATCCACAAGTACAATTCCAATAGGCTAATTGACATAATTTTAGTCAATCAGAAACTTCTAAAGCCATGACATTTTCTGTAATTTTTCCAAGCTGTTTAAAGGCACAGTCAACTTAGTGTATGTGACTGTCTGACCCACTGGTGCACGCTTCAGTGTTGCTTGCCTGGAAGCGAGCATAGAGCATCTGGGTTTCCCTTTGTGGTCTGTAATAGTTTAAGCTATGATAGCTAATTTACTCTATTTACAGCAACGCTCCACATCCAACCTGACAGCTTGAGAGGATTTGCCGAGAAGAATGGGAGAACCTCCCCAAATAGAGGTGTGCCAAGCTTGTAGTGTCATACCCAAGAAGAATCGATGCTGTAATCGCTGCCAAGGGTGCTTCAAGAAAGTACTGAGTAAAGGGTCTGAATACTTATGTAAATGTGATTATTTTATTTTGTAATTTTTGTATAAATTAGTGAACGTTTTTTTTAAACTGTTTTTGTTTTGTCATTATGGAATATTGTATGTGGATTGATGAGGGGGAAAAAATGTTTTTAAATCAGTTTTACAATAAGGTTGGAAGGTAACAAAATGTGGAAAGAGTCTAGGGGTCTGAATACTTTCCGAAGGCCCTGTATGTCTGTCATTGAACAACCCCATGCATTGATTAGATAGTGAAACAACTCAACAATCTCATTGATAAGTTCTTTAAAAAATAAAAGCTAATTTACCAACATTTCTGAAATTGGATATGCAGCGTTTTGGAATGAAACTTCATATTTAAACACTGGTTTGGTGCTG
The DNA here is from genome assembly GCF_002021735.2 of Oncorhynchus kisutch. Taxonomy (NCBI): domain Eukaryota; kingdom Metazoa; phylum Chordata; class Actinopteri; order Salmoniformes; family Salmonidae; genus Oncorhynchus; species Oncorhynchus kisutch. The sequence continues at coordinate 36,742,874 of NC_034186.2, read as the reverse complement.
GAGATAATGAATATGAGGTTGAAAAGTGTTGGAATTGCCCTTTTAATTCTGATAATGCATTTATTATAAGCGATTTTCTTTGCAAATGTAAAGTTTTTTTTTTTTTCTCCCTCCATTGTTTCAACTATCATTGCAGGGAGATTCAGGAGGTCCTCTGGTGTGTAAGGGGACAGCAGTAGGTGTTGTGTCATTCAACCAGCAAGGAAACTGTGATGAGCCACAGAAGCCCAACGTCTACACCAAAATATCCAAGTATCTTTCCTGGATCAAGTCTATCATTAAGTATTAAGGAATGAGACATTAACTGAGTGACAATTATATATCATTGTATCAAACAATAAAGGATGTCCGTTCTTCAATTAGCTCTGTACCGTGTGTGTGTATGCTCGAGTAGGATTAGTGTATATGCATGCATGTGTATGTTTGTATTTTAGTTGATTTTCAGTGACAGCCTCAAGTCATTTGGATTACTGTTAGTGCTATTTGGGGTGTTAATTGGATTAATTCTGACATTTATTGATTTGTGTACTTGTTTGACATTTTATTGCATTGTTAGGAGCTAGTAACATAAGCATTTCGCTGCATGCGCTAACATCTGCTAAACTGCGTACATAACCAATAAACATTTGATTTGAGTATACCTCTTCAGACAGCGAGCTCGTCTCGCATCTTCAGCTGTCATCACCAAACACCACCACACATGGAAACTTGTGGTCAAGAATACAGAGTAACTCGTTTCATGAAGCTGTCACAATGCTTCGAAACCACAACACAGCTTCTGTTTTCAGACCAGAGGACATGATCACTGTGGTGTCTGTCTTAAAGTATTCATACCCCTTGACTTATTCCACATCTTGTTGTTACAGCCTGAATTCAAAATGGATCTAATAATTTTTTTCTCACCCATCTACACACAATATCCCATAGTCCCAAAGGGAAAACATGTTTTAGAAATGTGTACAAATGTATTGAAAATGAAATACAGATATCTAATTTACATAAGTATTCACACCCCTGAGTCAATACTTTGTAGAAGCACCATTTTCACAACCATTTTCAGGTCTTGCTAAGATTTTAAAGTAGATTTAAGTCAAAACTGTAACTCGGACACATTCACTGTCTTCTTGGTATCTCCAGTGTAGATTTGGCCTTGTGTTTTAGGTTATATTCCACCTGAAGGATGAATTCATTTCCCAGTGTCTAGTGGAAAGCTGACTGAATCAGGTTTTCCTCTAGGATTTAATATTCAGGACAAAAAGTGAATTGCTTTGCCACATTTTTTGCAGTATTACTTTAGTGCCAAACGAAGCATTTGTGTTTAGTGCCAGATCAGAGGCAAGACCAGGGATGTTCTCTTGATAAGTGTGTGAATTGGACCATTTTCCTGTCCTGCTAAGCATTCGAAATGTTACAAGTACTTGGAGTCAGGGAAAATGTATGGAGTAAAAAGTACATTTTCTTTAGGAATGTAGTGAAGTGAAACTTGTCAAAAATATAAATAGTAAAGTACAGATGCACCAAAAAAAGGTTACATTTCAATGAGCAAAACACAACTTCCTCTTAAACTAACATGACATTTTAAAATGTGATTTACTGTTTCTACAGTGACTAGAAAGGTATGGCCCTTTCGTAGTTTACATGTTATGAATAGGTGCGCTGTGCAGGCCTATCTCAACTAGTTTGTCATTGTAAGAAGATATGCCCCCTCTTCCTCTAGTGCAGGACCACAGAGAGTGGCAAGGTCTTATGACTGTCACTGTGTCTTTCAAAGCATCAAGAATGTCGTCAGCCTTTGTAAACCAAAGGTTGTTCATAGTTGGCATGGTAACACAGGAGAGCATCAACCAGGAGAAGACACAGCTCTTGCATGAGGGAGAGGAAGCTGAGTTGACCTATATGAGGTAAATGCAGCACTGCATGCAACTATGAGTATTCATACACTCTAAATTAACACCAGCCAATCATATACAAACAGTATAAGGTCATCAACACGACAACAAGGAGGATTGGCAACAATCAGTGTGTCACATATAAGGTCCCCATGATAACCCTCCACCTATTCATATGCAGAAGGGCCAACAGAGTTATGGTAAATGCAGAAAACACGTACCTTGGCTTTACAGGAAAACCATACAAGGATCGATGGAAACATCATAGAAGTGAAACCACAGCTGTCCTCAGATCGACCATCTTGTGTATACAAAGGGGCCAAGGGTGAATCAGGTATTCCTGACAAGCCCTCCAAGCACGATGCACACCACAAACAAACTACTTACTGTACCCCTGACCTATCTGGGTAATTCTCTCTCCTGAACTTGATGGGCATCAATGAGATCTGAACAAATGTCTATTACCTTACCGTTCATTGTGGCCACTTTTACTATCTCATCAATGGGAAAAAAAGCACAGAAGAATACCCTGCAGTACCATCTCTGTCAGATACAATGTGGAAAACAAATGCAACCAACTATGAAGATGTTGACACTGGTAATGACATCATGATTCTGAAGGTAGGCCTATAGTGACATATTTGTATCAATAGAATTTGTCTTTATATTATTATTTACACTATTACTAAGTGTACATCCTAATAGGTCATATGCATTCATCAGTAATTGCTAATACTACAGATTCCCACGTTTTGGCCTACATGTGTTTCAAGCTGTCTAAGAAGGCTAAATCAAATAAAGCTATGAAAACAGGGAAAATTATAGGACCAAGTCATCAAACCCAACACCAAGTGCCTTGTTGATGACCTTCAAGTGGTGGACATGACTACCATTGTCCTGAATGCCTGCCAGAAGGAGTGGCGTAAACTTCCTCCCAAGGTCATCTGTACAGGTGAATACCTGACCAAGAACGGCTTGCCAGTGATGTTTAACTCCAAAGAAATTTAATATTGACTTTGAAAATTGTAGGAAGACAATGTGATGTTCATACATGTGTAACCTACATCATACATGCACCGAAATGGGACAATTTTGACTGGTATGTAACCTATAAGGTGATCATCCTCTCTCCCACAGGGGGATTCTAGTGGTCCTTTGGTGTTCAATGAAACTGTGACTCTCTGTACATACCCAATGTCTATAGTCATATTTCCAAGTTCTTACTCTGGATAAAGAAGGTAATCAACAAGAAAACATGTTAGGATTTATCCTGCAAAATGAACGTGCTAATATGCTAGTTTTGATTGCAGTCCAATTATTTTTATATTAATACCTACTCGTACTCCTGATGTTTTTCTTACATTGGGTGTCTATCTTTATTGTCTATGTTAAATGCATACCAATTACCATGTATGTACTGTCGTCTAAGGGAAATAAATGTGTGCCTAACAGATCAGAGTGAAGTGTCTCTTGTGATCAATATAAAGAATTGCACACACATCAGATAGAATGTCATGTTTGTTGTACCTAAACAGTTTTGCAGGCTATTCAAATCAGTGAATGCTGGGAAAGGATTACATAAGAAAATCCTGGTAAACACCACAATGTCCCAACAATGCCAACAACGGCAAGTGGTACCTTCTCATTGCACAAGTGCCCGCAGCAATACCACAACATGTAGCCTTTGCAATTTGCTTTCTAAAATAATGCTTCTGCATGTTTGAGTATCATTTAAAAAAAATATATATATATATATTTCACCTTTATTTAACCAGGTAGGCCAGTTGAGAACAAGTACTCATTTCCAATTGCGACCTGGCCAAGATAAAGCAAAGCAGTGGGACACAAACAACAACACAGAGTTACACATGGAATAAACAAACGTACAGTCAATAACACAAAATACAGTGTGTGCAAATGTAGTAAGATTAGGGACGTAAGGCAATAAATAGGCCATAGTGGCGAAATAATGACAATTTACAATAATTACAATTTTGATGTGAAAGTAGAGATACTGGGGTGCAAAAGAGCAACAAAAAAAATACAATATGGGGATGAGGTAGTTGGGTGTGCTTTTTACAGATTGGCTGTGTACAGGTACAGTGATCGGTAAGATACTCTGACAGCTGATGCTTAAAGTTAGAGAGGGAGATATAAGTATTTGGATTGGAGATGCTTAATGTGAGTCTGGAAGGAGAGTTTACAGTCTAATCAGACACCTAGGTATTTGTAGTTGTCCACATATTCTAAGTCAGAACCGTCCAGAGTAGTGATGCTAGTCGGGCGGGCGGGTGCGGGCAGCAATTGGTTGAAGAGCATGCATTTAGTTTTACTTGCATTTAAGAGCAGTTGGAGGCCACGGAAGGAGTGTAGTATGGCATTGAAGCTCGTTTGGAGGTTTGTTAACACAGTGTCCAAAGAAGGGCCAGAAGTATACCGAATGGTGTCGTCTGCGTAGAAGTGTAACAGAGAATCACCAGCAGCTAGAGCGACATCATTGATATATACAGAGAAAAGAGTCAACCTGAGAATTGAACCCTGTGGCACCCTCATAGAGACTGCCAGAGGTCTGGACAACAGGCCCTCCGATTTGACACACTGAACTCTATCTGAGAAGTAGTTGGTGAACAGGATGTTTTTGTGCTGGTCAAGGGCAGTCAAGTCTGGGGTGAACCAAGGGCTATATCTGTTCTTAGTTCTACATTTTTTGAATGGGGCATGCTTATTTAAGATGGTGAGGAAAGCACTTTTAAAGAGCTACCAGGCATCCTCTACTGACGGGATGAGGTCAATATCCTTCCAGGATACCTGGGCCAGGTCGATTAGAAAGGCCTGCTCGCTGAAGTGTTTTACAGAGCGTTTGACAGTGATGAGGGGTGGTCGTTTGACCACGGACCCATTATGGACGCAGGCAATGAGGCAGTGATCGCTGAGATCCTGGTTGAAGACAACAGGGGTGTATTTAGAGGGAAAGTTGGTCAGGATGATTTCTATGAGGGTGCCCATGCTTACGGATTTAGCGTTGTACCTGGTAGGTTCCTTGATAATTTGTGTGAGATTGAGGGCATCTAGCTTAGATTGTAGGATGGCCAGGGTGTTAAGCATATCCCAGTTTAGGTCACCTAACAGTACGAACTCTTAAGATAGATGTGGGGCAATCAATTCACATATGGTGTCCAGGGCACAGCTGGGGACTGAGGGGGGTCTATAACAAGCAGCAACGGTGAGAGACTTATTTCTGGAAAGGTGGATTTTTAAAAGTAGAAGCTTGAACTGTTTGGGCACAGACCTGGATAGTATGACAGAACTCTGCAGTAGATTGCAAATCCACCCCCCTTAGCAGTTCTATCTTGTCGGAAAATGTTGTAGTTGGGGATGGAAAATTCAGAATTTTTGGTGGCCTTCCTAAGCCAGGATACAGACACGGCTAGGACATCAGGGTTGGCGGAGTGTGCTAAAGCAGTGAATAAAACAAACTTAGGGAGGAGGCTTCTGATGTTAACATGCATGAAACCAAGTCTTTTACGGTTACAGAAGTCAACAAATGAGAGCACCTGGGGAATAGGTGTAGTGCTGGGGGCTACATTGTCTGGGTTAACCTCTACATCACCAGAGGAACAGAGGAGGAGTAGGATAAGGGTACGGCTAAAAGCTATAAGAACTGGTCGTCTAGTGCGTTGGGAACAGAGAATAAAAGGAACAGATTTCTGGGCGTGGTAGAATAGATTCAGGGCATAATGTACAGACAAGGGTATGCTAGGATGTGAGTACAGTGGAGGTAAACCTAGGCATTGAGTGACAATGAGAGAAGTTGTGTCTCTGGAGGCACCAGTTAAGCCAGGTGAGGTCTCCGCATGTGTGGGGGGTGGGACAAAAGAGCTAAGGCATGTTGGGGGCTGGGGGGGGGGGGGGGTTGGGGGCTCTACAGTGAAATAAAACAATAATAACTAACCGAAACAGCAGTAGACAAGGCATATTGATATTAGGGAGAGGCATGTGTAGCCAAGTGATCATAGGGTCCAATGAGCAGCAATAGGTGAGTCAGGGAGCCATTCGGTAGTCGCTACTATGCTAGGCGAGAGGGAGACACGACGATTCAGAAAGCTAGTGGACGGGGCTAGCAGATGGGTCTTCGGCGACATCGCAACGGAAAAGCCTGTTGAAACCACCTTGGACAATTACGTCGGCAGACCAGTTGTGATGAATCGACGGGGCTGCGTGTCGGAAATAAAGGGTCCAGGCCAAGGGGTATTGTAGCCCAAGATTTAGCTGGTATACTGTTAAGGGATTTTTTTTATCAATAATGACTAATTATGTATACATTTCAATCAGGACTGACTAATCAGAATACTATTATGTTACTGTATAAATGTATGAATTTTCTTTTAACTCTAGTACTGAATATAATGTGTGTAAATATAATCAAGAAGTAGAACAATGACTGTCTGTTCCTTGGTAGAAATGAATGAACTTATAGCCAGACTGGCTAGAATGCTTATCTACACAGGCAGACCTTGGCTTGCGTCGTAAATTGTCTTAGTAGGGAGAGACGATGTGGGAAGGCTTGAGAACTATACAGCCATTGTACTGCTGGTTGATGAGACGGGGTGTTACGAAAACTAATGATGTCATTTTCAGTTTATAATCTGTGGTAAACTGTATCATGTTCAGTACTCTCGAGAATAAACGCTGCTGATAGATTTTGAGACTGGTCTCTGTCCATTCCATGCAAATAAGAGTCTTACAAATTCTTAGGAATTGACAGAGTGTTTAAGATTAATTGGGTTATTAAAACATATAGGAATTTAATTCCTGTAACATATACCTCTTTGGCTAGCCGGGAGATGGGCCTAGCTCGAGGCTAGCTCAAGGCTAACTGGTGCTTGCTTCGGGACAGAGGCGTTAGCCAGCCATAGCCACTCAGTTGTAGCTAGCTAGCTGCAATGATCAGGTGTAATGGTCCAGAGCTAGCGGCAGGAATCCATCCGGTGTTGTGGTAGAGAAAAGCAGTCCGATATTCTCTGGGTTGATATCGCACTGTGCAGACTGGCAGGTATTGACCAAGCTGAAGCTGGCTGGTGTCCGAGCTCAGTGGCTAACTGACTAGCAGTGGCTAACTGACTAGTCAGTAGTCAGTTAGCTAGCAGTGGCTAACTGACTACTAGCTAGTTGCTAGTAGGCTGGCTATCTTCTGATGGGGGTTCCAGTTATAAAGTATAAAAATAGCAGATCCGTACCACATTGGGTGAGGCGGGTTGCAGGAAAGTATATTCAGTTCATAGCTGAGATTAAAATATATAAGAAAAAAACAAAGAAACCGACTATTTACACGGGACAAGACAAACACATGTCCAACTGCTACGCCATCTCGAAAGCATGAATAAATTACATAAACTTTAACTGACATGATTTCATAATATCACAGCCATCTTTCCTCAGAATACACCATCAAGGAACCCTTGAAACCAGCCACAGAGTAATATTGGGACACAGTCTGTGTGTGGCAATGGGGAAACAAAGACCCCGTACTTTGGAAAACAGCAAAAGATTGAGACATAACCCCCCCCCCCCCCCTCACACACATTTATATACCCGAGAGGTGCACCATGCCATTTGTCCATATGCACTATGGCAATCCGCTCAGTGGTTCTTCACATAGTGCTGATCATTGCCGTGAATGGTAAGGCATGTTTAAATTCTATAACACAGTAACTTCCATTAGCACCGAACTGACTACACCATGCAGACTAATATTGAAGTATATTACCAGTTACGAAAAGTATATTTGACAAATGTTAATGCTTCTGCATACAGCTCTAAAGGCAGTTCATATTATATATGGCAGTAATGAATACTGACAAATCATTTGTTGTAAGCTGTGCAGATACAGTAGCAATGCAAAGCTATAGACAACAGCTATATAAAAAGTATTCTCTACTTTCTGTTCAAAGGCACTGAAGGGCGCAAGGTGCCAAAGGTGGGTATTGTTGGTGGAAGAGAGGCAGCTCGCAACTCTCGTCCATACATGGCTTCCTTACAGTCCCGAGGTCAACATACCTGTGGAGGAGTTCTGGTGAGAGAAGATTTTGTCCTCACTGCTGCTCACTGTGACGGGTGAGAAGTCTTTCAGAATCTCTCAAACTCATTTATTTAAATGTTTTTTTAATTTTTATATTTTACTTCTTTTTTTTATTACAATAACCAAAAAGCATACATAGACAAAAACAATAGACAACTTAACAATGACATACATTTCAACAAACGTGAATGACACCACACTTGCTCAGATTGACCCACTGTATCCACACCCAATGTTGTTTCCAACGCTTGCAAGACTCTGCCTCAAAAGACTTCAGATTATGTTATGTTGTTTCTGTCTGTAGCCAGATTTGATTCATATTTAAATAAAGCATGTGATTCTTCCATTCTCTTGACGTTATCATTTGACGTCCAGTATTTAAGTAATAGCTTATTCAATATAAGTGACACAAATAATACTGTCCAACCCATTGGGTATCTCATCGCACCCTCGAGGATATACTATGTCTTGAAATATGCCAATAGACGGATTAAAAGTACATTTACATTGTAAAACGTCTGACAGACAGCTTTCTAACTCCGCCCATAGCTTTTGGACTTTATAGCACTCCCAGAAGGCAATAATGATTGAGTCATTAAGACATGACTCTGCCATTGTGCTGTAATTTGTGAATTTTGTCTCTTGTATAATACATTCTCTACATTAGTTTATACTGGATTAAGAGTACATTTTTGTTAACTGTAATTTTAGTTCGTTATGTTCCAACACTCCCTCCATCTGGTGCCAATATCAGTTATTTTTAAGTCTTGGTTCCAATAGTTCATATTTTTTCCAAGCGATTGCCAGTTAAATAGGCTCTCTGCAAGGTTTTGTACAGCTTATCTATCATACAAGTATCTTTTTCTGACTCAAATAGGATTCCCTCAACATTGCTCTGATGTCCAAACGCTTTCAGGTGGACATTTTGTGATATAAAACTTTTAAGCTGCATGTATTTGAAAATGTCTACATTAGTCAGTCCCAAATGCTTTCAATTCTGTCATGGAAATAATTGTATTTCCTATTACCACATAATTTACGGTTTCTATACCTTTTAGTTTTCCATGTGGGCCAATTTAATCGGTGAATTCTGAAAAGCTATCCACGGGTTGCTCCATTGTTTTTAGGGAGTGATATTGGTTCTTGTAGAATCCGTTTCATGTTCTTCAATGTTGTTATAGTGTCCTTAACTATGAAGTTGCATCTCTTTAGTGCATTTAATTATGTCGCAAGTAAAAGCCTTGGGTAGAGAGTTGAAACAATTCAAAGTCTGGAAGGTTAAAACCACCCTCCGACTTAGGAAGATGTAAAACTTTCCTTTTTAGTTAGAGTTTATTTTCCCATGAAGTGAATTATGACGGAGTACACTTTTTTTTTTAAATATGTCTTTGGGGGGGTAATTGGTATTACTGAAAATAAATATTAACACTTTGGGAACCATCCCTGTCTTGTGCCCCTTTCTAAAGCAAAATCATCAGATAATGTATCATTTGTGTATATTTTAGCTTTAGGATATTTATATAATATATTTATGACATTTATTATTTCAACTGGAAAGTTGAAAGGCTTCCAAAGTTTTTCATAGAAATGGCCATTCAAGACAGCCAAAAGCCTTTTCAGGTATCAACAGCCATTATTGATAAATCTACATCTTGTTTTTTAGCGTATTGTATACCGAAACATGTTTGTGTTTATTTTTAATAAACCTTGTTTGATTAATATGTATCAAGTCTGGTAAGACTTTTGCCATTCTTATGACTTTTGTTATTATTGTCACAATTTATTAAATGTATGGGTCTGTAATCAATATGCAAGGGACACTCCAGATTTTCCTGGTTTTAATATAACTGAGATAATTGTTAGATACATGGAACTAGAAAGCACTGAATTGAGTGACATGTGTTTAATTTGATTATATAGGGGCACTACATTGTCTCAGTGTGTTATGAACAATTCTAATAGAAAGCCATCCATACCTGGTGCTTTTCTCTGAGCCAATGCTTTAACATTGTCTAATATTTATTTTGTGCCAATTTCTCATTTTTGTCTGCTGATAGTTGCTTCAGGGTTGTTGAGTCTAACAATGCTGTAGGATCAATCTAACATGTATTTCAATGTTATTACACCAGTCTGTCAATGTAAATACACAAGTAAATTCTTTCATGTACTGATTTTCAGGCGTTACAGGGTGGTTCTTGGGGCTCACGACTTGTCAGAGGATGAAAATTCACAACAAAAATTCAAAGTAGTTAAATACATTCCACACCCCAGGTTTGGGGACAACCTGGAGAATGACATCATGCTTCTCAAGGTGAGTGATAACCAGGACATAGCCTACAATAATCTCCATAGTGATACTAACTTCATTGTAGGTTTAGAATTCATGAAAAATACAGACGATCATACCACATTCAGTCACTTAGGTCACTCGTTTTGCCCAATCTAACATTCAATCGAACAGTAACTGTATGTCTCAATGCATTTCTGCCTGCTTTATATAGCAAGCCATGGCCACGTGACTCACTGTCTGTAGGAGCGAACCATTTTGGTGAACAACGACACGGTCACGTGACTCACTGTCTGTAGGAGCGAACCATTTTGGTGAACAACGACACGGTCACGTGACTCACTGTCTGTAGGAGCGAACCATTTTGGTGAACAACGACACGGTCACGTGACTCACTGTCTGTAGGAGCGAACCATGAACGGTGTGGTGTACCTAATAAACTGGCCTATGAGTGAATATTTACAACATAGATGAATACATACAGATTTTGTATAGAGTGTGCTACGCTGTGATCTTTCTTAGTTGAGAGGGAGGGCCACCCTGAACAGGGCAGTGCAGCTGATCCCGCTGATGAATGGTTCGATGGCTGAGGGAAGCCTGTGCACCACGGCTGGCTGGGGGGACATAGATGATAACAGCACCCCACCAGACAAGCTGCAGGAGGTCAACACCACCATCATATCACCCAGAGAGTGTGGCCGCCGGTGGAGTGGCGTCAACATCTCCAGGCGCACGGTGTGCGCAACAGGCCCCAGAGCTTTCCAAGGCTTCTGCTATGTAAGACTGCACCGTAACAGGCTATAACTCTCTGCAATTAGTTTTTCCTGGTCAGGACAGGCTATTATTGGCTATAACTGGATTAGAGTTTCTCTTGGTCAAGGCACAAACTATGATACATGACTCCTCCGTTTTTCTGTATCACAAAGGAGAATTAATTCAAATGCATTGTTTGCTACTGCAGGGGGATTCAGGAGGTCCGTTGGTGTGCAATGGGATGTCAGCGGGCATCGTCTCTTTCTCAGGGGAGATGTGTGCCAACCCTGGTACCCCTGATGTGTACACACGAGTGACTTCGTACAGCCGATGGATTCAGAGGGAGTTAGCGAGAAACCCTTAAGGTTTTTGGCACGTAAGCCGCCAGTGTGTGCTTACACAAAATCTCACTATATGACTTATTAGGATTTCATTTAGAGCGGGGTTGCCCAAAGTCTTTGTTGAAGTGCTAAAGATAACACTTTTCTCTGTTTGCGTGTTCCCTTGTTGCTATTCTTATTAAACGGCACTAATTTCAGCTTGTGTGTCTCACTTTGGAGTACTTGAGTTCCCTAAACAATTCAGTAAAAAACATTGGTCCAATCATTTCTTTCCTTGGTGTTCAAAGACTAAAAACAACCTCCACTGATTTTGTTAATTTGGTAAGTTTTGATGTAAGGTAAAAACAACACAATATGACAATAGGATACACAGACTCTCTACTTAATTTAGGTCCTTGGTCACTCACCTGGTCTGGCTGGACAAGCAGTAGCCTCTGGATAAGCTGACCAATATTACTGAAGTTTGGACACTCTATTGGCTCCAGGTTCTAGCACATCTCCATTATAGTGTACCTGAGGAGAAGTCAGCGTCAGATACTGCAGGTTGTCAGATTATGTCATTGATTGCTGTAATTGATTAATTCATCATTCCTACTTAATTTCCAGTCTCAAAGCATAATGTACTTACATCTCTGGAAGGGCAAAGTCTGGTCATGAGACATGTGGCATCCCATCTTTGATAATCTTGTAGAATCAGGTGTCCACCACAACATTAGGGAATGGGCTCTTACCTACAAAAGACAACATCAAGTCATGCATTTCAAAATGTTTCTTTGCTCACTCACATATGGTGCTTCATCCAACAAAAGACAGCATTTTTCCATCTTTTGATAGTGTAACCCACCCAGAGAGATTTCCCCACAGCAGTATGTCATCGGACCAGACTTCACTTCAGTGGAAGACGGGCCTGGGAACACAATAAAGATCAGTACCCTACACATCACAGAGATCTGTACCCTACACACCACAGAGATCAGTACCCTACACATCACAGAGATCAGTACCCTACACACCACAGAGATCAGTGCCCTACACACCACAGATATCAGTGCCTTATACATCACAGAGATCAGTGCCCTATACATCACAGAGATCTGTACCTTACACATCACAGAGATCTATACCCTACACACCACAGAGATCAGTACCCTACACATCACAGAGATCAGTACCCTACACACCACAGAGATCAGTGCCCTACACACCACAGAGATCAGTGCCCTACACAACACAGAGATCTGTACCCTACACACCACAGAGATCAGTGCCCTACACACCACAGAGATCAGTGCCCTACACAACACAGAGATCTGTACCCTACACACCACAGAGATCAGTGCCCTACACACCACAGAGATCAGTGCCCTACACACCACAGAGATCAGTGCCCTACACACCACAGAGATCTGTACCCTACACACCACAGAGATCAGTGCCCTACACATCACAGAGATCAGTGCCCTACACACCACAGAGATCAGTACCCTACACACCACAGAGATCAGTACCCTACACACCACAGAGATCAGTACCCTACACATCACAGAGATCAGTACCCTACACACCACAGAGATCAGTACCCTACACACCACAGAGATCAGTACCCTACACACCACAGAGATCAGTACCCTACACACCACAGAGATCAGTACCCTACACACCACAGAGATCAGTACCCTACACACCACAGTATAAGCATTCAAGGACCTGAACCTTTGTTTTATTTATTTACACAGCGTCCTACAGCATAGGTCTACCTGCAACATACCTCTACAACTTTCAGGTGTCATCTGTCACTCATAATAATTGATGTGCAACTGTCTCACCCAGAGGTTTCACCCAAGTAGCCTACCATTTGTTAAACCATACCTTTTTTGTTAAACCAACAGGGTCTTACCTTTGATCAATATCGTTTAGTTTACCAAAACGAAACCTGAGGTCACCACCACAATGACAACAATTCCCATTGTTCATTGCTCTCACGTTCACCTCCCTCTCTACTTTCATCCCTCCTCAATGTTCTATGGGGGCTGTAGTTTTTTCTCCCATGGAAGTATCCTCCCATTTTCCATAGGTTTCGCGAGGTTTGCATGGGCGGCAGTGTGCATTTCTCTGCAGGAAGAATTGAATATTTTTGGGATGAAATTCGTGTACAGGTAATTTTATATTTTCGATAGAGAATATAGGCCATCGGTGTATAGCTTATTTATCGGGGTCATGGACCCACATTTACATTTGTGCCGAACAACAGTATTGTAGAGTTGGCATAAAGACAATGATTTTTGATAACATATTACGATCAAACAGTGCCTGTGGCGCGTATTATCCATGTCTCATCAGCAGTGTATGCGATATGTTAGATCTTAAAACATTGACGATTCATTTTTGATACAATCGTTGCGACGAATTCAAATAGGCTGCAATCATTTCTGCATGTTTGTCTGATACAGTGGAGGCTGACGTATTTTCTTGAAGTTGAATAGCACATCTCTTGATCTCTCATAGCCAACTTGCAATCTATGAGTTTGTTGTTCATGAATAACGATTGTGTTAGTTCAAATAGTGACATAATGAATTACTATCGATTGACATTTTGAGTAAAGATATATAACTGCGGCAGTTTTGTTCCTTTAAAAAATAAGTGCATTCTGCATTGATTGCAGTGACCTCCATCGATGCAATGCATACAAGGAAATGACCAGGAAGTTATTCAGACATGCTAAGCTATTGGCTGCTCTCTTTGTCTGTCTCATCCACTACTTTACAGCTCAGTCTCTTTCCAGACTAGTATTATTTTAAAGAAAATGGCTGTTTCTCTCACAGAATTTCTGAGCATCGTTGTCTGTTTGTTCCTTCAGCAGTATTTGAATTTTTGGAGGGATGTCCAAGAAAAGGGGCAGGTATGTGTAAATATGTAGTTTTCTATAATTATGTTATCATAACATTAACACTTGGAGATTTTCCTCTTTCCAGACGGTCAGAGAAAGCTGCACGTAGGTAGGCTACACTTACAAACAAATATGATTTGCTTAACTATCCCCCAGAAAGCGGAGTAGCGGGGAGCTGAGTGATTCCACAGTGATGACCCCTGACCCCAACAGTCTCCTGGGAGTAAGAATACAGCACAATTGGAGGGAGAAGGGCAACCAGAGCAAATGGAAAGGCACCGTCTTGGACCGTCTCAGTGTCAACCCCTCACTATTTATGGTCAAGTACGATGGGTTTGACTGTGTCTACGGCATCGAGCTATTCAAGGACGAAAGGGTGTCTAATCTACAGGTCCTGACAGAGAAAGTTGGTGAGTGATGTGATGGGATCCTTTTTTAGTTCAGGCGTCACATCTTCTGAGAGTAATGCAAAAACGTGATTTGGTTTGCACAAGTTATAACATGTTTTTATTGTATATCTGATACTGCATGATCAGACCGTAGGGACACGGTGGCTATGTGATGTTGGTCTCTGCCTTGATGACATTTATCTGCTTCCACAGTCAACAACAAGATCAAGGTTCCTCACGGGGCGGAGGAGTTGGTAGGCAAAGCGGTGGAACACCTATTTGAGAAGGAGGATGGAGAGAAGAATGAGTGGCGAGGCATGGTCCTCTCCAGGGCTCCCATCATGACTAACTGGTATTACATCACCTATGAGAAGGACCCCGTGCTCTACATGTACCAGTTGTGGGACGACTACGCAGATGGAGATCTCAGGATCTTACCTGAAGCAGGTACCGACCATTTCTCTGCTTCAGCATCATCTCCACCTGCAGCAGGGTGTTCAGATACTTCTCCCTAAAGAAAACAGGAGGGTGATTATAGAGTAGAAATTGTTTGGTCTTTACACACTAATTATAAGATGATGGTGGCTTTAGGAGTGTTGCGGACAATATTTGTGTTTGTTCTTACTCGTCCTATGTGACTTTTCGAAATGACAAATATTTCTATATTTGAATACATATAATCATGTTGATTAAGATAGCATCTTTTGATAATGCCCCAAAGTAGATTTGAAGAACAGACCACTAGCATTGATGTTATTCATTGTTTTTCTCTGTAGAAAATAAGCACTTGCTTCCGGCTGACCGAAAGCCCGGCGAGGAGACTGAGAGCTTAGTGGGGAAGCAGGTTGAGTATGTTACTGACAAAGGTGTGAAGCGAACAGGCCTGGTGATCTATCAAGTCCCTGCCAAGCCTTCCGTATACTACATCAAATACGACGATGACTTTCACATCCATGTCTACGACCTGGTCAAGACCACCTAGGCCACTTGATTGCTCACTCCATTGCTTACTTTTCACGTATCCTCCTCACTCTCTCTCCATCTCTCTTAAGGCCCTGGACGGTATAACAGTTACACTTTATTATTCAGGAAGTGCAATCTTTTATTCCACATTTAAAACTAGTTCTATGGTATGCACAGCAGAACTGTAGCAATGCTATTGTAGGCCACTAGGAGGAGAGTGGGAACATGTACACTTGGAAGGACCTATTTAAACCTCCTCACTTCTTCAGTTACCCCATTTGGTTGTTGTGCTGCACAGTAGATTCACATCTCGGACAGTCCAGGAGTGCACCTTGCCCTACAATGACAGACTTACTGTAAAGTGCAATAACGACCGCGTTTGAATTGTCTCCCACATCCTGATGCTCAATTATCTTTATTCAAAGCTGAACTGAATTATATATTATAAAACGAATAGTTAAATCTGGCCCCGATAGCCATTCATATGTGGTCCTTGAATGACCAAACAGCAAGCATGATGTATAGGTGAATATTTGTAGAGACTAGTTTGAGCTGTAGTGTTCAGTGAAGCCTTTGAAGGAGAAATGCAATAAGCTGTGATGCCCCTGTACGTATATTTTTTTTGTTTTTAAATACTGCCTTTATTAATAGGCAACTATGTTTGATTTATGTGTCAGTCAGTTCATAGACAATCATTCCTTGATGAACCCACAGTGCTATCATTGGCTTCATAGTACTGGGTTGCACTGGCCTAGGAGCACTGATGATTCAATTACTAGTTTGAACATCAACAAAATTATTCATAATGCTGAATCAAGACTTGTTAGAAACAAGGAATACAGGTCTTCATAAAGTTCGGGCAAGTTTTTCCTGACCAGACAAACCTGATTAATTTGTAGTGATTGGGAAAAGGCCTTAACAATACCTGACCAGGTTCAGAATCCCAACATCATCAGACTATGATTAGCTCGAGTGGAATAGAGGCAGTGCTTTACACTACATTCTGATCTTGAATAGAAAACAAACATAAAGTGCCTTCAGGCTGATCATGTCGCCATACTGTATATATTTGCTAACCGCTCACAATTTTATTCCATTTACTGTTAAGGCCACTATTTGGTCAGTATTAGTCAAAGTAAAAAATGCTTTAATGAAAAAGTGTCAAATGCTGCGTACCAGGTTTTTGCTATTGTCTGTTTGTATAAGAGGATATGTGCAATGTTTGGCAGTTAATGCAGTATAAGACTATTTCCTCCAATCGAACATCCATGACCGTTGATTAGTCTCATTCAAATGTTGATATTGTAGGGTGCACTTTAAATTACTCACATAAATATGCTAAAGATTTGGCACATTGTCTTTTTCTGTCAAGATACTTTTTTTGTGCAAGAACAAGTGGCATATTGCAGCATCGGTATATCATAATGGTAAAAACGCATGGAGAAAAGAAAAGTTATAACACGCATACAGTATTTAATCTAACTTTTGTGTAGTGTATTGTAAATGTATGCTGTTGTGAATACTCCTGTTATATTGTAAATATCCCATTGAAATACCAGCTTTAAAGTCCATCTAGAATTCTCACCTAGAGAAATGCTGCAAAGACTGCATTCAAAAAGCCTGCAGCCTGGCTGGCTTCACTTTTTAATCTTATTTTAAAGACTTGGGAGCTACAGTACATAATGTAATCCAAGGAAGTCCAAAACGCAAATGTTTTGGCTAGAAGTATTTAAATTTAGTCTCCTGTCCTTAGTCTCACTCCAGGGCATACAGTGCATTCATTTACACAGTGCATTGGTCCATGGTGTACATAAGGTTCATTCTATCGATTGTCAGATTTGCATGTATCACTTGAATGCAGCCTAGAGTGCATTCAAGCATATTGGTTATTTTGACAGTTGCCGAGGTAAAAAAAATCTTGTGGGAGTCTTTGCAGACCGATTTTACTAAAATGTTTATGTAGAAAATGTGACTGTAAAAAAAAAACATTGTCAGTGCTTCTTTGCTACTTGTATCACCACCAGTTGTGCTGTGGTGTTTCTATGTACAGTAAAATGAAACTCCAAAAGATTGTACACTCTTCTGTTATCCTCCATCTTTCATTCCTCCCAGGTCTGGAACTGTAGCAATTACCAACCCATTTGTGTAATTATTTTCCTCATGAGTAATAAAGTTAGTTTTTTTTGCACATCCCTTTCCTCTGCCATTTTTCACCTATTCAATATACAGTGGGGCAAAAAATTATTTAGTCAGCCACCAATTGTGCAAGTTCTCCCACTTAAAGGCCTGTAATTTACATCATAGGTACACTTCAACTATGACAGACAAAATTAATGAATTTATTTGCAAATGATGGTGGAAAATAAGTATTTGGTCAATACCAAAAATGTATCTCAATACTTTGTTATATACCCTTTGTTGGCAATGACAGAGGTCAAACGTTTTCTGTAAGTCTTCACAAGGTTTTCACACCCTGTTGCTGGTATTTTGGCCCATTCCTCCATGCAGATCTCCTCTAGAGCAGTGATGTTTTGGGGCTGTTGCTGGGCAACACGGACTTTCAACTCCCTCCAAAGATTTTCTATGGGCTTGAGATCTGGAGACTGGCTAGGCCACTCCAGGACCTTGAAATGCTTCTTACGAAGCCACTCCTTCGTTGCCCGGGCGGTGTGTTTGGGATCATTGTCATGCTGAAAGACCCAGCCACGTTTCATCTTCAATGCCCTTGCTGATGGAAGGAGGTTTTCACTCAAAATCTCACGATACATTGCCCATTCATTCTTTCCTTTACACGGATCAGTCGTCCTGGTCCCTTTGCAGCAAAACAGCCCCAAAGCATGATGTTTCCACCCACATGCTTGACAGTATGTATGGTGATCTTTGGATGCAACTCAGCATTCTTTGTCCTCCAAACACGACGAGTTGAGTTTTTACCAAAAAGTTATATTTTGGTTTCATCTGACCATATGACATTCTCCCAATATTCTTCTGGATCATCCAAATGCTCTCTAGCAAACTTCAGACGGGCCTGGACATGTACTGGCTTAAGCTGGGGGACACGTCTGGCACTGCAGGATTTGAGTCCCTGGTGGCGTAGTGTGTTACTGATGGTAGGCTTTGTTACTTTGGTCCCAGCTCTCTGCAGGTCATTCACTAGGTCCCACCGTGTGGTTCTGGGATTTTTGCTCACTATTCTTGTGATCATTTTGACCCCACGGGGTGAGATCTTGCGTGGAGCCCCAGATTGAGGGAGATTATCAGTGGTCTTTTATGTCTTCCATTTCCTAATAATTGCTCCCACAGTTGATTTCTTCAAACCAAGCTGCTTACCTATTGCAGATTCAGTCTTCCCAGCCTGGTGCAGGTCTACAATTTTGTTTCTGGTGTCCTTTGACAGCTCTTTGGTCTTGGCCATAGTGGAGTTTGGAGTATGACTGTTTGAGGTTGTGGACAGGTGTCTTTTATGCTGATAAGTTCAAATAGGTGCCATTAATACAGGTAACGAGTGGAGGACAGAGGAGCCTCTTAAAGAAGAAGTTACAGGTCTGTGAGAGCCAGAAATCTTGCTTGTTTGTAGGTGACCAAATATTTATTTTCCGCCATAATTTGCAAATAAATTGATTAAAAGTCCTACAATGTGATTTTCTGGATTTTTTTTCTCTCATTGTCTGTCATAGTTGAAGTGTACCTATGATGAAAATTACAGGCCTCTCTCATCTTTTTAAGTTGCACACTTGGTGGCTGACTAAATACCTTTTTGCCCCACTGTAGGAGGTACAGTATGATTTACAGTTCATTTAAATTTGACGGAACCTTTACCAACACACCCTTTAAGTTTTAGGACTTCATGTACAAATTGTAGCATGCAATACAGACATGACCTTACACCCAAGTACCCCCAAAAGTACATATTTTAGTTGTGGCCCCAGACAAGCACACCTGATTCTACTTGTCAACTAATCACCAAGCCCTTGACAATTTGAATCAGGTGTTTTTATCCGGGGCTACAACAAAAATGTGTGCTGTTGGGTGGTACTCGAGGACCGGAATTTGGAAACGCTGTCTTACAGTATACCTAAAACCTAAAACCCTGTTCTTGGAGAGCTACTGTCCTGTAGGTTTTAACGCCAACTCTAATATAGAGCACCTGATTCTAATAATTAGCTGGTTGATCAGCTGCAACAGGTTAGGTACAACTGGGGTAGCGTTCCAGGACAGGGATCCAGGAACAGGGTTGGAGAACCCTAACCTAAACATATTCAGTTCAACAGACAACACATCACACCAAATGTCTCACCACTGACATGTTTAGGTTTATTATAGACTCAGAAAATTGTTAAATATCTATATACACACACACAAGACATTCTTTTTGTATAAAATATGTGTTGGATCATGATGGGATAGGTTGGGAATTGGGTCAAAGCCAGAACAATATATAATCGCTCTTAAATAAAAATCTCAAAATTAACAATGTGTACACACACAAGACATGATAGCACTAAACATGTCCATCAGGATATACTTAGATTTCTCTCTTGGGTGCAGGTCTTTCTGTGGTACCCAAGTTCTGTCATCATTTGACTCAAAAAGTAGGGTAAAGGAAGATTGTTATCTGCTTGTCTTGACAAATTGCTGTCAACACAACAAAATGCAAATATTGAGTCCTGGCATTATCAGCAACTAGACTAAACAAAAAAAGTATAATTGGCCTAAACCTAATTCTGCAAATGTTACTGTACCACTGCATTTTTTTGCATTCAAAGCAAGCAAGTGACTTTTACAGGAGGGCTGTATGTATTTGCACCAGTCGCGTTACTCCAGAGGATTTGGTTCTTAAATGTCTGCTAGTTGCATGATGTCACTCATTTGGCGAGGTCTTTCAGGTACTGCAAGCCTTGGTTGGTGTAGTCACCCACTGCTGTAGGGCCCGATGAGAGAGCAGATATGGAGGAGTGCACCCCTGGAACGCAATAAGGCAATAAGACAAAAGCTCAAAAGCTCTTTAAAATAGTCCTTTATGAATTAGCGGTCAACCATTTCTTACCCGAGTTCCACGCTTCAACAGGGGCAAATCCAATTTTAGGGAAAGCTGGAAGCTAAAAGAAACAGTGTACATTTTACCTCCCTCACATATTCTCACTTACCTCATATGCCATAACGCATTGTTCTGTCGATCAGAACCAGCTAAATCAGTACAATAATGGCATATTTACCTCAAAGCCAAAGTACTTCACCCACTCATCCACTGCAGGGGGAAAGGCAGCTTTAGCTTTTCCTATGACCTTGGAGCCCTGCTCACTTCCCCCTAATAGTCCAGAATCATAGGCAACATACAAAGCACCTCCTGCAATGGTCACCTTAGTCGCCAACCTGTAAGAGAAAAAGATAGGGACACTGGGATGAAACAACTTTGTGGATGGTAAGAAGTGCCTCGTTTTAGATTACAGAAATACAGTGTTAAGCTACACCTGACTACCCATATGCACATAGTCAATTCATAGCAACATCATGGAGAATAAGTTATCATGATGCATTAACGTTAGGTTTATCTGGCGTATCGGGTGTAGCTTATTGAGCTAGCTAGCAAACAAGCTGCAGTTAGTGTTGTTAGTTAGGTAACATTACATCTAAACCCAGAGGCGCAACATCGCAAGACTTCTGTGAATGCTTACGAAACAGACCAAGCAGATGCACATTTTACAGTGACCTTTATTGTCCCCGGCACAAGGTGCACCTGTATAATGATCATGCAGTTTAATCAGCTTCTTGATATGGCACCCCTGTCAGGTGGATGGACTATCTTGACAAAAGGTTCAATTGCTCACTTACAGGGATGTAAACAAATTTGTGCACAAAATGTGAGAGAATTTCTGGGATCTTTTATTTCAGCTCATGAAACACGGGAACAACACTTTACATATTGCGTTTATATTTTTGTTCAGTGTACAGTACCAACTAAAAGTTTGTACACACCTACTCATTCAAGGGTTTTTCTTTATTTTTACTATTTTCTACATTGTAGAATAATATTGAAGACAACACATATGGAATCATGCAGATCCGACCCGCTTGCATACAGCTGCACTTACGGTCTGAACATTAAAATTAATCGCTTGCGGTATGGTTTTGGAAGCATAAGGCCGGTTTGTTCATATAAGCAAAAAATATATATATTAAATTGATAAACATCTTGATAGAATTAGGGCGTGTGTTCCCACATGGCCATACAGTGCATTCGGAAAGTATTCAGACCCCTAGACTTTTTCCGCATTTTGTTACGTTATACAGCCTTATTCTAAAATGGATTACACACATTTTTTCCCCTCATCAAATCTACACACAATACCCCATAATGACAATGCAAAAACAGATTTTTAGAAACATAAGTATTCAGACCCTTTACTCAGTACTTTGCTGAAGCACATTTGTCAGCGATTACAGCCTCAAGTCTTCTTGGGTATGATGCTACAAGCTTGGCACACCTGTATTTGGGGTGTTTCTCCCATTCTTCTCTGCAGATCCTCTCAAGCTCTGTCAGGTTGGATGGGGATCGTCACTGAACAGCTATTTTCAGGTCTCTCCAGAGATGTTCGAATGGATTCAAGTCCGTGCTATGGCTGGGCCACTCAAGGACATTCAGAGACCTGTCCCGAAGCCACTCCTGTGTTGTCTTGGCTGTGTGCTTAGGGCTGTTGTCCTGTTGGAAGATGAACCTTCACCTCGGTCTGAGGTCCCTAGTGCTCTGGAGCAGGTTTTCATCAAAGATCTCTCTGTACTTTGCTCCGTTCATCTTTACCTCGATCCTGACTAGTCTCCCAGTTTTTGCCGCTGAAAAACATCCCCACAGCATGATGCTGCCACCACTATGCTTTACCATAGGGATGGTGGTAGGTTTCCTCCAGACACGACGTTCGGCATTCAGGCCAAAAAGTTAAATCTTGGTTTCATCTGACCAGAGAATCTTGTTTCACATGGTCTGAGAGTCCTTTAGGTGCCTTTTGGCAAACTCCAAGCGGGCTGTCATGTGCCTTTTACTGAGGAGTGGCTTCCGTCTGGCCACTCTACCATAAAGCCTGATTGGTGGAGTGCTGCAGAGATGGTTGTCCTGCTGGAAGGTTCTCTAATCTCCACAGAGGAGCTCTGTCAGTGACCATCGGGTTCTTGGTCACCTCCCTGACCAAGGCCCTTCTCCCCCCATTGCTCAGTTTGTCTGGGCAGACAGCGCTAGGAAGAGTCTTGGTGGTTCCTGACATGCACTGTCAACTGTGGGACCTTATATAGACAGGTGTGTGCCCTTCCAAATCATGTCCAATCAATTGAATTTACCACAGGTGGACCCCAATCAAGATGTAGAACCATCTCAAGGATGATCAATGGAGACAGGATGCACCGGAGCTCAATTTCGAGTCGCATAGCAAAGGATCTGAATAGGGATCATTTTTGTTTTTTATAAATGTACAAAAGTCAAAAATTCTTGTTTTGACTTTGTCATTATGTGGTATTTTGTGTAGATTGATTGGGGAAAAATAATTTCATCAATTTTAGAATAAAGCTGTAATGTAACACAATATGGAAAAGGGAAAGGGGTCTGAATACTTTCCAAATGCACTGTATCTCCATGTTAGGGCTTGTTTATGGAAAACAGACCGAAGACAAGAGGCTACCACCTGTGCTAATTAGCTGTCTAGCATGCTCCGAACATCTGTATGTAAGAATAACTCTGGAAGTGTAGTTTCGTCAGATGGAGGGGTTGGTTGTTTAGCAATAAAAGCGATGCGTACACAACTATGGGGCAAAACAGATGCGGTTGGTTTAGATTGTTGACAACATGAAAACTATATGTTTATTGAAAACAAATACATTTGCACAATGAGCACTTGTTGTCTCAAATACATTGTTACAGTTGTTGGTTAGCTAGCTAGCAAATTTTTTGCATCGCCATGAAATCAGTCAACATCTCAAAACAAGACATGGTATCAAGAACAAGATGAAACTAGCTGAAACAAGCCACTTACGATTCCCCACATGGCAGTTTCTTGTAATTGTTGCTAGCTATCTGGTCATCCAGTATCGCAACACACGGACTTCTGCCCCATTGAAGCATGCGCATCACCCCCCCCCCCCCCCATTTATAGCTTTATGGATCTGTGCAAAGCTAATTTTTGAATTTGAAGGATTCTCGCTGATGAAAGATAAGGGCCACATGTTTTTTTCCGAAAGCCTTATCGCAAGCGATGATTGATGTTTCTAAACGGTAAAACAGTGTCGGGTTTGTAGTACACGAGGCAGTTGTGGGCGAAGCTAATGGCTGAGAATTGTAGGGAGAAGGCATACAAAGCTCCCCCTCGCCCTCCATTTGGCAAATCTGACAATAACTTTATCCTCTTTATTCCTGCTTACAAGCAAATACTCAAAAAGGAAGAACCAGTGACGCTCTCAATACGGAAGTGGTCCAATGAAGTGGACTCTAAACTACAGGATTGATTCTCTAGCACAGACTGGAATATGTTCCAGGATTTATCCGATGGCATTGAGGAGTTTACCACATCAGTAACCGGCTTCATTAGTAAGTACATCAACAACATTGTACGTACGGTCACTGTTGGAACATATCCCAACCAGAAGCCATGGATTACAGGCAACATTCGTACTAAGCCAAAGGCTTGAGCTGCCGCTTTCAAATCCCACTACGCCCTCTGACGAACCATCAAACCATCAAAGTGTCAGTACAGGACCAAGATAGAATCCTACTAGACTGGCTCTGATGCTCGTCAGATGTGACAGGTCTTGCAAACTATCACGGATTACAAAGGGGAACCCAGCCACGAGCTGTCCAGCTAAATACATTATATGCGCACTTCGAGGCTAGCAACACTGAACTATGCATGAGAGCACTAGCTGTTCCTGACGACTGTGTGATCACGCTAGCCATAGCAGGTGTGAGCAAGAACTTTAAACAGGTTAATGTCCAGACGGATTACCAAGACGGATACTCAGCGCATGCGCTGACCAGTTGGCATGTGTCTTCACTGACATTTTCAAGTAGTTACCCAGAATATCTGCATTGACCCTTTTTGTACTAATCTCTTTTGACTGCTGTTACTGTTTATTATCGATCCCCTATCCCTACCTAACGGTAACTAACTCACTTTTGTAGATCGTGCTGGTCCGTAACAATTGCCCTTATTTTAGCACCCCAAAAAAGTAATACTTCCAGATCAACTGTAATATCAATTATATTGTAAAGCACAATTTCTCCCCTTTCCAACAAAAATCAATGACGAGACCTTCATGAGGCCCATCTCTGCATGATTCAAGCAGGCAATGCGCTCTATCTGGTCTTTTTTTTAAATGGCAGGTGGGGAAGCAAAACCTATTGTGTGATAGTGAAAGGGAGAGATATGTTGTATGTGGAAACAGCTTTTTTCACCTGATCTGTCCAACTTATCACCTCTTAAAAGGTAAATAAAACACTGTAGAGTTCATATAATGTGTCATTCCATACCTATTGAAGGTTTGAGTCAAATTTGAATCTGGTTTTTAGGGCAGCGCTAAAGTTATCTTCAGAAGTAAACAGCAGCTTTTGAGAGTCATGATGGCTTGCAGTGATGACGCAAAAAAATGACTAGTTAAGTTATCCCCCTTACCCTGTCCCTTTCTTATTTTTAAACGGTGAGAGAAGCGCTACACCTGGTGGAGAGAGGCTGTAAGACAGAATTGGTTGCTTTACGCGTGCTGTACGTTACGTCATGAAAGGTCACAATTTAACGTGCAGCGTCGTAGGGGTCCGTTTTTCAACTATTCTCCAATACTATTGATACATTACCATGTCAATCAACGCTTGACAAGAAACGTGGTTCACACCCCAGATTTTGACGTCAACTCAGTCCCATTAGTTTTCATTGCAGCCTCGTTTGCGCAAATTTGTACGGAATGGGGTTAGTCGCCGTTAGTAGGTTGTGTGTTGTTTCGCTAGCTAGTTCACGACAACAGAGTAACTATAACTAGCTAGCCAACAACTAGCTAGCCAAGTTCAAGGCAAATCTGTAGCTAGCTAAATTTCAACCTGCTTCAAGCTTGCCATATTACTTGCTAGCTAACGTTAGCTATACTAATGTTTATCGTGAGTATGAAATGGAAAACTTACTTTAGAACAGGTAAAATCTTGCCAGCCATAGTGTCACGGGTAAATCAATGTATTTTTTTTTAAATGAACGTTTATTTAGTTGCAACAGCAAGCATGAAATAAATGAACTCGACCACGAATAGTAACCGGCTACATTGAAGGGCAAACGCTGTGACATAGCTGTGAGTCAATAAAGTTTTTTTTTTTTTTACATTGCGGGAGTAGCTGATTCGCAAAGATATGAAAGACATCCAAATAAATATATTTAGAGACTGTCATTTTCCAAAGCGATTTATATTTATCCTACAAATAAAATATTTTTTTTCTGGATTTCTACTGGGTATAATAAACGAATAATGGATTGAATAATTTTGATGCTATTTGATGCTGCTGCGGACCGGATGCTGCTGATCATGAGGAGGGGAGGGAAGGGGGATGAGGAATTTTTTCTTTGTTTTGTTTTGTCCATTTCAGAACACAAGAAAACAAATGCATAGTGCATGCATAAAAATAATCCAGGCACAATAAAAATCAGTAACATATTTATGACAGTGATAATGAAAGTGATAACAATAGGCCCATTTGCATACCTTGCTGTTTGGGTTTTTAGGCTGGGTTTCTGTATACATCTGCTGATGTAAAAAGGGCTTTATAAATACATTTTATTGATTGATATTAAACAATCATCATAATGTTATAATTTTGTTGCACTTTATGGTGGAAATGACAGATTGTGTCATTGGTGAAACCTACTGGATTTCGCTTATCATTTTGCAGGCTGCATGAATCCAAATCCAATAATAATACCTCGCCCTAAAAAAAAGGATACAGTATGAGGATCGGTTTTATGATATTTGGATTTGGGGCACAATGGTAGGCTGTCTCAAGTACAAAAGACTCCGCCTGCTTCAAGTTAAATGAGATAAGCCTCTTATAAAGGACGTTTTTTCACCAACAGAAATGTGTCTATGAATTGTTATTGCTTGTCCTGTGAAGTTTCTGAAGTACAAAGCAGCCTGAGAGTATAAATCTAAATATCTAACGAGGGGATTTTTAAAAACGTATTGTTAAGTTGTTTGGCTCACAATAAATAGTAGTTGCGTGAAACCATTGAGTTGGTTATAGCAGTCGCAAGATGAAGGTTTTTACTAAACTCTTAATAGTTGGTGTTATAGGTGCAGCTTTTGTTGCTTTCCAATGGAGTGGACCCACTTTTGACCCAGGTAAGATGTGTACTTAGCTTCACAATCCTTGACTGGTCTGTGCAACCTTTGTTGGCTACAGGCTATTTTATGATCACATAATTTGTAGGTAGGCCATCATTGTAAAATAAGAATTTGTTCTTTACTGACTTGCCTAGTTAAATAAAGGTTCAATTAAATACAACATTAAAATGACAGCCCTTGAACCAGTATAACCTCAGAGGGTAGTTGTCGCACTTCACACAGTTGTCACACATTACAGACACATGATATGCTATTGATTTATGAAACCTCAAATACTCATAATAATTCCGTTTCACAAAAATTGCACATAAAGGCAGTATACTGTTTTATTAATTTGTCAGATGAGTACAGATGGAACCAGGCTTGTGTCTTTGAGACAAAAAAAATCCCAAAACATTCTGGTAGATAAAGGCTACTAGAGAAGTGTTCATTGGCAACAAAACTAAACAATAAAACTGATATAGTTGGGTTCGGGGCTAGACCTCGAACAGGGAAAGGTTTAAATGGAAATAACATCTAACGTGTGTAAGCCACACATCACCACAAGTACAGTATTGTATTTGTCAAAACTGAATGAAATCACACTTTGGTTTGTAAAAAAGTTACTGTGATAGCCCTTGATTGTGTGTCTAATTGTTTATCAATTGCCTGATGGTGAGTCTCTTGTGATAGTGACCTTATAAGAGGACCTTCTGTTATTAGATCATGTGATATCCTCACATGATCAAATTGGATTGAATGATGATCCAGTTCATGAAGTACCACTGTTTCAAAGTGAATCTAATACATTTGAGGTACCATGACTTTGGTTTTGAAATGCCTTGCTGCAAAGTTTTGATTAAATTGTATATCATTTGCGAGAAGCCTTTTTATAAGTACATTGGAAATTCCCCTCATTACCAGTGGTGTGTATTCATGGGTGCCAAGGGAAGCCAGCCCCCCCCCCTTTTACAATTGTCCTTCAACTCACAAGAGGGTGAATGTATCGCACAGGGGAAATCATCCGAGTGGCTACCTGGCAATCATTTTAGCCAGGTAGCCTAGGACAACAACAAAATAAGAGTGTACTGCATGACAAAGTGATAGACCGTTTCGTCAACATGAAAGAGAGGAGGATGGCATTGGCTTTTCTCTACAAGTAGGGTGAGTCAACATGTTTTTCTACTTGCACGAACGCGCACACAAACACAGAGAAATCAGAACCATGGACAGCCATGTCATATTTAGCTTACGTTGATTGGACTAAATAATTTTGATGATGTTGAAATGATGCTGGAATAGTGGAGGCAGCGCCTGTTTTCTTTGCGTGACTTGCGGTAACTCTCTGTGGTTCTAAATCAATAGAGTGGTCTGAAAATGTCGCAAACATGAACTTGCTCGACCATGCTGTGGGTCATGTAACTGTCTGTTACTGTAAATGCAAATTGCTTTCTAGACTGGACAGAGGTTGTTATCCAGTTTTGTGAAAAAACAAATGTGGGGTTGAATTTATTCTGCCACTGTGTCTTCTTACTGTCTCCGTCTTAAGTCCTATATATCACGGTCGAAAGGCGTATAAATGAAGCTTTTAGAGCAAACAACGCATGTATGACAACACACACAGTGCATTCGAAAAGTATTCATATCCCTATACCTTTTCCACATTTTGTTACGTTGCTGCCTTATTCTAAAATTGATTAAATTGTTTTCCCTCATCAATCTACACACAATAACCCATAATGACAAAGCAAAAACAGGTTTTTAGAAGTTTGCAAATGTATAAAATAAACGGAAATATCACATTTACATAAGTATTTAGACCCTTTACTCAGTACTTTATTGAAGCACCTTTGGCACCGATTACATCCTCGAGTCTTCTTGGGTAGGACGCTCCAAGCTTGGCACACCTGTATTTGGGGAGTTTCTTCCATTCTTTGCAGATCCTCTCAAGTTCATTCAGGTTGAATGGGGAGCGTCGCTGCACATTATTTAATCTATTTTAGAATAAGGCTGTAACGTAACAAAATGTGGTAAAAGTCAATGGGTATTCACACCCCTTCTGAATAGGTTTTAATTGGCTTGGTTTCCGCATTGATTTTACCCACGCACCGCTACTGCACATTACTTACATGTTTAAATCCAAACCAATACTGGTGTAATGTAAAGAATGTGAAACCAGGTTGAACAGTTTTGGTTATCTTCCCTGTCAAGACAGGTTATAAGTGATGAGTAATGCATGCAGTCACTGATAACCAACCTTATGTGAATGAATTCCCAAACACTTTTCCAATGCAACTTTCAGGGTTATTGAGTGCAATAGAGTACAATAAATTACACATATAGTAATTTAGTGACCATATGCCTGAAAATGATTCAGAAGAGGCAACCGTGTGAAATTGGAATGATACAGAACTACAGCCTACTACGTCGTTCCACTCATAACTGGATTAGGGTAGAACCCGTAGTAGTTGATCATCAGGCTAGAGTAGGCTATCACTATAGTCAAAGATTATGGATATAGTGACAAGATACTTGTCACTTCGTCCTAACAATGGGAGTTGTCCACAAAGCAGCACGGTGGGCTCTCTAGCTCCCGCTTCTCCTTTCTTTAGATTGATGGAGACATCTCATTATTTTAATCATTTTAGGGTTGTTGACATCAACTGTCTGTATTCAATGGAGAGATGCTATGCCACTAGCGTCATGGCGTGAATATGTATAGCCATCTTGAGACAACTCCAACATAGTGTTTTTTCTTATAATAGTACACTCGTAACAACCGATGCATTATGAAACTTCTATTCAATTAAATAAACCTCAAGTAGCAAATAAGCAATACATTGTTTGTTGTTGACCAAGTTCGACACTCTCATTGACCTCCATACAAAAACTCCTTTCTTGGTGGGCGGAAAAACACCATCTGCTGGAAGGATGGGCCTCTCTCTTCTTCCTCTGGATGTTGTGAAACGTCAGCGCCAAGCAAGCAGCGTGACGTCCTTTTCCTTTTCATGAGCAGTAAAATTGTTTCTCACCACAAATTAGCCTTGGGTTTGTTTCATAACCAGAAAGCAGCAAACTACAATCTAACAATCAACTTGATTCATACATTTTTAAAGTACTAATTCTCTGTGGCCCATAATGAATGTTCCCACTGTTTCTACTCATGTAGATCCAGGGTCGTGCGCATACCTTTCAGGGGCAAAGTGCTCAAACTGAAAAAAGGTCATAAAAAAATTATTTATAACATGAATTATCTTCTAACTCAATATGTAGTGCATTCGGAAAGTATTCAGACCCCTTGACTTTTTCAACATTTTGTTACTTTACAGCCCAATTCTAAAATGTATTACACTTGTTTTTTTCCCTCATCAATCTACACACAGTACCCTATAATGACAAAGCAACAACAGCTTTTTAGATAAATGAATAAATTATAGATGACATTTACATAACTATTCAGACCCTTTACCCTTTATTCAGAACCACCTTCGGCAGCGATTACAGCCTTGAGTCTTTTTGGGTAGGCACTAGATGTCGACCGATTATGATTTTTCAACACCGATACCGATTATTAGAGGACAAAAAAAGCCGATACCGATTAATCGGACGATTTATAAAATCTATTTGTAATAATGACAATTACAACAATACTGAATGAACACTTATTTTAACTTAATATAATACATCAATAAAATCAATTTAGCCTCAAATAAATAATGAAACATGTTCAATTTGGTTTAAATAATGCAAAAACAAAGTGTTGGAGAAGAAAGTAAAAGTGCAATATGTGCCATGTAAGAAAGCTAACGTTTTAGTTCCTTGCTCAGAACATGAGAACATATGAAAGCTGGTGGTTCCTTTTAACATGAGTCTTCAATATTCTCAGGTAAGAAGTTTTAGGTTGTAGTTATTATAGGAAATATAGGACTATTTCTCTCTATACCATTTGTATTTCATATACCTTTGACTATTGGATGTTCTTATAGGCACTTTAGTATTGCCAGTGTAACAGTATAGCTTCCATCCGTCTCCTTGCCGCTACCTGGGCTCGAACCAGGAACACATCGGCAACAGCCACCCTCAAAGCAGCGATACCCATGTAGAGCAAGGGGAACAACTACTCCAAGTCTCAGAGCGAGTGATGTTTGAAATGCTATTAGCGCACACCCCGCTAACTCGCTAACCATTTCACATCACATCGTTACACCAGCCTAATCTCGGGAGTTGATAGGCTTAAAGTCATAAACAGCAGAGCTGCTGGCAAAACGCACGAAAGTGCTGTTTGAATGAATGCTTATGAGCCTGCTGGTGCCTACCATCGCTCAGTCAGACTGCTCTATCAAATCATAGACTTAATTATAACATAATAACACACAGAAATGTGAGCCTTAGGTCATTAATATGGTTGAATCCGGAAGCTATCATCTCGAAAACAAGATGTTTATTCTTTCAGTGAAATACGGAACCATTCCGTATTGTATCTCATTGGTGGCATCCATCAGTCTAAATATTCCTGTTACATTGCACAACCTTCAATGTTATGTCATAAAATTCTGGCAAATTAGTTCGCAATGAGCCAGGCGGCCCAAACTGTTGCATATACCCTGATTCTGCGTGCAATGAACGCAAGAGAAATGACACAATTTCAGCTGGTTAATATTGCCTGCTAACCTGGATTTATTTTAGCTAAATATGCAGGTTTAAAAATACATACCTCTGTGTATTGATTTTAAGAAAGGCATTGGTGTTTATGGTTAGGTACACTTTGGAGCAACGATAGTCCTTTTTCGCGAATGCGCACTGCATCGATTATATGCAATGCAGGACACGCTAGATAAACTAGTAATATCATCAACCATGTGTAGTTATAACTAGTGATTATGATTGATTAAGTTTAATGCTAGCTAGCAACTTACCTTGGCTTCTTACTGCATTCGCGTAACAGGCGGGCTCCTCGTGAGGCAGATGGTTAAAGCGTTGGACTAGTTAACCGTAAAGTTGCAAGATTGAATCCATGAAAAATCTGTCGTTCTGCCCCTGAACAATTAACCCACCGTTCCTAGGCCGTCATTGAAAATAAGAATGTGTTCTTAACGGACTTGCCTAGTTAAATAAAGATGAAATAAAGGTGTAAAAAAAATCAAATTAATTGGTCGACCTCTAATTTGTACTTGTTGGTGGCAAAGACGCTGTTTCATCCTTTCCTACACTTACAGTGAGGGAAAAAAGTATTTGATCCCCTGCTGATTTTGTACGTTTGCCCACTGACAAAGAAATTATCAGTCTATAATTTTAATGGTAGGTTTATTTGAACAGTGAGAGACAGAATAACGACAAAAAAATCCAGGAAAACTCACATCAAAAATGTTATAAATTGATTTGCATTTTAATGAGGGAAATAAGTATTTGACCCCCTCTCAATTAGAAAGATTTCTGGCTCCCAGGTGTCTTTTATACAGATAACGAGCTGAGATTAGGAGCACACTCTTAAAGGGAGTGCTCCTAATCTCAGTTTGTTACCTGTATAAAAGAAACTTGTCCACAGAAGCAATCAAACTCTCCACCATGGCCAAGACCAAAGAGCTCTCCAAGGATGTCAGTGACAAGATTGTAGACCTACACAAGGCTGGAATGGGCAACAAGACCATTGCCAAGCAGCTTGGTGAGAAGGTGACAACAGTTGGTGCGATTATTCGCAAATGGAAGAAACACAAAATAACTGTCAATCTCCCTCGGCCTGGGGCTCCATGCAAGATCTCACCTCGTGGAGTTGCAATGATCATGAGAGGAATCAGCCCAGAACTACACGGGAGGATCTTGTCAATGATCTCAAGGCAGCTGGGACCATAGTCACCAAGAAAACAATTGTTAACACACTGCGCCTTGAAGGACTGAAATCCTGCAGCGCCCGCAAGGTCCCCCTGCTCAAGAAAGCACACATACATGCCCGTCTGAAGTTTGCCAATGAACATCTGAATGATTCAGAGGACAACTGGGTGAAAGTGTTGTGGTCAGATGAGACCAAAATGGAGCTCTTTGGCATCAACTCAACTCGCCGTGTTTGGAGGAGGACTGCTGCCTATGACCCCAATAACACCATCCCCACTGTCAAACATGGAGGTGGAAACATTATGCTTTGGGGGTGTTTTTCTGCTAAGGGGACAGGACAACTTCACCGCATCAAAGGGACGATGGACGGGGCCATGTACCTTCAAATCTTGGGTGAGAACCTCCTTCCCTCAGCCAGGCATTGAAAATGGGTCGTGGATGGGTATTCCAGCATGACAATGACCCAAAACACACACTTGCTGCCGGCGATTCCCTGATCCACCACTACGCAGATGACACCATTCTGTATACTTCCGGCCCTTCCTTGGACACTGTGCTATCTAACCTCCAAACGAGCTTCAATGCCATACAACACTCCTTCCGTGGCCTCCAACTGCTCTTAAACGCTAGTAAAACCAAATGCATGCTTTTCAACCGTTCGCTGCCTGCACCCGCACGCCCGACTAGCATCACCACCCTGGATGGTTCCGACCTAGAATATGTGGACATCTATAAGTACCTAGGTGTCTGGCTAGACTGTAAACTCTTCTTCCAGACTCATATCAAACATCTCCAATCTAAAATCAAATCTAGAGTCGGCTTTCTATTCCGCAACAAAGCCTCCTTCACTCACTCCGCCAAACTTACCCTAGTAAAACTGACTATCCTACCGATCCTCGACTTCGGAGATGTCATCTACAAAATAGCTTCCAATACTCTACTCAGCAAACTGGATGCAGTTTATCACAGTGCCATCCGTTTTGTTACTAAAGCACCTTATACCACCCACCACTGCGACCTGTATGCTCTAGTCGGCTGGCCCTCGCTACATATTCGTCGCCAGACCCAATGGCTCCAGGTCATCTACAAGTCCATGCTAGGTAACGCTCCACCTTATCTCAGTTCACTGGTCACAATGGCAACACCCACCCGTAGCACGCGCTCCAGCAGGTGTATCTCACTGATCATCCCTAAAGCCAACACCTCATTTGGCCACCTTTCGTTCCAGTTCTCTGCTGCCTGTGACTGGAACGAATTGCAAAAATCGCTGAAATTGGAGACTTTTATCTCCCTCACCAACTTCAAACATCTGCTATCCGAGCAGCTAACCGATCTCTGCAGCTGTACATAGTCTATCGGTAAATAGCCCACCCAATTTTACCTACCTCATCCCCATACTGTTTATATTCTACTTTTCTGCTCTTTTGCACACCAGTATCTCTACCTGTACATGACCATCTGATCATTTATCACTCCAGTGTTAATCTGCAAAATTGTAATTATTCGCCTACCTCCTCATGCCTTTTGCACACAATGTATATAGACTCTCTTTTTTTCTACTGTGTTATTGACTTGTTAATTGTTTACTCCATGTGTAACTCTGTGTTGTCTGTTCACACTGCTATGCTTTATCTTGGCCAGGTCGCAGTTGTAAATGAGAACTTGTTCTCAACTAGCCTACCTGGTTAAATAAAGGTGAAATAAATAAATAAAACATAGCCAAGGCAACAAAGGAGTGGCTCAAGAAGAAGCACATTAAGGTCCTGGAGTGGCCTAGCCAGACTCCAGACCTTAATCCCGTAGAAAATCTGTGGAGGGAGCTGAAGGTTCGAGTTGCCAAACATCAGCCTAGAAACCTTAATGACTTGGAGAAGATCTGCAAAGAGGAGTGAAACAAAATCCCTCCTGAGATGTGTGCAGACCTGGTGGCCAACTACAAGAAACGTCTGACCTCTGTGATTGCCAACAAGGGTTTTGCCACCAAGTACTAAGTCATGTTTCATTGCATGTTTTTCCTTCATTAAAATGCTAATCAATTTATAACATTTTTGACATGCGTTTTTCTAGATTTTTTTGTTGTTATTCTGTCTCTCACCTCTTCTAATAACCCTACCATTCAAATTATAGAATGATGATTTCTTTGTCAGTGGGCAAATGTACAATATCCGCAGGCGATCAAATACCTTTTTCGCTCACTGTAAATTACCCTTGCCTAACGATTGCGTCTGAAGCTGGGCTTGCAGCACAGCTATCCTCACCATCAGGCGATCGTTCTCCTGTATATTATGAGTGCAGCGACTGCAATTAGAAGGCACAATGTTAATGTTACTACTTAGCCTTGGCTGGCGGAGGTCCTGAAGAGCCATGCCCAGATAAAGCGTCCAATGGAAAACATTTAAATATAAAACAGTAATTAAAAAGTAAAAACTGTAAAGTTGGCAGGTAGCAAAGTAACGTTGGCAACACTTAAACAAGTCCACAAGTTGTGACAGGAAATGACAATTCTGTTGTGCACTGAATTCCACAAGCGAAGGGAAGCACAGACTAGCACTGACTGGAACATGTTCCGGGATTCTTCCGATGGAATTGAGGAGTACACCACATCAGTCATTGGCTTCAACAATAACTGCATCGATGACATCATCCCCACGGTGATCGTACGTACATACCCCAACCAAAAGCCATGGATCACAGGCAACTAAAGCTAAAGGCTAGAGCTGCCGCTTTCAAGTAGCAGAATTCTAACCCGGAAGCTTATAAGACATCCCGCTATACCCTCCGACGAACCATCAAACAGGCAAAGCGTCAATAAAGGACCGGGATCAAATCATACTAAACCGGTTCTGATGCTCGTCGGATGTGGCAGGGGTTGCAAACCATTACAGACTACAAAGTGAAGCACAGCCGAGAGCTGCCCATTGACACGAGCCTACCAGATAAGCTAAACTAATTATATGCTTATTTTCCACCATAATTTGCTAATAAATTCATTAAAAACCCTACAATGTGATTTATTGGATTTTTTTTCTCATTTTGTCTGTCATAGTTGACGTGTACCTATGATGAAAATTACAGGCCTCTCTCATCTTTTTAAGTGGGAGAACTTGCACAATTGGTGGCTGACTAAATACTTTTTTGCCCCACTTTATATACTGTATTCTATTCTAATCTATTGTATCTTAGTCTATGCCGCTCTGACATTGCTCGTCCAAATATTTATTTGTTCATAATTCTATTATTTTACTTATATTTGTGTGTATTGTTGTGAAGTTGTTAGATATTACTTGTTAGATATTACTGCACTGTTTGAGCTACAGTAGAAACACAAGCATTGCGCTACACCCGCAATAACATCTGCTAAATGCGTGTATGTGACCAATAAAATGGTATTTGATTTGAAAAATAGCTGTGCAGCGGCGCTCCCCATCCAACCTGACAGAGATTGATAGGATCTGCAGAGAAGAATGGGAGAAACTCCCCAAATACAGGTGTGCCAA
Organism: Oncorhynchus kisutch; assembly: GCF_002021735.2. Taxonomy (NCBI): domain Eukaryota; kingdom Metazoa; phylum Chordata; class Actinopteri; order Salmoniformes; family Salmonidae; genus Oncorhynchus; species Oncorhynchus kisutch. Next base: position 36,706,625 of record NC_034186.2, on the reverse strand, counting down.
GCTTGTAGGATCATTACCCCAAGAGGACTTGAGGCTGTAATCGCTGCCAAAGGTGCTTCAACAAAGTACTGAGTAAAGGGTCTGAATACTTATGTAAATAATGTAAATGTAATATTTAATGTATTTTTATCATTTTTGGAATGGGGTATTGTGTGTAGATTGATGAGGGAAAAACTGGCTGTAATGTAACAAAAGTTGGAAAAGTGAAGGGTCTGAATTCTTTCCGAATGCACTGTATATATTATACCACCAACCAAAACGGAATTTGGCAAGTGGGAGGGCAAAGGGGCATGTGCTGGGCACAGGTTGACTCCTATCTCTGCACGTGCCTGCAAAGATTCCACATTGTTCATTGTTACACACTAAGTCCTAGACAGACATGAAGATCCATATCAGCATGATAGTTGGATGCCAGAAAAGTGTCCATCAGGTCTAGGATTCAGCACATACTTTACACCACATCAGTTGCACGTTTTCTTCAACGGCCTTACGTCAACATTAAACAGTCCCCATTCTTTCCCCTTGTCTTTGTTTTTCCCTTTTGAATTGCATTTAGACAAACTATAATGTAAGAAGTAATGACTACTGTAATGACTTTCAAAATGGCTGGTTTTCAGAGTCGTTAAAGGGTGCCCGGGTCCTGGTGACTGGTGCCAGTACGGGAATAGGTGAACAAATGGCATATCACCTCGCCAGCTTTGGTGCCCAGGTAGTTATTACAGCCAGGAGGGAAAAGGTTCTACAGCAGGTCAGTAACACTTCAATTAGGTGTTTTCATCAATGTCTGTGTCTCTAGCCATTAGTTCTCCCACTTAACTCTATGACAATGCCCTCCAGTGGGTGGTGAAGACGGCCCAGTACATATACTCGAAAAGGTGCCTGAGGAAGTCTTGCATCCTCATCATGGACCCCACACACCTCAACCACAAGCTGTTTACTCTGTTACCGTTGGGTAGACCGTATAGGAGCATGAGGTCTGTTACCACCAGGCTCAGAGACAGTTTGTATCTACAAGCCATCAGGAGACTGAACACTTGAACTGGACTGACCACCTGCACTGACTCTCCACTCCTTAGCACACATGCACTCATTCACACACACATCCACACAGGCATACACACACTATCATACACGTTCATGCTATACACACATCACAACTGCTGCTACCAGACTCTTATTTACTATTGCTAATGCTACACTATTTAAACACTTGCCCCTAATTCCCCCCTTCCCTGATACGTGTAAATATTGGACTATAAATGTTGACTTCTTATATTATACTTCTGCTAAACTATTTATTCTATTCTACTGAGCCGTTTACTTTGTTTGTATTCTTATCTTTTATTATTTCATTGGACGGTATACCATGTGTATCCTGTACATACAGTATGTTAATAAAACATGATTACTTAATGTTTTTCATGATTATGTTACCCTTATGCAAACACTCACTTGTATTGCAGGTAGCAGAGAAATGCCAGGTGTTGGGGGCCCAGCAAGCTCTATACATAGCAGCAGACATGGCCAATCTGTCTGACCCAGAGAGAGTGGTGAAGTTTGCTGTGGACAAGCTGGGAGGATTGGACTACCTGGTGCTGAACCACATAGGACCCAGCCCATTCGCCATGTGGGATAGAGATGTGGAACACACTAGATGGTTAATGCAGGTGGGGTAACTTAATCACAAGTACTGCTATATCACATATACCACTATGCTCTTATCCAGAGCACCTTACAGTGGTGAGTGCATACGTTTTCATACTGAATCAACCCCACAACCCTGGCGTTGCATGCGCCATGCTCTACCAATTGAGCCACGCGGGACTAACTATTTCTTCCTGCTTCATTTCTTTTTCACAGGTGAATTTCCTCAGCTATCTGCAGATGGCAAAGACAGTTCTGCCTACCCTTGAGCAGAGTCAGGGCTCCATTGTGGTCGTCACCTCCTTGTTAGGTAAATGAGAGCTCTTCTCTCTACACAAAGTGTTCTAATGCTGCTTTTCGACTGTAACGCCAGTGTTATACTAGTGTATACACCCTTATGTTAGTGAAATTGTGTTTCCATAGCCAGGACTGAGTGAGGAGCAGAATCAACCATTTCTGCATCACTGAAACATTTGCTTTATGAGAAGGTGTTGATGTCCACAGTTAGCCATTGCTATGTAAATGCCAGCTGAAAAGTACTGGTGGCCTGGCTTTGGCCCCAAGTGAGAGCAGATCCACCGGACACATGACCCAGTGAGACACGGGTGCTGGGCCCGCGTAGATGGAAACAGAAAATTCTGATGCTTTTGGGTAAAACACTGGGGTAAATCCTATATGGAAATGCACCATTAAGTGACCCTGAACCTATGATTGGCTAGTGTTTTGGTCCTTCAGGAAAAATTAGCAGTCCGTTTGTGGCTCCCTACACGTCCACCAAGTTTGCCCTGAACGGCTTCTTTGGGACGTTGCAGCATGAGCTTTCGATGCAGAGGAGCAACGTGTCCATCACCATCTGCATCCTGGGCCTGATCGATACAGACTCAGCTATGGAGAAAGTCAGGTGAGCTATTTTAGATACCAAGTTCAGTCAAGTTTAATATTACAGTATGTAAACTTAAGCCTGGAATACAGTCAATGATTTAATGATTGACCTGATGGTTGTTACATGCAAATACAAGTATCCTTGGACACATTTCAAATAGTCACCTTTGTTTGTATTACAGGGGCATCACCAACATCCAAGCCTGGCCGGCCAGTGAGGCGGCTCTGCACATCATCACTTCTGGAGCCACGCAACAGACAGAGTCTTACTATCCCTGGTTCTGGTACTATTGCTGTCTCATCAGAGACTGGTTCCCCTACTTCAGGGACATGTTTTTACGTAACTTGTATAAATATGAACCATTTGCTTGAAATATACATTACGATAATATCGCTTTTGCATTTTTCCCAATTTGGTTTACACTTATTTGTTGATTTAAAAAAATGCTGTTACAGTCAACTTCTCTGACATTGATAATTTAAACACAGTTCTTTAAATGATAAACAGTTTGGTATATTGGAAGATTTTAATGTAAAACTGTGTTACTTGTTGGTCTTCTTCTTTGTATAATTAGTTGCTTTTCTGTGGTACATTTCTGCATGTTTATGTCACAATTTGAACTTTGTCCATCCCCTCTCTGATTGCTTTTGAATGATATCCACATGTAATCAACAGTACTGGGGAGTAGTGAACTACATACATGTAGTTCAACTAGTTCTTTAATTACATTTTGCAGTAGCTTGGTGGTAGTTTAACTCAATTCAAATCTTGGTAGTGTTTTTAGTAGTAAATTACTTTTTTTGCCATGTAGCGATGTTGCTAACTACACACTACTGTTTTTGCAAAAATAAATAAAATATGGGTGAATTAGGCAAGAATTCTTTCTCAGCATCATACCTGCCCAATTCTCACTTGAAACCCTTTTTGTGTGCCTAATTCTCACTTTTTGTTGTTTACTAGGCTATATTATCAATTCTTAACATCTGACTCCAGAGTGATCTGTTCTTGCAATTTGTAGTCTAGGACATTTCAGATGTACATATGATAATTTATCGCAAAGTAGTTTGGATGTAGTGATCTACTTTTTCAAAGTAACTTCAGTTCAATAAACTAGATTTTCTTAAGCTTAGCTTTAGTGTACCTTAACTTCTTCTAGTGTGAAGTAATTGGTAGCTTCGTAAGCTATATTTTCAGAGTAGCTTCCCCAACACTGGTAATCAATAAGGGGAGAGGAAGGTTCATGTCAGGTAGTATGTAGTACCTTTTCATAGCCTGATCAAGCAGACTGACTGCTGCACCCACATTTTGGTTCTATGAGTCACAGCATGATCAGACTGGTTCCACCAGGATACCTTTTCTATTACCTCAATGAACAATCCCCATGTCAACCACTTGAGGGCAGTGGCTGCTAAGAAATGAAGCAGAACCTAGACATGAGGCATTTTAGATTCAAACATGCTCATAGTAAATCTGGCATGATTTAAAAAAATCTCAAATCAAAGTTTATTGGTTTAGCAGATGGTATAGTGGGTGCAAATGCTTATGTCACTAGGTCCTAACAATGCAGTAAAATGTCAAACAAGTACACAAATAATTCAAATGTAAAATTACAAAAACAAGACATCAAGAACTTCGGGATGAATCCAATTAACAACCCAAATAGCACTGTAAGAGTAACCAAAATACATATATACACTGGAAGAATTTACACAAGAAATACTAAGAATGATATGTACAGCAGTAGATCTATTAGAGTGAGCTACTGTATGTCGGTAATAGAGTATTTAAATACTCTGTGTGAAACGGGAAGTGTCCAGTGGTTTAATGTCTGTACGACATGGAACAGCAGCGTTGGCTTAGAGAGAGAGAGAGTGTTTGTGTGTGTGTGCGCCTCTGCCTCTCTGAATGGTCACATGGTAGACAGCTAGTGATGGCTGTTCAACAGTCTGATGGCCTGGTAATAGAAGCTGTTTTTTACTCTCTTGGTCTTGACACTGATGCACCTGTACTATCTCCGCTCGTGTGGCCTTCCCCAAATCCACCTACCATGATATACCCTCAATGGAATAAAAGTACTGTAGTGTGCTGTAATGTGCATAAATCCATACTTCAGTAGTACGGTATTGTTTCATCCTTATTTTAATGCTCGCTTTCCCAGAGATGTATGATTGGGCTGGACTCTAGTGTACTCAATGTGCCTAGTGTTCTCTAGGGTGTAGTTTCGCTTACTTTTTTCGTCTTTAGTATATTTTAATTGTAAATCATAGCGGACACCCGCCACAACTACCACCCACCCACCTTCCAACTACTACCCCACCACTCCATGTCCTAGCTTGTCACAGTAGGCTGTGTGGCATTCTGCCGGGAGGGGGAGGTCCCTGTTGTGTCCTGATGTCATTGTTCATCAGCCCAGCGGCCCTTCAGGCCTTTTACCAGCTCAGTGTAATCCATCTTGGTGGTCTACTGTATTTAAATACTGCACCTCGGGCGCCATCCCTACAAGAGACTAGGGAGCTCCATGTAACCATGGGGTGTTGAAGTGAAGGTTGAAACATGGTGGGGTCGGTAGATGACATATTCATGATGTACTATTTCCCTGTGTAATGGAGGTGGTTCAGTGAACCTTGCTTGCATGCAAAGTAACCTTGCATGAGACCTGTAGTCTTGCGTTCGCTCCTCGGGCTAATGTTTGGGCTTCAGGTCAGCTCAGCTCAGCTAACACAGTATTGTGGCGTGCAGCAGCCCTAGGATTCGAACCCAGTCTGTCCAACCTGTCTATGATATTCCTTTGAGTTGGATGATTGATTAGAAGTGACCACCTCTGTCTTGACATGTTCGATCACATCTTAAATCAGTATTGTATTGAAACAGATTGGTCCACTTAGAAATCAAGTCATTCTCTGAGGTTCCATTTGATATTGTGAGAAGATAGCATGGTCCTTCTAAAGAATGTTGAACTGAACAGAATCACACACACACATGTTGGGGCCTCTTGGGGAAGAGAGCAGGCACCGCCTGGGATAGCAGCCAGTAACACCTGCAACAGATTAGTGCTCCTAATGTTTGGTAATAAATCCCCTCACCCTCGTCTAGCATCTCCACCAAGCATGGAGCCCACGCATGGACACACACACACACACACACACACACACACACACACACACACACACACACACACGCACAGACATGCACAGACATGCACAGACATACACACACACACGCACAGACACACACACACACACACACACACACACACACAGACACACACACACACACACGCACACGCACACACTCAACTTAAAACACACACCAAAGAGACATGCACTGAAGACACACCCAGTCCAGCCAGGTTCTCAGACGGGATCCTACCATGATGTGTTGTTAGAGACTACAGTAGGGCATTGTTATTGACTGTGTACCTTGGGTACTTTTTTTTGCATCATAGCAGCTGTATTTTGGTATTTGGACAGTTATATATCTTGACAACTTTATTGTTGACATGCAAAACATTTTGGAACTATATCAACAATGGATTAATGAAACAAATACCAAAATGTAGTTTTTGGGTGGAATTTTCCTTCAAGTCACCGTAGTAATCTGATGAAATAATGGCCAATGGACACTAACATCACGCTCGCTTTAAGCAACCTATTATTCACCTAATATGTTTCTCATGGCAAGGAACTGCATTATACATTCCAATTTCATGCCTTTTACTATCATCCACAATATGTGTATGAGACCAACCAAATGTTTCTTGATTCTTGATTTGATGTAGGGTATTTGTGCTGTCTCGTGATTTGTACCCTGCTGTAATGTCATGGAAATGAGATATTTGGGGAGAATGTGTGTCCCAGCAAGGCAAATGACAGAAAACATAATTAAGGAAATGTTTCTACTCTGTAGTTAAAAGCAACACGTCAGAGAACATGTGTTTGAATTTGGGGATTTGTGCCACCAGGCTGTCGAGATAGCAGAAATGTCATGCCATAATCATAATCCATTAAAACAGTGTGGAGCACCACAACCATCAGCTGCTGATCTCAATGTATGGTATTGCCTGGACCTGGGAGTTTGAGCACAAAGCACACCAGTCCACAAATCTTCATCCAGTCGCCATCACTAGCTCCTGTGAGCAACATGGGAAGAATGGCTTTGGATGTTTAGTCAATGTGTGTGTGTGTGTGTGTGTGTGTGTGTTTATGTGTGTATGTGTGTGTGTGTGTGTGTGTGTGCGCGCAAGCAAAAGTGTGTGTGTGGCATTTATCATCCATAGCCTGGAGAATGGGTGGCCCACTGGTGAGAGTAGGACTCATGAATCTCCTCTCTGTTGGGGAAGGAAGGGAGGATGATGATGTGTAAATCACTAGAAAATGCTGATGTACAGCGAAGCATCTCCTCTATCTCTGGTGGAGGTCCTATTTTCTCCCACAATTCTAACCTCTGCACGTGGGTCTAATATGCTTATGGTGAGGCACTGTAGCTGTTGTAGGCTGGGGGTGGTCTCTGCTTGCAGCGTCAGCCGTAGACACATTTGATAGGTTTTATGTGTTGCCTTCTGTGTTGGTTCAGTCAGTTCATACTGTGAGAATGTACTTTCCCCTCAGGAAGCATGTGTTTGGTCTAGGTTTGGGAAATAACTCCGCTTTGCAGGTGTAATGAGAAAACGTTTGACTATGGTATGTACACTACTTGTTATGTATAAATACAGACTACATGAAGTGTTAGTTGATGTTGTATAAATGAGTGAAAAAAATGACATTTTATATTTTCATTTTTTTGTCTTCTATCTTTAAGATATGATCAAAGAAAACAAAAAGATGAATAAAATCTTAAATCATGTTAGAGACCACACCAAACCAGGCCTTTGTGTTGTGGTGAACCAGTCATGTTCAGGAATGTTAAGCCTTTCCAACATGAAGCCTGTGCAAACAGCTAAAAGTATTTGGCGAACAGTTTTCCTTAGTAATAACAAAGGGAGGATGAGAGAAAGGAGACAATATGAAAGAGACGATGGTGAATAAAAACAGTGTGGCTGAGCCGGCGATGTGCCCCCCTGACCTCCCCCAGCCCCATTCAGAGCAGCACAATGGTTGACACCTGTGTCCTTTCAGTCCTGGCACTATTATTGTTTATATCACTCACTGGGAGAAAGAGGGGCCAGAGGTGCTGTGAAGCAGGCCAACCCTTGTCCCCCTGTCTCTCGCCCAAAGACAGGTCCCTTCCTTTTTCTCCAGCTCCCTCTCTAATTGTATGAGCTAGCCCCAAACACAAGGGAGGATGCAGTGAGAAGGGAGAAAGGGAGGAAAGGAGGAGAGAGAGAGAGAGAGAGAGTTGCTTTGGCCCATTCTTCTCTATCGGCTCGGGTTTAAGAGGAGGTCGAAGAAGCTCCTGATTGGGGATGGTTGTTTAACACATGTTTGGAACTGTTGGGGGGAAGTCTATTTCTTCTATCTTTCCCCCATAATTCTTACCTTAATTTCCACCCTGTACTCAGTCATACTTTACACTTCACTCTGTGTGAAAAATACATTGAGCGATTATTTTCTGACTGGCCTCCCAATTAAAATGGTGTGGTTGGATGTCATGTGTTCCAATTTAGATGACTTTGGAATGTTTTCAGGCTCCCCAACAAAAGCATTGTTCCAATGACGTGTTATAATAGAATGTGCAATCAAACCGTTTTGGTCCTACATTGGAGCTTAATTATGTTCCGCGAACATTCATGTTGATGTACTCTCGTTGGTCGTTACTCCTTCTTTAACTGATCTGCATGGCTACTGTAGAGGGAGAGAGCGATAGAGAGAGGCTGAGGGAGCATGGGTGGTTGGGTGGGGGTCAGATGAATTCTTATTTTTTCATAGGGGGAGAGAAAGACCAATTAACAAAGGATAAGAAGTGAACCGTAAACACCCTCAGCATGGCCCAACAAACTTACAACAACAAGAGCTCTCTCTCTCTGTCTCTCTCTCACCCCCCACCCCCCTCGGTCGCTCTCTCTCTCCCTCGGTCACTCTCTCTCTCATCCACTTCCCCCACAAAAGGAAGGCTCAGCGCTTACAAAGTGCCAATTAATACTGAATGTTTGCCCCTCGCACCTCCCTCTCTGAGCCACTGACAGCTATGGTGTTTGGGTTAATACCAAAGGCCTGCAAAGAATTATAATTCTCCTCCTTGCCCCATCCCCCCTCTCCCTCCCTCTCCTATCCTTTTATTTTGCTTCCAATGGGGTGCTGTTACAGTTCAATGCACGTTCAAAGGGTGATATAAAATGACTTTCCAAAGAATTTCATTTGGGGAGAGAAGAGGGGCAGGGGTTGGGTGAGGGAGGGAGGGGAGAGAAACAATGAGAAGAGAGGGGGAAAAGTCTTCCTCTGGCCCGTCTGCCTGTGTTGCAGCACAGGTTATTATTAATGTGCCAGGGCTTTCTCACCATGCTGTAAACACACAAACAGGCATCAGACACATATTCATGCACGTGCACTGCATGTGTACACATGCATACACACAGGCACACACACACACACACACACACACACACACACACACACACACACACACACACACACACACACACACACACACACACACACACACACACACACACACACACGGAACAACCTGTGGATTAAGTTTTAAACAATTCACAGTAGATGAATTAAACAATGCAATTAGATGTTCCTCTCTATTAACATTTGAAAATACCATTGTCCATTCTATGATATCCATAACCGCAGCAGAATTGTTTAAAATGTTGAATTAATAACTGGGTCATGAATCTGCTTCTGAGTTTACAAGTGTCATCAATTTACGTGCGAGCACAATTATAGACCTATTGGTCCAAGAAATGCAGACTCACATTTTTCTCTCTCTCTCTTTCTCCATCAATCACACTTACACATATTGTATGCAAAACAACAACACACACAAGAGCCCAATTTACACACAGCAGCCAACACAAATGCTACAATAGGCCACTAACACACTCCCAAATGCACACTCTCCCGCAGTCACCACATACCTTCCTCCCCGGTGGAACCTGGGGTCTCGTCTGAGATGAAGATAGATGCTTGGGTCATTTATTAAAGGGATGGCCGTGGCACCAGTGTTTTTCTTCCCCCGTACAGACATAAATCAGCCAATAAAAGAGGCGAATGAGGAGGGGTCAGAGGGGTTAAACCCAGGGAGAAATGGAGACCCTCAGACTCTATAAGGAGAGAGAGCTTCTGCCTGTCCCTCCTCACTCTCTCCATTCCCCAGCCCTGCACTGGCTTGCCTGCCTCAACACAATTTATAGCTGCTAGAGACTTAGGTTTCCCGAATGCCCTCAGAAAAGACGACTCCAGTCTTTAACGTGCTTGGTTATGGAATATGGATGAAATGGCATGGATGGTCATGGATTATTTGGGGAGATGGTCATGGATTTTAACGTACCTTTACCTTAGAAAGTAAAATGGTATATCGTTAGCATACAGTACAAATACATTTAAGCTTGTTTTAAGATGGAGGAAACCCTAACATACTGACATTGTGTCTACTTTGTGGAAAAATAATGAGATGATGGTAGAGAACCAGTCTTGGTTCCCTTTATTTACCTTTAAATACGAGGTGGAGGGTAGACGTGACATGCTCTGACATGATTCTACTGGTTCCATCACACAGGCCCAGGCTCAGGCCACATCCCTTCCTAGGGGTCTCAATGCTCTGCAGGCTCACTGGAATGAGGGATCAGGGATGGTAGGAGACATGTGACTCTGTGTGGACTCCATTATAGAAAATGAGCACTGCAAAAGAAGAAGGGAAAATACTATATAGGACCTTTCCATACCCGAATGTCAAAGAAAACACACACTTTTTGATTTCAAGGTAAAGCAGAGCATTCCATATCTAAAGATGTATTTGCAAACAGGTGCTGCTCTTTCCCATTGTGTTGTTATGCTTTCAAGGAGCACTCAGGCCCATTGCTACAACATCTGAATCACAGAAACTGTAATTTATGCTCAGGACAAGAAAAAAGTGCACCACAAGGTCAGTGATGTGGCTCCGTCAACTTGGGGTCGTGAGAAAGCGGGGAGGTGCACGTGCCTGGAATAAGATGAACGTCAAAAATCCCCGAAATGGACCCTAGTGAGATGAATCACTCCAGCCAAACTGCACGGGTCTCTCTCTCTTCTCTCTTCTCTCTCTTTCTCTCTCTCTCCCACCAGGCCGATAGGAATTTCCCCAGGCTTCGGAGCGGTGCAGAGGGTAGGGTGATGTGATCGGTGCAGGTCTGGAGCCGGGGTGACCTCGGCAGAGCAGCCATAGGGCCCGGGCCTGGCCCTTATTAAAGGGAGACTCGGCGGCTCACAGGATCCCTGAGCTGTAACTCACCACTGGTTTGGGACAGTGTGGAGGTACGGGTGAAACAGAGGTCAGCCAGAGAAGGCTTGTCCTGTCTTTGTCCATGGCGGGAAGGGGTGGGGGATGGAGAGAGGGTCTCTCAGAATCCCTGATTGCTTAAAATAACCTCCTCCCCTTCTCGCCCTCTCCTTCCTCCCTCTTTCTCCTACTCCTCCTCCCAGGGGTTATCTCCACAAATCCTCCCATGAGAGACAGGTTCACCAATAGACACGTTTTTACCATTCGTACCATTTAGCTGGTTCTATTGGCGGCTACTGGAGGATTGCAGTGAACAATCAGAATCAGTCATATTGAATCAACATCATAAAAGTTATGCAGCTGGAAGATACAGGGCTAGATTAAATCCTGTCAGTTTTGTTTAGATTGGATGTACTGTACCGTTGGTAATATCAACAGGTCAAAGGTCATACAATTCTCAAGTCAATGAATGTGCGAACTGCACATTGGAGAATTTGATAGTCTTTTCCTCACTGCAAGGGCGTGTGATGCAAATGACCAGAAAAGGCTAAATACTGTAACCTGATCTGTCCGACCTTTGAGTTTGTCAAATGTGATGATTTCTCACAAGTTGTCGAGTAAGAGTGGAGAAGTGGAGCGTTGTGTAGTTTGATGATTGATGAGGCTAAGATAATTGGCTATGGTGAAGAGCTGTCAGATGGAGACACCGTGTCACCTCGCAGCCCAAGGTAGAGAGCAGGGAAATGGAAGTGATTACATCTAATATTGAACATCTGGGAGCGATTGCCTCAGAAGACGAGTTTCAAAGAGAATAGAAAAAAGAACGAAGCAACAGTAATTTGCACAGGATTTACAAATCCCTGAATCGAATTTTGGGAATCTCTTTCACATCTTGTTCCATTCCCTCAAGAGCCTTGCTCATAACATGCACGCATACACGCATAAACAAGCCTCACCACATGTATACAGTACACACACACACACACCACACACACACACACACACACACACACACACACACACACACACGCAGTTACACATGCATGCACACACAAACACACAGACACACTTTCAACTCTGTTAGGTTGAGAGGTGGAAAAGTACATTAAAGCCTATATTAAAGTTGAAATAACCACAAACCAATCGAGGGCTGACAGTCCATTTAATGTTTCAACTCAACTTTCAACTCCATGGCAATGCAGCTCCTTGTCTTCTCTGTGCAATCACAAGCCACCCAAGAAACGATTCACTGTCAATGTTGAGCCTAAGCCAGGTCAAATGTGATCAAAGGCAGTGGAGGAGAGAGGGTTATCTGGTCTCAATTACATTCAATCATGGGAAATTGGCAAATTGCACAGAGAGATCTGCATGAGGAGAACATGAGCCCAGATAGCAGTGGAGGTCCATGGGGATTTGACAGACTTCAGAGGACAGAGGGAGGATGATAGCTCTAAATTGTAATCCCCTCCTTCTTTTCATTTGGTATTTGTTTGTCTGTCTGTCTGTCGGTGTAATGCATCACAGTATCTTTATAGATGTTGATCCTTTGATAATTGTGGACACACATATTGACAGCTAAGAAAATCTTAAAAGTCCATTATAATGTAACAAAGGGTATACAGACTTTTCATTTAGTTAACAATTTTGTCAGATTACATTTTCCACTACATTAGTGCAAATAAATAAAGGAGACAACCAAACAGACATAACAAAGGGTATTTTTCTCTCTGGGTTTCCACTGTGCTTTGTGAAATGGCCTCAGTGGCTTGTCTTCTCTTCTGATTGGATGAGAGAGCTCACCAATGAATGCCAACAAAGTGACTCTCCGCTGTGCCAGACTATCCCCTCATCCCCAACCTCACCACCCCCCCCCCCCCCTCTCTGCCTGCCTCACCCACCCCCCTCTCTCCTTGCTACCCCACGGCTTGCTGTGACCCATCTTGCACCTCCCTGAGCCCACAACAGACGCTTCATGTGTGAAGAAGGTCAGGAGTTCAGGGCCGGCTCCATTCCTCTCTCTGCTGTGAAGAGGCCTGCGGGTTTATAATTATCTGGCCGTTGGCATTCAGCGCAGGTTCAAGTGCAGTGCAAGCACTGGCACTGGCGAGGGAGGATGCGCTTGGCTAAACACTAGTGATTAGTTGTCCCTAATTGTCAACCCATTTTTCCTTTTTACCAATCCTCTCCCCCAATTTGAAGAATCACACAAACCCAGGAGCTGGGTGAATTGTCCCGTCCATGCTCTCTGCCCTGATTGCTATGTCAGTTATCTGCTGCTACATGACCATCTTCCAGCACCTCTCCCGGTCCCCCTAGTCAGAACAAAGAGAAAGACCAACATCATCTGGACAGACATATAGCGGATTCAACCATAAACTGGCTCACACGTCCTGTACTGTAGACACGTCCTGTACTGTAGACACGTCCTGTACTGTAGACACGTCCTGTACTGTAGACACCAGTGGAGGCTCCTCAGAGGAGGAAGGGGAGGACCATCCTCCTCAGTGAAATGTCATTAAAAAAAGTGAAACATTAAAAAAGTGATCCTTCTTAGATTAAACTATACTAAATATATTCATATGTCATTAAATAATTGATTAAAACACACTGGTTTTGCAACAAATGTCTATAGTAGCTTAAACAGCACTCTCAGGGGGAGTACCATGGTATAGCCAGAGGACAGCCAGCTTACGTTTTCGTCTGGCTACATTGACTTCAATACAAAACCTAGGAGGCCCGTAGGCCTCACCCCCTTCCATAGACCTTAACGGTAATTATGACCACTTCCGGAGGATGACCTCCAACCAATCAAAGCTTTTGCATTATGAACTGACATGTTGTCCATACAATCATAGGATTAGGATCAGAGAATGAACCTAGTGTGTTGTGTTGGGGTTGTGCTGCAGAGCATTATGGGAGGTTATATGTGTTGAGAAGCTTGGTGAGTTGGTGACATTATTGGATAGAGATTGACAGTGAAAAGTGATACTTGAGCATTTTTAGGATATTGTTCAATTCAAATTAGTTTCTTCAAATTACAGCAGATGAAGGAGATATATTATACATTTTTTACTTGGTTTAATAACTTTTTTGTGTCCAGTTAGTGCAATTAATTTAAATTTAGTAGCAAGTAGAAGTAGCTAGATAGCTACCAGCTCAAGCATGCAGTTTCTCTGCCAGAATGGCAGAAAGGCCAACGCTACTGAAAATGTGGTGGATTTTTGTTGAAGAACCCCTTTCATTCTCTGGGGTACATGGAAAAGGTGCGGGGGGAAAAAACGAGGGTTGATCTCTGCCTGAGATTAATTTCATGAAGAAGGATGAAAAAGTGAGGGGGTTCAATATCAATTGACATCAAAAGTATAGCTAGTTAAACAGAGTCTTTCATGAAGCTGCCTGCATTGCTGGCCTTGCCTGCTTTTTGGAAAGTCTGAGCCTTGGGCGAAAGAGGGGTACAGTGACCTGAAGAACATTGATCATTCAGCTAAACAGCATCACAAAAGCAAGAAACACAAATTCCCACATCAGATTCAAGCTTCTGGGAAAAGCTGCATCGATCATTTAATGGACGAAGGTCTGCGTATTCAAACTGTGCAACGTGAGAAAGTAGGAAGAAACAGGGATGTTATCAAGCTGCTTATCAACACCACTGCATTTTCCGGCATGCAAGAATTGGCTTTTAGAGGACACGACGAGAGGGAAAGTTCCACTAACAAGAGCAACTACAAGGAGCTTGCAAAGGTAATTGCACATTACGATGCTTTACTTGCTGAACATATGGAACTTTGACTGCCTTTTCTGGGATGTCGAAATGAATTCAGAAGGATTTGATGGCTTCCATCTCATCATCCGTTAAAAGTGAGATTAAAGAGAGGGGTTGACGCGCTCAAGTAGGCTTTCCACTTTCCTTCTGTTTTTATTTAGCAAAGGTGATAACAAGACAAATCACACAGACAGACACAAGCAAAAACTCAGAAGCATTTCACTGTAAGATCGACACCTGTTGTATTCGGCGCATGTGACAAATCAAATTAGAATTTGATTTGAAATGTTGCAGCAGCCTAGGCTACACCTAAACATTAGAGATTGGACATGCTGTATGGGATGAAAACGAGACCATTTTTTCAGTCTGATCAACTGTAGTCTACTAATAAGAGAATCTGCATGCAGCCCTGTCCATCTGGTTAGTGTGAACTAATTGGTAGCGTTATGTACAGTTGAAGTCGGAAGTTTACATACACCTTAGCCAAATTCATTTAAAATCAATTTTTCACAATTCCTGACATTTAATCCTGGGACAAATTCCCTGTATTAGGTCAGTTAGGATCACCACTTTATTTCAAGAATGTGAAATGTCAGAATAATAGTAGAGAGAATGATTTATTTCAGATTGTATTTATTTGATCACATTCCCAGTTGGTCAGAAGTTTACATACACTCAATTAGTATTTGGTAGCATTGCCTTTAAATGGTTTAACTTGGGTCAAACGTATTGGGTAGCTTCCACAAGCTTCCCACAATAAGTTGGTTGAATTTTGGCCCATTCCTCCTGACAGAGCTGGTGTAACGGAGTCAGGTTTGTAGGCCTCCTTGCTCGCACACGCTTTTCAGTTCTGCCCACAAATCTTCTATAGGATTGGGGTCACGGCTTTGTGATGGCCACTCCAATACCTTGACTTAGTTCTTCAGCTTGCAAGCCTCCCCCTTTTTCCTCCAAACATGATGGTCATTATGGCCAAACAGTTCTATTTTTGTTTCATCAGACCAGATGACATTTTTCCAAAAAGTACGATCTTTGTCCCCATGTGCAGTTGCAAACCGTAGTCTGGCTTTTTTATGGCAGTTTTGGAGTAGTGGCTTATTCCTTGCTGAGCAGCCTTTCAGGTTATGTCGATATAGGGCTCATTTTACTGTGGATATAGATACTTTTGTACCTGTTTCCTCCAGCATCTTCACACAGTCCGTTGCTGTTGTTCTGGGATTGATTTGCACTTTTTGCACCAAAGTACGTTAATCTCTAGGAGACAAACGCGTCTCCTTCCTGAGCAGTATGACAGCTGCGTGGTCCCATGGTGTTTATACTTGCGTACTATTGTTTGTACAGATGAACATGGTACCTTCAGTCATTTGGAAATTGCTCCCAAGGATGAACCAGACTTGTGGAGGTCTACAATATGTTTTCTGAGGTCTTGGCTGATTTCTTTTGAGTTTCCCATGATGTCAAGCAAAGAGGCACTGAGTTTGAAGGTAGGCCTTGAAATACATCCACAGGTACACCTCCAATTGACTCAAATGATGTCAATTAGTCTATCAGAAGCTTCTCAAGCCATAATTTTCTGGAATTTTCCAAGCTGTTTAAAGGCACAGTCAACTTAATTTTTGAAAAACTTCTGACCCACTGGAATTGTGATACAGTGAATTATAAGTGAAATAATCTGTCTGTAAACAATTACTAGTAAAAAATTACTTGTGTCATGCACCAAGTATATGTCCTAACCGACTTGCCAAAACTATAGTTTGTTAACAAGAAACTTGTGGAGTTGTTGAAAAACTAGTTTTAATGACTCCAACCTAAGTGCTTGTAAACTTCTGACTTCATCTGTATTTGTAGTCCATTTGTTTGTCAGGAGAAAATGTGAATGTGATCATATTGGGTTAATATTTGAACTTGGGCTGGCTAGGCTGCCTTTATTTTCTCTATGCAAAATGATTAACTGGAATTAATCAATCAACATAATAGTTCTGAAGATGTGAGTTAATGTTTTGTTAGGCCTACAGTTGCATGGGCCTGCGTGATACAAACATGCATAAAGCAAGCTCAGCCCTGTGAGTGCTATTGTCTATCAGTTGTTGCCTTTGTGTCTGGGTCGAGGAAATTCCCCTCGTAATCTAGTCTAAATATAATTCATATGAACAAGTATAAGGTTGCTACAGTTTGACAGGGTCTTCATCCCCCCAGGGCCAGGAGTTCTTTTTAAACAATGTGACCTTATAAACTGGTCCCATCATAGCCCATATTAAATATTTTTTTACAACTGATTAATCACTGTTATACCTTACAGGGTCCAGAGTTTTCCTGGTTAGGTTAACAGATAGGGGAAAAACAAAAAAATGCCCCACCTCTCTGGGACCTATGGTGCCACCAGCCTGCTAGCAGTTATCAGTTATCGTCAGCTATGTGGATGATCAGGGCTTTATTCAGGAACTTTTCTTGGGCTACTTTTTTTTATGGCAAGTGGGTGAGATGCACAGTCTGTGTTTGACTTTGTGAACTCTGAGATGTCTGAGTTTAACAACATGGAGAAACTCGTTGCCCAAACATATGATGGCTGTGCTGTAATGGAATGTATCTGCTATTTGTATTTACAGTCCCCTCCTGTCCCCCGATTAAGAGGTGATGACCACTCCACTCCAGTACCATTGTCAACTCTCACCTGACATGAACTGAAGCCACGTCTCATGTGCCCCACTCATCCACTGGCACATTAAATGTTTATTCTCCAAGCGCTGTGAGTACCCCTATAAACTCTCTCATATTACTGTATGTAGTCAATCACACACACAAATACAATCACATTACTACACATCAATGATTTTACTCCTTGCTTGGACTAACTCACTCGTAGCTCTTTTGTCTAACTGTGTAGCGTATTGTGTTATTTTGTTGTTGTCTTCCCAGTCAAATGCTGTCCTGCCCTCAGTGGAAGAGTTGAGCTCTTCTCCAACACCTCAACCCCTGTCCTGAAGTCAAACCTCTGAACACCTCAACTCATGCCTCATACCCTCATTCAATCCCTGCTGTAATCCCTTCCCAACACGGTGTATGTAGCCCTCTCATTCCCATTCAAATATGATGATTTTTGAAACACATTTTCAAGTCCCCAGCCTCCACTGGTAGACACGTGCATGTTCTGTACTGTAGGCATCATCTCACTGTTAGGTAACTAAGGCATGTAAAGACATGCTTTTCTCAACACGGGCAATGCTTCATCCCATGTGCCACAGTCATGAAGCATTTTCTTTGTGGTCAAATGCAGGTATGCAGCCGTTCCATGTTTCTGCATCATGGCAAAAGAGTGGAATTGTTTTGACAAGAATGTATGGAGTGAGTTTCAGCCCGATTCACACGCCAGACAGCTTTGAGTTGAGGGGTAATCATAATAAGGTGTGATAACTTTACAATGTCTTTGCACTGTAAACATACCCGTGTCTGTGTGGGTGAAGAGTTTTGACTTAGATTCTCTCTGGAAATGCATCAGGGTTCACTCCTCAAAGGAAGTACTTCTATCAAAGACCAAAGGGACAAGGGGAGGGCCACAAGGCCCTAAAAGTTTATGGCCCTCACAAATAGTCTGCTGGGTCAAAGTCACTGACATTTGGAGAGCATGTGGCCATGCCATTGTTGCTTGTGTTTATATATATATCATTAAATAATCATTCAATTAATGATTATAAAATAGGGGAAACTGTCAGAAATCTCAATTATTGAAAAGCTATTAGGGATAGAAGATACTACTAAGAAGAACGATTACTGAAGTGTTAATAACCATTCCAGGACTGATGATCTACCACAGATATGCACCATAATCTTGAGCAGCAACTTAATTAAACCCATCCAAAGGGGAATGGGTACACCTTCCATTTACATTGGCCCTGATAGACCTTTGATGACTGAGGCTTGATTCATCTAATCGCTCAATGTGATAGATTCATGTCTTCATGTCTTCATATTACTCACCCATAAACCAGATCTCTGCAAGATCCATCACCATCACTGCTCTGAGAAATGAGAACCAGAGAAGGACCAGCCACTGAACAAATACTGTATGGGACAGAGAGAGCATCAGAACAACAGCAGTGGAGCAGATGTGGAGGCTGGACAGTAGCCAATACAAGCTCACTATACTGTCCTATTCATCCCTTCATCTCCAAACAGCCAAACAGGGAGAGAGGGAGAGAGCTGGGGAGAGACCAAAATGGAAAGAGGGATCAGCTAGATGGGGTAGAGAGAGAGAGAGAGAGAGGGGAAGAGGAAGAGAAAAGAGGGGAAGGATAGAGGGATCAGAGGGTAGGTAGAGAGAGAGAGAGAGAGAGGAAGAGGAAGAGAGGAGGGATAGAGGGATCAGAGGGTAGGTAGAGAGAGAGAGAGAGAGAGAGAGAGAGAGGGGAAGAGGAAGAGAAAAGAGGGGAGGGATAGAGGGATCAGAGGGTAGGGAGAGAGAGAGAGAGAGAGAGAGAGAGAGAGAGAGAGGAAGAGGAAGAGAAAAGAGGGGAGGGATAGAGGGATCAGAGGGTAGAGAGAGAGAGAGAGAGAGAGAGAGAGAGAGAGAGAGAGAGAGAGAGAGAGAGAGAGGAAGAGGAAGAGAAAAGAGGGGAGGGATAGAGGGATCAGAGGGTAGAGAGAGAGAGAGAGAGAGGAAGAGGAAGAGAAAAGAGGGGAGGGATAGAGGGATCAGAGGGTAGAGAGAGAGAGAGAGAGAGAGAGAGAGAGAGAGAGGAAGAGAATGAGAAAGGAGGGGAGGGATAGAGGGATCAGAGACAGTAGAGGGAGAGAGATACATTGAGAGAGGGGTTACTAAAGATTCCCTGTTTCTTCATCCCAGAACATCCTCCTAAGCTCTTAGCTTCTTGCAGTTGTGACTGCTTATTCACAGATTAGTCCATAATACTACAACCAATGGTGAAAAAGTGAAGCTCATGAAATAAGTAATGATTCTATTATACAAACATCTTTCTTCCAGAATGTACCACCTTGAATAGACTATTATCTTTTGACATTTTAGTGGAAACAAGAACTTGCTCTTCAAACCTTCCATAACAATCTATATTTAACAAACTCGCAGATGGTTGGAATAAGATCCAGCTTGAGGATCTTTTTTTTCTGTGTGAGGAAGAAGTCGAAATGTGCCATTTTCCAAGAGTTCCATGTGAGATGAGACATTGACTTTTGACAGGTGTTTGTTTGAATATCAAACAGACCGATGGAGGCCTACAGATGGCCAACAGATTGCATTCCAGACAGGGCCTTCATTCTAGGACTGGCCAGTGGGGGAGCAGAGAGAGTAGTCTCGCCTCGATCGCTCTCTGGGGCTCTGGACGTAAAAACCTCTCATCATCACCATCATCCTCAGACAGAGGCTGTGTCAGGCACCAGAAACCTTGTTTATCCATCAGCGCTGAGATGGGATCAGGTCAGTGTCCATCATACGGTACCTACTGTACCTCAACCTCTAGCACTGCTCTGCTGGACGTCTAGCTGCAAAGGGTTGCCTGGAAACCTGGAGACTGTTGATGACCACTGATTGTTTTCAAATGGAAACAAGGCATTGCGAAAATATGTCGTTTATTTCCTTATGAAAGAGACGGATTGTGTCATAAACTTGGATTGTGTCCTAAGATTATAATCAAGAAAGAGTATATGTGAGGTTGGAGTATAACTGACTACCATCATGACAGCAGACAATACATAATAAACCAGACATCAGAAATAATTCCGTCCGACAATGACTTGTCCTATAATGCCACATAACAGAACAGAGATAAGATGTATTAAGTACTGTTGTTATTTCTTTAATGGAGGGACTATCATAAAGAGTATAGCTTTCCTTTGAACGATGCCAACCTAACTCCGACCCAGCTTGACCTCTGACCTGTGGCTTTGAGCTTTATCTGACCAAATGATCTGACCAGTTGGTCCAGAGAAAGTGCTGAAAGTTCTGTTTTTATCTCTGTTGGTGTGCGTTATTAGGTAACCAAACACTAAATCACCAGCTTGTTAGCATAACAACAAAGCTAAAGAAGGGTTTTTGTTTCTGGTGTTTGGTAATTGCAGTTTATTTTAAGTGGGACTGTTATGGGTAAACAAAGACTTACAGTCAAGTAAATGCATCTATGCATTATTTCTAGGATATTAAAATAAAGAAACAAAACCTTTCTTGGGGACCATGTTCTAGGTATCATTTAGTGAGGAAAGTGTTAAAGGGAAATTTTCGTCAAAAACGCATCATCATGATTATGTGGCCGGTCACACAATCCAATATCTTGAAAACTTCACTGCTGACATGAAAAACATTTCTGGACTGTACCAACAGTGGACTAATGAAAAAAATACTAAAATATAGTTTTAAGTGAAATATACCTTTCACGCCTGGGCAGAGGAGAAATATAGTGCTCCTATATGTGTCTAAATGTTCCACAGCCCAGGCTCTGGCCAGCTGGCTGTCTAGAGAGGTGCAGCCCAGTCCGGTGAGTCATTGGGTAGTGGGCGCAGGCTGCCAGCAGGTCCATGTGGCGTGATAGTGTGGCAGGCAGTGGACCTAGGGAGTGGGTGAGGAACTGAACACATCCAGACACTGGCCAGCACAGCAGACGGCCCATGAGAGAGCACAGCCAATGTCAACAGGTCCAGGCCACAACCTCAAGCCCCTGGGCCCTAGCCCACGCTCCCCTCACCTCAGCCCAAGACAGATACAGCCAACATGGGGAGTGAGCTCTGCACAGTGGGGTCTGTATCGAGGATATAGCAGAGGCAAGGTGCATGCTGCTTCTGTGGGGAGGCAGAGAAAACACTGGGCAGGACACTAACTCTCATGGGTCTCTGGGTAAGAGTAGTCTTGAAAGCCAGACTCTTTGAAATAGAAAATCTTTAAGAGAAGTTGAATCTGAATTTGCATGCATAGCTTAAGCTAAGCATAGTACATGTCCTCTGTGTCAGAAACTCTTTGAGGAACTGAACAAGCAGAATAAATGCGAGAAGGGAAAATAAATCTCCCCTCGGTTCCATTTTTCGTAAGACGGAGAGAAGTTTTTGAAAGGCAATCCAAAAGCATCTGCACTTTTGAAAGTGGACACAACTTACACCAGATGTGCGTTTGGCTCCAGGGCCAAGTCCTCACCGGCAGCCAGGCTTCTCTCTTTCCCTGGGGGTGGCAGCATACATAATGGTACAACTGTTTCATGCAACAGGTAGCCTCATAGCCTTTTCCCATCGCTCCACTGGGAGGGCCAGAGGGAGGTAAGAGCTAGTCAGTCTGAGGAAATACTCTCCCTGTGAAGAACAAACCCAGAGAGAAAGACAGAAAGGAGAAAGAGAGGAGCTTCAACCCTGCAAGCTCCATTGTGACGGTCCCCTCATGCTGTTTTACAGTAACAATGACTTGCAGATTCAACTATGGACGACACCTCTCCTCCCCTGCCCCCACCCCGTGCTCGACCCCAACTCCAGCTGAGGTAGAATGGAAGGTTACTTTTCTTAACCCCATTACAAGACAAATAGAACTCACAGGGAAAGGATTGGGGGCCAAATGTGTATTTTAATTCAGAAAAGATTGCCAAAGGGGATAGCCGGGCTAGGAATGCTTGACTCCCATCCCTCAAAGACCAAGGGGGGTCTTGAGGTAGTTATGCAGAACTGTAAGGATTACTGGATTTTTACAAGGAGGCTTTTCATTTTATTCAGGAGAAGCTAAAGAAGCTTCCATAAGGTTTCCAGACTTTTTACCAGCCATGAATTGTTGTGAACACTCACTTTACAAGAAGTTATCTTCGACATGCTGAAATGATGACTGAAATTGGAGAAACTGTTTAAATGCAACATGGAGGGGAATGTTGTTCCCCTGATGCTTCAATCTAGGGTCATGTCAGACATTGGCAAAAGTATTATCAAAATAGTTGGGCCAGCTACTTTCCTAGTTGCAAGTAAACCACAATATCTGCGAATTCATAGTGATTTCAGGACATAGTACCGGCCCAAGGAGGTGTATCCAATTAATGTGAGAAATCAAAAAATGTATTTGCAGGTATTCCCAAACTGGGGTACTTGTAATGCCGTCGGGGGTACGCCAAATAAAAATGTGATTCACATGTACCTGCAATGTACCGCACCGGGCTAAGCACGCGCACCAGTGACACTGTGCGCCTCACGGCATAACACGGTGCCTGCCCGGTCCCTCTCTCTCCATGGTAAGCACGGGGAGTTGGCTCAGGTCTCCTACCTGACTTAGCCACACTCCCTGTGTGCCTTCCCCCAATACATTTTTGGGGCTGCCTCACGGGCTTCCAGCCGCGCCGCCGCGCTGCCTCCTCATACCACCGCCTCTCGGCTTTCGCTGCCTCCAGCTCAGCCTTGGGGCGGCGATATTCTCCTGTCTGTGCCCAGGGTCCTTTGCTGTCCAGGATCTCCTCCCATGTCCAGGAGTCCTGAGATCGCTGCTGCTGCTGCCCGTTACCACGGTGCTTGGTCCTTTGGAGGTGGGTGATTCTGTGGAAGAAGGTGAGGACCATGGTGCAGTGTGGTAAGTGTTCATGATTTTTAATATAATCAAAACTGAACACTAAGCAAAATAACAACTAGGAAGAACGAACAAACGAAACAGTCCTGTCTAGTGATGACACACAAAACAGAAAATAAACACCCACGCAACACAGGTGGAAAAGGCTACCTAAGTATGATTCTCAATCAGAGACAACTAACGACACCTGCCTCTGATTGAGAACCATACCAGGCAAAACTCAAAAACAAACATAGAAAAACAAACATAGACTGCCCACCCCAACTCACGCCCTGACCATACTAAAACAAAGACAAAACAAAGGAACAAAGGTCAGAACGTGACAGATGCCCTTTGCAACCACGTACCTATGTGAGAGTGGATTCTCGGCCCTCACTAGCATGAAAACTAAATACAGACACAGACTGTGTGTGGAAAATGATTTAAGACAGACTCTCTCCAATACAACCCAACATCGCAGAGTTATGTGCATCCTTTCAAGCACACCCTTCTCATTAACCTGTGTTGAGTTATTCACCATTTTCAATTAAGAAATAAGGTTTGATATGTAAGATGGTTAAATAAAGAGAAAAAGTATTATTATTATATTATTATTTGTGCCCTGGTCCTACAAGAGCTCTTTGTCACTTCCCACGAGTCGGGTTGTGACAAAAACTCATTCTTATGTTTAATAAATCTATAGTTTGTGTGTGGCAGGCTTATAATGATTGCAAAAAAAAAACATTTGAGAGCACGCTGACCCTGGTGCTAGAGGGGGTATGCAGCTGGAGGTTGAATTTTTAAAGGGGTACGGGACTATGAAAAGTTTGGGCTAGAGCTAGAGGATTTCGGAACGGAACTGAAGTCTCAAGTAATACTATTCCATAGATTTTTTTTGTCACTTCAAAGAGGAAGCCAACATCAGCGCAGCAGAAAAGAAGTCAAGCTGAGGTAAAGTAGCTAATGTTACCTAGCTAACTAGAGAGCTACATTTGTTTAACTAAACCAAAATCTATCTAGCTTAGCTTTCATAATAGGCTGGCTACACATTCCAAAGAATATCAATGTAATTAGCCAGCTGCAATCTGGCGATTTGATTTGTAAATTTGCAAGCTAAAGTTAGCTAACTAACTGATGACAATGACATTGGCACCAGCTTTAGTAGTAAAGAGCCTGTAGACCCATGGAATGAAAGCTTTCAGCCTGGAATAAGCCCAAGCTCAACATCACCTGACATTGATACAAGCCATGACAGCCAAAGGTATTTATGAAAGCACAGTACTCTTGAGAAAACAAAATCACCAATACACTAAACTGTCTACAAGACAAGTGCTCCTCAAACCTTTCACAACCTTGCAGTCTTGCACCCTTGGCATTGGGAGAGGGGCTGTTAGTATACTATTATAGGGGTGAATATATTTTATTTGACATACATGATCTGTTGATAACTAGTAAATAATAGCCTACAGCAAAGTGTGTTTAAATAATTTCTAATTTAACAATTTCTGCTAGTTAGTTTTTGCTACCATGTGGGTTTTAGCTTGCTTGAGACTGCTAACTGAGGAGTGTTAATTCACCTGTTTCCATACATGTGTCACGGCTGTTGAAGGAAGTGGACCAAAGTGCAGCGTGGTGAGCGTACATCTTCTTTTATTTAGAAAAGACGCCGAACAAAACAATAAACACTACCAAACAAACCGTGAAGCTACAGGCTATGTGCCATAAACAAAAGTCAACTTCCCACAAAGACAGGTGGAAAAAAGGGCTACCTCAGTATGGTTCTCAATCAGAGACAACGATAGACAGCTGTCCCTGATTGAATAGAATATAGAATACCCACCCCAACTCACACCCTACCAAACCAAAATAGAGACATAAACAGGATCTCTAAGGTCAGGGTGTGACAACATGTTGCATTTTTTTTTAAATCTTACAAAAGAGTTGTTTAATCTATGTGCTTAACTATTTATCTGTACATGGAATTACTTTTTTGTTACTCATATTTTCTAATCTTTACAAGAAAATGCCACGGGCACTATCTGATGTGTGGAGACTTTTCACTGCAGCCAATGTAGAAGGAAAAGCTGTGTACATTTGCAAATACTGTGCCAAATCATGTGTGAAGAATGCAACAAAGATGCAGAATCATCTGGCCAAATGCATGAAGTTCCTTCAGCGTTCACAACAAGCAACCTCAGACAAAAGTCCCTCTACTTGTAGTCGATGTGAAAATTATGAATCAGACACCTTATAGGTAGCAACAGCTGGAATCAGAAGTTTTTTGACTCAATGGAGGAATGTAGTCAGAGAAATGCTGATGAATGTCTTGCTCGAGCTGTGTATGCAACTGGTTCACTTCTGATGCTCACAGGCAATGTGTATTGGAAGACATTTCTGAATGTTCTTTGCCCAGCATACACCCCTCCAACCAGACATGCTTTATCTACTAATTTGCTGGATGCAGAGTTCAACAGAAGAGTCAATTCATTTAATTAAAGTTCAATTCGTAACTAAATAGTTTTTTAAATTTCTATTGTAAGGATTTAATCATTTGCAATTATGTCTACTTATCAAGGCACAAGGCGAGACCCAGATGCAGACACAGGAGGCAGATGGTTGGAGTCTTAAAATGTTTATTAATCCAAAGGGCTAGGCAAAATAATGATTGTGGATAGGCAAAAAGGTGAAAACCAGATCAGAGTCCAGGAGGTACAGAGTGGCAGGCAGGCTCGTGGTCAAGGCAGGCAGAATGGTCAGGCAGGCAGGTACAAAGTCCAGAAACAGGCAAGGGTTAAAAGCGGGAGGACTAGAAAAAGGAGAATGCAAAAAGCGGGAAAAACGCTGGTTGACTTGGAAACATACAAGACATCCGGGAACGCTTCACTTGTCGACGATATCTGGAGTTTTCTTGAGAATAGCCGCCCTGGCTCTTCTCCAGTTACGTCGACAGCGGCGGACAAACATCTGGGCAGAGGGTACACTGACATCCTGCTCAGGGAAGAGTGGAGGCTGATTCCCTTTCGAGTGTTCCATGGGGTGAGTCCCGTGGCAGAACTGGGAAGAGTATTCCGGGCACACTCCACCCACACACCCACCCTGATGACTCCAGGTAGTGGGGTCGGTTGAGACCAGGCACCTTAAGGTGGTCTCCAGGTCTTGGTTGGCTCGCGCCAGGTCTTGGTTGGCTCGGGATGGAATCTGGATGACAGGCTGGCCGATGACCCAATATGGGTGCAGAATTCCTTCCAGAACTGAGGACCCCGATCGGAGACCATGGATCCGGAAGACATGCTGCACCATAAGCTGGGCCATCTCCTTGGCAGAAGGTAGTTTGGGGAGAGGGATGAAATGGGCGGCCTTGGAGAACTGGTTGTCTACTGTCAGGATGACAGTGTTGCCATCAGATGGAGGGAGCCCAGTGACAAAGTCCAGAGATACGAGACCAGGGATGATGAGGAACCGGTAGTGGCTGGAGGAGGCCAAAGGCAGAGACGTCAGGGAACATTGTGGGCCACCAGAAACGTTGTCAAAGGAAGGCTAGTGTACGACGGTACCCTGGATGACAGGTCAGCATGGAGGAATGAGCCCATTCCAGGACCCGGGACCGGACTGGATTAGGGACAAACAGCCGGTTAGCCGGGCCTCCTTCAAGTCCAGGCTGGGAGTATTGTTCCTCGCGGACTTGGTTCTCAATACCCCAATCCACAGCGGCAGCAAAGCATGAGGTAGGGAGAATGGTTTCAGAGGTCGAGGGTGTGGCAGAGGAACTGTATAGGAAGGGAGAGTGCGTCAGGCTTCACATTCTTTGACCCTGGGCGGAAGGAGATGGTGAAGTTAAATCTGGTGAACAGGAGGGCCCACCAGGCCGGCCTAGAGTTAAGGAGCTTGTCTGTATGGAAATATTCCAGGTTTTTATGGTTGGTCCAGACAAAGAATGGCTGTTCTGCTCCTTCCAGCCAGTGCCTTCCAACGCCATCTTCACTGCCAGAAGTTCTTGGTTGCCAACATCGTAGTTCCTTTCAGAACGATTGAGACTATGGAACAGCAAGGCACAGGGATGAAGCTTCTGGTCCTGGGCAGATCACTGGGACAGGATGGCCCCCACTCCAACATCCGAAGCATCCACTTCCACCACAAGTTGACGTGAGGGGTCCGGATGGATGAGAATGGGTGCTGTTGTGGACAAAGGCTTTGTCGACAGCTGGAGACCATTTGAACGGTATCTTGGGAGAGGCGAGTGCCGAGAGGGGGGCCGCCAAGGTGCTGTAGTCCCGAATGAAATGGAGGTAGAAGTTTGCAAACTGCACCCTGGACGTTGGTTGAGGCCAATCCACCACTGCTTTCACCTTTCCAGGATCCATCTGAACATTGCCCTCAGCTATGACATATCCCAGAAAGGTGATTAAAAGGCACTGAAGGACCTGTCTGACATGAAGAACATGTTCTTGTGCAGATCTGGAAAAAATACAGGATGTCGTCAAGGTACACGAACACAAACTGGTTTACTATGTCCCGGGGGGGGCAGGGTAGCCTAGTGGTTAGAGTGTTGGACTAGTAACCGGAAGGTTGCAAGTTCAAACCCCCGAGCTGACAAGGTACAAATCTGTCATTCTGCCCCTGAACAGGCAGTTAACTCACTGTTCCTAGGCCATCATTGAAAATAAGAATTTGTTCTTAACTGACTTGCCTAGTTAAATAAAGGTAAAATAAATCAAATTAAATTGACCAAAGCCTGGAAAACAGCGGGGGTGGCATGACCTGGAACTCATAATGTCCACTGACTGTGATGAAGGCTGTTGTCTACTAATCCCCATCGCATATCCGAAAAAGGTGGTAGGCATTTCGAAGGTCCAGCCCCCTGGAGAGGTCCAAAATCCGAGTAGAGGAGAGGTAGGGGGTAACGATTCTTGACAGTAATGTCATTAAGTCCCCGGTAGTCAATGCACAGATGCAGGGTCATGTCCTTCTTCTCCACAAAGAAGAACCCAGCGCCGGCAGGAGTGGCAGACGGACGGCCCCAGTGGCCAGGTACTCCTCCATAGATTTTGGTCTCTGGTCCAGACAGAGAAGACAATCAACCCCAAGGTGGTGTAGTGCCTGGGAGAAGATCAATGGCACAATCATAAGGACGGTGCGGGGGAAGGGAAGTAGCACCTGCCCTACTGAAAACTTCCAGGAGGTCATGGTATTCTGTGGGGATAGCAGAGGCATCCACAGTCTTGCTAACATCCTGATGAAGACGACTTGAGGAAGGCTGTGCTGCTTGAAGGCAGTGAGAATGGAAAAATGGGCTCCAACCCAGGATGGAGCTTGTGGTCCAATTAATCATCGGATTGTGTTTTTGAAGCCAGGAAAATCCCAAAACAACCAGAATGCGGGGAGATGTAATGAGGAGGAACTGTATTGTCTCACCGTGGTTACCAGAAACCCGTAATTGAACGGGCACAGTACTATGGGTGACTTCCCCTATTGAGAGGCTGTGCAGTGCCCTAGCATTCATGGGCACAGAGAGAGGCTGAGTGGAAATACCAAACGCCGAAGCTATCGTGGCATCCATGAGATTGTCATCAGTCCCAGTGTCAATGAGCACTCGGAGAAACTTAGATTGGTCTCGCCACAGCACAAGAGCAAAAAGGGGTGTGGGGTGATGGGAATTAGGGAACTCCCAGTCTGACTCACCATAGCACTGGTACCCACTAGAGACAGGGGTTTCCTAATAGGGCAGGTAGCTATAAAGTGTCCTGCCTCTCCACTGTACAGACAACAGTTATTATTCATCCTCCCTGAGTGCTCCCAAACTGATAGCCTAGTTCTTCCCAAATGCATAGGCTCAGGAGTATCCAACTCACCCCTTGTAGATTCACGAGAGAGCTCGGGTGGCTTTGACGCCTCTCGGAAGAGCTGCCTTCGGAAACTTCCGGATTCCATAGGAGGTGAACGCGCCATATCGGGTGCACGAGTGTGCCCATGACCAGACCTCCGCTCACTCTGGAGTTCCCTTAGGCGTCCATCAATTTGAATGGTTAAGGTGATAAGGGAGTCGAAGTCCACCGGCAGTTCCCGAGCAGCTAGCTCATCCTTTACCTCCTCAGATAATCCGCGCAGAAATGCATCGAAAAGAGACTCCAGATTCCAGGCACTCTCAGCGGCCAATGTGCGAAAGTCCCCCGTGTAGTCTGCAACACTTCGGGAGTTGACGTAAGACAAGCAGTTTACTGGCCGCCTTTCTCCCGGAATCCGGAGATTCAAATACCTTTCTCACTTCTTCCATGAATTCCTCCAGATGACCACAAATGGCAGATTGTTGCTCCCAAGCTGCCATTGCCCAGGAGAGCGCCCTTCCAGACATTAGCGTAATAATATATGCTATCTTAGATCTGTCTGAAGGAAACAAAGATGGCTGTAGCTAAAAAATAAGTCAGCACTGAGAAAGAAAACCCTGGCAGGCACCAGGATTCCCCGAATATCACTCCGGAGGAGGTAAGCAGGGTTCTCGGGGAGCCAGGAAAGCCTGTACAAACTCACCACAGATAGAGGAATAATTACTGGGTGATTGGAGTTTTTCCATAGGTGGCAGGCAGCCTCTGAGCTAACTATCTGATTTGCTTCATAATAGCCTTTAACCCTTGGTCGTGGCATTCCGTCAAGGACCTGAGCCCTTCCATAAGGCCGTTCGTACTATCAAGACACAAGGCGAGACCCAGATGCAGACACAGGATGCAGGTGGTTGGAGTCTTACAATGTTTATTAATCCAAAGGGGTAGGCAAAAGAATGGTTGTGGACAGGCAAAAAGGTCAAAACCAGAGTCCAGGATGTACAGAGTGACAGACAGGCTCGTGGTCAAGGCAGGCAGAATGGTCAGGCAGGCGGGTACAAAGTCCAGAAACAGGCAAGTGTCAAAAGCGGGAGGACTAGAAAAAGGAGAATGCAAAAAGCTGGAAAAACGCTTGTTGACTTGGAAACATACAAGACGAACTGGCACAGAGAGACAGGAAACACAGGGATAAATACACTGGGGAAAACAAGCGACACCAGGAGAGGGTGGAGACAATAACGAGGACTGGTCAAAAAGATCAGGGTGTGACACTACTTATGATAAGGTAAAAGGATTATGTTCCTATCTCCATATGATATGGCAAACATATCCAATGCAAAAAAATATCTACATTTATATGGTATTAATATTCATTTGCATGTATTTCTGTTAATTCCCATATATTCCTGTTAATTCTCACAAAGTTTCCACCTCTGAATATTCCCCAAAATGTGGAGGGGGGGGGGGGGGTGGACATCCCATAGAGGTTATGGCAATGTATGACATACAGTGCATACGGAAAGTATTCAGACCCCTTTACTTATATACATATATACAGTATATATACACACACTACAGCATTGTACCAGATCTTCAGTTTCTTGGCAATTTCTCTCATGGAATAGCCTTCATTTTGCAGAACAACAGTAGACTGATGAGTTTCAGAAGAAAGTTATTTGTTTCTGGTCATTTTGAGCCTGTAATCGAACCCACAAATGCTGATGCTCCAGATACTCAACTAGTCTAAAGAAGGCCAGTTTTATTGCTTCTTTAATCAGAACAACAGTTTTCAGCTGTGCTAACATAATTGTAAAAGGCTTTTCTAATGATCAATTAGCCTTCTAAAATTATAAACTTGGATTAGCTAACACAACGTGCCATTGGAACACAGGAGTGATGGTTGCTGATAAAGGGCCTCTGTACGCCTGTATAGATATTCCATTAAAGAATCTGCCATTTCTAGCTACAATAGTCATTTACAACATTAATAATGTCTACACTGTATTTCTGATCAATGTGATGTTATTTTAATCAACAAAAATGTGCATTTCTTTCAAAAACAAGGACATTTCTAAGTGCCCCCAAACTTTTGAACAGTAGTGCATGTTAAATCCTTATTCTAAAATGTATTTAATAATTCCCCCCCCCCCCCCTCATTAATCTCCACTCAATACCCCATAATGACAAAGCAAAAACAGGTTTTAATACATTCTTTTTCAAAGAAATACTGAAATATCACATTAACATAAGTATTCAGACCCTTTACTGAGAACTTTGTTGAAGCACTTTTGGCAGTGATTGCAGCCTCGAGTCTTCTTGGGTATGACGCTACAAGCTTGGCACACCGGTATTTGGAGGGTTTCTCCCATTCTTCTCTGCAGATCCTCTCAAGCTCTGTCAAGTTGGATGGGGAGCATCGCTGCACAGCTATTTTCAGCTCTCTCTCCAGAGATGTTCGATCGGGTTCAAGGCCGGGCTCTGGCTGGGCCACTCAAGGACATTCAAAGACTTGTCCCGAAGCCACTCCTGCATTGCCTTGGCTGTGTGCTTAGGGTCGTTGTCCTGTTGGAAGGTGAACCTTCACCCTAGTCTGAGGTCCTGAGTGCTCTGGAGCAGGTTTTCATCAAGGAACTCTCTGTACTTTGCTCCGTTCATCTTTCCCTCGATCCTAACTAGTCTCCCAATCACTGAAAAACATCCCCAACAGCATGATGCTGCCACCACCATGATTCACCATACGAATGGTGCCAGCTTTCCTCCAGACGTGCCTCTTGGCATTCAAGCCAAGACCAGAGAATCTTGTTTTTCATTGTCTGAGAGTCCTTTATGTGCCTTTTGGCATTCTCCAGGCAGGCTGTCATGTGCCTTTTACTGAGGAGTGGCTTCCGTCTGGCCACCCTACCATTAAGGCCTGATTGGTGGAGTGCTGCAGAGATGGTTGTCCTTCTGGAAGGTTCTCCCTTCTCCACAGAGGAACTCTGGAGCTCTGTCAGAGTGACCATTGGGGTCTTGGTCACCTCCCTGACCAAGGCCCTTTCCCCCCGATTGCTCAGTTTGGTCGGGCGGCCAGCCCTAGGAAGAGTCTTGGTGGTTCCAAACTTCTTCCATTTAAGAATGTTGGAGGCCACTTTGTTCTTGGGGACCTTCAATGCTGCAGACAAGTTTTGGTACCCTTCCCCAGATCTGTGCCTCGACACAATCCTGTTTTGGAACTCTATGGACAAATCCTTCGACCTCATGGCTTGGTTTTTGCTCTGACATGCATTGTCTACTATGGGACTTATATAGACAGGTGTGCCTTTCTAAATCATGTCCATCAAATGAATTTACTACAGGTGGACTCCAATCAAGTTGTAGAAACAACTCAAGGATGATCAATGGGAACAGGATCCACCTGAGCTCAGTTTCGAGTCTCATAATAAAGGGTCTCAATACATGTGTAAATACTTTTTTTTTAAATTCTTATTTAAATATACATTCGCAAACATTTCTAAAAACCTGTTTTCGCTTAGTCATTATGGGGTATTGTGTGTAGATTGATGAGGGAACACAATTTGTTAATACATTTTAGAATAAGGCTGTAACATAACGAAAATTGGAAAAATTCAAAGGGTCTGAATACTTTACCGAATGCACTATATATACAATATAATTAAAATATACTAATAATGCTTATGGGAATACTTGAATATGGTGTGTTTAGGTGGTGCAGTTGAGGTGTTCGGAGTGACTTTGGATTGTAGTTATGGAACCTTTCACATCTCCTCTTGACAGTCTTCAACTTCCTTGTATCCAAGCGGTATTGTCTGTGAGAGAAAGACGAAAATGCTATCAGATGGAAAATTGTTGTGGCCTATCTGTATTCTTACTTAATGGTGCAGAATATGAGACATCACACAGACACATGTTAGCTAGCAAGCTACAACACACAGGTATAGTTACTAGAGCAATATGAGGCATGAAACCAACGTAATTCCTTTAATGTCCACCATCATCATCAAACCAGTATTGCTCCTCATGAGAGACACTGAGTATAGCTAGGTTAGTTAGCTACCTACAGTAGCTATAATATTAGACTACAGTACATTTTAGGTCTATGAAACACAGCTAGCTAAACTTGGATAGTAATGGTACTAGCAGGCCTCGTTATGGTGGAATTGATACCCAAATTGTACTGTACTGAAGAACACTGCCTTGCATAAAAAGAGAGGTTATATTTCTAGCTAGCTACCAACAGCAAAACAACTTACACGTTTGTAATTTGCCCTTCTGAGTCCTGGTCCAGCTAGTATAAGCTGACACCGCTGCTTGCTGGTCTCGCAAATTATTTTTCTTCTTAACTCCTCCTCCTCCTTAACTCCTCTTCAGTCTATTCCAGTTCAAATAAATAGGGAGGTATGTTCCTAAGTTTAAAAAAAAAACATCATAAAATGTTGTCGTTGTCCAGCTCTTCTTGGAAAGAGGAATCATCCAAAGCAGCCACTGTAGCTAATTATTTAGCAGTCTCAGATAGACAGTGCAATATAGCTCCGTGCTATTGTGATCTTGCAATCTGCGAAACACAAAGGCCACAATAATTGCTACAAAACATGACTCCATTCATTTTTAAATCAGACAGCAGGCTCAATCAACCAATGGTGTCATCGGTTGAACTCTCCCGACGCGAAAATTCCAAAATGCAGCCATAGTGCATAATTATATCTGAAACACCCTCTCATCAATCAGAATGATGTAGGGAGACTGGGAAAAACAAATAGTGTCTAGAGGTGAAGTTTCCTTTTAAGTCACAGGTTTGTATGGGGAATTCATTTTGTTGTCTTTTAACAGGAATTCAAGGTGAGGAAAGATCCTTAAACAAACATAAACGTGGAACAAAGGAGTGAAGGGGGAAACTGTGCTGAAAGAATGTGTGGCTCTTCTTTCTACTGCTAGCGTGCTCACGGCACCTCCTGTCAGGGAAGAAAAAAACCTAGGAAGAAAGGAACTGGGGAAATGCAAAACAAAGCCATCCTCCCCTAGTCTCCCCTGGTCTGGCGAGTGATTGATTATGACCTGTCTGCTTCTCTGCTCTTTACTATTTACTGACTGTCTTTTAGCAAAGTCTACTAAGATTGACTTTATATGTGCTATTGGAGTTGAAGGATAGGAGTTTTGCACAAGTGGAGAAAAGTTTTTGTCCTATATTGCCTAATGGTAGACTAAGAAGTAAAGAGTTTCATTCCAAAACTCTATATATCCATTTTCTGAAATGTTGGAAAATTATCTTTTGTTGTTTAAATAAATTATGAAAGAGATGGGTGTGTTTTTTCACTATCTAATCATGGCATGGGGTTGTTAAATGACAGACGTATCATTTGTTTTAAATCTGTCACTTAATGGTTTTATTTTGCAAAATGCTATATATCCGCCTCACTGTTAGAGAAATAAATAGTTCTGCTAGGTTTTACACAGTCAAATGTAACAAATAACTAAATTCTTTATAAAGAAATGTATGAATTACGCATTTGTGACATCAAAATATATACAGACAGATTATTTCACTTATAATTCACTGTATCACAATTCCAGTGGGTCAGAAGTTCACATACACTATGTTGACTGTGCCTTT
Source organism: Oncorhynchus kisutch (assembly GCF_002021735.2). Classification (NCBI taxonomy): domain Eukaryota; kingdom Metazoa; phylum Chordata; class Actinopteri; order Salmoniformes; family Salmonidae; genus Oncorhynchus; species Oncorhynchus kisutch. The sequence continues at coordinate 36,672,044 of NC_034186.2, read as the reverse complement.
AAACAGCTTGGAAAATTCCAGAAAATTATGTCATGGCTTTAGAAGCTTCTGATAGGCTAATTGACATCATTTGAGTCAATTGGAGGTGTACCTGTGGATGTATTTTAAGGTCTATAGTCAAACTCAATGCCTCTTTGCTTGACATCATAGGAAAATCAAAAGAAATCAGCCAAGACCTCAGAAAAAAATTGTGGACCTCCACAAGTCTGGTTCATCCTTGGGAGCAATTTCCAAACACCTGAAGGGACCACGTTCATCTGTACAAACAATAGTGCGCAGGTATAAACACCATGGGACCACACAACCGTTATACCGCTCAGGAAGCACACACGTTCTATCTTCTAGAGCTGAACGTACTTTGGTGCGAAAAGTGCAAATCAATCCCAGAACAACAGCAAAGGACCTTGTGAAGATGCTGGAGGAAACAGGTACAAAAGTATCTATATCCACGGTAAAACGAGTCCTATGTCGACATAACCTGAAAGACCACTCAGCAAGGAAGATGCCACTGCTCCAAAACCGCCATAAAAAAGCCAGACTACAGTTTGCAACTGCACATGGGGACAAAGATCGTACTTTTTGGAGAAATGTCCTCTGGTCTGATGAAACAAAAATAGAACTGTTTGGCCATAATGACCATCGTTATGTTTGGAGGAAAAAGGGGGAGGCTTGCAAGCCGAAGAACATCATCCCAACCTGGAAGCACGAATGTGGCAGTATCATGTTGTGGGGGTGCTTTGCTGCAGGAGGGACTAGTGCACTTCACAAAATAGATGGCATCATGAGGGGGGAAAAATACTTATTTTCCACCATAATTTGCAAATAAATTCATTAAAAATCCTACAATATGATTTTCTGGATTTTGTTTCCTCATTTTGTCTGTCATAGTTGAAGTGTACCTATGATGAAAATGACAGGCCTCTCTCATCTTTTTAAGTGGGAGAACTTGCACAATTGGTGTCTGACTAAATACTTTTTTGCCCCACTGTAAAGAGAGATCTGTACGTAAAGCACTTACATTTGACATTTTAGTCATTTAGCATATGCTCTTATCCAGAGCGACTTACATACAGTAAGTTCATTCAAGATATCTAGGTGAGACAACCACATATCACAGTCAAATACAGGATATGAACATTCCATTCCAGCTGAACAATGGATACATAGTGCTTTGCCACCACCCCTAAAAAAAACATTTTCATACACATCTAAAATCAATTAATAAAAAATATGAGAACAGTAATATTGTACTCACACGTGAAGGTACCCATAAGCAATCATTTCTGATGAAAAAACACAAATGTGAAACATTTGTGGAAATAGCATTTTGGAAATAAACTTTCAAATGCACAGTGTCGATGATGTAGAGAGCCCTCCCTCAGCTGTGTTGTTGTTCATTAATATATATATATATATATTTGATTTATGGGTCATTTTCAATCCTCCTCGAACCCCATTGTTTAATTGGTGGTATTCGTAAAGAAAATAAAGAAAGACTTTTTTCTTTTCGGCCACACAGTGGGCGGTTTGTAAGCTCTTTGTTTGTTCTTTTCCTTTTTTGTTTTGCTTTCCTCTCCTCAAGCTGCAAGTCTTTAGTCAGAGCTTTGCTTTGACAGGTGAAGATCAACTAGAGCCATCGCTATTGGCAACCATGTGGGATTGGAAGGAAAGGTGGCACTGGGGTCAGCGGCAGCGGAGTTATTCTATACCTATGCAATAACACACCCAGCCCCTACGGGGTTAAAGTTCACCTACAACATACAGTATCTTCACCAAATTTCTACTAACAGAGCGCTACTATCTCCAAATAAGTCTAAATTTACTAAATTGGGTTTATCTGCAGGGGATGTTTTGAATTTCATCAACAGAAAATCCTGAAGTAAAGTAAATCCTCACAGGATAGAGTAAACTGTTTCAGCAGGCTCCCGAGTGGTGCAACGGTCTAAGGCACTGCATCTCAGTGGTCTACGGCACTGCATCTCAGTGCAAGAGGCATCACTACAGTCCCTGGTTCGAATCCAGGACGTATCACATCCGGCCGTGATTGGGAGTCCCATAGGGCGGCGAACAATTGGTCCAGGGTCGCCAGGGTAGGCCGTCATCGTAAATAAGAATTTGTTCTTAACTGACTTGCCTAGTTAAATAAAGGTTCAAATAATAATAATAATGAAATTCCAGGCATTCTTACACCCAAAATGTGAAACAAATTGTGTCTGGTGTCCTGATGGATGGTCTATGAACAGTGAACCTCTGTTGAAGTACTTAAGAACATGAAATAGTGGGAATGCAATTAAGCAATCATATTTTTAATTATGAGAATGTCAATTGAGCTTGTCAAGGATGAATCATTTCAGTGGAGACAGTAAAATATACCTAACAAGGCCTTTCTCAGTGGTAAACACACAGCTTTTAAAACTGTAATTAGCATGTAATGCCTAACACATGGCTTACAAGCCATCTCCTAGCCCATTCTCCCTCCTCTCTTCCACTTTCTCCTCTCTCTGTAGGACACACTTCTCAACCAGTCTGAAATCTAACCACGCTAATAGGAAGTCAAATCTGTGTGGGCGATTTGGAGGCCCACAAGTCGTTTTTAAGTACTGTTCGGTCTGTGTTTGAACATTTTTAAAGACCCAATCTGTCTTTTCAACTGCCTGACTCAAATTAAATGATAAAATAGGGTGATTATCCAATTCTGTGCTAAAACAAATCCATAATTTAGTAATTTGGTTGTAGACACTGAAGTAGGTGTTTCTACTGATTTTGAGTCTCTTACTGGCGCCATATGATGATCATTTCCCTCTTCTGGAGTTCACAAAAAATAAATCCACTCCACCAAGGACGCAATGTGTCATATTCTCACCGTAATGGGGCTTCCTCTGGTATTTGTGGGCCATAGAAGAGGACAGGGGTTAAAAACGAACAAATCCCATCTTACTGTACATGTCCCTGTCTCCGTACCCCGCAACAACTTCCCCCCTTCCCCACCCAACCCAACCACCCACCCACCCACCCAAAGTGTTCAAGAATTCCCCTTGAGAGACAGACACAGATAATTGGTCACAGATTTTTGTTGGCAGCATACAAAGGGACCTCCTATTCACCCCTGTGCAGCTGTCCCATTCACATTCTCCCGTCCCTGCTCCCAACAACCAGCGGACGTCCCACCACCACCACCACCACCACCACCACCACCACCACCACCACCGCTTCCCCCTGCAGTCCTTCCCTGCCCCCGTCCCAAACACAGCCCCTTTCACTGGCACAATAGAGCCATCGGGACACATCCCTCTCATGACCCTAACCCAAACCCCCATCATACCCCCCCCCAAGGCTCTATTGTCTTCAATGGGACACTTGAAGCTGTTATTAGTTCCCTTTGATATGGGCAGCACTACCAATTAGGGATCCATTTGCCTTGAGAATTGCACCTGTAGGGTGTATAGGAACTCAATCCGTTGTCAGTGCCGTCAGCACCCATATATGATGGCCCACAGCAGTCCCACATAGATATGGTGTTATCTGGCTGGTGTTCGTAACAAGTCACTGTAAAGAGTAATCAGTGATAGAGATAGGTTCAGATAGGGTTGAGTTCCATGCAATTCAAATCTTCAATAGAATGTGGCCCTCATACACTGTTAATGTTAATCAAGGCAACATGGGACAAGGAATATCTATTTATTTATTTCAGCATGATTTGCTCTCGCTGTTTGCCATTCAGGGGTTTGTTAGTCAAATAACAAATCAGCCATGAAATGCATGGATAAACATTTCATAATTTGTTTTCGGGTAGGGTTACGGTACTTTTATTGTAACTTTTTCACTTCTTGTTCTGAAATTTCTGCTTGTGATTATTTTTTGTATGCCATTTCCCAGTTACAAATTGATGCACCTCCACAGTAGCTTCCTTGGAATGATCAGAAATCATCTAGAATGGTGATATCACATTTTGGAAAACCACAGACTCAAGATCTCTGGCCACAGGAAACAGAAGTACGTAGAGCAACACATTTCAGTGAGGCCCTGTACTTTCTCGCTGCTCTACCTCATTTAATGCATCACATGTGTGCCGAGATGGTGTCTTACCAAGACGAAGGAATAGACTAAAACAGAGACAAGATAAGAAAAAAAAGTAAGAGAGAGAGAGAAGAAGGAATTCTACAACCGTGGGGGGATAAAGAAATAAAAAAGGAAGAAAATAAAGTGTAGAGAGAGAGAGAGAGAGAGAGAGAAAGACTCGGGTTTTAGGGGAAAAGAGGGAGAGAGTGATTACAATTCCAGTCACAACTTCCATCCATAGCAGTGTGCAGTGATCCTAGATTTCTTGAACTACCAAGCTCAGCTGTCCCGAGAGACTCCTGGGAAGCCAGAGGTCAACCAGCCCTTTCCTGACGCACCATATGTTAAAGGAATTCTGCACTGCATTGTGGGATACGACACCACCATCCCCCTCAACTAGGTTTCCAAATTACTAACACATACATCCTGAAGCCTTCCCTGCCGTTTCTGCTGTGGAGAAGTTTCCACCATCAGGACTTCATGTTTTTAGAATGATATGAAAAGGGTGGATTCTCCCTACAAAGATATGCTATGGTTTAGTCACAGAAAATGGTCAAACTTTCCATAATAATCTTACATGCTGACTAGACCTGGCACGCGCGTGTGTCTGCGTGCAACATTGGGCGCATGTTGCTTTTATCCATCAATACCAAACTCAATCTGGACACGCAGGTTGAAATATCAAAATGAACTCTGAACCAACTATATTCATTTGGGGACATGTCGAAACACATGAAACATTCATGGACATTTAACTAGCTAGCTTTCTGTTGCTAGCTAATTTGTTCTGGGATATGAACATTTGGTTGTTATTTTACCTGAAATGCACAAGGTCCTTTTTTTCTGGATCTTTCTAGAATTATGACCCCTTTTAAGTCACACAAAATCGTGTGTTCTCTACCCCTACAATGCATCAACAGATAAAAGGGGAAATCTAGTTTGTTTCTAGTAATCGCTCCTCCTTCAGTCTTCTTCTACTGATTTTATATGGCGGTTGGCAAACAACTCTAACGTGCATTACCGCTTCCAGCTGGACTGGAGTGTGGACCTCAGTTCATCTTTCAATCACCCAGGTGGGTATATGCTCCTAAAAACCAATGAGGAGATGGGAGATGCGGGACTTGCAACTTGTCACACGTCCAAAATAGAACCAAGTTCATGGATACAGCTGGATGTTGTGGGCATGTCGTTGTTCCAACACTTATTGAGCCACTTCTTGTTATACCAACACCTGTTATACCAACTGTACTTGCTGTGTTTCTTCATCTCGTTTCAATATTAAATGTCACAAGGCTTTGAACCTGTAAACAAACAAAAAAAGTGCTTTACAACAAGGAAAATAACATAGATTGTACTGCAGCAGAAGTAAATGTATTAGTTGGACACTGGTCTGTGGAGAGGGAAGATTCCTTCCCATTGTAAACGTTTTGTATTGCTACATGTCCTCTTCCCTTTTTCCTGTTTTCAGAGAAACTCTCATTAGGAAGGCTAACTAAATGTTATTAGTAATCATACTTGAGGTCTTTGCCCGTTCGGGTGGACCCGATAGACCCGAGACCTGACCCGGGCCCGATCGGGTTTGGGTCTGAAATTCTAACTGTTCCGGTCGGGTCGTTTTCGATTGTCATCTGGTCTCATGTCTATGTATCTACAGCTGATAGACCTAAGTGGACCCGAATGGACCCGACCACGGCTCTGCATAGCCTATAGCATATTTATTTTACGCTAATAAGGTGAATTTATTGATTTATAGAAGGCCTATCCAACACATAAAGACCTATTTGTTAACCTGAACAACAACTTTTTTTGTCACTCGGACCAATCGGGCCTGGTCTAGACCTAGACCTGTCAGAGAACGGGTCGGGTCTAGACCCGACCCGTTCTCTGACAGATCTAGGTCTAGACCCGACCCGTTCTCTGACAGGTCTAGGTCTAGACCAGGCCCGATTGGACCGAGTGACAAAAAAAGTTGTTGTTCAGGTTAACAAATAGACCTAGATCTGTCAGAGAACGGGTCGGGTCTAGACCTAGATCTGTCAGAGAACGGGTCGGGTCTAGGTCGAATGGTTCTCAGATCCATTCGTGTCCCGGTCTCCATTTTTATTATTTTTAATGATCGGTCCATTTGGGTCCAGGTCTGATTGTCCTCGGGTCCAGGTCTAACTTTTTGGACCGGTGAAGACCTCTAAATCATACACACCCATTAAAGGCCCTAACTATCTACATGGTTCTGCCAGAAATTGAGTAAAGAGAGAATTCATGAACAGGAGTCTCTGAAACATTTAATAAAAAACAAATTATGACTCATCTCATTATAGATATAGTATTATTCCATTTCACAAATGTGATGTCAAAGTTTTTGTGTTGTTGGGGGAATTGTTGGAACTTTATATGATCATTTGAGGGAGAAAGTGAATAGAAAGGAATTAAGTGCATGTTCAATCATCTATAACAATACACCATTATCTAATTGCTGACAACGTGACTATCCATTTTAATAGTAACAAAACTCAACTAATTATTTTCTTCTTTCTCCTTCACTGTAACTTTTCCTTGGGAAAAGATGAGCTTCTGACTTTTGTGTTTGAACTGAAAAGTCAACCAAAATGTAGTGCAGCAAAAAACATTGCAGATACGTCAAATCTATTTTTTCCCGATATTTTGACATTCTTAGCTCAAACAAAACAAACCTTTAAAATTCAGCGCAAACAACATCTGCAACAGACTGAATGCCCATCCGTCTATCTATGGTGTTGAGATGCTAGTCTTTTCTGTGGCTGTGGCTTACTACTTGGTGTGGGGCCGGGTGTGGGGGAGAGGGAGCTAGATCAGCGCCGATTGTGGTTGATGGATGTCTGTCGACCAGCTTGTGGGAAGTGAACCAAAAGGGAAACAAGCCTGAGGTGGAGGGAGGGACACGGGGCAGGTCCGGGACACGTGGTCCGGGAAACGGGGCAGGAAATACCAACAAAGAGAGTCATCACGGCATATTAATATGGAAATTGTTTCACATTAAAGCAGGGAAAACAGGGTTGTGATGACGCAGACATAACAAGAGATGGGTGGGTAAAGGCTAGTGGGTATGGGCGCACCAGGAGGACTATTGAGGCTGGACAGACTGAGGATACAGACAGACTGAGGATCCAGACAGACTGAGGGTCCAGACAGACTGAGGGTCCAGACAGACTGAGGATCCAGACAGACTGAGGGTCCAGACAGACTGAGGATCCAGACAGACTGAGGGTCCAGACAGACTGAGGATCCAGACAGACTGAGGGTCCAGACAGACTGAGGATCCAGACAGACTGAGGGTGCAGACAGACTGAGGGTGCAGACAGACTGAGGGTCCAGGCAGACTGAGGGTCCTGGCAGACTGAGGGTCCAGACAGACTGAGGGTCCAGACAGACTGAGGATCCAGACAGATTGAGGGTCCAGACAGACTGAGGGTCCAGACAGACTGAGGATCCAGACAGACTGAGGATCCAGACAGACTGAGGATCCAGACAGACTCAGGGTTCAGCCAGACTGAGGGTCCAGACAGACTGAGGGTCCAGACAGACTGAGGATCGAGACAGACTGAGGGTCCAGACAGACTGAGGATCCAGACAGACTGAGGGTCCAGACAGACTGAGGATCCAGACAGACTGAGGGTCCAGACAGACTGAGGATCCAAACAGACTGAGGGTGCAGACAGACTGAGGGTGCAGACAGACTGAGGGTCCAGGCAGACTGAGGGTCCTGGCAGACTGAGGGTCCAGACAGACTGAGGGTCCAGACAGACTGAGGATCCAGACAGACTGAGGGTGCAGACAGACTGAGGGTCCTGGCAGACTGAGGGTCCAGACAGACTGAGGGTCCAGACAGACTGAGGATCCAGACAGATTGAGGGTCCAGACAGACTGAGGGTCCAGACAGACTGAGGATCCAGACAGACTGAGGATCCAGACAGACTGAGGATCCAGACAGACTCAGGGTTCAGCCAGACTGAGGGTCCAGACAGACTGAGGGTCCAGACAGACTGAGGATCGAGACAGACTGAGGGTCCAGACAGACTGAGGATCCAGACAGACTGAGGGTCCAGACAGACTGAGGATCCAGACAGACTGAGGGTCCAGACAGACTGAGGATCCAAACAGACTGAGGGTGCAGACAGACTGAGGGTGCAGACAGACTGAGGGTCCAGGCAGACTGAGGGTCCTGGCAGACTGAGGGTCCAGACAGACTGAGGGTCCAGACAGACTGAGGGTCCAGACAGACTGAGGGTCCAGACAGACTGAGGGTCCAGACAGACTGAGGATCCAGACAGACTGAGGATCCAGACAGACTCAGGGTTCAGCCAGACTGAGGGTCCAGACAGAGGAGGTCCACAGATGGTGCCAGCTGCTGTAGGACTTCACTTCATGGACAAACATACAGAGTGATATTCTCTAAACATACTCCCCACACACACACATGAAGACATGCATTTACTGCAGTGTATGCACACGCATACACTGAGTGTACAAAATATTATGAACACCTACTCTTTCCATGAAATAGACTGACCAGGTGAATCCAGCTGAAAGATAGGATCCCTTATTGATGTCACTTGTTAAATTAATTTCCATCAGTGTAGATGAAGGGGAGGAGGCAGCTTAAAGAAGAGGGTGTTAGGCCTTGAGAAAATTGAAACATGGATTGTGTATGTGTACCATTCAGAGGGTGAATGGGAAAAACAAAAGACTGAAGTGCCTTTGAATGGAGTATGGCGCACCGGTTTGTGTCAAGAACTGCAATTTTTCACGATCAACCGTTTCCAATGTGTATCAAGAATGGTCCACCACCCAAATGACATCCAGCCAACAATGACACATCCGTGTGAAACATTGGAGTGAACATTGGAGTCATTAGAGTCCATGCCCCGAAGAATTGGGACTGTTCTGAGGGCAAAAGGGGAGTTCAAGGAGTTCTCAATGTTTTGTACACTCAGTATATATGTATACACAGATACAGATACACTCACACCAACACACACACACCAGTGGAGGCTGGTGAATACAAACATTGAGGAGGATGGGAGACCCTCTGCGGAACGCACGGAGACAACAGACCTTCGTCCATTGCATGATCGATGCGGCTTTTTCCCAGAAGCTTGACTTTGATGTGGGCATTTATATGATCCCATTTATATAATGCTGTTTAGCTGAACGATCAATGTTCTTCAGGTCACTGTACCCCCCTTTCGCCCAAGGCTCAGACTTTCCAAAAAGCAGGCAAGGCCAACAATACAGGTAGCTTGATGAAAGGCTCTCTGTTAACTAGCTGCACTTTTGATACCAATTAGTATTGAACACCCTCACCTTTTCATCCTTCTTCATGAAACTGATCTCAGGCAGAGATCAACCATTTCCGTTTGCCCCAGTGAATTAAGGGGTTCTTCAACAAAAATCCACAACATTTTTGGTAGCATTGGACAGTCTGCCATTCTGGCGGTGAAAACTGCATGCTTGCACTGGTAGCTAGCTAGCTACTGCTACTTACCAAGGCACATTTAAATTGAATTACACTCACTGTACACAAAAATAAAGTTTTAATACCAGAGGTGTGGACTGGAGTCACATGCCTTGGACTCGAGTCACAAATATGGTGACTTGCAAATCAACTTTGACTTTAACACCAATGACTTGTGACTTGTGCAGCGCATCAACTCTTCATTTAACAGATTACAGTTTGAATCGGACAGCAGCCAATCAAATTGTTGCCAGTTGAGAAACAGTTTGCATGTGACAGTGCAGAGGAATGTCAGTGTGTAAATTCAGTCTGTGTCACTGGAAAGATGTTATTATTAAAATTACCCATGTATTTCCATGGAAATATAATGTTTATTTGGAAAGTAAAAAAAAAAATATATATTTTTTTAAAGCATTCATTATTTGCGTAAATGTAATATACTAACTATTACTCTTGTTAAAAACAAGAAATGGTATTACATTTGGTGAAAAGTACGTTATGACTTGTTTAGGACTCAAAACTCAACATTTTGCCTGTCTTGACTTGGGACTTGGTCCTGTGACTTGGTCCTACCTCTGTCTAAAACCAAGTAAACAATTTATAATCTACCTCCTCTGTCTCCTGTAATTTGAAGAAAATTTGAATCGAAAAATATCCTAAAAATGCTCAACTATCACTTTTCACTGTCAATCTCTATCCAATAATGTCACCAACTCACCAAGCTTCTCAATCCTCTGAGGAGTCTCCACTGGTATGCATTAATTTGTGGATGTCCATCACCCATTTCACATGATATATTATAAATTACAATTCGTATCATTAGTCCCAATCTTGCTAAACGTATAATATGTTACGAATTCTAGCTAGGTACAGTTGAAGTCAGAAGTTTACACACACCTTACATTTAAAATACATACATTTTATCCATTTAAACTCAGTTTTCACAATTCCTGACATTTAATCCTAGTAAAAGTTCCCTGTTTTAGGTCAGTTTGGCTCACCACTTTATTTTAAGAATGTAAAATGTCGAGAGAAAGATAGAGAAAAATATTTATTTCAGCTTTTATTTCTTTCATCATATTCCCAGTGGGCCAGACGTTTACATACACTCAATTAGTATTTGGTAGCATTGCCTTTAAATTGTTTAACTTGGGTCAAACATTTCTGGTAGCCTTCCACAAGCTTCCAACAATAAGTTGTGTGAATTTTGGCCCATTCCTCCTGACAGCTGGTGTAACTGAGTCAGGTTTTGTAGGCCTCCTTGCTCGGGCACGCTTTTTCAGTTCTGCCCACAAATTGTCTATAGGGTTGAGGTCAGGGCTTTGTGATGGCCACTCCAATACCTTGACTTTGTTGTCATTAAACCATTTTGCCACAACTTTGGAAGTATGCTTGGGGTCATTGTCCATTTGGAAGACCCATTTGCGACCAAGCTTTAACTTCCTGACTGATGTCTTCAGATGTTGCTTCAATATATCCACATAATATTCCCGCCTCATGATGACATCTATTTTGTGAAGTGCACTAGTCCCTCCTGCAACAAAGCACCCCCACAATATGATGAAACCACCCCGTGCTTCACAGTTGGGATGGTGTTCACACTTCCCCCCTTTTTCCTCCAAACATAATGATGGTCATTATGGCCAAACAGTTCTATTTTTGTTTCATCAGACCAGAGGACATTTCTCCAAAAAGTACGATCTTTGTCCCCATGTGCAGTTGCAAACTGTAGTCTGGCTTTTTTATGGCGGTTTTGGAGCAGTGGCATCTTCCTTGCTGAGTGGTCTTTCAGGTTATGTCGATATAGGACTCGTTTTACTGTGGATATAGATACTTTTGTACCTGTTTCCCCCAGAATCATCACAAGGTCCTTTGCTGTTGTTCTGGGATTGATTTGCACTTTTCGCACCAAAATACATTCATCTCTAGGAGACAGAACACGTCTCCTTCCGGAGCGGTATGACGGCTTCGTGGTCCCATGGTGTTTATACTTGCATACTATTGTTTGTACAGATGAACGTGGTCCCTTCAGGTGTTTGGAAATTGCTCCCAAGGATGACCCAGACTTGTGGAGGTCTACAATTTTTTTCTGAGGTCTTGGCTGATTTCTTTTGATTTTCCCATGATGTCAAGCAAAGAGGCACTGAGTTTGAAGGTAGACCTTAAAATACATCCACAGGTACACCTCCAATTGACTCAAATGATGTCAATTAACCTATCATAAGCTTCTAAAGCCATGACATAATTTTCTGGAATTTTCCAAGCTGTTTAAAGGCCCAGTCAACTTAGTGCATGTGAACTTCTGACCCACTGGAATTGTGATGCAGTGAATTGTAAGTGAAATAATCGGTCTGTAAAGAATTGTTGGAAAAATGACCCGTGTCATGCACCAAGTAGATGTCCTCTCCGACTTGCCAAAACTATAGTTTGTTAACAAGACATTTGTGGAGTGGTTGAAAAACAAGTTTTAATGATTCCAACATAAGTGTATGTACACTTCCGACTTCAACTGTAGGTAGGTGGTGAACATTAGCTAGCCTGCTAATGTTAGCTAGGCTAGGAGTTAGGATTAGGGTTAGGGGAAGGTTTAGATAACTTGCTAAGTAGTCGCAAAGTACCTAAAAAGTAGCAAGTAGTTGAAAAATGGCTAATTAGCTAAAATGCTAAAGTTCTCAATGATGAGATTTGAACTTGCAACCTTTGGGTTGCTAGAATTTTACATTAAACACCAACCCATCCACCCCGACCAGTTTTTACCTTTAGTAACCAGCTGTCTTATGTAACTATACCAAATGTAACATATCATACTAATATTCATATGTTATAAAACACACTGTTTTGCAATGAAGGTCTATAGTAACTTAAACAGCACTCTCTGGGGTAGCACCATGGTGTAACAGGAGGACAGCTAGCTTACGTTTTGGCTACATTGACTTCAATACAAAACCTAGGAGGCTCGTAGGCCTCACCCCCTTCCATTGACCTTCATGCTAATTAGGACCACTTCAGACACAGGTTACATTAGTCAAAAATGAAACTGCATAAAATATTCCCGGACACCTCACCACTGTGTGAGAGGTGCAAGCAGGATGAGGGGACATTGACCCATTTGCTTTGGACCTGTCCTAAGTTACATGCTTACTGGGTTCTAATTTTTGATGACTTATCTAAAGCCTTCGACAGAGTTCTAGCCTCAGACCCATTGATTGCTCTGTTTGGTACAGTTGATGGGAATAAGGAGGGGAAGGCTGTCTCTCTTTGTACTATATTAGCCATAATGCAATTTTGGAAATTGGAAACGTACCTACCTTTGTAATGTGGTTATGGAATTTATGGAATGTAATACATATGGAAAAGATTCGATACAATACCTCCAATAGAAGTCCAATGTTTTACAAAATATGGCAGCCGATACTGGATAAATGGTCTAGTCCCGCTTCATAACTGGGTTGACGATCTGCTGCTACTCTGTGCTGTACTCCACTCAATATTTTTTTATGGCTTAACTACACTGCTTGTAATGACTATATGCTGTCTTCTTATTCATGTACCACCTAATAGGATTTAGTTTTATTTTGTGTATGTGTGAGTTAAGTTTTGTTCTGTCCTCTAAATTGGCCATCCCATTCAACAGTACAATGAATGTCAATGTATCTCTGTCTTTTCAATTTGTTATTGGAAAATAATATACATTTTATTTTTTTAAATGATGACCACTTCCGGAGGATGACCTCCAACCAATCAAAGCTTTTGCATTATGAACTGACATGTTGTCCATACAATCATAGGATTAGGATCAGAGAATGAACCTAGTGTGTTGTATTGGGGTTGTGCTGCAGAGCATTATGGTTGGGGTTCTATGTGTGAAGGGGTGGACCATCTCCTCAGTGAATTTCAGCAAGTAACATATCATACTAAATTAAATATCTCAGATTTACATACAGAATAATACGAAATTCTCTGAGAACAGGTTGACACACACACACGCGCACGCACGCACGCACGCACGCACGCACGCACGCACGCGCGCACGCACGCACACACACACACACACACACACACACACACACACACACACACACACACACACACACACACACACACACACACACACACACACACACACACACACACACACACACACACACACAGCCACAGCCACAGCCACAGCCACAAAATCACATTTTTTCCCCTCCTACTTTTCAAAAATACATACCTAAGTACAACCATTCTCACACCCAAACAGATTCCTCAGAGGAAACTCCTTGCCTTATTTCAACTGCAATGCTATCCACACAGGCAAGGAAGAAGACATCCTGCAGCTCTAGTCAACGTTGAATCACAAACGGCATTGTTAGTTTATAACCACTTTCTTCATTTAAATTTGAGGGGATAAGTTATGTGACATCTCCAATATCCAACAGCAATATGTATATAAAGAATACCATTGGATAAAGTAAATGGCCATTTGCTGAAAGAGCGTAACTTACAATTAGGTCCGACAATGACGTTCTAATTCAAAGGAACTCCAGTGTGAGCTGACAATAAAAAACGGGAATTACTAATGAAATGTTGCATTCTCAGAAAATACACGATCAGTCATGAAAACTCTACAATTGTCCTTTTCACACACGAGCAGTGGCCTGTCAAAACGTCATCACTATTGAACGGTAATGTGATTGAAACACAGGACGAAGTTGCACAAGAGAAGGTGGACGTGCTCATTTAGGATTTTTCTAACGTGATTACACAAAAGAGCAACAAAGACGTCACAATTGACACTACAGTGAGACACTGTACAAGCTGCAATGTCCTTCACAAGTTTGGCGGTTAGCATGGGGGTCAAGTGCTCTGGTCTATTATGTACTTAGAGAGCAGAATCAGTGCCTAGCTGCCTGACCCTCTTGATTGTACTACGGGATAAGAGAAACACAGAAAGCCCAAAGCTCACGTCTGTGTTCTGCCAGGTAACCACTACCAGAGGGAGAAAACAACAGAGTTGGCCTCTCCAAATCCTGGAGCTCAGAGCAAGAGAGAGGGATTCTCTCAGGTGTACATTCTGAATTGAGACTCCCTTCCTTGGGCTAGTTCCTCTCAGACACAAGGATCTGGGGTGGGTTAGAAGATGGGTCTGTGTTGTTTTTGCATGACAGAGCAACAGCAAGTTCAGGTTAGGAGGGCAAAAAGTGAAATGTTTTTCAGCAGGGCTAGGAGAGTGGTATATGTAGCTCATATATGTGTGTATGGAGGGGGTTAGCATTCCCACCTTTCCCCCACTTTCTCACCCGCCTCCCCCTGTCTCCCCCCACGTCTCCCCAGAGCTGACACGTTTCATGGCTGCTATAAAGAGGAGACACTGCCCTCAATTTCCTATGAAAGAGGCCTAAACAGGGTACAGGCAACAAAGGATACTTTCTTCCCCCCCACCTCTCTCAGCTTGGAAAATGTGATTATTATTAGGAGAGTCCAGCTCTTTTATATTTCTTGAAAATATTTATGTAGAAGAAAAAGAGAAGGGGGAAAGGTGAGAGAACATGTCTGAAACGGTCTTGTGGCCAGAGACTTTCAGGGAGTTGGGGTTTTTAATTTACGAGGTGTTTGGGGAGAGATTAACTGGCTGCTTTTTCTTGTTTATCTGTCTGTGTTTGCTTGTGTGTTTTTCTCTCAATATGTGTTAGGTGATGGATTTAGTGTGTGTAAATGTTGTCAGAGCCTTTATTTTATCTAAGTATTTTTTGTCAGGGCCTTTTGAATCCATTAAAAAACACCTAAGCTTAAGTCCGGGGGGGGGGGGGGGGGTATACATGATGGTCGTGTTGCTGTCTGTGTCAGTTGATGCAGTAATGCTGTGTGAGCCGGTAGGTTATCTGTCAATACAGCAGACCTTGGCTTGCTTGTCTCTGTATAGACACACTGTATCTATCTCTCATCACCACTTTGCCTGGGGGGGAGACAACTCTCTTTGGGGTGCCTATGTGTTTCAATTTATTGTTTTGGCTCTGAAGTTTGTATTTGTCTATCAGGAGGTATAGGGGTGAACCCTAAAATCGGACAAATTGCTGAAAATTGCCTACACGCAGTCATTCCTGTTTGGACACACTTGGCACATCTGGTTGTGATCTGGCAACAAAAGGGCCGCTGCGCAGAGCTTAGCCCTCAGACTGGTGCCACATTTTATCCCTGGCTGGGCTCGGTGCGAACGGAGATGTTCCTCTCTCCTCACCGGGGGGGGGGGGGGGGGGGGGGGGGGTCGTGATGCTTGGCAGATGTCTCTCAGTTTAAGAGCAGCAGTAGGTTTTAATTGAGGGGAGCTGCAGAGATGAATGCAGCACCATGACAGTGCACCCCTTTCAAAGGGCTCACAATCTGGCAACTTTAAACACAGCAGATAAAAAGATGTGGAGATACATTTCCTGTGTTTGGCATCACACACACACAGCCACATTAAAATGATTAGTACTTCAAAAGGCAGAGCAGCACTTTTGGGAATGAGCTCCTGCATGAGGTCCTACATGGCTCATCAAGCTTCTGACGCTGCAGTGGAGGATAGGTCTGGTCAATCGGCAACTCTCTGTTTAGGCAATAGATCATTTTCTGTTGACTGGAGTCCAGACGTACACTATCGTTCAAAAGTTTGGGGTCACTTAGAAATGTCCTTGTTTTTGAAAGAAAAGCAAATTTTTTGTCCACTAAAATAACATCAAATTGATCAGAAATACAGTGTAGACATTGTTAATGTTGTAAATGACTATTGTAGCTGGAAAAGGAAGATTTCTAATGGAATATCTGCATAGGCATACAGAGGCCCATTATCAGCAACCATCACTCCTGTGTTCCAATGGGACGTTGTGTTAGCTAATCCAAGTTTATTTTGCAGTTATGTTAGCACAGCTGAAAACTGTTGTCCTGATTAAAGAAGTAATAAAACTGGCCTTCTTTAGACTAGTTGAGTATCTGGAGCATCAGAATTTGTTGGTTCGATTACAGGCTCAAAATGGCCAGAAACAAAGACCTTTCTTCTGAAACTCATCAGTCTATTCTTGTTCTGAGAAATGAAGGCTATTCCATGCAAGAAATTGCCAAGAAACTGAAGATCTGGCACAACGCTGTGTACTACTCCCTTCACAGAACAGCGCGAACTGGCTCTAACCAGAATAAAAAGAAGAGTGGTAGTTTGAGAAACAGACGCCTCACAAGTCCTCAACTGGCAGCTTCATCAAATAGTACCCGCAAAACACCAGTCTCAACGTCAACAGTTAAGAGGCGACTCCGGGATGCTGGCCTTCTAGGCAGAGTTGCAAAGAAAAAGCCATGTCTCAGACTGGCCAATAAAAATAAAAGATTAAGATGGTTAAAAGAACACAGACACTGGACAGAGGAAGATTGGAAAAAGGTTATGGACAGGCGAATCTAAGTTAGCTGTGTTTGGATCACAAAGAAGAACACAGAAACAGAAACATTTTTAAGATGCTGGAGTAGTGCTTGACACCATCTGTCAAGCATGGTGGAGGCAATGTGATGTCTGGGGGTTCTTTGGTGGTGGTAAAGTGTGGGATTTGTACAGGGTAAAAGGGATCTTGAAGAAGGAAGGCTATCACTCCATTTTGCAATGCCATGCCATATCCTGTGAACAGTGCTGAATTGGAGACAATTTCCTCATACAACAGGACAATGACCCAAAGCACAGCTCCAAACTATGCAATAACTATTTAGAGAAGAAGCAGTCAGCTGATATTCTGTCTATAATGGAGTGGCCAGCAGTCACCGGATCTCAACCCTATTGAGCTGTTGTGGGAGCAGCTTGACCGTATGGTACGCAAGAAGTGCCCATCAAGCCAATCCAACTTGTGGGAGGTGCTTCAGGAAGCATGGGGTGAAATCTCTTCAGATTACCTCAACAAATTGACAACTAGAATGCCAAAGGTCTGCAAGGCTGTAATTGCTGTAAATGGAGGATTCTTTGGCAAAAGCAAAGTTTGAAAGACACAATTATTATTTCAATTAAAATTCATTATTTATAACCTTGTCAACGTCTTGACTTTATTTCTCATTTCATGTATGTTTTCATGGAAAACAAGGACATTTCTAAATGACACCAAACTTTTGAATGGTAGTGTATACTGTGTGGTTTCTCAGCTTTCGTTACTGGTATTCCCCAAAGTGTAATTAAGTCTTTGGAAAACAAATCAGAAAACGTCAGAGTAAACTAATACAACAATTCAAGAAGTTGTCAAACCCATTGACCTATTTTGTAAAACTGCTGGATGTATTTTCAGTCTTCAGCTACACAGCACGTGACTGATGGAGTAAATGCATTGAGCAGAAGTTGTTGTCAAGCTCTCCTTTCCCATCTTCTTTCACCTCTTTTCTCTGTAGGTATATGGGGAGAGAGGTCATAGGTGAATAGTTGGGAGCGTCACATGTCGCTGAGCTGTTGGAGGCAGGAAAACTGAAAGCACAGCTGCAGACGCTGAGGTCTCAGCTTCTCAAATTGCCTCTGCCACAGTTTCCTGCCCTGCTTACTGCCAGGCCAGGGGTTACTGCTGGCCTCTTAATAGCCCCACCCCCAGCTTAATAATCCATGATGTCACCGCAACATTACTTTTTGTTTTTGTAAATTTTTTCGACCTATCCATTGGTTCTTTCCCATTGTTTTTAAATATTAACAGGTGGAGCCAGGGATAGGGAATCCATTTGGCCAGTCTTGTCCATCCTCTACTATCACATCTGCTTCAGTTTTCACTTCCCCTTGTGTGTTTGTCCACGTGTATTTGTTTCTTCCCCCCGGTTCCCCTTTGGAGGAGAGAGGCAGAGGAGTGATCAGTGGGTCTTTGATGCCGCTGGCCCCTGCCCTGGCTTTCCAGAGCACATGAGCCCAGGCAATTACGCAGTGCTTCTAGCAGACTGCTATTAGTGTGTAATGCCCCAGTCTGGATGAGGATTTGGTGGAGCTGGAAAAGGTTTGCAATTGTACATAATCTCACTCCCCAGATTGTAAACATGTGTTATCATACAGATTGGTACCAGGGGTTGGTGTTTGAAACAACTCTCAAAAACACAAATAAATAGTAGACATTTACTTATTGATGAAATAGTTTATTCGTGTTGTTATTCTCAGTGCTAGCCACACTCTAAACATTCACAATAAATTAATATATGACAAGAAATAATCTTGAATGTTTCACTGTTTCACTGCTTTCAACTATGTGGACAGTGGTTGTATGGCAGAGTAGGCCACCTCTGAGTGCCCAGGGAGAGATGGAGGAGAGGGGAGAGGCCTAGACCAAAGTCATCATAGCAAACCTGGAGCTCATTTATCTTGGTGATTGGCAACTCCTCTCTGTATTCCCTGTCTGAGAAATGAGCACAGAGCACATGTGGTGGACAGGAAGAGCCAGGGTCGAGGGGGGCCAGAGAGATGATGGTCCCTTTATCCCTGCAATCACCGCCATTAAGTAGAAGAGTCCAGGAAAAGAAGAAGAAAAATACACCGGTCCATCTGTCATACTCTTCCTGTCTATTAACCCCGGCCCAGACTGGGAGCTGCAGTAACAGAATGTCCCGTGTGCTCCCTCTCCGGTCTCTAGGTCACCAGGCTGCTCGTTATGGAGCACACCTGTCACCATCGTTACACGCACCTGCGTGTCATCAGACTCACCTGGACTCCATCACCTCTGTGATTACCTGCCCTATATATGTCACTCCCTTTGGTTCCTTCCCCAGGTGTCATTGACTCTGTTTCATGTCGGTGCGTTGTTTGTGTGTTGTGTTTAATGGTTTGTTCCTTTATTAAAAACACTCCCTCCCTGTACTCGCTTCCCGACTCTCAGCGCTCTCGTTACACAGAAATACTCCACAGACTTAAAGAGTGAGTTAACAGTTGGAGAAAAATATGTCCATTAAAATATATAGGCTGTACCAGATCCATTATAAATAGGCCTGCAACGTGGCCCATCTTTTAGGTTAGGGACAATTTATGCTTAACACTGACAAAGTGCCCTGGGCTGCCAAAAAGAAGACGCCAGGAGACAGAGGGCAGAAGAAAATAAATCACAGAGGGCCCTGTGCTACTAAAATACAATTTTCAAAGCAGTATGGAAAACAGACAGACAGGGATGTCCTTACTTCTTCATTGAGAATGACTGTTACTGTATCTCCCAGATGTACATGGACCGTGTTGCACAATCCACTCCTCCTGACTAACGGCTTGGGACTGTTCTGGCAGTGTGCACTAAACCAGAGCATGCAGGAATGGGGACTGGAAAACGGTGGTGCACTTAAAACAGACTTTATCCAAAGTGCCTGGATGTACAGCCATCTCCTCTGTTGTTGTCTGGTCAAAAAATAAACATGACAACAGAGCAGCGTGGGCTAAAACAGGACCTGATCTGGCTACCATACTTCAGAGCAACAGCCTTGTCCTGACAGAAACAGCTCAGTCCCAGGTCTTTGATTCTCCCAGGGTGTGAGTGAGTGGCACCAGGAATACTCTCTCCTCTCTCCTCTCACTGCTCCCCTGGCTCTCATTTACATTACCTAGAATAAGTCCTGACAGCCAGGGGATGTTTTTGATTTGTTGAAGCCCCTGCTGAAAGAGGATGATGTTTAGAACCAAGGCCGCTGCTCTCTCCTTCTCCACACGGCGTCTGATGCACATGCCAATTTGGACACCACGTTGGGTGATGACAAGGAATTACAGAGAGCAGGACTGGGAGGTTTATGAAAGGAAGATTTATGTGTTTTTGTCAAGGAATGTCTGAAATGTATAATGAATACAAGGGCAATCCTTTAAAGGGCTACAAGCAGCAAACTGCAATTCAAACCAAATAAGAATGTGTTTTTCATTGCCACTTCATATGAGTGAAATTGCATGGCCAGGGTATAATCCATTCAATTTTCCAATCCCATTCCAGTACTCCACATACATTAGAGACAATAGCAATGCTGTTCTTAAGGCTAAGCTAGCTGACCCCCACCAGCAGTCTATCAGAGCCCGCCTGACACCTGCTATGTTTAATGAGAGCAAGGGACAACTGGAGGCATGGTGTGTGTTTGTGTTTCTGTATAGATGTGTGTATGTGTGTAAGTATGTACAACAACGTGTGAGTGCATGTGACAGGAGGGCGGCACACACACATTGGCATGGTCCCTGCTCATTTCAACCCTCTCGCATGCCACTCTGTCGCCAGCGGGGCTTTGTGTGGTCACATACCTCCACCATGGCAGACATGGAAAACATTCATAGACCAGTAAGGCCAAGAGATTAGATGGCTCCTCATAGGCTCTGGCTCTAATAATGCTTCAAATTCAATGGTGCCATGTTGCCGCAATTTAGCCTCTTGTCTTTGGAAAAAATGCATGCCATGTATCACCATACTATCACACTATCATTGGTCTCTTGCACTATTTCGTTGATGGCGCCGTTTACGAGTGGGTGCACGTCTTAATGTGTGTGTGTGTGTGTGTGTATGTGTGTGTGTGTGTGTGTGTGTGTGTGTGTGTGTGTGTGTGTGTGTGTGTGTGTGTGTGTGTGCGCGTGTGAGTGCGTGTGCGCGTGCGTGTGCACGTGTGTGTGTGTGTGTGTGTGTGTGTGTGTGTGTGTGTGTGTGTGTGTGTGTGTGTGTGTGTGTGTGTGTGTGTGTGTGTGTGTGTGTGTGCGTGCGCGCGCGCGCGTGCGTGTGCGTGCGCGTGCATGTGTGTGTTTGTGTGCATGCTAGTACCAGAATGGGTGTGTGTGAAAAGAGAAAAGAGGCATGACAGGGGATTACTTGTAGAACTAGCAATGGATCAACTGAAACACAACATAGACTGAATGACCAAAGCAGCTGTCTTTGAACAGCTGCCCAACTGAAAAGATTTGCTAGAAACAGGAAGAAAAAAAACTATGAGGATGAAGCAAACGAGGCCTGTGAGGCCTTTCACAATTTCCCAAGTTTGAAAAATGCATGCTGGATTAGGTACCCTTTTACTGGACATTCATATCGGCTTCAAGGGAGTTTCACAGGATGTTTGAATAGATGCATGTTCTGTACTACACTGTGAGTACAGAACGTACTGTAAGCATGCTACCAAACTAAAAAGCACAAATCCAAAATCTACACACATGTCCAACAACCCAAACTAATTCAGAGCAATGCAACAAACTGAATGGAACACATTCGTTTTTTCAGATATTCCATAGTGTTTGGTTGCTTGGCTTCATGGAATTTACAGGCTGGGGCGACTGCCTTGGTGGCACAGTCAGCATGGATTTCCTGTAGAATGTTAGTCAGATTGAGGCCTCTCTCTCTCTCCCATTCGCTCTCTCTCTCTCTGTCCCCCTCTCTCTCTGCCTGAGGCTTTCTGGCTGCTCTAGATCTCATAAATCAGCCGTTGCACAGCCCTATCCTGGAGCTACCACGCACAGACATCCTGGCAAGGTTGATCACACTCACATCACTTCGGCCTATTTGCAAGAACCAACTGATAACCAAACACATTTTATGGGGCCCCAGCACATGATCAATCTTGTCGGGGAACGCCGTTCATGTGCTTGCAGTCTGAGGCTGAACCACATAAAAGAATTGGATGAGGGGTAAACGCATAAGAAGGCTTTTTCTTTGAAGGTGTTTTGATGCTGGAGTTTCAGCAAACTATGTCTGCAGGGTAAAAATGACAGAAATTAAGCTGTGGAGCTCACTTTACCCTTCATATTTGTCAAGAAAGATATTTTCCTTAATTTAATAAATGAATTGTATGACATGATAGTATGGATCTAAGACTAGGTGCTGCAAATCAGTGTGTGATTGTAGAAGTTGGGGGTTGGAGGTGAGAGAGAGATGTGGATAGAACATGACAACACATAGAGCTCTCATTCACTTTGTACAGCGGTCCACATGCTCTGTTAACACTAGTGCATGGCCGTCTACACCATTGCGTCTGTCTGTCTGTCTGCCCCGCAGGCCTTTGGAGAATATGGGATGCCGTCCAAAGGCGACACATGTTGTCAAGCCAATGAATGTCTATGAGTGTGAGTGTGTGTGTGGGTGTGTACAGTATGTGTCTGTGTGTGTGTGTTTGTGCATGTTTGTGTGCATGCATGTGAATGTGTTTGAATCTTTTTTCCATTCTATTCTATTCTTCTTTTTTTTTCTTTTAGAAATGCCCTACCCAGATATGTAGGAATTAAAGAACATTGATCACTACTAATCAAAGTGCCGATTCTTTTAACGGACAGCTGTTGTCATATGCTTTAATTCCCAGCTATCTCCCCCTGTATAGCAGAACAGCACTTAGTCCACCAGTTGAGGTTGCAGGGGAACGAGGGTTAACTGTCTCTGCCTGGTCCAACTGCCCATACAGCATACAACAACGCACACATAGAAATCCAAGGTAAGTGAAATTTTTTCCCTCTGACATTGCTTTCCAACCAATCAATCACTGTCAGATGCTGTACTGAAAAGAAAATACTAAACGCAAACTGTTGTTCATGACATACACTGTGAAAATGTAATTCTGGTCAGGGTCAATATTTATTATCTTAATTCATTCCTGCCAGTACTGAACAGTAAAATATAACTAAAAGCATCAATCCTCCTATGTCCATTCGAGTCCTCTGCCCCTCTGGCTATACCAGTAGCTGATGACAATATGTGTTGACAAAATGCATGTACTACCTCTCTGCGAGAAAGGAACGTGACTGCTTAGGGGTGACTATGATGTCTCTTTATAGCGAATATAAGAAACATCTGTTAGAAGCCAAGAAAACGACAGTAATATCCATTTCCAAGCAGTGAACACTGAATTCTTTACACGATACCCGGATCCTGTATCCTCAGTATTGTATTCAGTCAAGCAGCCCTGATCGGTGGGAATGTTTCCCCAAGACTCCCAGTTTTGGGTTCCTTGCCCCACACAGAAGCATTCTTTACATGCCTCCAGAGGTAAACCTTGGTGAATAGGGATTAGTAAACTAAATTTACACACTAGTCTCATGAGTTACCGTCTGCCTCTCCATCTATTCCTGGTCTTGGACTGGTGTTTGTGTGAGCTAAGGGTGGGAGAATAGCCTTTACTCATGTCAGATAGACCAGTTCTGAAAGACTATCAGATTGATAGGCTGGGCAGAGTCACACAGTGACGCATTTTGAGTTCATGCCATGTCACTTCAGGCATAGAATAGAGCACATTGCAATGGGACTGAAGGGTAGGAAAATCGAAACTCCAATAAAAATAAATACATATGTAGGATTGGTCCCACATGGTTTGTAGAATATGGAGCAACTTATTTGAACTGTCACAAATGTCAGCTGAATTGTTAGACACTGAGGCCAAAAAGAATTGTGGTTAAAAAAAAAATAAAAAAAATGTTTTATGGCCAAAGGTGCAGTGAAATGTGGTTTTAAATGTATGCTAATGTTAATTGTAGACCTATGCATACCTTGTTGTTAGGAGTTTGGCATAAAATGAAAATATATATGGAGATGGGCAATGGAGAGGAAAATTTTTCCCCTATTGTCTTAACCTTCATGTTTGCTTAACGCTTACCCATATGTGGATAGGTCATGGATAAGTATCATTGCACTCAGTCAAATGTTTACAGTTTCTGCAGGAGAAGAAAAAAGAGAGCGGTAGTAAAAAAGGAAAGCAGAAGAGGAAACCTTGGGTCTTTGGTGACAGCATGGGGCAGATGCGGGAGGCTATAACTCTCTCTCTCCGGGCTGAGGGAGAACATGCCTTCTTAGACAAATGGACTAACACACACAACCCACATCCCTCTTTCCACCTCCCTTACCTGTTAATGTAGGAAACACTCAACTCCGGAGTTGGAGAGGTCTGCGGTTTGAAGGTTCAATGATAGAACACAATCATGCGCTAGAGTCGATTCTTGGAAATATTCAACAATGTGTATATATTTTGGATTAAATGTACCTTTACTAGTTCAGGTAACCTATAAACAAGGCAACATACTGTATATCCAATCCGAAAGAATGTATGTAAATTGGGAAGTCTTTTTTTTCCATTATATGTTGGACCCCAGTAAGACTATCTGTCGCCAATGGCATCGTCTAAAGGGGATCCTAATAAATCAAATCAAAGCTCGTAACATCGAAGAAAAGTGTGGTATGGATCACGGTCATTATCGTTTTATTCACTGGTGAAGCCTTTTAGAGCGCTGTCCATCATTTCCTGGTGGAAAGAGTGTCATTACAAAGCAAAGCAATTGGCTATCTGTCTCTACTATTCAGCCTGCCCTAGGAGTCCAGATGAGGAGGAGGGGTGTCAGGAGAGGTGGGAAGTGGAAAGCCCAAGCATGTTCTAACAAGGCAATGGAAAGCAAATCAGCTTGCGACCTGCATATGGCATAATGGCATTATCAATAAAGTACTGAATTTGTGGTTATTATTATTTGTGGTTGTGTTATAAAGTCTGTTTTTCAAGACAATAAATGTTTCTTGCTTCATCACTATCTATTTCACAGTCCTTGCAAATATATATTTGTTGCAATACCTAATGAAAGGGAGTGCAGGGCAGGCAAGGTACTTTGTGGTTAGATGACAGTTGAAAGATTAGGGAAGCTTCAGTGCTGATCTGTCTGCATGTTACACACACCTTTGCTAATCCTCCCACACATACCTCCCACCTCAGGGGCCCCGAAGCTTACTGGCTCCTGACTCACCTGCACTGCAGATACACAGGTAGTGTCAGGGTCAAAGGTGAGATCCCCCCTTTACTGTGGTCGGCCAGGCCATGCTGCACTCTCTCCCTTCGGGGAAGGATCAGAGGTCCCTCTGTATTCTGCTCTGCATGTATTTGCTCCATCATCCCTCATCACCCCCTGACCTAAAATCTACGGTTACCTGTCAGTTGACTATCTATTGAAAGGCACTGAGCTTGACGCTATGTCAACTACATTTGTTCTGTTGGAAAGGGGGAGAGAGTTATTGCAAGAGAATAACAGAATTGAGAACAGGGACACTTCGGTGAAATGATTTACATTTTAGTTTAGGATTAGATTTAGGGTTCATAGATAACTGTATTTCATTATATACAACGTTTTCATTGTAGGCCCCTAGTCAAGATAATATCAATATGTTTTATCTACTGTCTGGATCAACAGTTAGTCAATGCAAAGTGCAAACGTATTTTTTTCAGATAGGAGATATGCAATAGTGCCCTCTCTCATGACATAACCTCATGACATAACCGATTATTCTGGGGACAAAATCTTCAAGCAGTCCTATAACTAAATTATTTTCTGTTGAAAACCAGTGACCACACAACGTGTTCAAAAAGCATAGCCTCTGAAAGTAGATATACAGCTCCTTGATAACAGCTTATGTTGACTCAGGCACACACATTGCCAAAACACTGTAAACAGATGCACGCATGGCCTGCTATGGAGAGGGCTGCAAGCAGCTAGAAAATCACTGTGAGGATCCCCCTCTGTGCTCTGTCAGGTATCAATCAGGGCTCGTAAGTGGGATCCTCGAGAGGAGATGCTATCAGGACAGCCCTGTACACACTCACACTGCTGGATGTCTTATCTACCTACAGATAACAGTCCCCTCGCTGTGAGTGGCCTGCCCTGCATCATGAAGCCATGCTCTCCCTACTGCTGCTCACTCAGAGACTCACAGTCATAAGGTACTAACTAGGCCACTTACCTTATACAAGAGCCCTTTAAAAGAACATTTGAGCACTTTCCACTTTAGACTTACGGAGTGGCTGCAGATCCAACTTGTCTAGACCCCTTATCCCATGGGCTAAAGGTCCCAAAGCTTCTGCGCATGTGCGGTATTCTCTACTTTTAAATTTTTACATTTTATTT
This sequence comes from Oncorhynchus kisutch, assembly GCF_002021735.2. NCBI lineage: Eukaryota > Metazoa > Chordata > Actinopteri > Salmoniformes > Salmonidae > Oncorhynchus > Oncorhynchus kisutch. Next base: position 36,645,684 of record NC_034186.2, on the reverse strand, counting down.
CACCTTTATTTAACCAGGTAGGCTAGTTGAGAACAAGTTCTCATTTGCAACTGCGACCTGGCCAAGATAAAGCATAGCAGTGTGAACAGACAACATAGAGTTACACATGGAGTAAACAATTAACAAGTCAATAACACAGTAGAAAAAAAAGGGGAGTCTATATACATTGTGTGCAAAAGGCATGAGGAGGTAGGCGAATAATTACAATTTTGCAGATTAACACTGGAGTGATAAATGATCAGATGGTCATGTACAGGTAGAGATATTGGTGTGCAAAAGAGCAGAAAAGTAAATAAATAGAAACAGTATGGGGATGAGGTAGGTAAAAATGGGTGGGCTATTTACCGATAGACTATGTACAGCTGCAGCGATCGGTTAGCTGCTCAGATAGCAGATGTTTGAAGTTGGTGAGGGAGATAAAAGTCTCCAACTTCAGCGATTTTTGCAATTCGTTCCAGTCACAGGCAGCAGAGAACTGGAACGAAAGGCAGCCAAATGAGGTGTTGGCTTTAGGGATGATCAGTGAGATATACCTGCTGGAGCGCATGCTACGGATGGGTGTTGCCATCGTGACCAGTGAACTGAGATAAGGCGGAGCTTTACCTAGCATGGACTTGTAGATGACCTGGAGCCAGTGGGTCTGGCGACGAATATGTAGCGAGGGCCAGACGACTAGAGCATACAAGTCGCAGTGGTGGGTGGTATAAGGTGCTTTAGTGACAAAACGGATGGCACTGTGATAAACTGCATCCAGTTTGCTGAGTAGAGTGTTGGAAGCAATTTTGTAGATGACATCGCCGAAGTCGAGGATTGGTAGGATAGTCAGTTTTACTAGGGTAAGTTTGGCGGCGTGAGTGAAGGAGGCTTTGTTGCGGAATAGAAAGCCGACTCTTGATTTGATTTTCGATTGGAGATGTTTGATATGAGTCTGGAAGGAGAGTTTACAGTCTAGCCAGTCACCTAGGTACTTATAGATGTCCACATATTCAAGGTCGGAACCATATATTCAATACTTGCGCAAGTCTCTAATCTACTCATAGAAAACAGGCTACTCTGGTGAATGGTGCTTGTTTAATAACGTTCAACCCAAGCTGATGAAACAAGTCTGCAAGATCACGTTATGATAGTATTGTACATAACAGAACCAAATATGATAGCATAATATAATGTTACTGTAAGACAAAAAACACCATCTAATTTCTGATGAGATTTTAGGACGATTGTGCAAATCGTCACATTTTTCCTTCATACGGCCACACTCAACAGCTCGTGCCACTAGGCAAAATATGTGATTTGATAGAAATATACAGTGCGGTTACCTGCGTATCCTACGGCCTAAATCTTACCCCTCATATTACAGGTGTATCAGAGAGTAAGCATTTCTCTAGATTTTGTTATCAGATTCTGTCCCAAAAAATCTGGGGACAATTTCAGTGGACAAAGTTAGTGTGAAACAAACCCATGTTGTTTTGAATCATAAAGTTTTAGATAAGGATTGCTCTAAACAAGAGGTGTGTACTAGTTTGTAAAGGTTTTCAGGAGAGCACTGGCCCAGTTTTCTGGTTTCATCCAGACCACAGCGCAATGGACCTAGTAACAAAAACAAGCACCACGGTGTGGAGCTGGTCCCGCAGTGTGAGGACCTTAATGAGGAACATGTGGCGCTGCCCAGACACACAGTCAGAGGAAACCCAAACCCCTCTCCTTTTCTTCCTCCCCCCCCCTACCTTCTCGTTTCACTCTCTTCTTCTCTTTTACGCTACAATTGCCAGATTCCTGGGGATCTTTCTCTCACTGTCTGACTCTCAAAACCCTTTCCCTCTTCTTTAATTCCAGTGTCCTTACTCATACTACTCATTCTCATCAAACCCCATGTTTTCGTCAGTTACTCTCTCCTTACTCGTTTTTTTACTATATATTATCACTCTTCCAATCCCTATCTTTGCTTCTTGCCAAAATGCCTCTGATCCCTTTCTCTTCATTTCTCTTGTTTCTCCAACTCACAAATGGAGCCCAGCTGTTCCTTCTCACTGGCCTGGCATTCAGGCCTGCCGTGAGGCGGATGGCTAATTTTACCAGACTGACCTCATTTTTCTATTGTATTAGAACAAGTGATCCAGTGTCGGGAGAAATGTACTGGCTTTAAGAGGCAGAATATGCATATTTGCTGGGTCATGCAATGCAATATGCTCAGAAGGAAAGGGGGAAGAAAGAGCTCTTTCTCTGCCTATCAAGCTCTACGGACCATCTATAGGGGGTCTCTTTCATGTGAAGAATTCATCTGGTCCATCCATCTGGATGGATTAGCTGTTTGCTTCACTGAGCTATGTTTGAATGATTCACAAATTAGGGCTGTAACGGTCATGGAATTTTGGATGACGGTTATTGGTCGGCCAAATGACCGTGGTCACTGTTAAAAACGTTCAAATAGCAAAAATATGTCAAAATGTTTCTTCTCTTCCGCTCCTGACTGCATGTGCTGTCGTAGAAATAGAATGAATAGAACAGGCATCCGCGTTCAAGTTAATGATGGCATAATGGGTGGACTGGTGGCCATGGTGAGTGTACCCATAGGAGCAAAGCAGGAAGTAAAAGCAGGAAGTGTACCCATCAATATGGGTTTTGACTAGGTGGTATACAGCTACGACAGGAAGTCACTTTTTCGTAGCAGGTCAGGAGAACCTACGCAACAAGTTAGGAGAATTAACGTACAGTAGCAGGTTAGGATAATTTAGGGTTAAGGTTAGCTAAAATGCTCTCCTAACCTGCTACGAAAAGTCACTTCGGGGCGTAGCTGTATTTCATCTAGTCACAACCATCAATATGTGCTGTGATTTGTTGAATCAACTCAACTGACATTACATAAAATACATTCCATTGCATGAGCAACACATATAATTAAGAATTAGAATACTAGAATGGACATCAATCAATCAAATGTATTTATAAAGCCCTTTTTTACATCAACAGCTGTCACAAAGTGCTTATACAGAAACCTAGAATAAAACCCCAAAGAGCAAGCGATGCAGATGTAGAAGCACGGTGGCTAGGAAAAACTCCCTAAAAAGGCAGGAACCTAGGAAGAAACCTAAAGAGGTACCAGGTTCTGAGGGGGGCCAGTCCTCTTCTGGCTGTGCCTGTATAAACAATATTTATAATTACAGTATATGATCATATTTTACGTTGACAATAATTATATTACTCAATTTATGATATATCACAACTTCATTTTATTTTCCTGCATAAGTTAAATCAGGATTATGCCTCTACTGCCATTCATTCCAATTAGACTTATCCCTGACCAATATGGCTGCCATTTTCCACCCATTCTGGAACTTTGAGGGTTTATGACATTGTCCCTCCAGTAATTTAATAGGATCTCTATGTAGCCACATCAGTTAACATCATTCGAATGAACATTCTACACATGTCACAATACAAGGCAGCCATTGCGAGTATACCCATGAGTTTACCAGTCAAATTGCCATGGCTATAGGTTCCAAGTCCGTTCTATTCATTCTATTTCTATGTGTGCTGCTGCAGGGAGGGGGGCATTGTCTAGGGCAACCGAAGACTTGTTTGCTACAACACCCTGCTTGTTTCAGCAAGGAGTAAAGAGTCCATGTTACCGCAAAAATGGACTTAGCCATGCGAATGGACGGCAGTCCCGTCTTCAGTCAGCTGTTTCTTCTACAAAAAAAATCATAACGGTCATGACGGTTATTTTACTTTCATGAGGGTCTTCATTCATAACATGGGTTACATGGTTATACGGTAATTGTGCTATCCCTAGTGAAAGTCATATCAATTCTTCAATGGACAAAGAGTCTACATTTATTTTGAGAGGGTCAGTTCACAATTCAGGACAAACCTGGAGAAGTGCTATCATTTACAATTGACGTCTTGGAGTTATTGTTTGGATTCAGTTACTGAAGTAGGCTATAGAGAAAATATAAACAAGTGAAAAAGGTAGCACTAAGCATGTTGTATTGGTTTCTCTTTAAAGACGCAAATCACAAATTGCCCCAATTGACTTTTTCATAAATACATATTCAAAAATAATTGTATTTGCCTTCAATCACAATAACTAATTTCTTTTTTTTCTTGCAGAAAATGTTGTCTACAGATCCTGAAGATGAGCATTTTGAGAGGTGAGAGACATCCTGAAACTTTGTTAGGAATATGCACATGCCTTGCTACGGTCTCATGTCTAAGAGTCCCAATGACTATCTGCAAACCCGTGCAGCAGGGAGTTTGAAATGTGTCCGTAGTGGAGAACAGCCATGAAACAGATCAAGCCCAAAATTAGCTGAACAAACACAGTACGTTGACCCTCGCGGGACAGACTTGGCACAGTGTATCAACTGTGGTGGAGGAGGCCCTTCTGACAGAACAGAACAATCCAAACGTTCCACTTAGGTTGAGCTGTCTTCATTTCCCCCTCCAATATATATATCAACCCCACATCAACAAGGACTATGAGGACCTTTCACAAGACTGACAGAGCACCTGAATCACACCATTTTGTGGGCCAGAGGAGCCAGCATGTGTATAGAGAACCCAGTGATCCAATACCTGTCTGGGTTCAAGTTTCAAGTTACACGTTTTTGGGATACGCATGGTATACATCGTCCAATTAAATTCTTACATGCAGGTTCCTTTTTGTCAGTGCAACAACAATAGGAAATAGTAAAACATAAATGGCAGTAGAATAGAATAAACATTTTAGCATAAGTATAATACAGGCACAATTTATAGTCCAATATTTACATGTGTATTGGGGAAGGGGTGGAGGGCAAGTGTATTAATTGAGCACAGGAGTTTGGTGGCATCTTAATTGGGGAGGACAGGCTCGTGGAAATGGCTGGAGCAGAGCTAGTGAAATGGTATCAAATACATTAAACACATGGTTTCCATGTGTTTGATGCCCCATGTGTTTGATGCCATTTCATTCGCTCCGTTCCAGCCATTATTATGAGCAGTCCTCCCCTCAGCAGCCTCCACTCAAATTGAGCAGTATAATAATTCAGTTGCTTCTAATAAAGTAAAAAGAGGTATGCAGCCCGGCGCACAGAATGTTCAATTTGTCTGAGTAAATTCCGTTTTAAATCCAATTACAGAATTATGCTGAGTATGATTGTTGATCTTCTTTACACCAATATTTGATTGGCTAATTAGTTGTCCATTAAAAACCCTACATTTACATGACATGAGAACCACAGAAACACAGTGGTGGCCATGGAGCAAAACCCAATGATTCTGCTCCATGCAGATGGACCTGCTTTGCAGCTGTGCAAATGAAAGACGAGTGTCGTTCAAGGCAAGGGATGGAAAGTTGGCCACAAAAAGAGAAAGAGTAACATACAAGTTGCTAACTGAAAATGTAATGGAAAAAATAATAGCAGCAGTTAGCTGAGAGAAAATAATTCATGGAGAATGTCTCTCCTGTATTGTGAGTGTTCAATTAATATGCTGCCCATCTTTATGGAGATATAATACTAGGGGGGAATGCTACACATTGACCAGATTTACCATCTCTGGCAATGTTTAGTGACCTCAGGTATGAACAACATCCAGGGTAACATATGTAAACCCATATGTATGCATACCAGTGGAGGCTGCTGAGGGTAGGACGGCTCATAATAATGGCTGGAGTGGAGTCAATGGAATGGCATCAATCCTGTGGTTTCCTTTTGGTTGATACCATTCCATTGACTCCATTCCAGCCATTACAATGAGCCTCCACTGATACATACATGATTGTAGGTCACCACTGAGCGTGTATGACCTGCCTCCCCAACAATTTTTCAACTTAATAGCAAAGCGACAAACGGCGAGCTCACTCCCTCATGCTGTTCATATGCCACAAATATGTTATTCAAACCTAGGGTAATTTACTACCACATAATGCCTAACTTTGTTATTCATGCTAGGTGTTATGACACCATTGTTCTCCTGGGTGAGCATTTTCTTCAGAAAGAAGGGAAAGTAATGTAATGATTTAAGTGAAGCAGAGAGAAACAACAGGGTTGTTTGCATTGGGCCATTTGCTCTCCAGCTATGTTGAGACTCAGGGAGATCAAACAGGACAACTGCCACAGCTGAATGCTTTATAGTGCAGAGAGGGAGCTATGTGGACAGAGCTACAACTCCTATCTCGAACTCTCTCCTGAAAGAGGTTTACTATTTCTTTCAGATAAATCATGTAGGCTGCAAACATCATGTTTTAGTTGTAAGTGTAATTAGATGTGAGAAAAATTAATTGTCATCAGCCCTATCCTGGCCGAATACTTCATATAACTGGCTACCAACTACTACAATGATCAATTCGAAACGACTCCATTGTCTTTAGAAACACTTTCCATTGGCTTAGTCCCAATGTCCCATGATTGCCATAAACCGCATTATGTAAATATAAAGTGGTCAACGAATAATTAGTATTTCATTGGCCAACAACCACATCTGAGCCCCGTCTACTATGTTAGACCCCTCCCACGTAGAGCCGCCCTGAAGACTGGGCCCTTTTTGAATGACAGCGCAGGGGAAAGAATACGAATGTTTGTCTAATTTCACGCAGCTACAGCGTCGATGAGCAGCAGTCGAAGAACTCCATTCTAACTGAATGGATTGGCATGGGGAGAAGCGGACCTCAAAACTTGGCTAAGCGGCAGCTTTGGAACTGTATTACTTTTACGATGGTTTTACTTTCGCTGCTGCTCCGACCAGGTAAGGCAACATATTATGTATGTTCTCCTGTGTGCATGCAAAACATTTTTCCCGCACCCAGAATGATTGATGGAAGACTTTCTTGGCTGTGTTAATGGTGCGAGACTAGTTCACAAAAACACTTACGCTTTCGGGAATAGTTATGAACTGAAACATGGGACTGTATTTTTGTTTACCCTGTATATTGCTGTTAATTCGGAGTTGTAACAAATCACTGTTTGAACTATAAGTTAAGTCGGTAATCAGCGAGCTAGCTTGCTGCGTGCCTAAAACGGGCAGTTAGCGGCTAGCTAAACTACACGATCTAAGTTTGCTAACCGTTTGCTCAAAGTATCTAGTTCAATGCATTATATCCCGAACAGTTTTTTTTTTCACGGTCGAAACTAGCTATAGACCTAATGATGTATTCACAAACGAAGTCTAAAATAAAGTTTCACGTTACTTGTAGAAGTTGGCTAATTAAGCACATTAGCATTTAGCTTGCTAGCCCTTTGACGTCGCATTTGCAAATGTGTATTCGAAAATGTTTAAAGTAGCGACACATGGCTAACACGTTTTAACATGTAAGTTAGCTTGCTAACTGTTGACGCCGTGGTTAGTTTTACTCGATGGTGTCTTTAAGTTCACGCTTCATTTGTTATTACAATGCATTGGTCAGACTTTTCGGCCTCTGAACGTGTCCATCGTAACTTTAAAAAACTTCGGCCCGAGCTTTGTATGCATGAGCGACACGACACATTGTGTAAGTGTGGTGATTTGTTAGTTTGAGCAACTTTCGAAGTTATTTGAAAAATGACGCAATGCCCAGTTAACGTTACAAGTTTAAGTCACAAGAGTTGTTACAGATAAACACATGGGGATTTGAGACTAATGTGTTTTTGTTACAATCGTTTCGTGATATGTTGTAGTGTTTTGACAATTTTCACCGTAGATCCTTAGATGAGCTTCAGATAAAGTTGGACGCTATAAAATCTAATAAATGGAATTGCATTGCAACACAGTATCCTATAAATTAGTATTGTTAGTATTAGTTGAGTTTTAAATTCTTTCTTCCCCATAATGTTGTAGACTGCTATGACATGGTTATTGTGCATTTTGGTTGGTGTATTCATGTACATAGCAGGATGCGTAAGATCATCGTTATAATACTGGATATGCCATGCTTGCCTCGTTTACATTCTAAAGCCACCCTCTTATTTTGTTTCCATTAAAACTGTTCTCACGCGCCTGTTGAAATATATTTTTCCCTATGCAAATTCGTCCTATTCTCTTAATCCTTTCCCATTTCCGCACATAGTTCTCACATTGCGTCTTGACAAGGTCTGACCATAAAGCCTTTAGAGATGGACATTGTTGTTTGCGCTGTGATTGCCAGACGGACAACATTCTAAGCAGAGTTTGGTGACCTCCCTCCAAACACATGGATCATTGGTGGAATTTAGAAGCGGGATGTAAAATGCTTCTAAAATGACCTCTCACACAACATCTCACTTTTGATGAACAGTTGCCGGACCCATGTAGGGCATTAGTCACTTGAAAATGTTTTCACACAGTTTTGCAACCAGTTATCTTTCCCCACTGTCTGGGGAAAAAATAAATAAAAATGACAAGATTTGTATTGTAAGCTCATCATGCCTTTTGGTGTTAACAGTCTGGAGGCCTAGTATTAATTATCATATCTTCTGTCAATGTGAATATGATTATTGTTCATAGTTCTGTTTTTAGTCTTGTTGAGGCTGTAGTATTAAAGTGGATGTAATGTGTGTGACACGTGCACAGGTGAGGCAATAAATGAATGTCATGCAATGCACCTGTCACCTCAAGATAAGCCTATGGGCTTCTCAAACGTGAAACATCGGAATACATAGTCTCCTTGTTACCCCCAAAACATATTTACTGCCAGATACACAGTGCTGAGTAATAACTTAACACAGGAAGTGCTGAATTTATACGATCCTGACTGGGTCTTACATCCTTGCCTTCGACCAGCTGTTAGTCGGTTGCTGAACAAGCACTGCTCTTTGTGCAGTTCCTCTTGGGTCTGAAGTCAACCTCATATACAGTGGGCATGTGCACCTTTATTGCGCCTCCTATTGGCCAAGCAAAATCCAAACCACATTCATCACCTTTTAGCAAACTAGATAGATTGGCTTCCTCCAGCAGTGAAGCACTGTTATTTTTGTGGCAGTTAGTTGTGGGGGCTATTAAGTTTTGACTGATTTTGTTCTTAGACAGGGTATGGTACCATGTCCCTGTGGGCTGGCGCATTTGGGGTTTAAGTGGCACTTTTTTCAAATGTGAACTCGATATGTGGACTAGTTTAACTGTCCTGCTGCAAGTAGCTGGGTTGTACAGCTGATGTGTTAACTCAGAAAATTAATTATAACAGTTATTAAGCAGTGAATAGACTTGCCCAATTACTGTGATTTCTATTGGAAACCTATTTTATATGGTCATTTAGAGTAGTGTTAAGCAGTTTTTGCCTAAATTTTTCATAGGGAGAGTTCAGACAAACACATTCGTATACACCACCATTTAACTAGTTTCCGCTTCGGTGTACACAATTGTTCATTATCTAAATGACTTTCCTCACATGTTTCTGTTCACCTGTTGTTGGCAATGATAAACATGTAACACCTGTCCCCTGTTTCCTTCCCCCCTACAGCACACTGCCAACAGTGCCGGATCCAGCGCTGCAATGCGGAGTACGTGGCCTCTACCTCTCCCTCTAGTGGTCTCCAGGAAGACTCCCTGTCCGATGTGGACTACTGCATTGCCTTGCGTGCCTACGCCCTGTGTACCCGCCGCACAGCGCGCAGCTGCAGGGGTGACCTTGTCTACCACTCGGCCGTGTTCCGTATCAAAGAGCTCTTCACCCAGCACAACTGCTCCAGCGACGGGCCCACCTCCTCGGCCAGGGCCCCTAGCACCTCCAGGCCAGTCGTGTCCGAGCTGTGTGACTACGAGAGCCGTGTGCTGGCCTCGGGCCCTGCCGGCCAGGGAAAGAAGTATGCCCACTGTGGATTATTCGGGGACCCACACCTGCGGACGTTCCGCGACGAGTTCCAGACCTGCAAGGTGGAGGGGGCGTGGCCTCTTATCGATAACCGTTACCTGTCGGTGCAGGTGACCAACGTACCTGTTGTCCTGGGCTCCAGCGCCACCGCCACCAGCAAGGTAGGCCAAGTCATGGGTTCATGTATGGTGGTTTTGCTGTCAGTAAAATATAGGGCCCCAATCATAACAAAGGTACCTGAACTGTATGTCATACATTACATTTGAAAGGAGACTGACACGTGTATCTCAAGTTAGGTTCTGTCTGCAGTGACTTTACCTCTCCTTTTCCAGACACCAGGGGAGAAGTGGTGTACTTAGTGGTGTTGGATCACAGACATGCTTGAGCGCTCTACCTTTAACACATGGGTGGTCAGTCATGTGGTAGTGATTAACGCTTGCCCCAACAGTTCCCTCTCCCACAATTGGCTTTTAATAAAATGAGTTCTCCACTGTAGTCAAATAATGAACAGATTTTTCTTGAAATATGGAATCATTTGAAAAATAATTTGATTAAAATTTTTTTTTTTTGTTTGGTTTATCGTAATACCATTTTCTCCTCAAGTCGACATTTAAACCTGGTTCTTCATATTGAAAGCCACACTTGGAGCTTGTCTTACTACATTTGTAGATATGCACTGGATGAATACAACACTTGGTAGACACTAAAAAGTAGGGCTAAATTTAGACTCGCTTACCATGCCACATTTGCTCAAATCTGTATTCATTAGTGAATTTTTCAGCTCATGTAGATTACAAGCAAATACACAAAGGATTGGGTCTTGGACTACCTAGACCTCTGAGAAGCTCAATAGACCTAGGCCAAATCATCTAGACAGGCTAGATTTGATAAAAGTGATAATGACTGGTCTGACAGTTTCTTTCAGATCAGTTTGCTGAACCTCAAGAGCTTTTGTAAATAACCTATGCTAGATTGCGTATGAGTTCGAAGTAAACCAAACACTACTAAAGGGAGAACAGATTTCAGAGCCAACTATTTCAAATTATAATTTTTTGTTCATATGGGTGGAGGGAATGCAACGCCAATACCGCATGCCCCCACCACCGTCCGCTTGAATTGGGGCAACTGTCAGTACAGAAAGGAAAATCCTTCATCAATTACAGTATCCCCTTAACTGTGAAGTGAACCATAGCCAGCTCTTTGACAAAGCCGTGAAAATGTTTGCGTAGTACCAAAAATCCAGACTCAACTCCAGAGTCGTGTCAGAGCTCTGGCACAGTGGCAGTTGTGGTGGATGGTATTTCTGATTTTCTAGGACTATCAGACAGCTGGGTTTGTTTTGATCCATCACTCTTGTATGGCTCCATACTCTTTCTTACATGTGCCATGGTTTATGACATGTACAGTATTTATTTTAGATTGCACAGATTAATGTGGGAACACTCATTAGTTGGCCTAGTTGTTTCTTTGGATTTGGTTATTATAAGTTAGTGGTCCAAGACCTCACCAATGTGTTGCTGATGCTTTCTAGTCCATATTTACTGGAAAATAAGTATAATGAATATTTCTGCTCACGGTGCATTCCTTCCATCAGATTACCCAAAAGCTCTTACACCTTTTCTAAGAGAAAGACTGGAGTTTGAAAACAAACTTTAGAATTAACCTTTCATGTCATAAGTTAAGGTCCTGCTGACACACTGTGGCTCAAAATGGTACTACACCCGTTGAAGGCCTCTGATGGCATCTGCTGCTTAGTTGTTAGTAATCAGGGTGTATGCAGGATAATGCCTCAACAGCTTTTACCATCAGCATAGTTATTATAGTTCTATGTACTAAAAGTTGTCCACCAAACAAAACTACAGAAATTAAGATTTTGATTTCAATGTAATCATTAATTGACTTGCCTTTGTCTTGCCTTTTTGTCTCTTCATTGTTCTCTTCCAGATAACAGTGATCTTCAAGTCGTACCACGGCTGTACAGAGCAGAAGGTGTACCAGGCTACCACCGAGGACCTTCCCTCTGCCTTCCAGGACGGCTCTCGGAGTGGCGGGGAGGGAGGCAGTCTGTGGATCGTAGAAAAGGTTGGCTCCGGGGGCCGCCTGGTGACGATCCAGGCCCGCTACATTGGGACGTCCATCATAGTGCGCCGAGTGGGGCGCTACCTTACCTTCGCCATCCGCATGCCAGAGGACACCCTTGACTTTTCTGAGGAGAACAGTGGGCTGCAGCTTTGTCTGCACGGGTGCCCTCGCAACGAGCTCATCAAGGAGCACACGCTGGGGCGCCAGCCCCTTCACCCCCACCTCCCGGGCTCCGGGTCTAACCCGGAGCTGGGGCCCCTACTGCCCCCACATCAGATCTACACAGTGGAGCGTGCCACAGCCAAGTGCAGGGAGACCCTGCAAGTGGAGGACATATACTTCCAGTCATGTGTGTTTGACCTGCTCACCACAGGGGACCCTGAGTTCTCCATGGCAGCCTACGGGGCTCTGGAGGATCTGAAGGCCCTTCCTCCCAGCAAACTGAAGCAAAACTCTCCCAGGACTCCTCATGTTCAACAAAACAGAGGGGGGCTACACACATTGGCCACAGCCACCCCCAGTCTGGTCACACTCCTGCTCCTGGTTCTACTGCTTTTGTAAAGAGCGAATACAACACGCAAACAAAGTGGAAGTGATGCCAGCTTGAAGGAGTTTTTTTGCATTTGTGAATGTTGTAGTTCTTTTCCTGTCACTAAAACATTTTGTAGGATTGATCCCTCAAAGGATACCAGTGCTTCTTGTTCCCCCCCAGACACACGTTGGCTGCCAGCTTCTACCACTTCATTGAGTCTGAGCCTGAACGCACGCAATCAGGTGGGATCGGTGGTTAAGTGCGTAATGCACTCTATTGTCACACTTGTAAATTGGATTAAGACAGTTACAGGATGCTTAAATGGGAAATTCATCGTAACGTGGTTCTGTGCACCGGCTGTAAATGCATCTTATCAAAAATATTAGTGAATTTCATAATTTTGGGGAATACATCAAGATGCACACAATCGTGTCAGATATCATCAGAGAACGCATCAGGCTTACGTGTAAATAGTCTATAGTGCAGGGACTTCTGGAATGTGTATCATTAGGCACTTAACGGTTAACGCTCCAAGTTTAGTTCCTCAATGTTGTCATATTTACTGGAAAATGTTTCTTATATGGGATGATCCAACAACTAAACGAAAATACTACCTATCCAAATGTATTTGGGTTTTGGTGTAATATTCTCAGTACTTTTCACTCCACCCAAGTGATCGCATTATCAGTTTGGTGAAACACTCCCTCTTCAAGCTGCTTGGCTTCCAGTTTTTTTTAAAGGTAAAGAAACAATCTCTATATAATAATAATATATTGAAAGAGTGTATGTTTTATATTGTGTACATTTGCCTGTGTATAGATTGTTTTACACTTGTTGTGATTAGTTAGGTATTTTTGAATGAACTAATGCGTTTTACCTTATCTGTAATTTCCATATTAAAAAGTGTTGTACACCATCTTTGTATGTCATTTCTGATTTAAGCTTTCAAGAGTCGCCGTCTACAGCACAAGGATTCAGTATGTGAGTGGGACCATGGAGAATATTTGCTAGTGTAAATCTGTCAATTCTGGGTAAAGTCTTCCTAAAGGGTTGCAATTTATATTTAGCATAGGCCAGTGACCTTCTACATACAGTGCCTTCAGATGTAGTCGCTCCTTGATCTTACATTTTGTTACAGCCTGAAGTTAAAATGGAATACATTTAGATGTTTTTGTCACTGGCCTACACACTATCTTGACGTCAAAGTGGGATTGTTTTTAATCTTTACAAATTAATTGCTGACGTGTCGAGTCAAGTATTCAAGCCCTTGTTAACCTAAAACACAAGGCCAAATCTATGATTGTTCCTGAGTTTGACTTAAATCTATGGCAAGATCTGAAGGGTTGTCTAGCAGTGGAGGCTGCTAAAGGGAGGATGGCTCATAATGGCTGGATTGGAGTCTGGTGTGGTATGAAATACAAAGATTGTGGTTTCCATTTGCTCGATCCACTCCGTTCCAGCCATTATTATGAGCCGTCCTCCCCTCAGCAGCCTCCACTGTTAAGCAATCAACCATTTGACAGAATTTTGAAAAAAACTGGCAAATGTTGCACAAACCAGGTGTGGAAAGCTCTTGGCTTTACCTAGAAAAACTCATTTGTAATTGCTGCCAAAAGTGATTCTAATGTATTGACATTTTTAATCCCACTTTGTAACAATGTGGAAAAAGTCAAGTGGTGTGAAGACTGGAGGCACTTCATGTAAGTCTTAAATGAGTGAAACCAATAAAGCCTTTAATTGATAGTGGAAAAACCTTTTGTTAAAAAATATATATATAAATACATTTGTCATTGACAGACTGCCCACTTTGCTGTTTTGGGTAAAATAGAAAACTTTCTAGAAACACTCAGGATATGATGTATTTAAGAAAAAGGCAGGTGTTCTGATTGTGTTGCACGATGGGAACATTTGTGTCGTGAACCGTGTGGAAGGGATTTACGTGCCAACAGAAAAGATAACAAATTTCTGCTGCGCACTGGAGCCTATTCCACAGATTGACAAGCCAGGGATATTGATGGCTTTCCATCTAGCCCACTCAACAGGGTTCTCCATGTTAACTGTTCTGGAATTAATTTAGATTCAGCCAAGTGGGTAACTAGTATTTCTAAAAAATCAAATCAAAATGTTTCCAAGATCTAGGCCAAATCATTTATAATTTTTGACATATGAAGAGGGACAGGGTGTTCTCCAAGTGAGAGTAAAACCAGTGGCGTCATTTGGCCTGGGCTCCAGGGGATTCAGCCCCGGATGTTTTTGATCCAGCCCCAAACCTTTCAATCTGAGTTTCCATAACCAAATACATGTTTTACTGACAAATGTTAATGAAAAAAAACAATACAATATAATACACTAGGCAGTAGCAGGCACTGCAAGAAGCCCCTGGAGTGACGCGGTGCCTGCTGTGATTGGTCACGATTTCTCAACACAGTGGACCGCTCGTCCCTTGACCCCACCCCTTCAGCACCGGTTAGATGTCAATGTGACTCAGCAAAATGCCCCCCTATGGACGGAAGCTGAACTTTACTAAAGCATTTTTAACCCTGTTTAACATTAGCAATGTTGAGGAAGTAGAACTGACAAAATGAATCATAGAGGTCCTCTAACCTGTTCCATTCTATGGGTAAACATGTTTGGCTCGTGTGTTGTTTCCATATAGGTTATGTAACTATTTGTAAAAAACTGGCTATTGTTGAATTGGTGAAATTATTTAATTGAGCTTTTATTTGTATTTCTCTTTATTTGACACTTTTTCAGTTGATGTTGCAGTGTCGAGAGGTCAACCTGCAAGTAAGTATTTCATTGCACTGTGTACTCCATGTTTATCATGTGTATATGATGAATAAACAAACTTGAACTTAGAAGAGAAGGGGGGGGCAGCCAGAAAGAGAGGGGAAAAGATGGCCAGCTTTGTGGTTAGATTGTAGGTGGACAAAACATTGAAAAATACATAGGCCATTAAATTATGTGTCCTAGAATGTTATGTAATCTAAAAATCTCACATTAGCTGGTAGAACTGACCAAATCAAATTAACCTTAGAGTTCTTATAACTTATGCCATTCCAACGGTAATCTTTTTTGGGCTCATGTCACTTTATATTCATATAGCCTACAGGCTACGTAGCTTCTTATCTGTCATGTTTGGAGTTGTGTTGCGCTGTTATGCGGAAATATCCCTATGGGGTAAGTTAGGGACCATTTGATAAATTACACAATGTACATGGGACAATATGTAAATATTCCAATAGCTCCAAATTTCAATGACATAAGAACCTCAAACCAACTATAAATTGTAGAAATGTATAAACAAATACTGAAGGCATTTAATGAGAAAACTAAAAGGTGTGCAGCATGAAAATATTGTCTAATTTACATTGTGTAATTTATTGACGGTCCCTAACTAATCCCCGGGCTAGACTATCCAAAGAAAAATCAGGTTGCACACCAGTCAGCTAAAGCTAATTGAGAAAATAATTTGGCTAACTCTTTCCACCTACGAACACACTCATAAAATCACACCCTGAAACCAACACACGTTTGAATTCAATCATAGCTGTTCGCATTTCTTAATTAACCAAATCTAAAAGGAGGCCAAATCAAGTCGTGCCGTCACCCTTTAAAACGAATTAATGACATGTTGCACCTCTACCTTGATAACTTTCAGATGAGCCAAGGACAGATGAGAACAGCAGACCAGTGGAGCATTTAGAACAGAATCGGCCAGAGGCAAATGGAGGGGAAGACAAGGATTTAGGTGACCCTGATACAGGCCAAAACAAGTTAAGTTACCCCAGTATCCCCTTGACCGTTTTGTATTGGAAAACTAAAGAGACACTCGAGAGAAGACAAAGAGACAGACAACAGAAGAGTAGGATATGATGGAGAGAGACTCTACAAAAACATAACAGTCCATAACAGACAAGGATAGACAAAGAACACAGTAAGAAACAAGAACCTGAGACAGCAACAGACAAGACAGAAAGTGCCAGAAGAGGGCAGATGGAGATAGAACAGAGGTGAGTTGATCACACAGACTGTAGCACTTCAAGCTGCTTTATAGATTCTAATTAGTTGTATTTATTTGCACAAATTCTAAGAGGTGAAATACAGGCAGTGAAAAAGTTAAACATAGTTTCCAAAGAATAGCTGAGGTAAAAAGACCTGTGAAATTACTATTAAAACAATTGTTTCTTTTACACTTTTTACAACCAGGACGAGAAAGGAGTTTAGACAAGAGACAGCAACATAAACAGCAACAGAAGAGGGCAGACGAGAGACAGCAACAGACAACACAGAGAAAGTGATGGAGAGAAGCAGAGGAGGGGTGAGCACACAGAAGACTGTATCACTTAAAGCTGCTCTGTGGATTCTAATTACTGCACAGTGTGTGTGTGTGTGTGTGTGTGTGTGTGTGTGTGTGTGTGTGTGTGTGTGTGTGTGAGAGAGAGAGAGAGAGAGAGAGGTTAGAGTCTATGTGTTCCAGAGTAGATAGTAGAGATTGTTCTTGAGTGGAGAGAGCCACAGTAGCAACTGTAATTGAGTACTGGCAGTGCCCAGCCCGGCGGTGATACAATCTTCGGCAAAATCATTCGCAAGGAGATTCCTGCAAAAATATTATTTGAAGATGTGTCCGTATCCATAGCCAGAATGATTTTACAGTGCATGGTGATCGAACAGGTTTCCTGTTAAAATCAGAGGTGTAGGGAGGGTGAAGTCTGTGAATCCCAAAAATAGTAATTATACAGATGATTATCAAAACATGCACACAACTGTGTTTTTTTTGTGGTAAATGTGAGAGAAAAAATACTATTTTGAATATGGTTGTCATACACATAACTTGTCCATAATGTAGAGGCCTATGGGATATTCATTGACGAGATAAGGGAAGAGGATGGTAAGTGTGATCTGCATAACAACCTTGACCTATACCTATTGACATACATTTGTATGCCTCCTCCTCTGTATACCTACAGACACAAAAGTGAGCAGTTCAGTCATCTGCACCCAATGCAGCCAGCCTTCAACATATTCTTATAGCCTATGTATTCTTACCCCTTTGTTGATTGATATCCAGTGAATTGTGTCAATTCTACGTTTTAGAAAGATTTGCACAAATATGAAAAGGTTGTTGGTATCATCATAAAACAATATCAGTTTAGATTATACAAGGGACAAACCTTACCTTAAACTGAGATCTCTAAATATTTCAGTTAAGTGCCTGCTGTCCTTTCAAATCCAAATCTTTCAGTTGGGCCGTTAAGTTCCTCTAAGAACTAGGAGGTTCCTCGATGAACCCCACTTCCTATAGGGTTTTTGGAATAACGTTTTGGGGGCATTTTCAATGCCAAGAACCCTAAGGTTCTTTGAAGAACTTTGAGGATCTTAGAAGAACCCTTGCTGATCCCCTATAGAGTATGGCAGGTGGGAAGGTGCAAGTTACCTGAAAAAATATATATATTGTTGTTGTACGTATTTCCTGTTCCCACCGCAAAAACTCACATCACATACGGTATGTCTCACAACCACACTCCCACTCCCCCTTCACCCCCTGGAACTTTCCAGCGCTTGTAGCACTATGCCATATGGCCTCAAATTGCACTGTTCTGATTCTTCATAGCCCACACCTTTTAATATTGAAATAATAACACTTTTGATTCATCAGCTGTTGTAGTGATGGAGGATCATTTCCAGTTTTTAAGTAGAGTTATTTTCAAAACCATTGACGAGGAAAGTATGGTCTACCCCATTGGGTATCTTATCGCACCCTCATTTGCCATGTCTTGAAATATGCATATAGACAGATTAAAAGTAAACTTACACTGTAAAACTTCTAACAGCCAACTTTCTAATTCCGCTCTCAGAAGGCATGAACTATTGAGTCCTTGTTGGTTTTACACCCACAGTGCCTTCAGAAAGTATTCACACCCCTTTTTACACATTTTGTCTTACAGCCTGAATGTAAAATTGTTTTAATTGGGATTTTTTTGTCACTGGCCTACACACAATACCCCATCATTTGTATTTGTATTTATTATGAATCCCCATTAGTTTATGCCAAGGCAGCAGCTACTCTTCCTGGGTTCCAGTACAATTAAGGCAATACAATATATTCAAAACAGATTTCACAACATACTATTCCCAAAGGCCCTTACTCCACTACCACATATCTACAACATTTAAAAAATCCATGTGTATGGAGAGTGCATATGTTATTGTGTGCGTATGCATGTGTCTGTGCCTATGTTTGTGTTGCTTCACAGTCCCTGCTGTTCCATAAGGTGTATTTTATCTGTTTTTTAAATCTAATTTTACTGCTTGCATCAGTTACTTGATTTGGAATAGAGTTCCATGTAGTTATGGCTCTATTTAGAACTGCGTGCCTCCCATAGTCTGTTCTGGACTTGGGGACTGTGAAGTGACCTCTGGTGGCATGTCTTGTGCATGGGTATCCGAGCTGTGTGCCAGTAGTTCACTTTGAGCCAGGAGAGAATGATATGCATATTATTAATGTTAGTTCTGTGTACATCCATGGGCCTTGTTAATAGTACTGTTAAGAAGTTAGAGCAGCACTTTATTATGGACAGACTTCTCCCCATCTTAGCTACTGTTGTATAAATATGTTTTGACCATGACCTTGCCACCCATTCTGAAACTAACTGCAGCTCCTTGTTGAGTGTTGCAGTCATTTCAGTCGCTGTAGTAGCGGACGTGTATAGTGTTGAGTCATCCACATACATAGACACACTGGCTTTACTCAAAGCCAGTGGCATGTCATTAGTAAAGATTGGAAAAGTAAGGGGCCTAGACAGCTGCCCTGGGGAATTTCTAATGTCAAAGTGGAATTATGCTTTTAGAATTTTTTACAAATTCATTTAAAAGTTTAAATGTATTGAGTCAATAAATATTCAACCCCTTTGTTATGGCAAGCCTAAATAACTTCAGAAGTAAAAATGGTGCAATGGTGTTTTACCTTTTACTGAAGTAGGCTAAATCAGGGTCAGATATTGTTTCTTGGTAGTCTTAAACAAATCTACTTTGAAAGTATACACCTCACACACATGTATATGGGCCTAAAAAGAAGACTCCTGTACCATGTCAGTAATAGAGTTGAAATGTATTCAATTTTGAGTTTGCATCCAAATATTACCCTTTATATACACAGTACCAGTCAAAAGTTTGGGCACCTACTCATTCCAGGTTTACATTTGTTTTTATTTATAGTACTGGTTTCTTTGCATCAATTTGACCATGAAGGCCTGATTTGTGTGGTCTCCTCTGAACAGTTGATGTTGAAATGTCTGTTACTTGAACTGTGAAGCATTATTTTGGGCTGCAGTCTGAGGTGCAGTTAACTCTAATGAACTTATCCTCAGCAGATGTAACTCTGGGTTTTTCCTGTGGCAGTCCTCGTGAGAGCCAGTTAAGGAAAGAAATTCCACAAATGAACTTTTAACAAGGCACACCTGTTAATTGTAATGTATTCCAGGTGATGACTGTATCTCATGAAACTGGTTGAGAGAATGCCAAGAGTGTGCAAAGCTGTCAAGGCAAGGGTGGCTATTTTGAAGAATCTTGAAGGAGTAGGTGTGTCCAAACTTGTGACTAGTACTGTACATCGTTTGACAATCTGATTTTCAGCTGTTCTTTTAAATAACGTTTATTAATTATGACTGCAGGAAAGGACTACCATTATTTTTTTATGACTGCCTCATTTCTGTACCCCACACTTATCTGTAAGGTCCCTCAGTTGAGCAGTGAATTTCAAACCCAGATTCTATAAGGGTGAGACCCAGATGCAGACACGGGAGGCAGATGGTTTGAGTCTTTGATATTTATTATAATCCAAAAGGGTAGGCAAGAGAATGGTCGTGGACAGGCAAAAGGTCAAAACCAGTTCAGAGTCCAGGATGTACAGAGTGGCAGGCAGGCTCGAGGTCAAGGCAGGGAGAATGGTCAAGCAGGTGGGTACAGAGTCCAAAAACAGGTAAGGGTCCAAACCGGGAGGACTAGCAAAAAGAGAAAAGAAAAAGCAGGCGCATGGGAAAAACACACTGGTTGACTTGAACATACAAGACAAACTGGCACAGAGAGACAGGAAACACAGGGATAAATGCACCGGGGAAAATAAGCGACACCTGGAGGGGGTGGAGCAAACACAAGGACAATGCCTTGCAAAGAAGGGCACCTATTAGTAGATTTAAAAAAAAGCAGACATTGAATATCCCTTTGAGCATGGTGAAGTTATTAATTAAACTCTGGATGATGTATCAATACACTCAGTCACTCGAAAGATACAGGTGTCCTTCCTAACTCAGTTGCCAGAGAGAAAGGAAACCGCTCAGGGATTTCACCATGAGATCAATGGTGACTTTAAAACAGTTACAAAGTTTAATGGCTGTGAAAGGAGATAACTGAGAATGGCTCAACAACATTGTAGCTACTCCACAATACTAACCTAAATGACAGCGTGAAAAAGGCAGTACAGAATACAATTTTCAGAAACATGCATCCTGTTTGCAATAGAGCATTAAATTGAAACTGCCAAAAAAAATGGCTAAGAAAAAAACTTTATGTCCTGAATACAAAGTGTTATGTTTGGGGCAAAACACATCACTGAGTACGACTCTTCATATTTTCAAGCATGGTGTTGGTTACATCATGTTATGTGTGTGCTTGTCATCAGCAAGAACTAGGGAGTGTTGTAGGATACAAATGAATGGAAAAGAGCTAAGCACAGGCAAAATCCTAGAGGAAAATCTGTTTGTCTGCTTTCCACCAGACACTGGGAGACAAATTCACCTTCCAGCAGGACAAGAACCTAAAACACAAGGCTAAATATTAACTGGAATTGCTTATCAAGATGACATTGAATGTTCCTGAGTGGCCTATAGTTTATAGTTTTGACTTTAATTAAAACATCTATGGCAAGACTTGCAAATGTCGGTCTAGCAATGATCAACAACCAACTTGATGATAGACTCACAGCTGTAATTACTGCTGAAGGTGATGTATTGACTCAGGAGTTGAAAACTTGTGTAAATTAGATAGTTGCATAAATGGTAAAAAAAAAAAAAATGTTTTCACTTTGTCATTGTAGAGTATTGTGTGTAGATGTGAGATTGAAAAAAAAAATCTAATTTGAATTCAAGCTCTAAAACAACAAAATGTGGAATAAGTCGAGGGGTATGAATACTTTCTGAAGGCGCTGTGTCTATTTTAATAAACCCTGTTTGATTAATATGAATGTGGCAGGTAGCGGTTAAGAGCGTTGGGCCAGTAACCAAAAGGTTGCTGGTTCGAATCCCCGAGCCAGCAAGGTGGAACAATATGTTGTTCTGCCCTTGAGCAAGGCAGTTAACCCCCAATAACAACTGCTCCCCGGGCGCCGATGACGTGGACGTCAATTAAGGCAACACCCCACACTTCTCTAAGATAGTGATTTATTTTTCTCATTCTTTAATTTTAATTTCTAACTCAGAATTGACTTTTGTAGAGTATGAGATTATCATTCCACTACTGTATGCCTTAAAAGCATCCCAAATTATGTCGGGAGTCGGCTTTTCTCTGTCCTCTAAGTCTACGTTTGTAATGGTAAAGGTTTTAGAAGTTGGGAATAATAATCTCCAGGTGTCCTGTAAAATATTTGTAGAGATAAAAATGTTCAGCCTCTTTGGAGGTTCCTTGATTTTTCCCTTTTTATTGCTATGTCTGTCTAACTTGATGAATGCTTGATATCAACATAACCTGAAAGGCCGCTCAGCAAGGAAGAAGCAACTGCTCCAAAACCGGTTTGCAACTGCACATGGGGACAAAGATCATTATTTTTGGAGAAATGTCCTCTGGTCTGATGAAACAAAAACTGAACTGATTGGCCATAATGACCATTGTTATGTTTGGATGAAAAAGGGGGAGGCTTGAAAGTTGAAGAACACCATCCCAACCGCGAAGGACGGGGGTGGCAGCATCATGTTGTGGGGGTGCTTTGCTGCAGGAGGAACTGGTGCACATCACAAAATGAATGGCATCATGAGGGAGGAAAATTGTGTGGATATATTGAAGCAACATCTCAAGACATCAGTCTTGTTAAAGCTGTTAAAGCTTGGTCGCAAATGGGTCTTCCAAATGAACATGAACCCCAAGCATACTTCCAAAGTTGTGGCAAAATGGCTTAAGGACAACAAAGTCAAGGTATTGGAGTGGCCATCACAAAGTCCTGAGCTCAATACTATAGACAATTTGTGGGCAGAACTGAAAAGGCGCGTGTGAGCAAGGAGGCCTACAAACCTGACTCAGTTACATCAGCTCTGTCAGGAGGAATGGGCCAAAATTCACCCAACTTATTGCGGGAAGCTTGTGGAAGATTTGACCCAAGTTAATCAATTTAAAGGCAACGTAACAAATACTAATTCAGTGTATGTAAACTTCTGACCCACTGGGATTGTGATGAAGGAAATAAAAGCTGAAATAAATCATTCTCTCTACTATTATTCTGACATTTTACATTCTTAAAATGAAGTGGTGATCCTAACTGACCTAAAACTGAATTCTTACTTGGATTAAATGTCAGGAATTGTGAAAAACTGAGTTTAAATGTATTTGGCTAAGGTGTATGTCAACGTCTGATTTCAACTGTACCCTAATGGATCCACAAACCTATTCTTTCCCGTCCTCCTACACATATTCATATTCACCCTCCTTCACACTCCCATCTCTCACACACACACCTGCCATAGAACAGTTATTGACACATGCCATATTTCCTATTTTGTATTGTCTTTCAGTGTCCATTTAGCCCATTGGAATTGGCTACTTATAGCTTTATTCCCTAGAAAAGAGCAGTTACTTGGGGAAAGTAGAGTATAGATTGTATAGGAGGGGGAAAGAATATTGTCTCAATTTATGATAAGCCGGTCTTAACTCTTCCGCTTGTTTCGGTTAGACTGGCGCCTAGCCGAAAGAGTGTGCTCGCATACTCCCTTAAAAGACCTCTTTGGGCTAGGGGGCAGTATTTTCACGTCCGGATGAAAAGCATGCCCAAAGTAAACTACCTGCTACTCAGGCACAGAAGCTAGGATATGCATATAATTAGTAGATTTGGATAGAAAACACTCTGAAGTTTCTAAAATTGTTAGAATAATGTCTGTGAGTATAACAGAACTGATTTGGCTGGCAGAATGTTGTTGTTTTCTCATCAGTCTACACACAATACCCCATAATGACAATGCGAAAACAGGTTTTTAGACATTTTTTTAAACAGAAATGCCTTATTTACATAAGTATTCAGACCCTTTGATATAAGACTTGAAATTGAGCTCAGGTACATCCGATTTCCATTGATCATCCTTGAGATGTTTCTACAACTTGATTGGAGTCTACCTGTGGTAAATTCAAGTGATTGGACATGATTTGGAAAAGGCACACACCTGTCTATATAAGGTCCGACAGTTGTCAGAGCAAAAACCAAGCCATGAGTTTGAAGGAATTGTTCATAGAGCTCCGAGACAGGATTGTGATGAGGCACAGATCTGGGGAAGGGTACCAAAAAAATTGAAGGTCCTCAAGAACCCAGTGGCCTCCATCATTCTTAGATGGAAGAAGTTTGGAATCACCAAGACTCTTCCTGAGCTGGTCATCAGGGAGGTGACCAAGAACCAGATGGTCACTCTGACGGAGCTCCAGAGTTCCTCGGGGGAGATGGGAGAAACTTCCAGAAGGACAACCATCTCTGCAGCACACCACCAATCAGGCCTTTATGGTAGAGTGGCCAGACGGAAGCCACTCCTCAGTAAAAGGTACATGACAGCCCGCTAGGAGTTTGCACCTAAAGACTGTCAGAACATGATAAAATTCTCTGAGCTGATGAAACCAAGATTAAACTGTTTGGCCTGAATGCCAAGTGTCACATTTGGAGCATAATGCTGTGGCAATGTTTTTCAGCGGCAGGGACTGGGAGACTAGTCAGGATTGAGGCAAATATGAACGGAGCAAAGTACAGAGATCCTTGATGAAAACCTACTCCAGAGAGCTCAGGACCTCTGGGGTGAAGGTTCACCTTTCAACAGTACAATGACCCTAAGCACACAGCCAAGACAACGCAGGAGTGACTTCAGGTCTCTGAACGTTCTTGAGTGGCCCAGCCAGAGCCCGGACTTGAACACGATTGAACAACTCTGGAGAGTCCTGAAAATAGCTGTACAGCAATGCTCCCCATCTAACCTGACAGAGCTTGAGAGGATCTGCAGAGAAGAATGGGAGAAACTCCCCAAATACAGGTGTGCCAAGCTTGTAGTGTCACACCCCAAAATAATTTGAGGCTGTAATCACTGCCAAAGGTGCTTCAACAAAGTATTGAGTAAAAGGTCTGAACACTTACGTAAATATAATGTTTCAGTTTATTTTTTTTATAAAATTGCAAAAAAATCTAAACCTGTTTTTGCTTCATCATTAGGGGGTATTGTGTGTAGATTGCTGAAGATTTAAAAAAAATGTAATCCATTTTAGAATAAGGATGTAATGTAACAAAATTTGGAAAAAGTGAAGGGGTCTGAATACTTTTCGAAGGCACTGTAATCTTGTTTGCCCTGTTAATGGCTTATGCTATTCATGAACTGGTAACTAAAAAATGTGGTGACCATTAAGATGTGTGTGTATAGCACTCTGAATGGACCTTATAAGACCTCTATTCATTCGTGTTACCTTCATTACATTCATGGAAAAGTGTCTCTTTTCCTAGTTTGCCAGGAGTCTGAAGGCTATAGGTGCCCTCTTCCTGCGTACAGAACATGCCATGATTATTATACCACCCATTCCCTGCTGGGTTCCTCAGAGTCCCCCGTTCTAGCTACTTCTATCTTGCTCTACTTGCTGTTTGTGCAGCATCAGAGGGGGGTGTCTATGTGTATAGAGTGTGTGTAAATGTTAGCTCAATGCTGGGCTGGCTAGTGAGTCTGCTCTCGCCTGCCATTCTAGGCTTTAACAAGGTTTGGCCTGTGCTTGACAATATCTTGAAAACAACAAGAAAGACAGCAAAGACAGCACAGGACACTGTTAGATATGCAATACACACATGGTCCCAGTTCCCATTAAGCTAGTCAGCATGCCCCGTCTGTATTTTATTTCAGTATCTATTTCGCAAAGTAAGCTATTTTCTCACACGTTCTTTGCTTTATACTAGTGTACCCATGTCAGATGGCACACCAATGAGCCACAAGGGTTTGGAGATGGGCAGGAAAATGATGAAATGCGTCACCATTTTATCCACATTTATCATTATACTCTTAGCACACGCCAGATGTCCTAAATCGTGTGTTCTTGGGCTGAGTGTTCATCACCCTTACTTTTAATATCATTTGAGGAGGGGAGAAAATAGAAAGAAGCAATTGTGCGGCCGTGGTAAAACCTGTCACAAGCAATCTTGTCTTGGCAGCCGAGCAGGCAGAGCGCTAGTCAACACGCTGATGGCTATATAGCTCCAATTGCCGCTTTAATAGTTATTTTTCTGCTCTTCCTTCCTTATGACGTTTGTCAACCCTCCAACTTCAGTTGTCTTATCATTTTTTATTCCATAAATAGATGGGCTAATATGGTCCATGTTGTTCTTTGGTTGTTAACATGGTGTGGGGGAGATGAAAGTTCCATTTGCCCAGCGGTGTTAAACAAACTCAAGATTTCGGTCCTGTCCTGATTCATATTCATCTGGGAGAACCGGTGACAGCATGACAACTGCCACTAAAACTGACATGTGGGCACTGAGGGTGGGCTTAGAATAGGGGAAACTTGATATATTGAAACATCTGACAAGCCAGTACACAAATTAGGTTAGAGGATAGTCATAAATCTTAAAATAAATATTTTTCAGAGTCCAAGTTTACGAAAATGTTTTCTTGAAAATCGTGTTCCTTTTAAATATATGTTTTGTATTATAAGATTGGTACATGTTTGTATGTAGGCTTACATTATGTAAAGGATACTGTAGGTACTGTAGATTGGCCATCATCCACCTTCTTTACAACCAGTCTCCCTTCACTTTCCCTTGTAAACAAGGACAATTAAAATGCTAATGAGTTGAGAACAAACCCTTGAGTGATTGATACTCTCACTGGAGAAATTAATTTGATATTAATAGAGAAGTTGGCAAGATAAATAGATAGTGCTATGTGAGTCCTCTCCTTGATTGTTAAATAGTTAGATTGATGGTTGTCTTAATACAAGGTGTTCGGAGACTGAAATGAGTTGGCCTTGATAAGGATATAGAATTCTGCATTATACAAGGTCAACAGAATATTCTCTGTCAAGTGTCTTTGTATTATAGTGTTATTTAACTATTAGACCGGTTATGTTATTGTTGATATAGTGATATTCTCTTCGGTCCAGATTATACTGAAAAAGATGGCGCAAGACTCTCTATATATGCAATGTATTCCAAGCACTTATTTTCTAAAGGCCAAAATGCTGGTTTGTATTATTTTTTCCCACACGTTTTTCATGGCCTATTAAATCACATCTTGTCCTGTCGTCCCATGAATCACTGGCAGGAAGCTGGTGTGTGCTGTGCATAACGTTAACCAATTTATGCATTCAGGACCTGGTTTGTGGACCTGGTTTGTGCCTGTGTAAGATAGAGCAAATTGTAATTCCACATGCAGATACTGTTGCATAGATCTCTAGAACAGAACAGCATAACATAAGCCAACATGTTGTTCAGTTGCTGTAGGTGGAAGGTGTGTGTGGGGAGGGGGATTCTGGATAATCCCAGCTATCTCAAAACACAGGCTTTTATACTTGACCGAGTCCATGTTTCTGTCTCTTCAATAATCAACATGACAGGAGGAACCTGAACATGTCTCTCAAATAGACAACCTGATGCAGCATGGCTACTGACCTACATATCAAACTATACTCTGGTATGAGAGAGAACTTATATAAAGGATGATTGACATTTCTACTTAAATAAACACATACCCTCCCCTAGGTTTGGTCTATTAGTATCTCCGATGCATTCACTACTGGGTGTGTAAAATGAAAGCATCTTCCTCCTAAGCAAGAACCAATTCATGCCATTGCAGTGGTAGTTGCACTACTGTACAGTAAGGCAAGCCACAGTAGAGAATACCTGGACAGCTGAGTGTATATTTTTGTTAACGGCTGTCACCAAACTTTTAACAAATGGCACCTCAGCACCCCGGAGCCTGGAAAACCCTGCTCGGAAATGAAGCACCTGCATCATAAATCTTGGAAAGTTACAATAATTTGCAATTCACTCCCTCATCAAAGGCAATATTACCCTAATTTATTATCTCCCTGCGCACGGGCCCGCAAAGGCCGTGGAGATAAGAGTTTATCAGGAGGGGGATTGATTTTCATTAACTGATAATAAAGATGAACTGCCGGGCTCGCACACTGACCAAGAGCCATACTTTATTGGAATTGGGCCAATTTATTTCATGTGCTAGTGGTTCTAATTTTGGTCCGCCCTTTTTCCCCTGCTCTTCAGAATGTTCTTCCTTCCTTCAATACCGTAGCAACCCAGCCCTACTGTTAATGTCACTACATCTTTTGATGCATCAACACAACCATTTTTAAAACACAGGTCAATGTGTCAAGTCAGCGATAACATCTGTTGATTTTCTTGTGTCTTGCGAAGACACGGTATATTTTCAAGGATATACTGTACTCTTTGTCAATGTTGCATGAATGTGCCATGATTTGTATACATAGCACTGATAGCAGGTGTAATGTATATGTTATGAGTTTCTTTATTTGTTACACAATCATTTTGACTTGTTCCTGCCAACACTCATCATCATTCCCTCCGGTTATTGTTACCCATCAAAGTTTTCCCCAAAATATATCATATCCCCAGGTTAAGTCCAATAACCATACAATCAGAAGTTACCTACTAAATAGCAGAGCACTGGGTCCACAGTCTTTAGGATGACAGATCATTTCAATCACCCTACACCTTGCCTCATTAGGTTTCTATATGAGTATACAATGAATACATTTCCCCACCTACTGCCTGGCTCTATCCTACCATGTGAATTCTAGAACAGTCTCCTATCAGATACATCCTAATTTCCCACAAATGATCATGTGAGCTTGTTTTCTTATGGTCTTGGAGGCGTGTCTTTGAAGATTGCATGTGATTGGTACTGCTGGTAACGTGCTGAAAGGGCGTAAGGCCATCAGTGATAATGGCCATATCCGCACACTCAATTACCCTATACCTAGAAAATTACCCTATACCTAGAAAATTACCTTAGAAATATTCCAGGAAAAAGGTTGCAACATGTATAGACATGTATAAAATGCCTTCAGGACAGGGATGGATACTTAGCTGTTTGTCCAACAACTCCCCTTCTCAGTGGTGTAGCTATGCATTTATTACACATGAGAATGCAACATCCAGTTTGAAATTTTATTGTAAAATTGAAAAAAAGGAGAGAAAGAGAAAAGCCCCAATAAGCATTTCTTTTTATACATACCTTATCATAACAGAACAATAACATAAATAAATACAAATGAAATAAATAAACAATTAAATAATAAATAAATAAACACATACATAATTAAATATCAAGTTCCTTACCTGATCAAATAAATAATTATAAAACCATTAAATCATTAATCATTAATATGAAATAATCTAAGCAGCAAGTATTCAAGAAATTTCAACGGGGAAAAAATGTTTGGTTTCTCAGGCTATTACAGAACACATATTTAATTGTTTTTATATATAAAAAGGTACTGCTTCCCTTTTCAGTTAACCATGCTGTACTGAGCCCATCAAGCAGATAGGTGGCGCTCTCCTCTTTGAAACAACCTGTAAACAGCATTTTTCTGGTCCAGGTTTAGAGAATAGCACTGAAATGCTTCCCTTGCCCCATAACATGTCAGTAAAGTCTACTAAACAGATTCAATACTTTTGTTATATATTTTTGTATGCTTTGTGCTGAGAAACCAGAAGTGTAACATCTTTATAAAGCAAAAACCCTCCCCTCCCAGCCCTCCCAATTCCACCCACCATAATACCCGAAGAAAGGTCCTGTGCTGATTTTCCATAATATACAGATTTCATATTTATAATAAGCTACTATCCTTAGCATTCAAACCATAGTTAAAGAATCATATTGTTAATACGAGTAGTACCATAATTATAATCTTTAACCCCTCCTAGCCCCCCTATTGAGCATGCTCAGAGATTCAATGACCATCATGGTTAGAGAGATGGAATGACAAGGTATGAACAGAATGGTACTACAATGAAAACACTGAAAAACATTTCACTGGCTCAAGCATGTCGTTTAAATTGGAGTGTAATGAGAATTACTGCTGTTGCCTACAAATCAGACAGGACAGCACCTGTAAACTCGCACCCCATGTGGGCAAATAATACTGGAATTGATATAAACAGTTTGCATCCACACGCCTCCGTAGCAATTATTGTACTCTTAACTTTTACCCCTCCATAAAAATTACCTCTCATTTCTCAAATGCATTACATTTCAGCCACAATTGCCATCTTTAATTTGTATTACCCAAGCTGTTGTTAAAGGCCAAATGTAATTTGATTTTAATAATTTAAAAATCCCTCCAGTAAAATTTGTGTAAGAAAATCTTTTTGGACTAAGGCTCTAGATGCTAGGGGCACATCTGTATATCACAGTTTACTAAGGTTCCTAGTCCCGACAGGGGAGGATAAACAGAAGGGACCTACCACAGTAACTCACTTTTGGAAAATACGGGTAAATATCTACCTTGCAAAAAAATTAAATAAACTGTCATTATGTTCTTAATCGATCTTGTTCTCTAATTTGCTAATATTTCAACTGTTAATACGTCATTAAACATCTACTACCACATATTTGCACTGCTGCATATGAATATCGTGAATCCGTCATCTGCTATTGGCTTTTCTTCCTTTTTTAGCTTTACAATATGAACATTTGAATGTCTGATGGGGGAATTAAACAGAGGTTGTCCCTTTATAAACACACTCAGCTGAGATGTGGCACCTCTGATGTTGATAAAAGGCATTACAGCACTTTGACAGCATACAAGAACTCCAGCCTTTTGTAGCTTTCAGTGGTCAAGTTTAGTGTGCATTGTCCTTTTGGTTTCAATGCTGAGGCTTGCATTCAGAACTCTTCAGAGAGCACTAAATATACATGCTGGTACTTGCTCAGTCACATCCTCGCAGTCAAATTCTCATTCAGATGGTTTGTTGCCCAGTCATTCAAGCAGATATGCCATTTGCCAGACATCAGACAGACGGGATGTGTGGTGGAAAAGAACAGTGTCTACATATTCAGAGGGAGCAGGGCACAGGGCAGTGCTCAGAGAGCAGGAGAGAGAAAGAGAGAGGGATAGAGAGGGTGGGAGGGGGAGAGAGAGGAGATAGAGGCCTTTCCTCAGTGGTAGATGGATCGGCATCAGAGGAGAATGAGTATGGTGATTGAATGGCTTTGCGATGGAAATTAGAAAAGGGAATAGAGTTGAGTAGGAATACTGCTACAACGTAAATCTGCAAACCGATTTCATCTCAAACATATCATTAGTGTAAAACATGTTTATATTTCATAGGAATAGTATACTCTTCTGCTTTAACAGTTGACTTTTTACTAATACTCTTTAAATGATCGTCTCCATCTGGCTATAGGAGTTGCCAACTATTAGACAACACATTAATGGTTCTTCAGGCTAATAGCACGCTGTCTGCGTCAGAGTTTGTTTTGTTGTTGTGTTCCTGTTTGTGACTCCCCTTCCGAGCAGCAGCTGCAGTAACTACACTTAATGTCAGGCCTGCTGCAGTCTAATTGATGGATCATTTTGCTGTTAATTTGACCTCCTAAGGCTGCTAAAGCCAAGCTGTTCCTCATGGTGTAAGAGTTCTCCTGTCAGCGTGCTACTATTCCCACCGGAAAGATTGCATCTGCTCTTAAGTTCAGTCCCATCTACAGCAGGCAGGAAGGACTACACTACACTTGCTCCTCCGTTTGACCTCATTGTTTGCCGCTATACTAAATAAACTCTACAGACTATTTGTTTCCATTCCAGGAATGATACAGGGCCTTTGGAAAGTATTCAGACCCCTTGAATATTTCTACATTTTGTTACGTTACAGCCTTATTCTAAAATGGATTAAATACATGTTTTTCCTCAGCAATCTACACACAATACCCCATAATGGCAAAGCAAAAATAGACTTTTAGAAATGTTTGCACATTTATGAAAAATAAAAAACAGACACCTTATTTACATAAGTATTCAGACCCTTTGCCATGAGACTCGAAATTGAGCACAGGTGCATCCTGTTTCCATTGATCATCCTTGAGACATTTCTACAACTTGGAGTCCACCTGTGGTAAATTCAATTGATTGGACATGATTTGGAAAGGCACACACCTGTCTATACAAGGTCCCACAGTTGACAGCGCATGTCAGAGCAAAAACAAAGCCATGAGGTTGAAGGAATTGTCCGTAGAGCTCCAAGACTGTGTCGAGGCACAGATCTGGGGAAGGGTACCAAAAAATGTCTGCAGCATTGAAGGTCCCCGAGAACACTGTGGAACCAACAAGACTCTTCCTAGAGCTGGCTGCCTGACCAAACTGACCAATCGGGGGAGAAGGGCCTTGGTCAGGGAGGTGACCAAGAACCCAATGGTC
Organism: Oncorhynchus kisutch; assembly: GCF_002021735.2. Taxonomy (NCBI): domain Eukaryota; kingdom Metazoa; phylum Chordata; class Actinopteri; order Salmoniformes; family Salmonidae; genus Oncorhynchus; species Oncorhynchus kisutch. The sequence goes on along the minus strand of NC_034186.2, from coordinate 36,613,666 downwards.
ACTCTGACAGAGCTCTAGAGTTCCTCTGTGGAGATGGGATAACCTTCCATAAGGACAACCATCTCTGCAGCACTCCACCAATCAGGCCTTTATGGTAGAGTGGCCAGACGGAAGCCACTCCTCAGTAAAAGGCACATGACAGCCCACTTGGAATTTTCCAAATGGCACCTAAAGAAACAAGATTCTCTGGTCTGATGAAACCAAGATTGAACTCTTTGGCCTGAATGCCAAGCGTCACATCTGGAGGAAACCTGGCACCATCCCTACGGTGAAGCATGGTGGTGATCATGCTGTGGTGATGTTTTTCAGAGGCATGGACTAGGATACTAGTCAGGATCGAGGAAAAGATGAACGGAGCAAAGTACAGAGAGATCCTCAGACTGGGGCGAAGGTTCACCTTCCATCATGACAACGACCCTAAGCACACAGCCAAGACAACACAGGAGTGGCTTCGGGACAAGTCTCTGAATGTCCTTGAGTGGCCCAGCCAGAGCCTGGACTTGAACCCGATCTAACATCTCTGAAGAGATCTGAAAATAGCTTTGCAGCGATGCTCCCCATCCATCCTGACAGAGCTTGAGAGGATCTGCAGAGAGCAATGGTAGAATCTCCCCAAATACAGGTGTGCCAAGCTTGTAGGATCATACCGAAGAAGACTCAAGGCTGTAATCGCTGCCAACGGTAACTCAACAAAGCACTGAATAAAAGGTCTGAATACTTCGGTAAATGTAATATTTCATTAAAAAAAAAGTTTCTGCTTTGTCATTATAGAGTATTGTGTGTAGATTGATGAGGAAAAATAACAATTTAATACATTTTCGAATAAAGCTGTGACGTAACAAAATGTGGAAACAGTAAAGGGGTCTAAATACTTTCCGAATGCTCTGTATATCATATGTCACATGTCATATGTGTTTTAAAAGGATAGCATTCTGTCTCGCAGTCACAAACAGGCCCACAGCACATGTGTGTCAGTCTAGGCCCTCCCTGAAGCAGTGAGAGAAGGGGGTAAGGTGCTTCTGCATTTATCATGCAGGCGCTGTGTGAAAAATGAACTCTGTCAGTCAGTCAATTCATTCGAAATGCCAATGTGTAATTGATTGTGTATCTCATGCCCCGCAGTGCTGCTCTTCACCTGATCAATATTAGCATTATCCTAATTATGTTGCGAGTTAGGTCTCAGGTCCCCATAAACTGATGGTCCCTATTAAAAGAGATGTGCTTGAGCAGGGAGCCCCCCCCCCCTGCAGAGAGCAGCTGGAGAAAGCTGGCAGCGGTAGGGGGCAGGACCCAGTAGGCACTGCAACGCTTGGTTGGCAATTTTATAACCATTGTCAGGGTAATTTGTATATTTTATTAACCAGTTAAAGATGTTGAGCTTCTTTACTGCTCCGTATCCACACTACCGGGTGGCACTTTTACAGCTGTGCTTTATGGTCAGATTATCTGTATTATCAGTGCTTTAATGACGCTGCCTCGCTTTTTCCTGACACGGAATGCCTTTTTCTGCAATAAAAAAAGATGGTGGTCTACAATGATAATACATCACAATGGAACGCAGTGCACTGACAGGGGGACTAGAAACAGCAGAAGATTGAAAATATTGTTCAATACACTGTATGTCTTGAATGTTTGGTTTGACACAATTTCCGGGATATCTTTTGGCACTACAGTGTGGCGCTTTATGAGCAGCTACTCAGAGTTGCTTTGTTCCTTCAACACAGAGAAGTTACTAGAGAGATATGTTCAAGATGATGAGTCCAGATTTGGAATGATGACTGCTAACAGCAGATCTGAACATGCCCAAAACAATCTCTAATCCACATATTCTACGTCCACTAAAATAGTATAGCTTTTAAAATACTTTTTTTATTTTTTATTTTTTAAAGATTTTTTAATATTCTCAAACCCAGTAGCTATAAATGTAAAAGGAAAATAAAAGAAAAACCCCTTTTCCTGCTCCAACCTGAAGCTAGTAAGTTTCTTCTTAAGTTTTAACTTGTAACATTATTAGTAGTAGTTTGTAGTATTAGTATCATTAATACTATATTATATTACTGTTGAGAGCAATAAAAATGTTTGGTCCTTTGGTCCCTTAGGGGTGAAAGATTTTCAGTTGTACTGTAGCTAATGGAAACCTCAGTGACCCCAGAAAGTCATAGTCTGGCGCTTGTTGAGAGATGGTGAGAGAATAAGAGAAAGAGGGAAAGAGAAAGAAAGTCCATCAGTAGGACAGAATAGCTTCTTTTTTTCCACAGTTTTTCTTGATCTTCAAGTGTTAACCCTCATTTATCCAGTATAGTAAAAGCCACAAGCGCCTCTTTCTTTATATATATGTGTATATAATACGTATATAGAAATCTATTTGTTGTTGCTGCTTTTTTGTTTGTTTGTTGCTTAATTAACAATTCAAGTCTCAACAAGAAAAGTTTCACATCTTTTTTCAGTTTTTTTTTTTTAAACTTCTCTTGTATTTCTTGCACTGTGCCGTTTGTTGCGTTGAAGTCCTTCGGTGTAGCTGCTGCCAACTCCTTCACACCTTCTTCAATCTCTTCATCATTGCAATAGCCTACGTCTTCTTCATAAGTAAATGCTGATATGTCTTCCAAAATTCCTTGTGTGGATTTTTTTTAAACATAATTTTTGTTTTCAAAGAAAAAAAGTTGAACTCCAAGATATCTTCAGTTGTCCTCAAAACCTAAAATATAGAGATCAAATTGTTAGGTTCAGTTGGACTCTGAAGAAAGCTCAAGCTAGATGTATTAAACCATACTGGGTCATACAGCTGCAAAGACAAGGTATGATTACACAAGCACATGTATTCATAACGTCCTACTGGGCATGGTCAGCTCCTTACACATCTAGACAATACATCTCTGTTGCTAGTCAGGAACTGAACTGGTTCCTCTCACTGGTGTAGTCATGGCCCTGCCTGATGCAAGGACCTTCATGGACATGGAGGTGTATGCGTGTGAGATAGGACGGCAGTAGGACGGCAGTAGGACGGCAGTAGGACGGCAGTAGGACGGCAGTAGGACGGCAGTAGGACGGCAGTAGGACGGCAGTAGGACGGCAGTAGGACGGCAGTAGGACGGCAGTAGGACGGCAGTAGGACAGTCGTTGTGGTGGGCCCCTCTGGCACCCCTCCCAGAGGTTTTTCTCACTTCATCCGTTGACTTGACCTCGAGCCAAATTCCTCGCTCCTCCCTAGTTTCACAGCTGGCCTGCCTTATCAGGAACTGAAACTAGACTGTTGCCCTTTGCCTCCCTCCTTAAGATCATTGATATTCAACAATAGCATGTTTGAACAGAATATAAACTTTCTGCACTTCCCCTTGTCTCACTCAGTAACTTTCCATACACCACCTTCCAATTCGCCCTCCATTGACCCCAACATATATCTTCCTTATGCATGTAAAGTAATCAATAAGTTCTAGTATGGTAACATGAAGAAGTATGTTTCAAGCTAGAATCCAACAAAGCCATGATTAGATCTAGCTTGCTTTTATTTGAATGTTTGATGTTTCTTGATGAAAAGATTTTACAGCTTTTTTTAAAAAATAGTTCAATTATGCCCATGATATCAGTGTGATGGTTTGGAGAAAGCCAGCCCACATTTGCAAATCAATCTATCTTTGTCTATCATGATGACAGATATCCTATTTCTAGGTGACAGGCATTCTATAAGTCTGAGTCTATAAGAAAGTCCACTGGGCTTACCTGTGCTGTTGCAGTGAACACTGAGGGCTAGGTTGTGTCAGTAAGGGCGGCTGGCATCCTTCGGTCGTTTTAACTGGACTTTCAACCTCTTCATTCCAATCTGAAAGCCGTTCATGGCTTGAATAGCTGCCTGTGCGCTAGCTGGGTTGTCGAAGCTCACAAACCCTAGGAGAAAAGACAGGAAAAGTGTATTAGCCTAAAAGCTAAAACGGTCAATATGGAAAAGTAGCCAAATAGGTATCCAATGACTTCAATTATGAGGAAACAAATAAAAGATTTCAGACAATGCACTCGCATTATGCATGGACTATTTCAGATTATATCAAAGGGCTTATTTTGATGGGAACAAAAGTAATATTTGGAACAATATTTAGCATTTTCTGTCATTTGAACCATTTTGCTTCTCAATGTAGCTTTGTGCAAACACTATCAAATGCTCTTGATTATAAATCAATGAGCATGCCATTGTGGCTGTTCCACTTTCACAGAGAAGCAGAACCCACACAGGCGAACACAGAGACAGGCCGACGCAGAAGCACATGCGTACGGCGCCAGACACTCAAGTCCAAACTCATGCTGAGCATCCTGTTTCCATCAACTGTAAAAATAAAGCCTTGAAAGTCAATGACCAGAAACTGCAGTGGAGTGTGGCTCCGGTTGATGCACTCCCCAGCGTCTATAGTGTCATTAGGAACAGTCGATGACCCATGGAAAAACAGCAGGAGCCTCCCCAGGTCCCCTGACACCTGGGAGGGGAGGTGTCTGCCTACACTGCCCCATTAGGGGGATGGGTTACGGGGGACAGAGGGAGGCAGAGAGGATGAGAGGGGTGCCCTAGGCTGGCCCTGCCACGAATAACAGGGAAGGATGTGGACTTAAAGCAGGTTTAAGGGGAGCTCTTAATGTCAGCTTTTCTCCCAGCACCATCAGTCTGGGTTTATCCCTCTCCCTGCCTTCTACATTAATTACCCTACAGAGCAGCCCAGTCCCCAGACCTAACATTACATTGTAAATGCATAGTGTATTAGTCAATACTGCAAATTTATATGTTATTAAGTCCCCCCTGAGAGCCGGGCAGCAATCAATTTTGCCCAGGGATGTGCGGCTCCCTGAATTGAAAACAAATGTTGATCTATAATTGTCCTTTGCCTTACCCTCATTTTTTCTCCCCCCTCCCTTCATCCCCACTTTTTTTTCAAGCCCAAAGGCAGGTCTGGTCTGTGGGTTGGCAGAGCCAAGTGGGACCAGGGCCAGGTTGGCGTGTGAATCAGCCCCAGTGCGCCCTGGGTATTGGGAAGTAGTGCGGGTAACAGAGCGGTGATCTGGATGCTGATACAGCAGAAGCCGTCACATGAGTTTTCAGGTCAATTTCACATCCACACAGTAATACAGTGGCACAGGGACTGTGACTACATACATGGTATTCCCAAGATTGGCTGGGAACAAAATAGCTAAAACCTTTTCAAACTCAAAGGACATCAAAGGACTAAGGAGTAAGATAAGAAGGGAAATATAGGCTACCAACTTGTTTAATGTAAAAGTTACTTTGTTGAAATAGCACAGGAATCATACTATCATGATAATATATAAAAATGTCAATATTTAAGTACAGATCACCTTGTTTGCGATACATGAAAATGATATTTAAGATAATAGATTGATCGATAGAACAAGCATAGACCTTCTCTCTATGACCTACTGTACTATAGCTCCATTACAAAACTCACCGAAGCATTTGCTCTGGTTGGTGGCTCGGTCCATGAAGACCTTGGAGGAGATGACGCTCCCGAAAGGCAGAAACATCTGCATGAGTTCATTATCTCCAAACTCCTGTGGCAGGTGGTAGATGAACAGGTTACAGCCCTCGGGCCCTGCGAACACACAGAAACCATGGCAACCACAATCAGACCTATTTACTGCTTTATTTACCGCTGCCTGCAGACCCGTGGCTTCTCATTTGGCCGGGGAACAGATCTGAGGAGCACGACTAATGGAGTGGCAAAGAAATACATTTGTTAGGAGTTCGGTAACGTTATCTTGAAATAATAACAACGCTGTGTTTACCACCACAAATACAAATTGTGAATTTTCCAACTTTGATTTGATTTTGCACGGTGTGGCGGCATGACATCACTGAGCTGGCGACTTGATGATGTGTTTTCGTGGAGATGTCGAGGGTGGAGCATTACACCTCTATTCGAGCATCTAATCTAGTAAAACCTCTCAACCTTTAATCAAGACAAAGGCCGACATAATAATAAATGCATATGTCTTTGAGGAAAAGCTGATTGGTAATGACTTAGAAATAGTGAAACCAAAATGACATTTACACACGGTTGTCATCATAATGCTGTGTAGGACAATCAACTAAGCAGATTGAGATGTGACCTATAAATGTGTTTGAAACCAGTCAATGGATTACACAACGCAATCAACCATTAGATGCTCAAATGTAATCTCTATGTTGTCTACATTTTGGAAAAGGTTAAAGCTAAAGCCAATCCTGCTAGACTGCATCGCATCCAAAGATGCTAAGATGATGATGCTTGATTACTTTTCTTTCCTCCCAGATAATACCTCCACACAGCTAGAGTAATATTTAATCACTGCATTATAACACCTAGACAACATTACCAGGAAAGTGTAATGCCAAAATCTGAAAGACAACATTGCAATGAAGCAATTAACAGTGAATATTTAACTATTTATAATAGTGTAGTACAATAGTTGTAAAAGAGTGTTAGTAATATTGTTCTCTCACCCTCACCTTCTCTCTGTTGCTGCTGCTGGATGACCTGTGATGGCTGAGGCAGTGTCTGGCCTATGGGAGTCAGTGTGCCAGCTGGGTAGATAGCTACAACACATTGAAGGGGAAACACAGAGAGAAACAAGGGGGTTCATGTCAGCGCTGCTGTAGGTTTGGTCATCACTGAATACTCAAACTATTTGTGTAAATATTTATAACAATCTTTATTATAGTAATCTTTATTATAGTTGGTCAGCTATGCTGTATGCTTTCAGTTACAGTATTGCAGTTTGTCATTCATTATACAACATGTGGGTATAATTCTGGATGTTGATTGGTTAAAACCGCATTCCAGCGGGTGTCTATTCCACAAGTTACCACCGGCTAAAGCTATGATGTTGAAATGCCTATTTACTCTGTTCCATCTCTATGTGCAATCCACTGTCTCATCAGCCCAGCCAGACTTATAAACTTGATCTCCAATATAAAAAGCATTTAGACATTATCTCCCATTTCTTTTAGACTAGCAATTGGTTTTCAACAGCTGAGATTTGTATAAACCTTGCTGTCTGTCTCTCCGACATTTGCAACATTGTTTCAATAATATTGAAATTCGATCTCCAGCTGTCCCATAGTAATGAAAGTGTCTGGAGTCGGGACAAGACAGACAGGCAGATTTTCACAGCCACTCGAAATCATGAATCAGCTGGCATCATTTCTATGGATACATACAAAGAAATACGAATAGAAAACAGGCCAAATGAAACAAAATGCAGCTAGGTTGCAGTCTTTCCAGCGTCAGTTTAAAATGATTGGCGTTAGCTGTGTTGTTGGCTAGTTCCTCTGAACAACAGTGTCCTGACAAGAGAGCACAGTTTCTATGCCAGGTGAAATTGCGCATAATTGTTATGGATGTGTCCAAATGTCACCAGAAAGCAGCTTTAACAAACGCAAATGCAGCTACTTTGCTGTTATTCTGGCTGCACTGTTTGATGTGACTGTAAATTAGCCGTAGTTGGCTAGCTAGCAAGGAATAGGAATAGGAAAGTTGCCAGCCAGTATGGCATTTAGAACAAACAACTGGGTCCATAGATACAGAACAACAAGACTGACCGACTGGGTCCATAGATACAGAACAATAAGACTGACCGACTGGGTACATAGATACAGAACAACAAGACTGAACGACTGGGTCCATAGATACAGAACAACAAGACTGAACGACTGGGTCCATAGATACAGAACAATAAGACTGACCGACTGGGTCAATAGATACAGAACAACAAGACTGACCGACTGGGTCAATAGATACAGAACAATAAGACTGACCGACTGGGTCAATAGATACAGAACAATAAGACTGACCGACTAGGTCCATAGATACAGAACAACAAGACTGACCGACTGGGTCCATAGATACAGAACAACAAGACTGACCGACTGGTTCCATAGATACAGAACAACAAGACTGAACGACTGGGTCCATAGATACAGAACATGACTTAATGACTGGGTCGCGTCTCTATCAACCAAACCAATAGAACAAACGACCAGCCTGCTTGGGTAGCAACTCTACGTTTGTGTCGGGACTATATCTCGTGGAAGGACGAAATTGTATGAATATATTCATCAAAATCATGTTTTTTATGAGAATATGTCAATCATTATTTGAATATGTTAGTAACCCGTTGTATAAAAGTGATAATGCCTCCAAAGACCGTGCAATATATCCTCCAAACACCGGTTTCTCTGGCATTATCACTTAAATGTAGCATGTAAGGGATAATCAACGAGGGGCTATGGTAGTTGCCGTGGTAACCAAACAAACTCTTACTATTTTAGCTAACCAAACCATCAGTTTGCCATTATGAAAATCGAATTTAACAATACCAATGTTTTCAGAACATGTAAGAATGAACTATAGCCCCTGAATTCTTCCGTGCAAATATGCCATGCCTTATACGGAAACGATGAGCGCCCTAGTATTCCCTTCACAACAATCAGAAACAACTATTAAACAATTCCATGGTATAATCTGCATTATAAACTGGGTGGTTCGAGCCCTGAATGCTGATTGGCTGTATCTATAACCGTATTCCGCGGGTATGACAAAGCATTTATTTTTACTGCTCTAATTATGTTGGTAAACCAGTTTATAATAGCAATAAGCACCTCGGGGTTTGCGTTGGGTAGTGCATAAGAACAGCCCTTAGCCATGGTATATTGGCCATATACCACGCCCCCTTGTGCCTTTTGCTTAATTACACCATGACATTGTTGAATACTAGTTTCTGATTGGCTTGAAGGGCATTCTAGAGCGTGCATTATTTCCCTATAATGAACAGCATGGTAGAATTCAATGGCTATAATTCATTCTTACATGTTTTGTTTGAGCCAAATTGAAAACATTATTGGCATTGTTGAATTTGATTTTCATAATAGCAAGCTAGAACTGATGGTTTGGTCAAAGATTTGTTACAACTAAAGCTCATTGACCTATCTGTGGTTTGGTTAGCTAAACTAGCGAGTCTGTTTGTTTGGCTACCACGGCAACTACTGTAGCTATCTATTAAACTTGCTAGCTACTTCAGTAGATGTTGAACACATTTCTACAGGCAAATTAACACATTCCTAGTGGCAAATGTGTTACATTATAGCCATGGTATAAAAGGGATAATCAACTACCTAACACGTCGTAGAACACACCTTCCACGTCGTTCATTATTTTCACATAGAACGCATAGCCCCTCGTTATCCCTTACATAATGTTAACTAGTAGAGATAAAGTAGCACATGTGTTGTAAGAAAGTAGTGTAGGGTTTCATTACCATACTACAAAAAATGCATCATATGAATTTACTGCACCTCAGTTTGGTATGAGCCTTGAGGTCTTATCTCAGCCTACCTGTGTATTGCTGTACTCCGGTGAAGGCTTGCTGGAGGGTGTCTGCGGCGGTGGGGCTCTGGGTGGAATAGGACGGCAGGCCGTTGCTGTACATGGTCTCCACGGCGGGATGTCCGTTGGGCTGATGGTGGGGGATGCCCGTGAAGCCGTTGACGATGGGAGTGACGATGCTGGGAGTGGTGATGTTGGCTGGTGGAGAGCTAAGACCTGCCGAGACAAGGACATTTCTACTTTTACAGACTATCGAACACACACACACACACACACAGACACACACACACACACACACTTTTGCTCGCTACACATCCTCTCCATCACAAAGACAGGATTCCTACAAGAAACTGTCACATAGCAGGCGCTGGTGGTGACACATCCCGCTGGATCACTGGGAAGTCAACCTGTGAAAAATGAGCCTGTCTGTAGTGTTTGTGCGATAGCCTGCTGGCTCCGAGTGCGAGCGGGATGATGAAACCACTATGCAACTCCAGTAAGATTCTGACGAGATAGGGGAGATTACAGTGAAACATTTACTCAGTGTGGACGCGGGTAGCCTACTCTCTTTATATATCATGAAAAAGATCAGATAGCTTGGCACACCATGAGCACATAACACACACACACATACACATACAGACACACACACGCACACGCACACGCACACACACACCACACACACCACACGGTTGCAGGATGTTTTACGGTTAGAATAGAATTGGATGCTCCTCTCTAGTTCGATGAATTTTAAACCAGCCTCTTGTTGAAAGTGTGCAATCTTGGGCGGAATGTGAATGAGTCCATTTGAGGAGGATCTCACTATGGATGATGGCTACTTTGAAAGGCTGCTCCGTGGTAGAGCATCAGCCCTCGCTGAGAAACGGGCCCCCTGGGGACCACCTTTCAATCTGGAGCCAAGACGGGATTGGACAGAAAGGCCGGTTGTCACGGAAACCCTCAGGCATGCCATCATAGCAATTTGTCCGCCTCGGTAAAGAGCCCCTAAAGAAAAGTCCACATAGGGATGGATACATACGGTGGGTATGCTATGCTGCATGGCTGGGAGTAATGCTAATGCCTTGGTAAATAGGCTGTGGCTCACACACAGAAAAACCTGCACAGAGCCATGTCAGCCTGAGACTACCCACGCACTCGGAGCACAGTTTAAGCAGTGGGGAGCCTGACACTCATGCAGCCAACCGCTGTGACCAGGGGAATTGCCCGGGTCCTGGCGAGAGCTGTTGTGTCTTTTGCACCATTTCCTTTTTTTAAGCTCCCCGCATTTGCTTGTTTCCTGCAGAACTGTGATGAATTAGACTGCAGCTCTGGCCCATTCTCTGGCGGGGCCCAGGAGACTGCTGCTCCCCATTCTGAGGGTTCAGACAGCCAGTCTGGCAGACCACACGCACTCTATTGTACCGCGCCATAATGCAGCCTCTCCATCATCAGGGAAATTCATTTTCCAAGGCTTAGCAGTGGGCCGCGGCCGCCGTGTGCTTCAGGGTCAGCAGGCAGACGCAGTGCACGTGTGATAAGAGCCCAGAGAAAGGAGATTCTAAAAGTCACAGGGTGGGAGATGATGCTCGTTGGGGACGTTTGGCGCCAGAGAGAGCCCAGTGGATCATGGAGGAGACACAGCTGCAGGGAGTCATGTCCAAGTGTAATGTGAGCGACTACAGCTTCAAACTCGAAAAATAGTATTTATGGTTGTAAAATAATAGTACTAGTAGTAATTTCAGTAGTAGTACTGGTAGTAATAGTGGTTTCATAGGCTATGGGTTAGTTATAGTGACATATTTTGGGGTGGTTTGTATCTGTATAGTTGTTGTTAGTTGTTAGTGGGTTATAGTGGGTTATAGTGGGCTAGTTTAGTAGGCTAGAGTGAATACTATATCATCATAAGCCATAGAATGAATTACTATGATCAGGGCACCCTTGGGAATGAGACCCTGGTATCAATGGGTTTTCCCTAAATAATAATAATAATAGTATAATACAAGTGTTTTTAACCTCTCAAAATGAATGGGAATACATTCTGAAAGTGTTGTAGCAATGATTTCAGTTTAGAATGTTGAAGCCTGCGTTCCACCATTGAAATGAATGGGGATACAGCAAGCTTTATAGTTTTTGAAGTAGAAACGGAAGCAAAAAGCTGTGTTGAAGCCATCTATGTTGAGTCAGTTTGTGGTGTATCCAAAATTTGCCTTTGAAATCTATGGAGCTTTTATGCACATCTTAAAACGGTTATAGTTCAAAAAGTATACATGGAATCAAAAAGCTGTATACAAGCACACTATTATAGACCAGTCTGCACATTTGAGTTTGAATGGCGTTTCTAGCTTAAACGGTTGAAGACTAGTTGCGACCAGAATTTTTCCCATTCAAGTCTATAGCACCTGAAATGCATTGAGATGTATGTTTTTTTTGAAGCATCAGTGCCAGTCTGCATATTTTATAGTTATTTTGGTGTTGGTAGCTTTAACGGTTTTGGCCCTACAGGTGGCAATGGGAGGCGAATAATAATAATATCAATTATTATTATTAAGTATAAACCATTTCTAAAGTTGTGCTTTGCTTTCAGCAAGCACACTTAATAATGAATGCTACTCAGCTCTGAGGGAGAGAAGAGGCCGAAAGTGCTCAAAAACTTGTTCGTAGATACAGTACCTATCTAAGGCATAAGTGGATTACGAAGAATATACTGAGAATCTGATTCCATTTTCCTGCATATTACTTTCCACACAACCATACCATTCCATGAACTACCGTTACTGCGCAAATATTATGTTCTTAAACATGAGCAGACCTCAACTAATGTATTTCTAGCTAGAGTAGGAGAAATATTGTACTCCATACGGTGCCATACATAACAAGACATTTCATTTTATACTCCAGTGGACATATAGCCTCGCATTGTGAAAATCATATTCATAGCGTGTTTACGATGCACACACAAGCATGTGGCTGTTTACATATGCCTGTTTACTGAATGCATTGTCCCATAATAATGACATGTTGTTTTGCACTCCAGAATGGGTCAATAGGAAACTACGGGTCAAGAGATTGCTTATATTTCACAACTCGGATTTTACCTGTCACCTTTCTAAGGTTATAATACCATGAAGTGAGTATACAACATATTCCACTTGGTTTTATGTTATGAAAGCATAATTACATTTACATTATTACCGTCTGTTCTTTGGGAAAATTGTTGTGATTGCACTGAGAAAGAAGCATAAGAGTATTTATTATGCTAGTTATACATTCAAATCAACAAGGAGCACTGGACCCATTTTGGAGAGCAGGACAGTCAATATAAACACAAGGACTGTCTCTCAGCGAAGCAAGAAATAAGCATTCATAACAGATGTTTTCATTTATTGATTCAAAAACTAGGTGCGTTCGTACTCGGAGGGCAAACTGCACTCAAACTGTTCTGGTTGTTCAAACGTGAATGAAGAAAGGTCTAAAATTTTATAAAGGGTGTAGATTAAGATTCCAAGAGAACTACTAATGCTACTGAAAATTACTTTTTGTCATTAAAAGGTGTTATTCATGTTAATGTGGTAAAGTCCTTAAAAAGTCCAAAATGGAATTCTATTAGATGATGCTGAGACTATATATGGTACATATTGTATAAAATGTGATTCGATATAGTGGTCTGTATGCAGCAACCCTGGTAGGATGAATGTGGCTTGTGCCAAAGGGGGTATTCTATCTGAGCTGGTATCCCATGGCGAACGTGACACACAGCTACCCAAGGTGAGGCCGCCCTGAGCCCAGGCAGGCAGGCGTTCCCACTGAGGCGTGGTGCTGCTCAGAGCCCTTCTGGGGGTCACAAACACTATGTCAAACAGCTCATTTGCTTCAACTGTGGCATTAGTCACTCTGGAATTGTCCTGCATCATGTTTTTGACCCCAATCCAAACCCACTTCCATCAATGACACAATCAGGGCTGAATTGAATGGGAGTGTGGTTAGGCAGGGCCCTATATGTATGTAATGGATGTATTCAGCCCATGTAGAGCAGCACTCTGGAACGTAACATTATGTGATTTTGATTACACACTTCCTGGTCATGTGATCGACCTAACAAAGGACTGCCGTTCCCCTCCCCATATCTATCCCCCTGGGATCTGCATTTTTTTGTTTGTTTCATTTTTGTTTCTCTTGAAGCTCAGGAAGTGCACCTGCTGAACATTATTGTCAAAAAGCATCATCATGCATCATTGTAAGGATACATGCTCTAATCAAGTCAACCATCTGGCAGGCTGCTTATACGCCATCAAGCTGAAATGCTTTACATCTGTTGATCAAATGGGTGTTTCATTGTTTTCAGAAAGCACCCCTTAACATTTCTGGCGCTTTAAACTTTTTCTGCTGTGGTGCACAAGCTTTATGTTGTGATAGGCAGGCGTGCGCAGAGGTGATTCAGATCATTAAAAGAGAGGGTAATGCACCACGTTTACCTCAAGATCAGCCAGGCTTTGAATGGTCATTTTTACAACACTGTTTGTAATTGATGGTAATTCAGGCACTGCATTGTGGGACTTAGCGAGGCGCCTGTCATCATCCAATGGACTTCATCGGGTTATTAAGGAGATTTAGGCTAAGGTTATGAACATAGAGGCTAAAACTTCTCTATATTTGATGTCTAAGCCGCATATTTGGCACTGCTGAATTTCTTTTGACAAATCTAAGTATAGTGGCAATGCATTGTGTCAAGATATGGAGAGTCGATGAGACAACTTTGTGGGCCAGCATCAGTAAAGAACATGAAAGCATGTCTCTAACATTACAATGAATTATTCCACTTATTCACTGCATGAGTCTCAAAGTCTCTAAGTGGCTCTCAGCTCCCTTAAACAGACAGCCTTGCCAGTAATGTTATGTGCTCCTTCAATGAACTTTAAATAAGTCATGGCACCAGTAGACATGTGAAAGGGGAGGCTGCTGCATACATACACCAGTCTGCTGCCTATCAGCACAGACTCCAATGAATGGAATCAAAATTCCTTTCATATTTATTGTAGTCCTTGGAAATTCTCTCTCTTGCAGTGATTAATAATGCATTGGATTCAATAATACAAGTAATCAGCAGACTGTAGCTTACACAGAAGCGTGTCAAATGCTAGACATATTTCAGCGCTTCTGGGATTTCTGAGAGGGAACACACACCATGGTGAGCTCTTTTCAATACCAAAGGCCAGTTCATTAAGCTCCTTGCATTGCAGATTGATAAGCCATTGATTCCAACCCCCCTGCAATAGCCTATTTTTCTTATGATTATAACATAGTGGATTGCTCTCTCGAACAAGGTGGTGCAGTATTATGAAGCCCTTTGAAAAGGTTAAATGTATATGAAATGAATATCTGATATGGCTCAGTATTGATTATGCACTTATGTACATTTCAAATCAGTATTATGTATTTGCTGCATACATAGTCCATACAATGTGTGCATATGAAGTGCATGTGGGGATCCTGTCTCTTGGTCTTTCATCATAGTAGCACTATACTGCAGTCACGCTTCAGTATACATACTGAACACAACACATACAATGCAGTGGAATTCTGTCCTGTATTACCAACGAAGAAGAAGCACCACAGCTAAACTTTTAATCACTGCCTTTGATTGATTACCTGTGTAAAAAAAAGTGCCCACTTTGCATTAAAAAAAATGTCACTGTAAATATTTGACAAATAGCTCTTCTCCAGCCTCCACCACTCCCATGCTTAACTTAGTGCACATATACAGTACACAGCATGTGCATATTGGCATGTTCCATCAGATATACATGCATGCATTCAGTCATGAGAGAGAGAGAGAGATGGTCACTGACAGAACCCATTCTAACCTGTGATATAGATTTTCAGAGTAGAACGTAAATGTGCTTTAAAATGGGTCATGTCAGACAGATGCGTAATCTTGACTGTTGATTCCCTCACAACTATACAGTTCTAATGTTATACAGTTACCAAACTCACTATACTGCAATGTCAGGGGAAATATACAAATAAACACAACAAAGACTTAGAATTTGTATTATTCATTTTGATGCATGCTTTGTGAGCGAGGATCTTGTGGGTTCCTCAGTTTCACAAAAAATGAAATATTGCTGAATAAGCTAATGTTATGCGGTAGCTATCTCAAAGTCCTCTACTGCGTTCCCTGTAATGTGTCTGTATAGAATGATGGGGCCGTTTGTAATGGAAAACTGAGGGAAGTGCATGCAGATCCTGTGTAAGTGTTTCAAAGCACAAGGTCAAAAGACGGAGGAGAAATTAGTGCCTGTACCTGTGAACGTATCTATTATGCTCCCGATTCGATTTACAGCACCAAAATATATCTGCATACACAACATAAATATGCAAATCACATCAAATGTATTTTCTTTTCTTTTTCTCCAACGGAATAATTTTGGATTATCAGTAGGCAGGCATTTCCTCTTTTCTCTTGGCCAGTCTGAGTTCTCTCTTCCCTCTTCCTCCCCCCCATCTCCCAAACTCCACCCACACACATAAACACACACACACACTTACACCCACTCACCCAAAGGGAATGAAACGCATTGCTTACCCAGTGCCTGGTGGAACTCCCCAGACACCGGGGTCATGGAGTTGGGTGGGAGGCCGTTGATGCTGAGTGCCCCCATCTGGTGGAGTTGGGTGGCGGGGAAGGCCATGCTGGGCGTCAGGTAGCCCCCGTGGCTCGCTGCCATGATGGCTGCCTGCTGCTGCATGAGCTGGGGGAACAGGAGGGAGGGAGAGAGAGGGAGAGAGGTTAGTACAGAGGGAGGGAGAAGGGAGGGAAATGAGGGATGGGCGGTGAGCGAGAATTAGAATAAAGCGAGAGATGAGAGAGAGAGAAACCGAAGAAAGTATGAGGAAAGTATGAGGAAGAGACGGAGCGAGAGAGAGAGAGGTGGGGGGGAGGGGGAGAGAGAGTAGCATAGGAAAGTTATAGAGGGAGGTATAGATGGGGTTGATGGGTGTATAGTGCATGGAAAGTAGAGCGGAATAAAAGAAAGGAAGGGGGGGGGGAAAGTCTGTCAACCTATGTTTAGTGAATCTGTCTTTCCTCACAGTCGGAGGGCTGTCAGCAGCTGTAGGAATCTTTCAATAGCTGTCTGTTGGGCTCATTCAAATCAACGGATTGACATGTGCACATTATTCCTGTCTCTAGGGACCTGGGAAAGTTCAGAGGCAGAATTGAATTGCATTTATCTTCCTTTGTCAAACTTCTCTGTGTGTCCCTCTCTGGTTGTGTAAGGTAAAGTGGAGGGGCAGTGACATCTCTGTGGCTCCGCTCGCTGGGCTCTTTTTAACTTGCTGCGGTGCCACTGGCGTGTCACGAGCAGCAACCTGTAATGACAGTCCATTTACACTGGACACAGTGATAAAGAACTAGGCTGACACCACTTAGCACGAACACACAGATAAACCCATTCTCTATCCAATACTGCCTAGAATATACCCACACACGTCTAGTATTTCTGCACTCCGTCTCAGATACTGAGGGCCTAATTCCAGAGAAAATCCATCATTGTACGAAGGTGTTTACAACCTCTGGACCAGTGGGTTTATCTGGGAAATCAATGTTATTTTGTAGGGCATCTAATTCACGATAAGGAATGCAGGTATGTGGGGGAAAAACATGGACACAATCGGACAATCCCTGTTTAATATCCCACAGCGCCCTCCGTCCTGTTGAAAAAGTGGATTGGCACCCCGAGTCTGACTCAGCTAAGCAGAAATCAAATGCCTTTGCAACTAGCTAGCTCTGATGTTAATGACGATATTGTGCGGCTGAGGCAGAAGATGCCACTCTCCCTGTATTTGCATGGAGTCCCTGGATAGGAAAAGCCAATTATTTTCCCTCAATGCCCCTGTCAGGTAACCTAAAAGCGGCTGTCCTGCCACAAAACGGGCGCCGCTGGCACCTCATCCATTAGCCACATGCCTTACCACCACTATCTATTAACTCCTTTTGTCATTTGCATAATTTTATCAACATGACAAATGGGGATCATCCATTTTGCTCGGAATAAGATAAATTGAGCTTTTAGGGGTTTGGAAAAAGGGGCGGCAAGAAGAACTAAAAAGCACGACCAAGAAAACAAACAATGATAAGAAGTCAACGTGAGAGCTGTGGTTGGTGTGGGATAGAGATGGTGTTAATGCCCTCATTAAGTTTAGACTGGGGTCAGAGGTTTGGGGCAAAAGGCCTCTGATCTGATTGGCCCCTGTATCAGAGCATACTGTCACACAAGTCAGTGGCTTTTGTCCCCCTCTCAGGATCTTCTGCCTGCTTTCAATAGGAGTTGGGGACTTGGGCTTACTCTAATAACCTTGCAACCCATTTGCCAGTGGCCTATACAAGTTGATGGAAGCTGCAGCAGGCCTAGATGGTAGAATAACAGACTGAGGCAGAAGGTCTCCGTATAGCTGTGACTTTACATGCATAGATAATGCAGTCCTTCATGCCAGCTGCCAGATTGTCATGGATAACAACATGGCATTCAGTGATGCTTTTTCAGAATTAAAATGCAGCAAATTGGAAGCTGAAGCATGTAATTATGTTGGAATGAAGTGGGTAATACAAACTGGCTCTGATAAAAAGCCTCTGTCCACCAACTGGAAGTGTTGACAGAGATATTCAGTCATTTTCTACTATTCATGTGTTTTTCTTTTTTTCTAAGACTTTCATCCATATTCAAAAGCCATTGCTACAGTATATTTCTTCTTATTTATCCTTGGCAGTAGCTAGCAAAATGTCTGTGGCAGACAAAGAGCTAAATTGCATTGAACTGAATCTTCATCATCATGGCCATAACCTTTTCTCGCTCTGGAATGGAAAGAAAAGAAACGAAGGCAGAAGAAAAGAAGCAGGGAAAAAGTTGCCCGTTGCTACAGCATCCATTTAGTGTCAGGCATCTGCTTCTTTATTGCAACCTGATGGCATTATTCTCCCCTGGTGCCAGCAGGCAATCACCTCTATCACATGGCAATTATCTCTATAGCACTGCTCTGTGACTCGCTGACTCTCAGCACTGTCACATGTGACCCTTCCAGCCAGTCCTGAACGGGCACCGAGGAGGAGGAGAAGATTGGGGGAGTGAGGGAGGGGGAAATGGAGCGAGTGAAAGAGAAGACCCCAGTTATTGAGGTCCTGGACCTGCAGATTGCCTGAAACTGCAGACTGGTGTGCACTCCAGCAGAGAGAACCTGAAGACAATAGAGTCCACTGCAATTGCCTGGCCTGAGCTTAAGGGCTTCATTTGTTACCATCATGCTATGGTGTGTTTCCTTAGTGGGGTTTTAATAGGGTTTGTTTCATGTTTCATCATTTTGGTGTGTGTGTTGATGAAGATTTGGGCAGTTGGTATGGGAGGGTGTCCCACTTATAAGGTCATTTTCTAGGAAATGTCAAGAGCCGTACAGTAGCCTTACCTAAATAACAATTTTCTATCTGCTTATATTTGTGACCTTTAATGAATGCATAATATAACACATCCTCCTCGTTATTGGCTGTGCATAGTTCCTGCTTGTGCAATGCAATCGCTCAAGGTGTTGGTAAGGTACAGTAGAGGCAAATAATTTCAATATCACTTGTAAGCTCTTCTTTATTATGATATAGCTGAATTTATTGTGAAACACTTTAGATTTGATCGTTTCCTGATTTGTGTTGGGTTGGGTTGTGGTGAATAGGATCAATTATATCCTGTATATTCTGACTAGTTCCAACAGGGGGCGATGTTTGTCAATGTGAGGAGTACACTCATCATGCACCTTCTGCATATCCACCCACACACACAACTTCACCATTAGCTCCCTGTTAAAACTACTGTTTTCTTAAACCATTCATTTTTATCCGATTCAATCGAATACACATTCTTTGGTGATGTTGTGCCTCTAGTGTCGCACATTTTCAAGCCTTCCATTCCCACACTGAAATGGCGTGTAGCATTTCAGAAACAGCAAGCTGAAATGGCTGTTCTCAGGAATATACACATGGCTTGAGATGAGAGAAGTGTGACACAAATCAAATTGTGTACAAATATGCTCTATGTGTATTGACAGGCAACAGTTGACAGGAAATAATGGGTAGCTGCTTTATCGTGTTTTTACACGGCTTCTTTACAACAACTATAATCAGCCATTTGGAATGGTTTGGGAATAACTTCCTCTCTCCTTGTGTTTCGTGAAATCACGTTTGCAAATGGGATGTTGTCTGTCAGAACAGTGCTGTGTCTATCTTGAAAACGGCACATTTCTCATTTTTGTCAGTGTTGTACCCCTACAATTTGTGTTCACCCCCCCCCCCCCCCCTCTATCTCTCTCCTGGATTGACTAAAATCCAATTTACGGGCTGTCAGCTCAACTCTATAATCCTATCCACTGCTGTATTTGTGAAGTAGCTCTTTGAATTTGCCATTTACTGTACTGTGGATATATACCGTCCCTGTAGATGTCTGTATTCCATACCCTGCTAGCTATATATACACTGGTAAACATGTGGATGGAGGAGCACATATCAGTGGAGGCTGCTGAAGGGAAGACAGCTCAAAATGATGCCTGGAATGGCATTAATGGAATGGTATCAAACACATGAAATGTGGATTCCATGTGTTTGATACCATTCCACTGACTCCGTTCCAGCCATTATTATGAGCCGTCCTCCCCTCAGCAGCCTCCACTGGTACATATAAAGAGGCTTTTGAGATAGTCATTCTGTGTCATTGCGGGTTTTGTTCTTGGTATAATAGTTTTTCATAGAGTAAAGAAACATTTAAGGTGTATCACTCTGTTGCAGTTAATTCCAACCCAATAGAGAGCAAAGGCTGTCACATGCTGCAATAAGCATCTAAGTTTCTGTGTCTGGTATTCAATCAAAACTGCATTAGTGGAAACCCAACACTGAAGAAAAATGACACTGTTCCTGTGCCAAATGAAAGTACATTACAAGTAATGGAATTCATTAGACATAATGTATATAGTGGAATAAAACAAAACTAGCTGTAGGCTATACATTCATTACAACATACCTGAGGGTTGAAATGATCTCATAACAGAACGTTGTACAACCTTAAAGCATTACAATATACAGTATGATTCATATCTCATGGAGAATTTCACTTACAATGGTATCAGTCACTAGTCTTGAAAAAATAACTAATAACTAATAATGACTGTAAATGAATAACTAATATCTAATAACTAACTATAATGATCAAATATCTATAACATGACTAGAAACTACCATTCACAAAACTTTAGCAATGGATTGGCATGTACCCACCTCATTGTCATGCTGCAGCAGTGCCTGGAAAAACAAGACACATGTTGTTGTGTGGCATAGAGTTGGTGACAGAGTGTGTAGCTGTCTGTGTGTTGTCTGAATGCGTAGTGTAGTGGGTGTGACGGGGTGCGTGGGGCTCTGCCACAGTAAATAAGAGTCATGGACAACCTGAGCAGGACACAATGCTCTCCCAGCAGACCACCACCACCTCCACCACTCCTGAAACATTAGCATTTCTCCACATTTCCTGGGGATGGGCTGCATTTCATGAATTGTAATGAAGGCAGGAGTTTTACTGGAGAGAGGACAGAGATGGCCTCGCAATTACTCTGGGACGGTCAATTTGCACTTTTCATACTGGCCACCATGCCTGTGATAAGAAAATGAGGGAAATGAATAAACCCCCGAGACCTGGGCAGCCTCAACAATTAATCCTGGCATTTAGAGAATAAAAAATCAAATCTGCCCGTGCGTGCAAAGTAAATAAATGAAGAATTCCGTTATTTTATAAATATATACATACTGTGTATATTTATGCAGTCTGATGTGACTGAGGTTGAGGTATTTATCGGTGTCAGACGGAACCCTTTTCTTCATTCCATTTCAGCTCCCTTCAAACGGCAGTAACTCTGTATGCAGGCTAAAGAGGTTTGTGTGGAGATAAGGTTCCTATGGAATATTCCGAGTCATCTCTGGCCCCTGGTGCAGCTCCGGGGCCCCGGGGAGACGAAAGGGCAGTGGGAAAAGCAGCGTGGGCTGGGTGAGCTCATCAAAGAGCCTGGGGTCTGCCGTGTGTGTACGGTGCTCTGCCCTCGGGGGTGTTGGGGGGTAAGAGGGATACAGATAGTTGGGGGTTGGGAGGGGTAAGAGGGGTAAGAGGGAAACGAAATGTTGGGGGTCGCGCTAGTTAACTCACTGCGTGTGTGGATGGTGTTAGTGGGGTCAGAGGGGTACGGAGGGTTGGGGGTTGTGCTAGTTAACTCACTGCGTGTGTGGATGGTGTTAGTGGGGTCAGAGGGGTACGGAGGGTTGGGGGTTGTGCTAGTTAACTCACTGCATGTGCGTAGGTACTGTAGGTGCTGAAGGGAAGGGCGATGGCTGGGTTAAAGATGCCAAACTGGCCCACCATCTGCTGCATGCGGCGGATGGTGCGCTCCTTGTCGGTGTCGGCAAACTTCACCACCAGGCTGGAGGACGCGCCCTGGGGGGGGAGAGAATCGGAGCCGTTCTGAGGAGAGAGGGACCGCACACTTAACCAACCAACCCTCCTCTGTCCGCAACGCCTCCACACAGCAGTTAGCGTATCAACATCATCATCAACATAACACGCCACATAGTCAGTCACTGTTGGCTATGACAGTTGAAGTCGGAGGTTTACATACACCTGAGCCAAATACATTTAAACTCTGTTTTTCACAATTCCTGACATTTATTCCTGGTAACAATTCCCTTTGTTAGGTCAGTTAGGATCACCACTTTATTTTAAGAATGTGAAATGTCAGAATAATAGTAGAGAGAGATTTATTTCAGCTTTTATTTCTTTCATCACATTCCCAGTGGGTCAGAAGTTCACATACACTCAATTAGTATTTGGTAGCACTGCCTTTAAATTGTTTAACTTGGGTCAAACGTTTCAGGTAGCCTTCCACAAGCTTCCCACAATAAGTTGGGTGAATTTTGGCCCAGTCCTCCTGACAGAGCTGATGTAACTGAGTCAGGTTTGTAGGCCTCGTTGCTTGCACACGCCTTTTCAGTTCTGCCCACAAATTGTCTATAGGATTGAGGTCAGAGCTTTGTGAAGGCAACTCAAATACCTTGACTTTGTTGTCTTTAAGCCATTTTGCCACAACTTTGGAAGTATGCTTGCGGCCAAGCTTTAACTTCCTGACTGATGTCTTGAGATGTTGCTTCAATATATCCACATAATTGTCCTTCCTCATGATGCCATTAATTTTGTGAAGTGTACCAGTCCCTCACACCCCCACAACATGATGCTGCCACCCCCTTGCTTCACGGTTGGGATGGTGTTCTTCGGCTTGCAAGCCTCCCCCTTTTTCCTCCAAACATAATGATGGTCATTATGGCCAAACAGTTTTATTTTTGTTTCATCAGACCAGAGGACATTTCTCCCAAAAGTATGATCTTTGTCCCCATGTGCGGTTGCAAACCACAGTCTGGCTTTTTTATGGCGGTTTTGAAGCAGCGGCTTCTTCCTTGTGAGCGGCCTTTCAGGTTATGTCGATATAGGACTCGTTTTACTGAGGATATAGATACTTTTGTACCTGTTTCCTCCAGCATCTTCACAAGGTCCTTTGCCGTTGTTGTGGGATTGATTTGCACTTTTCGCACCCAAGTACGTTCATCTCTAGGAGACAGAATGTGTCTCCTTCCTGAGTGGTATGACGGCTGCTAAAGCTTCTAAAGCCATGACATAATTTTCTGGAATTTTCCAAGCTGTTTAAAGGCACAGTCAACTTAGTGTATGTAAAATTCTGACCCACTGGAATTGTGATAAGGTGAATTAATTGTGTCAAGCACAAAGTATATGTCCTAACCGACTTGCCAAAACTATAGTTTGTTAACAAGAAACTTGTGGAGTGGTTGAAAAACTAGTTTTAATGACTCCAACCTAAGTGTATGTAAACTTCCGACTTCAACTGTATATACAGATGTGCTCAAATTTGTTGGTACCCTTACAGCTCATTGAAATAATACTTCATTCCTCCTGAAAAGTGATGAAATTTAAAGCTATTTTTATCATGTATACTTGCATGCCTTTGGTATGTCACAGAATAAAGCAAAGAACCTGTGAAAAGAGATTAATTATAGCTTATTCTACAAAGATATTCTAAAATGGCCTGGACACATTTGTTGGTACCCCTTAGAAAATATAATAAATAATTGGATTATAGTGATATTTCAAACTGATTTGTTTCTTTAATCAGTATCACACGTCTCCAATCTTGTGATCGGTCAATCAGCCTATTTAAATGGAGAAAAGTGGTCCCTGTGCTGTTTGGTATCATTGTGTGCACCACACTGAACATGGACCAGAGAAAAGTGGTCACTGTGCTGTTTGGTATCATTGTGTGCACCACACTGAACATGGACCAGAGAAAAGTGGTCACTGTGCTGTTTGGTATCATTGTGTGCACCACACTGAACATGGACTAGAGAAAAGTGGTCACTGTGCTGTTTGGTATCATTGTGTGCACCACACTGAACATGGACCAGAGTAAAGTGGTCACTGTGCTGTTTGGTATCATTGTGTGCACCACACTGAACATGGGCCAGAGTAAAGTATTCACTGTGCTGTTTGGTATCATTGTGTGCACCACACTGAACATGGACCAGAGAAAAGTGGTCACTGTGCTGTTTGGTATCATTGTGTGCACCACACTGAACATGGACCAGAGTAAAGTATTCACTGTGCTGTTTGGTATCATTGTGTGCACCACACTGAACATGGACCAGAGTAAAGTATTCACTGTGCTGTTTGGTATCATTGTGTGCACCACACTGAACATGGACCAGAGTAAAGTATTCACTGTGCTGTTTGGTATCATTGTGTGCACCACACTGAACATGGACCAGAGTAAAGTATTCACTGTGCTGTTTGGTATCATTGTGTGCACCACACTGAACATGGACCAGAGTAAAGTATTCACTGTGCTGTTTGGTATCATTGTGTGCACCACACTGAACATGGACCAGAGTAAAGTATTCACTGTGCTGTTTGGTATCATTGTGTGCACCACACTGAACATGGACCAGAGAAAAGTGGTCACTGTGCTGTTTGGTATCATTGTGTGCACCACACTGAACATGGACCAGAGAAAAGTGGTCACTGTGCTATTTGGTATCATTGTGTGCACCACACTGAACATGGACTGAACATGGACCAGAGAAAGCGAGAGATTTGTCTGAGGAGATCAGAAAGACAATAATACACAAGCATGGTAAAGGTAAAGGCTACAAGACCATCTCCAAGCAGCTTGATGTTCCTGTGACAACAGTTGCAAATATTATGAAGAAGTTTAAGGTCCATGGGATCTGTAGCCAACCTCCCTGGGCGTGGCCGCAAGAGGAAAATCAACCCCAGATTGAACAGAAGGATAGTGTGAACGGTAGAAAAAGAACGAAGGATAACTGCCAAAGAGATACAAGCTGAACTCCAAGGTGAAGGTACGTCAGTTTCTGATCGCACCATCCGTCGCTTTCTGAGCGAAAGTGGGCTCCATGGAAGAAGACCCAGGAGGACGCCACTTTTGAAAGAAAATCATAAAAAAAGACAGACTGGAGCTTGTTAAAATTCATATTGACAAGCCACAATGCTTCTGAGAGAATGTCCTTTGGATAGATGAGTCAAAACTGGAGCTTTTTGGCAAGTCACATAAGCTCTATGTTCACAGACGTAAATATGTAACTTTCAAAAAGAAGAACACCATACCTACTTTATACCTTTTATTTAACTAGGCAAGTCAGTTAAGAACAAATTCTTATTTTCACTGACAGCCTAGGAACAGTGGGTTAACTGCCTGTTCAGGTGCAGAACGACAGATTTGTACCTTGTCAGCTCGGGGGTTTGAACTTGCAACCTTCCGGTTACTAGTCCAACGCTCTAACCACTCAGCTGCCCTGCCACCCCAACAGTGAAACAGTGAAACATGGAGGAGGCTCGGTTATGTTTGGGGGCTGCTCTGCTGCGCCTGGCACAGGCTGCTTTGAATCTGTGCAGGGCACAATCTCAAGACTATCAAGGCATTCTGGAGCAAAACGTACTGCCCAGTGTCAGAAAGCTCTGTCTCAGTCGCAGGTCATGATAATGACCCAAAGCACACAGCTAAAAGCACCCAAGAATGGATAAGAACAAAACATTGGACTATTCTGAAGTGGTCTTCTATGAGTCCTGATCTGAATCCTATCGAACATCTGTGGAAAGAGCTGAAACTTGCAGTTTGGAGAAGGCACCCATCAAACCTGAGACAGCTGGAGCAGTTTGATCAGGAAGAGTAGGCCAAACTACCTGTTAACAGGTGCAGAAGTCTCATTGAGAGCTACAGAAAATGTTTGATTTCAGTGATTGCCTCTAAAGGTTGTGCAACAAAATATTTGCTTATGGTTCCCATCATTTTTGTCCATGCCATTTTCATTTGTTTAATGATCTACAGTATTATGTTGAATAAAAAATCAAAAGCAAAGTCTGATTTCTATTAAATATGGAATAAACAATCGTGGACGCCAATGACTTTTGTCAGTTTCAAGTTATTTCATAGAAAATTGTGCATGCTTAGTTTTTTGTGGAGGGGTACCAAAAAATTTGAGCACGTCAGTATATGTTTAGATAATGAACTTGAGTTAAATGATCAAGTCTGAAACAAGTCATGCATGATAATGTGATTGGATGGTTTAATTGTTCAGCATACACTGCTCATTTGACATTAGGCCTGTTGTTAACATCAATATTAGAAAGCTCCTCTCATCGAACATCAAGCTCACAGTTTTATAGCATTCCAGATACTACATGATTGGACATTTGTCTTATTGATGATATTGTGTCTGTGTGTTTGCGGTCTGCATACATAAGTAGGTATGTAGAGTCATATCAACCAGCTCTACTTCCTTCTGTAATGTCCTCTTTTCAGATACAACCATAAACCTTCCATCTATTTATAATGCCATGTCATTTAGGCCAAACAAGTATATTGTGCATTAATACATAGTTCACTCTTTTTCCAAGAAAGTTCTTGGGGTTTAACCTTGGTCCAGCCATTCAAGAAAGGTTCCAAAACAAGCGACATATGATTATTTGAGATGAAGGGGCTAAGATTGGCATGGGCACCAGTAAGCACTTATTGACCCTGGTGAAGGAGCTCTTCTAAGTCTCTCTCTCTCTCTCTCTCTCTCTCTCTCTCTCTCTCTCTCTCTCTCTCTCTCTCTCTCTCTCTCTCTCTCTCTCTCTCTCAAACCAGCAGGTGTGTCTGCCACACACCATTCATTAAGAATCTTCAAATGATTTAGCGCTACATTTGACCTTTCATTCGCTCAGCCTTGCCTCCCCCTGCCCCCCCCAAAACTGCCCAATCGATCCATATAAAAGGCCGAAATATTACTCTGATCTGACAGTGTAGAAAGGTTGTGCGTCATTTGAGATAAGAGGCTCCCTGAAATTGATGTGAGATTGTCAATAATAGCAGCGAGTGGCGGTGGGGGTTGGGTAGGGCTCGGGAGCCAGCTGGGAGGTGTTTGGGCTTGGGGGGGGGGGGGGGGGGGGGGGGTCGGGAGGTTGTGTGGTGAGCCACAGTGGGGATACTGTTCCCTAGGCTCCCAACTACACATTGGGGAGGTGAGGAAGTTTTTCATTTCTCTCTCTCTCCCCATCTCTCTCTAAATTCAGCCACTGAGGGGGTTGAAAATGTGTCAATCACATTTAATTTCCAGGCTTAACAATCTGGCTCGGGGCTTGGCTCTCTGCTTATGTAGGCGTGATTTGCAGGTTGCCAGAGATGCTAAAAGATAGTCAGTGGAGTGGAAGATCTTTTCTTCTTCTACCTCCTCTATGTTCCCTGTCTTTTCACTATCCCCTTATCCCATCTTCCCCTGACGGATGGCTGGCCATAAGTGCACGGCCTCACAAAGCTGCCTCTCCTCACCACCGGCACCACATTAGGCCCCTCCTCATTAAGTGCATTGTATGACTTAACAATGAAGTGCATGCGCTCCTAGGTAGTAGGGCGAGGGTAAAACGTCTGAAAGAGGGAACACACACTCATCCTCCCCCTCATCTCTTCTCCAGACCCACAGTCCATAATCTGGAGTGAGAGTCCATACAAGGTTACACAGCCCAGTCATTCTGGTAGAAGGGCCTTGTGTTGTGTCTGCCCAGCTTTTACTATCTGTTCCTTTAACATTATTATGGTGTATACCTTTAGGCGAGTCTGGGAGAAGGGATGCGGGACTGCAATACAGGAATGTGCAGCAGTGGTAAACAGTGAATATTCTACCCCACAGCACTAAAAAAGCTATTAAAGGACTAGCTGGTTTGATAATGAGACTCGTGGTGCGTTTCCTCTCCTGCTCAGGCTCCCAGGTTCTTGGGCAGGGTTGGAATTTATAATCTGAAGGTATTAAGTTGTCTGCGAGCAACGAAGAGAGGGCACGCTGCAGCCCGAGCTCCTTCCTGTTCTGTCAAGCAGTCTGGAGTGTGCTTGCATATGGAAGTGTGGTTAATTGTGGATTGAGCGTGTGAGTGCAATGCCAATGCAGCTCCTAGTCGGTCTCCTGTTCTGTTCTGTTCTCTCCTATTCTATCCAGATTGAGGTCTGTGTCTCTGCCCAGCTATTGGCTCTCCCAAATTGGTTGTATTGATCAGGGTGGATTCTGTGTGAACCCAGAGCTCCGGCAGTGTCTCGGCACCTTCAAATTGCTGCATGAACTGAAGACTTACAGTGGATTTACTAGCAGCCATCGTGCCACTGCACCCCACTCTCAGCCTCTAATATGAAAGGTGGAAAGGTTAAACATATCTGGATGACTCCCTAATAACCCCCTCTCTCTCCTCTCTGCGGAAATGACAGCCGCTCCAGGCACGAGCTCTTTATTTCTGTTTTAGTCATCATACAAGCCATTCACTTTATGTGCCAACATCACATTGTATTTTTCACATGCTTCATAAACAACAGGTGTCGACTAACAGTGAAATGCTTATTCACGGGCCCTTCCCAGCAGTGCAGAGTGAAAAATAGAAAAATTATAGAAAAAAAATAACACAAGGAATAAATACACAACAGGGAGTACCAGTACTGAGTCAATGTGCAGGGGTAAAAGTGACTGGGCAACAGGATAGATAATAAACAGTAACAGCAGTGTACGTGATGAGTCAAAAACGTTAGTGCAAAAAGGGTCAATGCAGATAGTGCGCGGGTAGGGGGGCTTGGGGGTAGAGGCTGTTCAGGGTCTTGTTGGTTCCAGACTTGGTGCATCGACTACCGCTTGCCTTGCGGTAGCAGAGAGAACAGGTCTATGATTTGCGTGGCTGTTGACACCATTATTTTCCATGTCCATTCCTATGTTTGTTCCCATGCCTACCCAATTTACTGTATTGCACATTTTCAAGATATCACGGTGTAGAATCTCTCTCTCCACAGTACAAAGCAGAGAGGTGGATGAACTATGAAGTAAATGTCTCATTCAATTTTAAGCTGCCAAGTGTCAGGCAGAATCCCCACCGACTCAGAGCCCCTAGAGTGGATTCAGGAGAGGGAGTAAAACTGTGGGAATAAAATGGGCAGCTGTTCTTACACAGGAATATAGGGAAAAGGGACTGGGATTCAAAGAGAAGGGAAGTTTGCTCCCTTTGCAGTCAGGGCCGGCTTGGTTCCTTTCCAAACCCGTGTGAATGGTCCAGATAAAGCTGCAAACGACGCTATATATTTGATATTGCCTTAACTCTACACATCTGTCTCAGCGCATTACCTCGCAATAAGGTAATAAGGTTGAATTATCCTGCGCCTGCCGTCATCTTACATAAGCCGCTGCGACTCAGAAAACCTGTAATAGAACAAAGTGTCACATGGCGAGTGCCTTAGCGGTGTCCCTGTCTCTTTGGTTTAGTCAAACGGGGGCTTAGTCACTAGAACAAAGGTTCCTAGTTCCTACTCCACTCGCTCCAACAGGAATACACAGCTGTGTGGCTATTTCCAGATAATTGTTTAGTGAGTTCAGTGTTAAACTTTCTATTGTGTAGTTTCATGTCTCCATTATCATTATGATACACTGATTCCCATTCATCTGCACTAAATAACCACCGAGAATGACTTAACACACACTGTATATTTAGTGCTTGGTTAGTAAAATAACAAATTAGTGTAATCCATTAGGCTCTGATTAGAATGTAAATTGCTTGGGAAGTGACACTATGGAAAAATGACATCTTATAAGCAATAGAACAATATGAAGAAACTATCAAGTTAAACATAATTACGGCACATTGTTTAATGATGAGAAACATGGATATATCATCCATGTGAAGTAGCCTCCTAACATTAAACTATGCATGAGACATTTCATTTTATTACTGTGACACCGGCTGTCGTTCTATAAAAATGATATTTATAGTGTGTGCAAAGCGAGATCACACTTCGATATGGGCTTTGACTCTCTCCTCTTAGCATATCTCTCTGTCAGACACAGTGCCTTCAGAAAGTATTCACACCCCTGGACTTTTTCCACATCCTGTTATGTTACATTTTAAAATGGATTACATTGAGATGTTGTGTCGCTGACCTACACACAATGCCCCATAAATGTCAAAGTGGAATTATGTTTGTGGAAATGTTTACAAATTCATTAAAAATGAAAAGCTGAAATGTCTTGAATAAATAAGTACTCAAGCCTTTTGTTATGGCAAAGCCTAAATAGGTTCGGGAGTAAAAATGTGCTTAACAAGTCACATAATGTGTAGCATGGACTCACTCTGGGTGCAATAATGGTGTAGAACATGGTTTTTAATTGACTACCACATCTCTGTACCTCACACATACAGTACCATTGAATTATCTGCAAGGTCCCTAAGTTGAGCAGTGAATTTCAAACACAGATTCAACCACAAAGGCCAGGGAGGTTTTCCTATGGTTTGCAAACAAGGGCACCTATTGGTAGATGGGTAAAAAAAGAAGCAGACATTGAATATCCATTTGAGCATGGTGAAGTTATTCATTTTACACTTTAGTTGGTGTCACTAAACCTAGTCACTACAAAGATATACAATGGGGCAAAAAAGTATTTAGTCAGCCACCAATTGTGCAAGTTCTCCCACTTAAAAAGATGAGAGAGGCCTGTAATTTTCATCATAGGTACACTTCAACTATGACAAACAAAATGAGAAAAAAAAATATCCAGGAAATCACATTGTAGGATTTTTTATGAATTTATTTGCAAATTATGGTGGAAAATAAGTATTTGGTCAATAATAATAATAATAATAATAATGACAGAGGTCAAACGTTTTCTGTAAGTCTTCACAAGGTTTTCACACACTGTTGCTGGTATTTTGGCCCATTCCTCCATGCAGATCTCCTCTAGAGCAGTGATGTTTTGGGGCTGTTGCTGGGCAACACGGACTTTCAACTCCCTCCAAAGATTTTCTGTGGGGTTGAGATCTGGAGACTGGCTAGGCCACTCCAGGACCTTGAAATGCTTCTTACGAAGCCAGTCCTTCATTGCCCGGGCGGTGTGTTTAGGATCATTGTCATGCTGAAAGACCCAGCCACGTTTCATCGTCAATGCCCTTGCTGATGGAAGGAGGTTTTCACTCAAAATCTCACGATACATGGCCCCATTCATTCTTTCCTTTACACGGATCAGTCGTCCTGGTCCCTTTGCAGAAAAACAGACCCAAAGCATGATGTTTCCACCCCCATGCTTCACAGTAGGTATGGTGTTCTTTGGATGCAACTCAGCATTCTTTGTCCTCCAAACACGACGGGTTGAATTGTTACCAAAAAGTTATATTTTGGTTTCATCTGACCATATGACATTCTCCCAATCTTCTTCTGGATCATCCAAATGCTCTCTAGCAAACTTCAGACGGGCCTGGACATGTACTGGCTTAAGCAAGAGGACATGTCTGGCACTGCAGGATTTGAGTCCCTGGCGGTGTAGTGTGTTACTGATGGTAGGCTTTGTTACTTTGGTCCCAGCTCTCTGCAGGTCATTCACTAGGTCCCCCTGTGTGGTTCTGGGATTTTTTCTCACCGTTCATGTGATCATTTTGACCCTACGGGGTGAGAACTTGCGTGGAGCCCCAGATCGAGGGAGATTATCAGTGATCTTGTAAGTCTTCCATTTCCTAATAATTGCTCTCACAGTTGATTTCTTCAAACCAAGCTGCTTACCTATCGCAGATTCAGTCTTCCCAGCCTGGTGCAGGTCTACAATTGTGTTTCTGGTGTCCTTTGACAGCTCTTTGGTCTTGGCCATAGTGGAGTTTGGAGTGTGACTGTTTGAGGTTGTGGACAGGTGTCTTTTATACTGATAACAAGTTCAAATAGGTGCCATTAATACAGGTAACGAGTGGGGGACAGAGGAGCCTCTTAAAGAAGAAGTTACAGGTCTGTGAGAGCCAGAAATCTTTCTTGTTTGTAGGTGACCAAATACGTATTTTCCACCATAATTTGCAAATAAATTCATTAAAAAAAAAGTGATTTTCTGGATTTTTTTTCTCATGTCTGTCATAGTTGAAGTGTACCTATGATGAAAATTACAGGCCTCTCTCATATTTTTAAGTGGGAGAACATGCACAATTGGTGGCTGACTAAATACTTTTTTGCCCCACTGTAGGTGTCCTTCCTAACTCAGTTGACGGAGAGGAAGGAAACAGAGTTTAATGGCTGTGATAGGAGATAACTGAGGACGGATAAACAACATTGTAGTTACTCCACAATACTAACCTAAATGACAGAGTGAAAAGAAGGAAACCTGTACAGTATAAAAATATTCCAAAACATTTATCCTGTTTGCAATAAGGCACTAAAATAATAGATGGGGGAAAAATGTGGCAAAGAAATGTCCTTTTTATCCTGAATACAAAGCGTTAAGTTTGTGGCAAATCCAACACAACACACCACTGAGTACCACTCTTCATATTTTAAAGAATGGTAGTGGCTGTATCATGTTATGCGTATGCTTGTCATCGTAAAGGACTAGGGAGCTTTTTAGGATAATAATAAACTAAATAGAGCTAAGCACAGGCAAAATCCTAGAGGAAAACCTGGATCAGTCTGCTTTCCAACAGACAATAACCTAAAATACAAGGCCAAATATACACTGAAGTTGGTTACCAAGACGACATTGAATGTTCCTGAGTGGCCTAGTTGCAGTTATGATTTAAATCGGCATGAGAATGTATGGCAAGACTTAAAAATGGCTGTCTAGCAATGATCAGCAACCAACTTGGCTTCACGAATTTGGGGAAAATATTGTACAATACAGGTGTGCAAAGCTCTTAGAGACTTACCTAGAAAGAGACAGTTGTAACTGCTTCCAAAGGTGATTCTAACATGTGTTGACATTACAGAGTATTTTGTGTAGATTGTTGACAATAAATGAAAATTAAATCCATTTTAATCCCACTTTGTAACACAACAAAGTCAAGGGGTATGAATCCTTTCTGAAGGCACTGTAGCTAGAATGTTTCCATCACAGTCTAAAGTGGAACCAATCCCTTCCTAAGCTCAGGTGGAGATGAACCTGGCCCCCCGACACTCTCCGGCACTCTTGACCCTCCTATTCTGTCCCGGGACTTCCCTTAGACACAGCCTTCCTGAATCCCAGCAATTTCTTTTCCAGCTCCAACGTTTACATTTTTAATTGTGTTGCGTCCTCAGCCATGTGAGGTCTACCGAGGCCCAGGCAGGAGGCGTGAGTGCTTGGAATGGAATGGAGAGCCTGTCAGGGTCTCACATCTGACCTGACCTGAAGATTAAACTTATTTGGTTCTATACTCCAGTATTTTGAATTTGAGATCAAATGTTTAGTACAGAATTTCACCTTTTACTGGAGGACATTTTATACATATCTGTTTTACCGTTTAGAAATGAAAGCACTTCATGTATCTTGTCCGTCATTTGAAGGTGTTATAAGTATTTGTTTAAACTCACTTATATAGTGTATTACATTTAGTCAAAAGTTTAGTATTTGGTCCCATATTCCTAGCACGCAATGACTAGATCAAGCTTGTGACTCTATAAACTTGATGGATGTATTTGTTTGTGATTTATTAAATTTATTTAATCAGGCTATTCAGTTAAGAACAAATCCTTATTTACAATGATGGCCTACCCCGGCCAAAACCCAACCATGCTGGGCCAATTATGCACCGCCCTATGGGACTCCCAATCACAGCCGGTTCTGATACCGGAATCGAACCAGAGTCTGTAGTGACGCCTCTAGCACTGAGATGCAGTGCCTTAGACCACTGCGCCACAGCGAATGTTAAATAATGTATAATATTATTTTGGAGTCACTTCTCATGAGTGAGAAAGTTACAGAGGCATAAATATCATACCCCCAAAACATGCTAACATCCCGTTATTCGTAATGGTAGGAGATGTGTTTTTGCTTTCATGTGCAGACTTAAAATTAAATGACTTGTCAATCATTTAAGAAGCACTGTTTGGTAGAGTTATTTGATGTGCCATCCAGTTAATTATTTGAACTTTTACAGTTCAGATAATCTAAAGTAACATGGTTTGGTTTAGCTAATGAGGAGCAATGCTACATTTTTCGGCCAATCGCGTGAACTCTGGGTTTGTTGTGGCAAGGCAGTTTTATGGGCACTTAAACTGGTGTTGCCGCTCGAGATGTGAAGGCAAGAGAGAAGGATGCTATTTGTTGAGTTTAAACGTTTACATCTGAAGAAATTATGAATTGCATTTAGCAAAGAGACTGTTGATTAATTTGATGTACCTGTTCTAGAGAAAGTCTAGTTAAACATCTATATCAAATTGACCTGAATTCACCTGCTGTGGAGAGTGTAGCCATCGTTGCTTCAATGGGAGCTAGCCTAGATTTCGTTGGATTGGGAGCTGCTTTCTTCCAAGACGAGTTGGGACTTCTTCCAATGACACAGGACATCGTTTCAATCGCATGCAGGGCGTTTTCCGCCATGGATTACAAATAGGCATCGGCCCTGGAATGATTGTTTCAGGAGTTTGCTTCAGGTAAGTAACATTGTGTTTCCATTCATTTGACTGGATCATTCATCATACCTTCAGCGCCAATTTAGCTTGCTAAAATGAACAGTGTTCAATGATTGAGTTGTATAAGAGTGCACTCGTAATGCTAAAGTTATAGTGGGTCAAAGATTAACCCCCCAAGACATACTAACTCCCCTGTTATTGGTAATGGTGAGAGGTTAGCATGTTTTGGGGATATGATCTTTGACCCTCTGTAACTTTCTCTCTCGTCATTATTCATGATTAATTCAGGATTATCTGCAATCATGGTAGCATCCAGATTAATGTAGAAGTATTTACAATAAATGTAACTCCAAAATTACACAATACATTATCTACCATTAATTTCTGTTGGTCACAAAACGACCCGAAACAAAACCAGTAAGAACTGCAAATGCATCCGACAAGTTTGTAGTCACAAGCTTGATGTGGACATTGTGTGCTAGGAATATGGGACCAAATATTACATTCTTGAATTTGTGCAGATAGCCTAGTGGTTAGAGCGTTGGGCCAGTTACTGAAAGGTTGGTGGATAAAATCCCTGAGCTGACAATGTAAAAATCTGTTGTTCTGCCCCTGAACAAGGCAGTTAACCCACTGTTCCCCAGTAGGCTGTCATTGTAAATAAGATTTAGTTCTTAACTGCCTTGCCTAGTTCAATAAAGGTTAAGAAAAATCCTTAGGGATGTCAATTTTGACCCCCTACCTTTTTTGTTTAACAAGTAATACTTTTTTCCTCAATCTCTTTCTCTGAGCAATTGTATTAGTATAAAATAGTATTTGAATTATTTAATATGTGTAGTCATTATTGCTCATCTTTATCAAGGGTGGCAATCATTTCGGAACACACTATCTTTTAGTAATATCCCTAGCCTCTCGTTTTTCCCCTAGCGAGTCAATATCTTAGAAGTTAAAATACTGAGATGTCCTTTTCACCATTATTTTAAAGCTTACTTATCTGAATCTTTTGGTGAGAGGGTTACACTTATGACACCCACAAATGGGGGGACTAGATGCATAAAGTGCATTAATTTCTAAACGGTAAAACCGATATGTACGAAAATACCCTCAAATAAAAGGTGACATTCTGTACTGTTGCCTCATATATATATATATATATATATATATTTTTTTTTTCAACGCCGATACTGATTATTGGAGGACCAAAAAAAGCAGATAACGATTAATCGGCCAATTTTTACACAATGTAACTCCAAGTCAATCACACTTCTGTGAAATCAAACTGTCCACTTAGGAAGCAACACTGATTGACAATACATTTCACATGCTGTTGTGCAAATGGAATAGACAACAGGTGGAAATTATAGGCATTTAGCAAGACACCCCCAATAAAGGAGTGGTTCTGCAGGTGGGGACTACAGACCACTTCTCAGTTCCTATGCTTCCTGGCTGATGTTTTGGTCACTTTTGAATGCTGGCGGTGCTTTCACTCTAGTGGCAGCATGAGACGGAGTCTACAACCCACACAAGTGGCTCAGGTAGTGCAGCTCATCCAGGATGGCACATCAATGCGATCTGTGGCAAGAAGGTTTGCTGTGTCTGTCAGCGTATTGTCCAGAGCATGGAGGCGCTACCAGGAGACAGGCCAGTACATCAGGAGACGTGGAGGAGGCCGTAGGAGGGCAACAACCCAGCAGCAGGACCGCTACCTCCGCCTTTGTGCAAGGAGGAGCAGGAGGAGCACTGCCAGAGCCCTGTAAAATGACCTCCAGCAGGCCACAAATGTGCATGTGTCTGCTCAAACGGTCAGAAACAGACTCCATGCGGGTGGTATGAGGGCCCGACGTTTGGGCCCACACGTTTGGCATTTGCCAGAGAACACCAAGATTGGCAAATTCGCCACTGGCGCCCTGTGCTCTTCCCAGATGAAAGCAGGTTCACACTGAGCACATGTGACAGAGTCTGGAGACACTGTGGAGAACGTTCTGCTGCCTGCAACATCCTCCAGCATGACCGGTTTGGCGGTGGGTCAGTCATGGTGTGGGGTGGCATTTCTTTGGGGGGCCGCGCAGCCCTCCATGTGCTCGCTAGAGGTAGCCTGACTGCCATTATGTACCGAGATGAGATCCTCAGACCCCTTGTGAGACCATATGCTGGTGCGGTTGGCCCTGGTTTCCTCCTAATGCAAGACAATGCTGGACCTCATGAGCCTGGAGTGTGTCAGCAGTTCCTGCAAGAGGAAGGCATTGATGCTATGGACTGGCCCGCCCGTTCCCCAGACCTGAATCCAATTGAGCACATCTGGGACATCATGTCTCGCTACATCCACCAACGCCACGTTGCACCACAGACTGTCCAGGAGTTGGCGGATGCTTTAGTCCAGGTCTGGGAGGAGATCCCTCAGGAGACCATCCGCCACCTCATCAGGAGCCTGCCCAGGCATTGTAGGGAGGTCATACAGGCACGTGGAGGCCACACACACTACTGAGCCTCATTTTGACTTGTTTTAAGGACATTACATCAAAGTTGGATCAGCTTGTAGTGTGGTTTTCCACTTTAATTTTGAGTGTGACTCCAAATCCAGACCTCCATGGGTTGATAAATTTGATTTCCATTGATAATTTTTGTGTGATTTTGTTGTCAGCACATTCAACTATGTAAAGAAAACAGTATTTAATAAGAATATTTCATTCATTCAGATCTAGGATGTGATATTTTAGTGTTCCCTTTATTTTTTTGAGCAGTGTATATATTTGTAATAATGACAATTACAACAATACTGAATGAACAATGAACACTTTTATTTTAACTTAACATAATACATAAATAAAATCTATTTAGTCTCAAATAAATAATGAAACATGTTCAATTTGGTTTAAATAATGCAAAAACACAGTGTTGGAGAAGAAAGTAAAAGTGCAATATGTGCCATGTAAAAAAGCTAACATTTAAATTCCTTG
The DNA here is from genome assembly GCF_002021735.2 of Oncorhynchus kisutch. Taxonomy (NCBI): domain Eukaryota; kingdom Metazoa; phylum Chordata; class Actinopteri; order Salmoniformes; family Salmonidae; genus Oncorhynchus; species Oncorhynchus kisutch. Next base: position 36,576,342 of record NC_034186.2, on the reverse strand, counting down.
CTCAGAACATGAGAACATATGAAAGCTGGTGGTTCAATATTTCCAGTTATTCAATATTCCCAGTTAAGAAGTTTTAGGTTGTAGTTATTGTAGGAAATATGACGCGTCGACTATTTCTCTCTCCATCATTTGTATTTCATATACCTTTGACTATTGGATGTTCTTATAGGCACTTTAGTATAGCCAGCCTAATCTCAGGAGTTGATAGGCTTGAAGTCATAAACAGCGCTGTGCTTCAAGCATTGCGAAGAGCTGCTGGTAAACGCTGGAAAGTGCTGTTTGAATGAATGCTTACGAGCCTGCTGCTGCCTACCACCACTCAGTCAGACTGCTCTATCAAATATCAAATCATAGACTTAATTATAGCATAATAAACACAGAAGGACGAACCTTTGGTCATTAATATGGTCAAATCCGGAAACTATCATTTTGAAAACAAAAAATGTATTCTTTCAGTGAAATACTCTATATTCTATTGAACGGGTGGCAACCCCAAGTCTAAATATTGCTGTTATATTGAAGGTTGTGCACGGTTACGTCATAATTATGTAAAATTCTGGCAAATGAATTAGGTCTTTGTTAGGTAAAAATTGTCTTCACACAGTCCGCAACGACCCAGGTGGCCCAAACTGTTGCATATACCCTTACTCTGCTTGCACTGAACGCAAGAGTAGTGACACAATTTCCCTAGTTAATATTGCCTGCTAACATGAATTTCTTTTAACTAAATATGCAGGTTTAAAAAAAATATACTTCTGTGTATTGATTTTAATCAAGGCATTGATGTTTATGGTTAGGTACATTTGTGCAACGATTGTGCTGTTTTCATGAATGCGCTTTTGTTAAATCATCACCCAGTTGGCAAAGTTGAAGTAGGCTGTGATTCGACGATAAATAAACAGGCACCGCATTGATGATATGCAACGCAGGACAAGCTAGTTAACCGAGTAATATCATCAACCACGCACGTGTAGTTAACTAGTGATTATGTGAAGATTGATTGTCTTTTTATAAGATAAGTTTAATGCTAGCTAGCAACTTACCTTGGCTCCTTGCAGCCACAAGGTCCTTTTGACGCTGCACTCGCGTAACTGGTGGTCATCCTGCCACGCAGTTTCCTTGTGGATTGCAATGTAATCAGCCATAATCGGCATCCAAAAAAGCCGATTACCGATTGTTATGAAAACTTGAAATTGGCCCTAATCCGATTAATTGGTCGACCTCGAATATATATAACATTTGATCTCAAATCTCAAACTCGGTCTCAACCTTTAAGTCTTTACTGAAGACTCATCTCTTCAGTGGGTCATATGATTGAGAGTAGTCTGGCCCAGGAGTGGGAAGGTGAACGGAAAGGCTCTGGAGCGACGAACTGCCCTTACTGTCTCTGCCTGGCCCGTTCCCATCTTTCCACTGGGATTCTCTGCCTCTAACCCTATTACAGGGGCTGAGTCACTGGCTTACTGGGGCTCTCTCATGCCGTCCCTGGAAGGGGTGCGTTACCTGAGTGGGTTGATTCACTGATGTGGTCATCCTGTCTGGGTTGGCGCCCCCCCTTGTGTTGTGCCATTGCGGAGATCTTTGTGGGCTATACTCGGCCCTGTCTCAGGATGGTAAGTTGGTGGTTGAAGATATCCCTCTAGTGGTGTGGGGGCTGTGCTTTGGCAAAGTGGGTGGGGTTATATCCTTCCTGTTTGGCCCTGTCCGGGGGTGTCCTCGGATGGGTCCACAGTGTCTCCTGACCCCTCCTGTCTCAGCCTCCAGTATTTATGCTGCAGTAGTTTATGTGTCGGGGGGCTGGGGTCAGTTTGTTATATCTGGAGTACTTCTCCTGTCCTATTCGGTGTCCTGTGTGAATCTAAGTGTGCGTTCTCTAATTCTCTCCTTCTCTCTCTCGGAGGACCTGAGCCCTAGGACCATGCCCCAGGATTACCTGACACGATGACTCCTTGCTGTCCCCAGTCCACCTGGCCGTGCTGCTCCAGTTTCAACTGTTCTGCCTTCTTATTATTCAAACATGCTGGTCATTTATGAACATTTGAACATCTTGGTCATGTTCTGTTATAATCTCCACCCGGCACAGCCAGAAGAGGACTGGCCACCCCACATATGCTCTCTCTAATTCTCTCTTTTTTTCTCTCTCTCGGAGGACCTGAGCCCTAGGACCATGCCCCAGGACTACCTGACATGATGACTCCTTGCTGTCCCCAGTCCATCTGACCGTGCTGCTGCTCCAGTTTCAACTGTTCTGCCTTATTATTATACGACCATGCTGGTCATTTATGACCATTTGAACATCTTGGCCATGTTCTGTTATAATCTCCACCCGGCACAGCCAGAAGAGGACTGGCCACCCCACATAGCCTGGTTCCTCTCTAGGTTTCTTCCTAGGTTTTGGCCTTTCTAGGGAGTTTTTCCTAGCCACCGTGCTTCTACACCTGCATTGCTTGCTGTTTGGGGTTTTAGGCTGGGTTTCTGTACAGCACTTTGAGATATCAGCTGATGTACGAAGGGCTATATAAATACATTTGATTTGATTTGATTTTGATTTGAAATCCAAAATGTTAAACTATAGAGCCAAATATAAGTTTTAGCTTCACTAGTTGGATTCCAGCCAATTTGCGACAGATTTTCATGCGGATAAAAAAAATAAATGTAAAAGATCCCATCAAACGGATGTATTACTGATAACAGGCTGTGCACGATGATGTAGTGCACATAAAAATAACTTTTGCGGTTAAAATCCCATGTTCCCGAATGAAAAATACAAGTTAAATAGGTTTCCATTTTCAACTCTACTAATGGTTTTATCACACAAACATTTGCGTTATATAGCAAAATGTGTCCACTCTGGTCTTGGCACGTGCTCTCTAGTCAACAGCTCTCAGATACTTTGTGGGTAGGCTACCTACATGATGAGATTATTATGGACAAAAGAGCCAGATTACATTTATTTGTTAAACGGCAGCCAAGCGTCAATCACCATGTCACCAGAATAGGACTCTCTGTTTATTGGAAAGGAGCATCAAGCTCATCACCGTGTACTTTCACCACCCTGTGATGTTCATCATCATTTATTTCATCTGTAGCCTAATAAACTGCATGGTTTCCCGAGTCGTAGTGGGAGGTCCACCTAACATATCATTGCGTGACTCCAAGTTTACTTCGATATGATGGTTATTATATCAATATTTGCACATAAAGACATTTCCACTGCCATTTCTCGCATAATTAATTTTCCCGATACAAAAAGATCCCACCATGTCTAACGAACAAATTGTCTGTCGGCATTTATACAATTGTAATGGGATTTCCTGTTTCCATCAACCCATGAGTCAGGTAATTCATCCGCATTAAATAGTTGGAAGGAAACAATTCTCTCTCGCATTCATATGCTCAAACAGAAACAACACATACACACGCTCATTATCATGCACAAACACATACAGAAGAGACCACATACAATCACACAATCTTCACCTCAAATCCACACACATTTTATCACTCAGATCCCTCCCACACACATACAGTATACATAGACACACATTCACAACACCCCAACATCCTCCGAGCTGGAAAATAAGATCAGTCAGTGAGCCTTTGACCCTTGCTCATGGCTGTATGAGCATGTGATTGAGAGGAGAGTGTGTGTGTGTGTGTGTGTGTGTGTGTGTGTGTGTGTGTGTGAGAGAGACTTGGGGGATCTGACGTTGATCTATTAAGAAGCTGTTAGTTATAGTGTTTATATTCAGTGCACTCCAAAACCTCAGCTAGGCTCTCGGCTGGAAATGATCCATAGCCATCTCTTTTCCTAGACTGATCACTTGGAATAGCTTGTAAATGCTGCACACTCAATTGTTTAAACAGTTACTCGTAGACCCTACATGTGGAGAATTTTCTAAAAGAACGAATAGGGTCATTCATGACATGGAACAGTAGACGATTAGGGCCTGTAAGAAACTGTATAGATGCACTGTTAGTCCTTTAGCAGTGCTGTTCCATTTTCAGTGCGGTGCTGTAGATGCAGATCATGGGTAATTCAGACCTGTCCTCTGAGTATCCCAGGCCCAGCTCAAGGCCTAATGGTGCTCTGTCTTTCTGTCTGTCAGTCTAATCCTGGCGAGACGGAGCGTCCGGGGCCGACCCACGCCCATCCAAACCCCCGACACAGGAGATGAGATGCTGATAAGATTTCTATAATCAATTTAGCCGACCAGGAGGGGATCAATCCTGTCCATTTGCCTCCTCACTCACTTTTCCATCTCTCCTTCATTTCTGTCTCTTCCCTTCCGCTCTTCTTCCCATCTCCCAACCGCCTCTCCCCCTCCTTATACACAAATGAATAATTCAGCAGCCGATGTGGTGAAAGGTGAAGTAAACAAGTCTATTGCCTAATATCCCGGGAGGCTGGGAAAGAGAGAAGAGTGAGGGGAGAGTGGGGGAAACGCTGTGGCTGTCCAATACCACAGGCTGGACCTTGTGTGCTCTCTGCTCTATCTCTAGCCTATCCGCGTGTCCCAGAGTCATTTGCACTTATATTGACCTCAAGGTTGCACCAAAACTAATGACACAGTCAGCTAGTCCGACGCTCTCTTCATCCACTCGCTGTGCGACCATAAATAATAACATAAAATGGTGTAACGCCACAGTGGTGAGAGAGTTCAGGGTCCTGCTCCACACTGGAAGTTTCTCCAACAAAGAGAGAGTTAAGGCAGAGGGTATTTCAAACCACGGAATAATATGTAGCGTGCAGAATAACTTTATAATGCAGGTTAAGTGTGCACAGTAAGTGCGTTTTTGTTTTTATACAAAAAGGGTTTAGAGGGGCTTCCCTAAACATGAGCCACATACAAATAGGCACACCTAGCAGTAATACAGTAGTGACTACTATGATTACGGTGTTTGTTCAAGGGTCAAATGCAAAAATGTCTAAATGTTTTGAACAATTGTTCAACCCATTATCATTCAATGAGAAGAAAATCATTGTTGAAAAGTAGGCAGGGCAAACCCGTTTTGGTGATTTCTGGTGTATCCACAATAAATAAATCACTGCACGTTTTGACTCATTCAGCAGTTTTTACCTTATTAAGTACAGTATCTTTGGTAATTATTGTTGAAAGCTACATTTATATTCCTAAAACCTAAAAAATAAATAATGCTGTTGCTGCTTCCTGTTGACAAGACATATTGATAAATGGCCCAATATCAAAACAAAGTTTTAAAGTGTCCAAATCAATAACCAATATGCAGAAACAGTTTGTGATATATTGAAAACCTAAAAATAAAATGTACTATCTACACATACATGTGCAACAATGGTCATCATGCTACTTTAAACGAGCACCTTGTAAATGGCACATACACACACAAAAAAAACTGTTTGGTCAAGTGGCAATAAATCATTCATTGATTAAGGGGGGGTGATATGTGCTTATGAAACTAAAAAGCGGGTACATTTTCACATCACTGGTTAGAAAACCACCTGCAGAACACAGTCAGCTACATTTTGGAATGTTGATTGCCATTGATACGGGGTCACCAAAACAGAAAGAGAAACATAACGTTGTTTTGTCCATCACTCCTATCGATTATCACGTTAAAATCAAATACCTAAAACAAAACACACGGAATAGAGGACAATTTGTAGAAGATCAATCAATAGAGCAGGGGCCAAACGTCTGGGGGCGTAGTGCTGTTTAAAATAACACAAATTCATGAAAAAAACATCTTATATTCAATTACCTCCACTTTTGTTTCAAATCTGCCACCAGTTTGATGCCAAAACATTGACAACAAAATTCATAGACATAGTAAAATAAATATCATGATATTAAATGCTGAAACCTTCATATTAAACACCAATGGTATTCACTAAGATGGTTTAAATTTAGGACAATGTTTTACAGCTTTGTTCTTCTATTTTTTAAATTTTAAAATCATCTTATTTAATTCTTTCATATTTTATATGTGATAAGGCCAGAGGGCCAGAGATAATGACAGACACCTGTGATAATCTGAAGTATCCAAAAGGGTCAGTAGATGTCTTAAATCTGGTGGTTTACTGGTCAATTTATAAAGTTGCAACCCTAGATATGGCTCAACAATTCAATATCTTACTTTAGAATGATAGTAAATTAAACACATATTTAAACTGAGAGTACAAAACATTAGGAACACCTTCCTATTATTGAGTTGCACCCATTTTGCCTTCGGAACAGCCTCAATTCGCCGGGGCATGGACCCTACAATGTGTCAACCGTTCCACATGCTGGCCCACGTCGACTCCAGTGTTTCCGCAGTTGTCAAGTTGGCTTGTAGTGGATCTCTACTCTGACTAGCTTGTTCCATCTCATCCCACAGATGCTCAGTTGGATTGAGATCTGGTGACTGGGAAGGCTACTGCAGTAAGCTGAATTCACTGTCATGTTCATGGAACCATTCCTGACAATGCTAGCCTTGCATTATCTTGCAGAAAAAAATCTATTCGCAGATGGATACACTGCTGCCATGAAGGGATGCACCTGATTGGCAATGCTGTTCAGATATCCTGTGGCATTCAAACGTAGCTCCACATTTAGCAAAGGGCCCAATGTGTGCCATGAAAACACACCTAACACCACCACCAGCCTGCGATGTTGACACACGGCATGATGGATGCATGTACTCTTGGGTTTTCTCCATACCCTAGTCCTCCCATCAGTGTGAAAATGGCAGGAAACGGGATTCATCAGACCAGGCAATGTTTTTCCAATTCTCCAGTGTCCAGTGTTTTCATTCTTTAGCCCACTGCAACTGCAAGTTTCTTGTTTCTTGCTGAAAGAAGTAGACCTCTGTAAGGCCGTCACCATACCCCATTCGTGTCAAGGTACGACGACTTGTACATTCTTTTGTGGGTCTTTGGGCACCAATGTTGTACTGGACTGTCAGTTGACTAACTATAGCCTGTCGGTTGCTCCGCACAAATCAGGGCAGCCTCCTTTGTCCTCTTCCATCAATGACCTGTTTTCAGCCATTGGCTGGATGTCCTTTGGTGGACCATTCTTGATACACACGGGAAACTGCTGAGCGTGAAAAACCCAGCAGCACTGCAGTTCTTGATACACTCAAACAGGTGCGCCTGGCAGCCACTACCATACCCTGTTCAAAGGCACAAATCTTTTGTCTTGCCCATTCACCCTCTGAATGGCACACATACACAATCCATGTCTCAATTGTCTCATGGCTTAAAAATCCTTCTTTAACCTGTCTCCTTCCCTTCATCTACACTAATTGGAGTGGATTTAACAGGTGACATCAATAAGGGATCATAGTTTTCACCTGAATTCACCTGGTTAGTCTGTCATGGAAAATGTTAGGTACACTCAGTGTATATTTCTCACTAGTTTAACCATTTAGAGATAAAAAAAAAATGCTCCCAAGCCCAATTTAACCAGTTGCTCTAGACTAGAGCGACCATAGGATCTGAGCAGCAGGCTGAATGTTTGACGTCCCTACAAAAAGTACCAATCCCTTTCATTCTAAAGAAAGAAGGTTTGTGGTTGTACCCGTTTGCTCGTGAAAGCTGTCATATTCATGAGGACGGTTGCAGATTGTCGGTCAATAAAAACTGTAGGTTGAAAGAGTCTTTGCCGCCCTGCAAGGCCTTGATCAGTAGAATCGAAAGTAAAGTTGCTGTTGTCGTTTGTACGTGTTGTGCATGTTGCATATTGTTGTGTGGAACAAAGGCAGGAAGTGTACTCACTGGCATGGTCTGGCTGCCATGAAGGGCACTGATTGCAGACTGGGCCTCAGCATGTGTGGAGAACTTTACAAAGGCACAGCCTGAAAAAAAAGCGCACACACACACACACACACACACACACGCACGCACACGCACAAACAGGGATGGAGAAAGAGGCAGGGTGCCTTTATTAAACACTGTGAGGAGAAGCACGCCAAAACATTTCAGGGAGGCACAGCAGGCTGCTCCTCCCCAGGCTGCTCAAGCTGCAGGCTCTTGTACAGATTGCACTGATGAAGCAGAAAAGCATGCTATTTAGCGCCACATGCCGGTCTGTGCATATTAAATACAGACCCAGTGAAATGTAGATTGTTTTAAGTCATTACGCATTAGTCTACAGTTCCTCGAAAGAAGCCAAACATGTTTGAGGGACTAATGCTGGTTTGATCAGGACCTGCAGCTAGAGAAGGTATAACTAGAGAAGGTATAGCTAGAGAAGGTATAACTAGAGAAGGTATAGCTAGAGAAGGTATAACTAGAGAAGTACTGGATCTTCAAGTGTGGCCTGAGCAAAAGCTCAACGCCTATCGACCTCTGGCCAATATACACAAAATAGACCTGACAATATATGAATGAATATGTACATTATAAGGGTTATTTGACAGACCAGTATCCATAAACATCTGGAAATTCAATCGTATTTGTAAAGAAGTGAATTATCTGACTTATGACTCCGGACGTTATGAGTTATTCAGCTGCAGGCCAATGTGGGCCTAGATTCACATAGCCCAAACAGAGTATAGCGGAGACAAAATGAAACGTCCCCTAGCTGCCCCAATGTCCTGTCTTCTTGTAAAGAACACCACAATTGTTTTGACAGCCCCCATTCCCTCTTTACTTCTGCATGACTGTCAAGTCAGAATGAAAGGGCCTCTACTTCGGAGATAATTCCACAACAGTTTTCATAAACACTAGCCTCGGACTATGTTTATAGAGACATGAAGAACCAGGGCTCCCACTGCTGTTTACTGCATGTCAGAAGGTATTGGTGTCTGGGTGGGCAGACCATGGGTGGGCAGACCATGGGTGGGCAGACCATGGGGCCTAGAGTACAGTGCATCAGTTAGGGCTAATGATTGTACATCTATGGGAATGTTTCACTTGCAGGCCTACCATAACCTGAATGAATAATACAAGCCATGATGACTCCTATAAAGAAACCCATTTACGTTGATTGTTTTTTCACTACTGAAAAACTAAAAGGAAACATGCCCGTTATGAATAGGTGATTTCTCAGCTGAAACACCTTAAGGGTCAAAGTCAGTGACCTAGAATCTTAGAAAATGTCAGAGGTACTATATATAATTGGTTCCTACCTTTGCTGTTTCCGTCGGGACCTCTTAGGACGGTGCACTCCTCGATGACTCCGTAGGGCTCAAAGAGGCGGTACACGTCCTCCTCAGTCTGTTGTTTGTTTAGCATCCCGACAAACAGCTTCCTGTCTTCTGGAACAAAGAGATAAGCAAATTAAGGGTTACATTAAATCTCTGACCTTTCAATGCGACCAGTCTAAATGAGCATTACAAGAAAAATGTCATTACCCTAGCTATCCCGATGTAGGGTCTGCTCACTGTGCTCAGTGGCAAATGAAGTTGGGGAAATGTATTTGTCTGCCCCATTTAGCTCTGTGAGTTGAGTCACAGTGTATTGTTCCTGTGCCAAGTCTGCTCATTTTAATTTTGACGATAATTGGGTTTGCTCACATATTTAGGCCCAGGGTAGGCCTGGGGTTCTGTCAGAGAACGGCCATGACCCTACCCTGGGGGAATGGAGGGAGGAAGCAGCAGGCTGATGAAACAGAGTTGGTCCTTCAGATACACCAGGAGCTCCAGCCAGTTCTTCTATAGGTCCTGCTTCTGCCTGCTATACTGCTGACTTACAATATTAGTGAATACAGGCTATTTGTTTCTCAATCTCCATATTTCTCTGCCTCAAATACTTAATTGCTGCTGATCCAGTGTATTGGCAAAGAAGTAATATTCCAGAGCTCTTTAATGAACAATGGCACGTCTCTCCAGCACGGAGAAGGCTGAGGAGAATGATGCTGGTTTTTCAATATGTATATTGTACTATTGAGTCCTGTTAACCCATAAGAGTCTAAGCCCTGTCTAAGCTATATGGCATTTTTTTTGAAAGGATAATTTAGTTACTTGATTTAACATTTTAAGACACCTTGAAGTATCCCCCAAAATAATTTTAAAGTATTAGATATTGCATTTTTTGGCCCTACTGCTATTAGCCCATACAAATGTGTTGATAAACAGATTAACTACATGAAACAACAGATGGTCAAAAGGAAGTTTGCTCTGAAGTGTCTGTCCTATATCTGAGAGATATAATTATATATTTTTAGCATATATTTAACCCCTTATTTCTGGCACTATACAGTCTCCATATACTGTATACTTCCATAATTCATTTGAACTGATACCAGGGGACCTGGGCATCCTAGAGCGAAACAACTGACGGAAGTGTTCGTGAGAGTCTCACCTTTGCACAAAGGTGTCATATTAGTGTGTAGCTACAGTGTTCGGACATAGGTTGGCAGGTCGGCTGTACCGACTTCAGAAGAGCGTCTCATCTTTCCATAGAGGGGTCAAACCGTTGAGACCATTTTGTGAGAAGACCGATTTTCAGAACGTCTAATGTTCTGACAAACACCACTCTAGTTCTGTCACCTTTCACCGCAGATGGGCTGTCTCCTGGTCTGACAAACACCACTCTAGCTCTGGCACCTTTCACTGCAGATGTCTCGTGGTCTGACAAACACCACTCGAGTTCTGTCCCCTTTCACCGCAGATGTCTCGTGGTCTGACAAACGCCACTCTAGTTCTGTCACCTTTCACCGCAGATGTCTCGTGGTCTGACAAACACCACTCTAGCTCTGTCACCTTTCACCGCAGATGGGGTGTCTCCTGGTCTGACAAACACCACTCTAGTTCTGTCACCTTTCACCGCAGATGGGTGGTCTCCTGGTCTGACAAACACCACTCTAGTTCTGTCACCTTTCACCACAGATGTCTCGTGGTCTGACAAACACCACTCTAGTTCTGTCACCTTTCACCCCAGATGTCTCGTGGTCTGACAAACACCACTCTAGCTCTGTCACCTTTCACCGCAGATGTCTCCTGGTCTGACAAACACCACTCTAGCTCTGTCACCTTTCACTGCAGATGTCTCCTGGTCTGACAAACACCACTCTAGCTCTGTCACCTTTCACCGCAGATGTCTCCTGGTCTGACAAACACCACTCTAGCTCTGTCACCTTTCACCGCAGATGTCTCGTGGTCTGACAAACACCACTCTAGTTCTGTCACCTTTCACCCCAGATGTCTCGTGGTCTGACAAACACCACTCTAGTTCTGTCACCTTTCACCGCAGATGTCTCGTGGTCTGACAAACACCACTCTAGTTCTGTCACCTTTCACCGCAGATGTCTCCTGGTCTGACAAACACCACTCTAGCTCTGTCACCTTTCACCGCAGATGGGATGTCTCCTGGTCTGACAAACACCACTCTAGTTCTGTCACCTTTCACCGCAGATGGGAGGTCTCGTGGTCTGACAAACACCACTCTAGCTCTGTCACCTTTCACTGCAGATGTCTCGTGGTCTGACAAACACCACTCTAGCTCTGTCACCTTTCACCGCAGATGTCTCGTGGTCTGACAAACACCACTCTAGTTCTGTCACCTTTCACCCCAGATGTCTCGTGGTCTGACAAACACCACTCTAGCTCTGTCACCTTTCACCGCAGATGGTAGGCGGATGCGGTGGATTGAGACGCATCCAATGCAAAAACATCTCTAGCTTAAACTGACAGATATTTCTGGGGATGTTTGTATTATCCTAATTAGATTTCCATGGAGGAGCAGACATCAACCTTAGGCCCTTTTAAATGCAGGGGGACTTGGTCTTTACCTTGACCTGACAGGCAGTGTTTACTGAGATTCTGCTCCTATGATTAATGCTATGCTCACTGAGTCCAACTGGCAGCAACACCACTCCCAACATCCCCTTTACAGATTTTCTATAACTTCTAGTGCACCTATGTAACAAAGGCAAACAAAGACAGAAGAGGAATCCAGGGCCAGACTCTGGGCTTTGGAGTTCAACATCATTCCCAGTCTGTGGTAATGCAGTGTGTCAGGGTGACCTTTCTGGCCATGAGAGACAGACTCAGACTGTGTGTTGTTGTGCTGTGGCGTTCCCTGACCAAGGCAGGACCCACTGATATCCAGGTTCTTCCTCCAGCAGCCAGCCAAGGCCCTTGCAGCATCAGCTGCCTCGGTCTCTGCCACAGCCAGGGCCCCGGCTGACTCCCTCACTCAGCCTGGCCAATGACGCACCTTTAAAATAATCAACAGTGTCAGAGCGCGTGCTGTCTAGGGAGGAGTGGCCGTCGTACTGCACTCTTTATTGTTAGTGGCAGGATCAGAGGGTATGTATCAAAATGGAAGCGATTCAATGTGACATCTGTCATGGTGGATTGGAGAGCATTTATCTGCAAAAGAGAAAGCCCTGAACTGGAAAATAAAAGGCCAAGACGCTCCTTCACCTTGCTTGGGGGGAATTTGAATTTGGAGGTGGGGGAGTTTGTGGGGGGATTCAAATCTATGCACCCACTCCCTCAACACATCCACAAGTGCACACACACACACACACACACACACACACACACACACACACACACACACACACACACACACACACACACACACACACACCTTTGCCTTGTCCCTCTCCTCCATGGCGCCCTGATAACTTCCAGGCCTATAACTCTTACAGCAACCCACCCTCTATGGATGATGGGGATGTGACAAGGCAGGATTAATGTATGCAGCTGACCTATATGAATTTCATATGTTCCGCACTATGCCGTTTATGCCATGAACAGACCTCCTGTGGCACGTCTTAAAATACGACATTGCAACTGTGCCATCGCTGATAAATTGCTCACTGGGAAATCACCTAGAGCTGACTAGAATAATATTTATTGGACTCAGAGCACGTCAGGAACAGACCTATATATCAGATAAGGTCCTTGTGTAACATTGGTTGGTTTACAGAGGGCAACAAAAGGCCCGCTAACTATTGGAGTCCTATTGTGGGCTTTTAGCTTTTCACTGTACTCCATCACAAATTCCACTGGATTGTCCTCATGTGGAGATTCAGAGACTGGCATAAGTAATGTGATGGAATATGAATGAGTCCAGTGCCAGTGCATTTAGAGTTGGCACAAGTTCTTCAGGTCCTGCTGAGAGATGGAGAGAGCATGTTCTACTCCTGAGTGAGTGGGCTTCAAAAACAACCTGACAACGCATGAAAATACATCATCTGGCAGACCTATTCTCCCAGCCATGATGCTCTGGAGTAAAACGGCAACTTGGGACTCGAGCTGTTGTTCATCTAGCTACAACACTCAGCGAGGAACATTATCTTGTTTATCTACAGTAGGCTATGAACTCACATGTACGCACATCACACACACACACACACACACGTGCACACTCATGCTGTCACACAGTTATAAATTATTCAACACTTTAGGGAAAGCCCTGATTAATGATAGGCTCTCTGAGATGCTGTTGTTAAATCTTTAAATAAGAGGCAGTGATAATGTTGCTGTTTAAAAATCTCTCCAGCCGGCCTCCCGAGTGGCACATTGGTCTAAGGCATTACATCTCAGTGCTGAGGCTCCACTACAGCCTGGGGTTCAATCCCAGGCTGTGTCACAGCCGGCCGTGATCGAGAGCCCGATAGGGTGGCGTACAATTGGCCCAGTGCGGTTCCGGGTTGAGGGAGGGTGTGGCCGTGGCGCTTTCCTTGACTCATTGTGCTCTAGCGACTCCTTATGGTGGGCCATGCGCCTGCAAGTAGACTGGTGCGGCTGGCTTCCGGATTAAGCCACATGTCCACCAGATGTGTCAAGTGCATTCCGGTGGAATGCCGCACTAGGCTGTGGTGCGTTCTTGTGCGTAGCTTTAGCATGCGGTTGTACCAGCGGAAGTACACACATAGACTCCAACTAGCCTGCTTTTAGCTAGTTGAAAAGCGAAGCACATGTGTATGGAAAATGCGGCCTAGACACCTTGAAAAACCAAACACCTTGTACATCCGGTGGACATCGGGCATCTCTGAACTACCGATCCCGGATCCGGGAGCGTGACTACACCCTCAGGCTCATTACCATAACGCAACGTTAACGATTTCTAAAAATCGCAAATGAAATGAAATAAATATGCCTGCTCTCAAGCTTAGCCTTTTCTTAACAACACTGTCATCTCAGATTTTCAAAATATGCTTTTGAACCATAGAAAATCAATCATTTGTGTAAGAGTGTTGATGGCTAGCTTAGCATTTAGCGTAGCATTTAGCACATAACATTTTCACAAAAACCAGCAAAGGAATCAAATAAAATAATTTACCTTTGAAGAACTTCAGATGTTTCAATGAGGAGACTCTCAGTTACATAGCAGATGTCCAGTTTTTCCTGAAAGATTCTTTGTGTAGGACAAATCGCTCCGTTTTGTTACTACACATTTGGCTACCGAAACGAACCGAAAATTCAGTCACCAAAACGTCAAACTTTTTTCCGAATTAACTCCATAATATCGACCGAAACATGGCAAACGTTGTTTGAATCAATCCTCAAGGTGTTTTTTCACATATCTCTTCATTGATATGCCGTTCGTGGAAGCATGGTTTTTCTCAGAATCCCATGGAAAAATACCAGCACCTGAGTTTTGCGCACCAATTTCCACGCAGGACACCGTGCGGACACTTGGAAAATGTAGTCTCTTATGGTCAATCTTCCAATGATATGCCTGCAAATACGTCACAATGCTCCAGACCCCTTGGGGAAATGATAGAAAGGGTAGGCTCATTCCTGTCGCATTCACAGCCATATAAGGAGATGATGCAAATCGGAGCCTCAGAAATCCTGTTCATTTCCTGGTTGCAGAAACATCTTGGTTTCGCCTGTAGCATGAGTTCTGGGGCACTCACAGTGAAAATCTTTGCAGTTCTGGAAACGTCAGAGTGTCTTCTTTCCAAAGCTACCAATTCCATGCATAGTCGAGCATTTTTTGTGACAAAATATTGCGCTTAAAACGGGAACGTCTTTTTATCCAAAAATGAAATAGCGCCCCCATAGGCTCAAGATTAAGTGAGCAGTGTGTTAAAAAGTAGTGCGGCTTGGCGGGTCATGTTTCGGAGGACGCATGTCTCGACCTCCGCCTCTCCCGAGCCCATTGGTGAGTTGCAGCGATGAGAAGATCGTAACTACCAATTTGGATATCACGAAATTGGGGAGAATTTTGGGGGTAAAATTAAATGTCCCAGTGCTTAGGACTTAAAAAAAAAAACTGTATCGACTGGCTGTTAATGCAGCTTTGTGGATTAGTGCCGTCTCACAGTGGGGTGCCAGGAACACACAGCTACTGGTTACTGCCGCTCCACAAATAACTATTAAGGCTGTTGTTTTTACCCCATTAACTGGTCGTCCACATGACCATGAACACAGCGGAGACCAGATTCACCTGCAGCCCATTTATACTGTAACCTGCCACTAAACCAATACAGCTCTTACACATAATCCACCAACACAGTTCCTATACCTCTGCATAATCAATAGGAGAGAGATCAAAAAGATCTACATTTGCATCTCACAGAATCCCAACTAGTCATTTAGATGCGGAACGCGACGTGTTACAGCGACAGCTCCTCCTAAACACCCACAACTCCGCCCTGAAAGTTACACCCATCGTGTTGAATCTGGCCTGAGCTGATAAGTAACGGTTTGTTGCATTGGAAATTAAAGGAATAATGATTGGGGAATTTACCTCCTGGTTCTATATCCTGAAGGTTACTGGGCCCATCTGAGATTTATAATCAATAAGTGTGTTTTCATATGAATTTGAAATCAAATTCAAATTAACATTTGGGGTTTATCTGAAAAGTATGATTTAATCTCCTCGCCCAATTCATTGTAATTGTAATCCAATGACTTATTTGCAACACAGATAAAACCATGAATCATTAATCATGCTCCAGTCTTCAGATACACAGTATATTACTATGATTTTCTTGTAGCTGTGCATACTGAATATTCCCATTGAACGTTTCAAGGTTCCCATCTTGCATACATTAGAGATTTTGCAGTCAGGTCTACTATGTTGGAGATGTATTACAGTGTGTCTGCTGATTACATTCCTAGGGCTATAGCTGCTTGGGGTTTTGACAGTGGAATGGATAAGAAGACTTCCAGTGAATAGTGATAGGATGAGTTTCAGGGTTTTGGCACTGCTGCCAGCTCCAGGAGAAAGTCCTCACGAGGGGTATGGTAAAAATGTCCAGGCCCATGTTGGCTTGCATAAGAACCTGCAGCCCTCGATAAGCCAGGATGGATGAAATAAAGAGAGAGAGAGAGGTTTGTAATGAGGGCGGTACTGAATCATGTTCACTTCCTCTGTTTCCACTTTGTGTGTGTGTGTGTGTGTGTGTGTGTGTGTGTGTGTGTGTGTGTGTGTTCGTGTGTGTGTGTGTGTGTGTGTGTGTGCGTGTGAGAGAGAGAGAGAGATGCTGAGAGAGAAACAGTGAAGAGACAGTACTGTATGTGTTACGGAGAAAGCTCGTCAGAGAGATGGGTGGGTTACTATGACAACTACTTATACAGTGGCCTGTCAGTCATGTTTCATTGGAGTTTGGAGAGGATAAGCGGGGGAGAGGAGGAGCGGAAGGAGAGGAGGTAGAAGAGGAGAGAAGGGGAGTGGGGGTCATTCCTCTATCTGCCTGCTGAGTTGGAGTGTAAATTTGCCTGTCAGCCACACAGATAAGGACAAATTATTAACAATATTAGCCGCCCGATAAAAATGAAACTATAATGAATGGATAAATATATTAAACCAAATGAGATCCCATCCAGCCAGAAAGTGGGCCCTAAGAAACCATCCAGGTTTTCTCATTTGGGGAAGCAGATAAGAGATAGGGGAGGGGGGAGGGGGTTACTGTAGGCTCCACTGTATTTTATCACACTCGCCCATCAAGCCATAGAGAATCACAACATTTGCGGTTGGAATACCAAACACCATTGCTTCCACAGCCCATTATAGTTGTTCAGCGAGGATGCCACACAATAACTGTGTCAGCATGTGTTCAACCATAAAAACAGACGGAATCGAAGAAATTAATTAACCCTAGGAGAGCATAGTGCTTAGCCAGTGGTATTTAATCCAATGTATTACATACATGTATATGAATCTAGAGCTGTGTTGCATTAATGAGACAGGCGGGCGGGCTGTTGTGGAGGCTAGGCCTCTCTGGGTTGGGCCTGTGTTCCTCTCTGCCTCCCTACCTGGCTGCCTGGGTGTTCAGGGGTACCAGAGGAGAGTGGGGGTCTGGGCCCAGTCTTGGCACCACTGCTGTGTTGAATGAACACTGCCAGATGAAATCCTGAATAATGACTCTCTCTTATGTCCTCTGTGTTGTGTTTGTCACGTAGTGAGGGAAGGATGGGAGGGTGACAACATATTGTGCCACAGTGCTGGAACAACTTCTGAGAACTCTTGTGTACTGTTCTCTACATTAACCCAGTTCTGTGGAGTCTTTGTCTTTCAAAAGTTGTGTCTGTTATTTGTTTATTTGGCAATGCTCCAGTTGAACTTATCTAAAGTTGTCTTTTTGAGGCAATGACCCGAACCTTCTAAAAAAAAGAAAGAAGCTATTTACACTATGGCCAATCTACTGCATAATTACTACCTTTCAAACCTCTCTATGATGTTCCCAAGAAACATATTCTCAACGGAGAACAAATAATATTACACAAAAACCCATTGATTTCCTTTGAATATCTAAATCACATGCACAGTTGAAGATTTCATTCAAATGTGATCCTTCCTTTCCTTTTATTTGGGACGATAAAGAGACGAGGTGGGCGGTGACGCAAGCTTGGTTTTGTCACAGTTTCACCATGAGAGTGTCAAGGCTGCTGATTGGTTTATGTGGCAAGGTGGGATCTATATAAACCATCAGTATGAAATGGGGAGGCTGTGTTTGCAGGACCTTGATAGCAGCCGGCACTGTGCTGCACTACATCCTTCACTAAACAGTCCCCTGGGAAGGATTAGGCCTCAGTGCTTTAACACTGGCCCCGTTTACTGAGCAAACTAAAACCCTGTCCCCAACCACTTTAACGCACCTAACCCATTTACACCTACACACATATCAGTGGGCGCATGGAAACACACAGGCGCGTGCACGCACACACTGGCCACCACACACACACACTGGCCACCACACACACAGGGGTGCATGCACGCACAGACACACACACAGACACACACACACACGCGCACACAAACATGAAGAGAGGCTCCCAAAACCTTTCTCCAAACAAACACTCCAGTGAGTGTGGGAGGCTGTGGTAACTGTGGCACCATCATCATCCCTATACAGCGTTTTGCCGCAGAGGCAAAGATCAGACCGAGTG
The DNA here is from genome assembly GCF_002021735.2 of Oncorhynchus kisutch. Classification (NCBI taxonomy): domain Eukaryota; kingdom Metazoa; phylum Chordata; class Actinopteri; order Salmoniformes; family Salmonidae; genus Oncorhynchus; species Oncorhynchus kisutch. Next base: position 36,558,075 of record NC_034186.2, on the reverse strand, counting down.
CATAAATCACACAGGGGGACAGGCTTTGAGCAGCCCATACAGCATATTTCCCCATTTTGCAGTTGGATTACAGACGGGCGATTAGAACAGTGATCAGATATTGTTTCTGTGCTGCTAGTAGAGACAGGAGCTGATGTATGTTATCTAGTGGTCTCTCCTTAGCCCTCCACTGAGTTGATTTATCAACTGGATCAAATGGCTGTAATGTGCTGCTGGGGGATTCAGCACTGAGACTGGATGGTTCGGCTGGGAGCCTTGAGCATACAATTACTAGCCAGCCACGGCTTCCAGCCTGCCTGAGTGCGCCATATAAAACCTCTGGGGTGCCTGTGTGTTAGAGCCCAGCCTACCCACGTCCCCCCCGCCCGCCCGCACCTCAAATTGCAGTCAAGGAGGAAAAGAATAAAACGAGAAATTGCTTAAAATATTTTATCTCCACCATATACGTCTGAGCAAATGTACACTCAATATGATAACAAACGTGAAATATTACTCAGTGTCTTGTGTTGGCTTCAACGTATTACGGCGGTGCTCATAAATCCTGGACCTGCTGTGCTACGTCAATAGGTACTGTATATAAACATTTACAATATTGCAGTGCTATTTATATTGTCTGCCTTCATAATGCCATTGGAAGGGCTTTCTGGCATCAGTTATGATATGGATTTTTCCCTTTTTTTTCTATTACATCCAGGCAAAACAATGGTGTACAGTATCAGGCCCTACGTTTGGCAGTATTTAACACGGTTGCAGGCTGTTTCTTAATTATTTTCTCATCGGTCAACTGACAGTGATTGTTGAGAGTAATGCTGGATACTCCCTCTCTACCACCAACCCACCCTCCCTCCCTCCCTCCCTCCCTCCCTCCCTCCCTCCCTCCCTCCCTCCCTCCCTCCCTCCCTCCCTCCCTCCCTCTCTCCCTCTCTCCCTCTCTCCCTCCCTCCCTCTCTCCCTCCCTCCCTCCCTCCCACCTCCTCCCCACACCCCAATCTCTCACTCTCACCTTCTACTCCTTCTGAACCTGCTTGTTCTCTCTTTTCTTTACTCTCTCTTCCTTTCTCTGGGTCTCTCTGATGACTTACCTTCATGCAGTGGTTTCCCCCGAGCAAAGAACTTTTTTTTTTCTCCCACGAAGGACTAAATTGACTACAGCAAGAGACAACAAACTTCATTAAAGAGCCAAAGCAAACAGGCATTATACATGTGATATCCTTCCCTCCCTATCTGCATTAAAGGGGAAGACAAAACCCCACCCCTATCTCGTCTGGGAGCGAGCTGCTCCTCTCACCTCAGGCAACCGCATTAAACCAAGACATACACAGACTTTGGTACAAAGGCTCTATGATCCAAGACAGGGAGCGAAATACAGACAAGTCGAGAGATAATGAGAAAGATAGGGAGAGACAAAGGAAGAAAAATGAAAAGGAGCAAGCTGAGCAGATAGAGCGGGCCATGGCAGAGAAGTGAGGATGTACGGGAATAAGTTATATCTCTGTGCAGCTTTGTGTGGGAGAGGAGAGGACTGAGCTGGCAGATGACTTTGCTGGCAATGGATGAAAGAAGCTTATAGGCCACCCGGCATGTCAATCATCCCCACCCTGTGTGGGAGTACGGTGGGCAGGCAGGGTTCAGCGACCGTAACCCCAGAGCCCCATGGAGACCTTGGCGAAGGTGGATTTAGATATGACATATACGCTATACATCAGCTCCCTTTTAGGATGTATTCCCTAATCCATATTCATTCAGTAATCTCAGAGAGGGTGGGTTAGCATGCCTGCTGCCTGGCTGGCTGTATCCTACTGTACCTTTACTCTCCAAAACTGCTGTGTTAACAGTTAGGAGAGCACAAATTGCTGTATAAGGTAAAGCTACAAATGTATAAATAAATACATAAGCCTTAAAGCATATCATCCAGATCTTTTTGCCATTGCACATTAACTGGAATTGATTCCGTAGGAGCGTTACGAAACAATGTGATACAGCTGGAAGTTTTCACGTCTCTGGACGTGTTGTTGCTTCGTATGCAACTCCTCGGCGGTGTTAATGTGACTGCGGCAGGGAGCGCAGCCCTGTCATTCACTTTGACAGCCAAGCTGCTCTCTCCACACACGTATGGGTGATGTAGACTTCAATTAGGCTGCAAGGTCACTCAGCACCCATCAGGAGCTAAACCGGGCTAGCTAATCTCGCTAATACGTTCCAGTCGACCACATGAATAACAACAGAACAAGACCTACACTGTAATGACATTTAACATTGAACAAGATCACAGGTCTTGTTCACAATAAAACCAATTTTTACCATACATCAAGTGTTTGATCCTAAATGCTACACTGCTAACTCCCATGCCAAGGCCTCTCACTACTACAATTATGAAGGGGAAACTGGCTGCTCCACAGCACCCCCCCCCCCCTTATTAAACATGGATTTGAGGGAGAGGCAGAGGGATGGCCTGCACATCCTTCCTCTCCCCTCCCCTGCCCCCCCCCCCCCCCCCCCCCCCGCTGCCCCGAACACTGTCTTGACAGCCCCATTTGTTTTCATTTCCAGGATGTTTTGCTCAATATCTAATGAAATAACTATCTATACATCGAGCAAAATATCAAAAGGGACGGGTGGAATTGTTAATCGGCTGTCACTGACGTTTCAGCCTTGCTATTCTACCCCCTGTATTGGTTTGATTACATTTGGTTGGTTGTCATAACATACCGTCCTCTATTGTTCACGTGTGCACAGATACCGACCTGTGTGTAAAGCATTTAGTATGCTGTCGACACAACCACTTAACCATGTATATAGAACTGTCTCAAGTACGACTGTACATGCAGAATATGTCAACCACATTTGCCGTATTTGTCTCAATATAACATTGTATGATTGTGTATCTGTCAGGTTAATCATAACCACAAACCATTCAGTCATTTCCATTCACTTTGTTGGTCACTTTGAATTTGCTGTAACGCCGATGAACGACAAGCATTTTCATTCTCTCTGATCTTTTGGATCCAGTGATCTCACCCAGTCAGTCTCTCAGGGCCAAAACAAAATGAGATTTGAATCTCAGCTCAGAAGAACTAAGCCAGCCCATCCTCTCCAGCTTCTCTCCGCCATTTGGTGCCAAGACAGAACTAAATTGCATCTTCTGTGCACTCTCTTGGCCCAGGCATATGGGAATTGGTGGTGTGAGGCGAGCGAGCGTGCGCGACACCCTGAACGCACCCAGACCTGCTCCAGTACTCTGGGCCCCAGTGGGCTTTGTATGCGAGGGAGGAGAGAGAGAAGTGTCATGTCAGCACCCACCATAAGGAACTTGAAAAGCTAAATAGTATAACAAAGCCACAATGTGATGAAAAATGCATGGAAGAGGGGACCTCCACACGGTTGTCTAACAGGAAGCTCCCACAGATCCTCTCCCGCTGTCTTTCCTGCATCGCTGACTGACATTTTCTGACAACAGCCCCCCCCTTTCCCTTCTTCCTCTCTTCTCTCCGCTGTGAAGCCTCTCTCGATTTTCCCTCCAATCCAGGATAATACTTTACACATCTCACTCTCTCCTCTACCACTTCCTAATTAGAGGGGTTTCATCTTAGAATGACGGGAAAAGCTGGCCTGATGAATATATTAAGTTTGGTTGATTGATTGAGAGAACCTGTAGGGTATCTCTATAGTTGGGCTGTGGAGTTAATCAAAGAGCTGATATTCTGCTCCATTCTCTCCCAGACCTGGAGGCCTGCTCCTTAATCATACTGTAAAGATGATGTAATGATAAGGAAACTCTAGTAATTAGACACCTGCAGTAGACTGGATTCATTAGAAGGCTGAACTTTCCCTGTTTAGTGTAGCAACTCGCTCAGCAAACGTTTCAGGTGATTTAGGATTTAGCTTTGACTTTGTCTGCCAACGCAGTATCTGACAGACAGACACCTGGGCTTCGGCTCTGTTCTATCTTGGTTGTTTTTGTCCGCTCCCTCTGTGCTTTTGGTTCAGCGACGTCAAGCTGATTTTTCATATTACAGACAACAACAAGCTGTCCTTTTCCACTTCCACAACAGCCTGACACCGTAATCTACAGCAGAGGACAGTGTTGACGGAACACATTATGCAGCTTTGGAGGGGAAATGTTATGCATCAACACAGAAGTAGGATTAAAAAAAATGTAAACCTCTTAGAAGTATGAACTTTTATGAGCCCATGCCCAGCAGACTTAACCCTGGCCTTTTTCAAATGAATCCATCACTGTTTGTGTGTTTGTGCATGCTGGGGCATACCCTGTGTGTGTGTGTGTGTGTGTGTGTGTGTGTGTGTGTGTGTGTGTGTGTGTGTGTGTGTGTGTGTGTGTGTGTGTGTGTGTGTGTGTGTGTGTGTGTGTGTGTGTGTGTGTGTGTGTGTGTGTGTGTGTGTGTGTGTGTGTGTGTGTGTGTGGACATGCTCAAGAAGAGCAGTAGAAAATACTTGTAATCTTCCACAGAGCACTGTCAGCGGTTATTCACCATGCCACCTCTTTCACAAGGTTGGGGTCTGTATTGAAATGTCTGTATTTCAAATATCCATTGGTGGTGTCAGTGTGGCTCAGTAATGTGAAGGATTATCTGAAATGAGTTTAGTCAATTCATCATTTCAAAAGGGCAGTCGCTCGGTTGCTCATTAGTTATTGTACACACTTTTCAATTGAGGGTCCCTGGAGAGCTGGCATTGTGGAGACTCCAGCCTTCTATCAAATACACATAGGGAGGGAGATGGTGGGTATAGGTGGGGGAGGGAGCGGAAGGGATATGGTGAGGGGTAGAGAGAGGAGAGGAGGGGAGGGGAAGTGGGAAGAGAGCAAGAGAAAAGGGGGGTGGGGGAGGGAGAGGAGAGATGTTGGAAAGAGGGGGGTAGTAGAAGTGAGGGAGGCTGTAGCTCTTCAGTTAGGTGTGTGTGTGTGTGTGTGTGTGTGTGTGTGTGTGTGTGTGTGTGTGTGTGTGTGTGTGTGTGTGTGTGTGTGTGTGTGTGTGAGAAACTGGAGTGTACAGAGTGTATGGACGGAGTGTATATACAGTACAGCATATGAGGAATATGTGAAAACAGGCTTGCTGTTGAGCATCGTATCGCCACTACTGTTTCTTGTGACAGTAGCTAGTGTGAAAATGTTTAATAAAAAAAAATATCCACAGGTGTCGATGTGGGCCAATTCTTTTCATGCATCACTTCAGTGCAAAGAGATTCAGTGTCTTCAGACAGTTTTCAAAACCCTTGACTTTTTCCACATTTTGTTCTGTTACAGCCAGAATTTAAAATGGATTAACTTGAGATGTTTTGTCACTGGCCTACACACAATACCCCATAATATCAAAGTGGAATTACGTTTTGAAACGTTTTTTTTTACAAATTTAAAACGAAATGCTGAAATGTTTTGAGTCAATAAGTATTCAACCCCTTTGTTATGGCAATCCAAAATAAGTTCAGGAATAAGCATTTGCTTAACAAGTCACATAATAAGTTGCATGGACTAACTTTGTGTGCAATAATAGTGTTTAACATGATTTTTTAATGACTACCTCATCTCTCTACCCCACACATACAATAATATGTATGGTCCCTCAGTGGAGCAGTGAATTCAAAGAAGGGCACCTATTGGTAGATGGGTAAAAAAAAGAGCAGACATTGAATATCCCTTTGAGTATGGTGAAGTTATTCATTAAACTTTGGATGGTGTATCAATATATGAAGTCACTACAAAGATACAGACGTCCTTCCTAACTCAGTTGCCGGAGAGGGAAAAAAACACTTAGGGATTTCACCATGAGGCCAATGGTGACTTTAAACCGTTACAGAGTTTAATGGCTGTGATGGGAGAAAGATGAGGATGGATCAACAGCATTGTAGTTACGCCACAATACTAACCTAATTACAGTGGTGGAAAAAGTACCCAATTGTCATACTTGAGTAAAAGTAAAGATACCTTAATAGAAAATGACTCAAGTAAAAGTGGAAGTTACCCAGTAAAATACTACTTGAGTAAAAGTCAAAGTATTTGGTTTTGAAATATACTTAAGTATCAAAAGTAAATGCAATTGCAAAAAATATACTTAAGTAGTAAAAGTACAAGTATAAATCAGTTCAAATTGCTTACATTAAGGAAACCAGACGGCACAATTTAATTAGTAAATTTACGGATAGCCAGGGGTACACTACAATGTGCTGACATCATTTCCGAACTAAGCATTTGTGTTTAGTGAGTCCTTCAGATCAGAGGCAGTAGGGATGACCAGGGATATTCTCTTGATAAGTGCGTGAATTGGACCATTTTCCTGTCTTGCTAAGCATTCAAAATGTAACGAGTACTTTTGGATGTCAGGTAAAAAGTACATTATTTTCTTAAGGAATGTAGTGAAGTAAAAGTTGTCAAAAATATAAATAGTAAAGTACAGATACCCCCAAAAACGACTTAAGTATTTTTTGTTAATTACTTTAGACCACTGCCTAATTGACAGTGAAAATAAGGAAGCCTGTACAGAATCAATATATTTCAAAACATGCATCCTGTTTGCAACAAGGCATTAAAATAAAATAATGCTACAAAAAAATGTGGCAAAGAAATGTACTTTTTGTCCAGAATACAAAGTGTTACAGTGAATACTTTCTGAAGGTACTGTATGTTTTCGGCAAATCCAATACAACACATTACTGAGTACCACTCTCCATATTTTCAAGCATTGTGGTGGCTGCATCATGTTATGAGTATACTTGTAATCATTAAGGACTAGGGAGTTTTTCAGGATAAAAAAAAACGTAATGGAGCTAAGCACAGGCAAAATCCTAGAGGAAAACCTGGTTCAGTCTGCTTTCTACCAGACACCGGGAGATGAATTCACCTTTCAGCAGGACAATAACCTAAAACACAATCCCAAATCTACACTGGAGTTGCTTACCAAGAAGACAGTGAAAGTTCCTGCGTAGCCGAATTACAGTTTTAAATCTGCTTGAAAATCTATGGCAATACTTGAAAATGGTTGTCTAGCAATAATCAACAACCAATTTGACAGAGCTTGAATAATTTAGAAAAGAATAATGGCCAAATATTGTACAATCCAGGTGTGGAAAGCTCTTCGAGACTTACCAAGAAAGACTCACAGCTGTAATCGCTGCCATAGGTGAATCTAACATGTATTGACTCAGGGGTGTTAATACTTGTGTAAATTAGATATTTATGTATTTCATTTTCAATACATTTGCAAAAATGTCTAAAAACATGTTTTCACTTTGTCATTATGGGGTATTGTGTGTAGTACAACAAAATGTGGAATAGGTCAAAGGGTATGAATACTTTCTGAAGGCACTGTATGTGTATTGCAACATTGAGTTCAACATTAGAGAAGTGTATCATAAAACCAACATTTTATTATTTAATTGAAGGCTCAGATCCAATCTACATTGGGACTTTCACTTAGTAATAATCCATTTCAAATGACCATCTCTACATACTGTAATGAATCGGTTATCCTTTTCACATCAGAATCTATTTGATCAAACAGCCTTACATAAGGCATAAAGACAGTATCAGTATATCAGTGTATTGCATCGGTCAAGCTAAATACTGCTCCAAAAGAACAGAACTATTTGTTGTTTGTACGTCATACTGCAATTACAGAGGTTTTCAGCTTGATTATTTGTAGCCTACTGTATGAGTCCTGGCACAAAGAGGGCAAGTTGAGGCCTTCGCTTTGACCTCTCCGTGGGGTCCCATTCCCATAGTTACTGTTGCTATGTTACTACAGTACCCGGCCTTGCGCAACATGCTGTAAAAACGAATGTGTCTTTGACAATGAGAAACCGAGAATAGAGTAGAAGGATATGTACTTCACAAGGGTGCCCGTAACAACAATCTGCAGTAGTGAAGCCATGTCACAGTTGGATTCATAGGGGCCACCTGTTTTTATCTAGTAATGAAGCATGTAGTCATTGGAAACAGTCTCAGCTGGATGGTTGTAATAATATAGTTTTCCTAGTGTAAGTGTTTTTGTTTGTATTTTATAGTATACATTTGACACTGCAGATTTTTAGCTCCTAAGAAGATTATTTCAAAAGCTATGAAGACATTAATATTTTACCCTCATTGCTTATTACAAAGAGAATTGAGCTAAAAAAAACTCATCTTTAATTTCTATTCCTTATTAATTATGTCAGGATGACCTCTATGTGTGACTCACAGTGTTGAATAAAATATGAATGTGACATTCCTAGACTGCTGACAATAATTCTCAGACACAACAATGCATATTTAAAACATTCAGTTAAGAATATTTTATAAAAAATTGTATACACATTTTTTTATGAAAAAATACAACTGAACTGGGCCTGACAATATATTATATATATATAAGCTATTTTTATTTGTTCAGCACTTAACAAGCATTTCTGTGCGTTGTAATTAACTCATAAAATGCTTTACTGGTTAATCCAGCAACCCATGGGAGTAGAGGAAGAATGTGCCAGTTTAATCCCAGAAAATAACAACACTCATATCAGGACTTGGATTCAGAACACATCATTTTCATGGTGTATTAATTCTACAACTTCCAGTTTTAAGAACAATTATTCTAGGTCATTAATTTAAGATCATATTGGAAATATTAAAGCAGTTATGGCAGCCATTTATCCAGGTCTCAATCATATATATATATATATATATATATATATATATGTGTGTGTGTGTGTGTGTGTGTGTGTGTGTGTGTGTGTGTGTGTGTGTGTGTGTGTGTGTGTGTATGCCATACTACCAAAAGACAAGACAGGGGAAAACCTATCATGAAACTTTCATGCCAAAAAAACATGTACGCTGTGCCCTGGATGCATAGCCGCCCCTCACATACCCTTCTGCCCTTCACACGCACACACACACCCTCACCCATCTATTAAACAAATACCTCACACCGATCCCTGATGTAAAATATTTCCCTCTGCAAGATATCCAGCAAAATATGATCTAATGTTGGTTCTCTCTGTAGAAGTACTAGTCACCCCATGATCACAGGAGGGGGTAAAGAGGCTTTCATAAATGCATAACGATATGCTCTAAAACCACAGGGGTGAATGTAACCTTTTGCATTGGAGGACGAGGTTATTGGAAAAGCCAAGGTCAGAGCAGTCATTTAAGTGTGTCTTGACAGTAACTGCTATTCCCATTAGTTTCTCTGCTGTCTGTTGAAATGCGATGAAGGGAGAGAAGAAAAAATGCCACCAGAAAAGAAATAATAGACCCCTATTTCCTACCATTTCCAATTCAATTTCCTTCCACTGACCTGCAGTAACTAGAGGAAATCAATGCAACCAGGGGTAAAGGATTCTGGATCCGGGGATGACAGCCCGTTTTTTAAGGCAAACGCCTATCCATCACCGGGGATGTCGAGGGGCCAATCTGGCGCGTCTGATCATGACACACACATCCTCTTCAGGCGTAAATTAAACCCTTGATCAGTAGTGTTACTTAATATAGGAGGAGCCTGCACTGTGTAAGATTGCCTTAGAAAAGGAGACTGGGACCCTACAGTACTACTCATTCCCACTTTGGATTTCAAAGGGATGGAGTGATAGAAGAGAGGAGAGAGAGAGAGAAGGATGGCTGTCTCCATGGCAGCCGCTGACAAAGGCCCTACCCTCTAGTCCTGCTACCGCATCACCTCCCCACACGCAGTGCCAGCGAATCAGAGGGGAGACCCAGACACAGGCACTTCCTACGGGGTTGAGGCAAAGCGCTGCTAGGGCGGTGCTCAAGGGCTGAAACGTCAATGTTTTTCACCAGAAGGAACAGATAAAAGTACACGTTTTTTAAATTATTGAGAGCAGCTCTGATATTTTTTGACAGCAGTTACGCTCTCTAACATTGATCCACTGTTCCATCAATTAATTTATTCATTTCTATCCTGTTATTTTTTTTCACACGTCACTTTCATGTGCTGCCCCGTATGTATCCTTATCACTTCAAACTCATTTGATATGTTGAGATGAAGAGAAAATAACGGCCATGAGGCAGCTACAGTACATCTGCTTTGATGTGGATACCAACACATTCACTCCATATTCATACTACTAACAACGTTTACACTCGAGTATATAGTTTACACTGGTGTATACTATTTATACACACTACAGAACATAGCCTACTTTATATCATATACTGTCAATGTATGGTAAATAATGAGCAACATCAGAAATGGTGACAGGGAAAGTAAGGGTAAGAAATGCTACCGTTTGATAGCAGACAAGGTGTCCACTAGCAATGCCTGACCTTTAACCTTAACGTGTAAATATATAAAGGGCCAGGGGCAGTCATCAAACAACCTGCCTTTTGGAATGCTGGGGCAGAAAGAAGCCTGCTCTTAAGCTTGTCTGTTCCTGTCAAAATATGGATTATGGCTCCTCTCTACTTATCTTCAAACAAGGCTTTCAACCATCTGTTGTCTGTGCTGCGGTCAAAGTCAAGAGACCTCTGCTTCCAAAGTGTCTGAGGAAGAAAATGGAGCGCGGGCCGGAGGGAGGGGGTAGTGACACGCTAGTCACAGAACAGAAAAGGCCAAAGAACTTTTGAAGCGTGAAAGTCTCCAAATTTACTTTTCTCCGTCTCTCTGGAAGAAAAAAAGAGAAAGCATTCAAGGTCCGGGGGATTGTGAAATGTTCTTTTTTATTTCCATTTGGAGTTCCTTTTTGAAGCACACAGAGACTTGAAAAGCCACGGTTACAGCAGTTTAGTAACCATCCTATTTCAAAATTGTGGGCTTTTCAGATTGTGGTGCCACTCAGCTCCTTAAGATTTTCAGCAGTATGGCTTCCTAGCGTATCCACAGCCAGTTTGAGATTGCACAAACCTCTCCTCTTGTCACATGTCCACTGCCTATACTGGGAAGAGGCTTTCTACTGTACCACTCTTCATGACGGATATCTATCTACATATTAATGTTGTTCCTAGAATCTGGCCAGATTTGAAGATTTATAGATTCAGTCAAACCTGGATAATGAAGTTGTTTTTCTGCCTCAGACCCTTATCATTCCATGTGCTGATACGCCTTGCCTCCAGCACTTGAGTATGCACATCTTAGTGGCGGTTCCCCCACGGTTAGTCATTTCCTGCCTTTCAGCGCTGAGAGGTGTAATGAGTGGCTGGGCTGCTGGAGCTCTTATCTGCTGTGACAAATAACTGTAGAGCAGAAACAACAGCAGATTGCCATGCACAACATATCCCATACAACACACCAAACAAGCAAGAAAATAACTCTGCTCATAATAGGCAGATGTTATAAACCGCTCACAAATTGGCTTCAGAACACTTTTCCTCCATCACATTAGACCTGTTAAGCAGACCAAGCATGCCGACCGTGCAGCGTCTCTTTTAGAGAAAGCAGAAGATACTAGTTGTAATGATCATCTGTTGAAGAAGGTGTGGACCAAAGCTCAGCGGGGTCAGTGTTCATACTTATATTTCAACTGAACACTAAACAACAAAAATAACAGAGCGAATGAACGAAAACCGGAACAGTCCTGTCAGGTGCAGAAACACAAAACAGAAAATAACTACACACAAAAACCCTGTGGGAAAAAGCTACCTAAGTATGGTTCCCAATCAGAGACAATGATAGACAGCTGTCCCTGATTGAGAAACATACCCGGCCAAAACAAAGAAGTATAAAAACATTGAAAAAGGAACATAGAATGCCCACCCAAATCAGGACGTGACAGTACCCCCCCCCCCCAAAGGTGCGGACTCCGGCCGCAAAACCTGAACCTATAGGGGAGGGTCTGGGTGGGCATTTCTCTCTGGTGAGGGACGTAGACCCCGCTCCACCTCTGGCTTGGCCCACTTAGGTGGCGCCTCTAGAGCGGGGACCCTCGCCGCCGACCCTGGGCTGGGGACCCTCGTAGAGAGCCCCGGACTGGAGGGCGCCTCTGGAATCTCCGGACTGAAGGGCGCCTCTGGAAGCTCCGGACCGAAGGGCGCCTCTGGAGGCTCCGGACCGAAGGGCGCCTCTGGACGCTCCGGACCGAAGGGCGCCTCTGGACGCTCCGGACTGAAGGGCGCCTCGGGACGCTCCGGACTGAAGGGCGCCTCTGGAGGGAGGAGACGCAGAGACAGCCTGGTGCGTGGGGCTGCTACAGGGCCCACCAGGCTGGGGAGACCTACAGGAGGCCCGGTGCGTGGAGGAGGCACCGGATGAATAGGGCTGTGGGGAAGCACTGGTGCGCAACATTGGCAACACTCCTCCAGGCTGAATACCCACTTGAGCCCGGCTCCTCCAGAGTGCAGGCACAGGTCGAACCGGGCTGTGGGGGAGCACTGGAGATCTGGTGTTTAACACTCGCACCTCTCCATTAGGCTCAATGCCCACTTTCGCCCGGCACAGGCAGAGCGCAGGCATAGGGCGAACTGAACCCTCCCAGCGCCCCGGAGACACCGTACGCAGAGCCGGCGCAGGATACCCTGGGCAGATACGGCGCACCGGAGACCAAACGCGCTGAGCTGGCACAATCCGCCCTGGCTGGATGCCCACTCTCGCTTGGCACTTGCGGGGGGCTGGCATATAGCGCTCCGGGCTATGAGCTTTAACGCATAACACGGTGCCTGACCAGTACCACGCTGCTTCCGGTAAGCACGGGGAGTTGGCTCAGGTCTATCGCCTGACTCCGCCAATCTCCCCGTGTGCCAAAAAACATTTTTGGGGCTGCCTCTCGTGCCTGCTGCGCTACCTTTCCTCATATCGCCGCCTCTCAGCTTTAGCTGCCTCTAGTTCTTCTTTAGGGTGGCGATATTCCCCAGCCTATCTCCAGGGTCCCTGTCCGTCCAATATCTCCTCCCAAGTCCAGGAGTCCTGAACCCTCTGCTCCTCGTTACCACGCTGCTTGGTCCGTTTGTGGTGGGTAACGATCGTCTGTTGAAGAAGGTGAGGACCAAAGCGCAGTGTTCATACTTTTATTTCAACTGAACACTAAATAACAAAAATAACAGGGAGAATGAACGAAAACCGAAACAGTCCTGTCAGGTGCAGAAACACAAAACAGAAAATAACTACCCACAAAAACCCTGTGGGAAAGTATGGTTCCCAATCAGAGACAATGATAGACAGCTGTCCCTGATTGAGAACCATAACCGGCCAAAACAAAGAAATACAAAAACATAGACAAAGGAACATAGAATGCCCACCCAAATCCCACCCTGACCAAACCAAAATAGAGACATAAAAATCTCTAAGGTCAGGGCGTGACACTAGTGTTCAGTCATCAGTGGAGAAGCAGTAACAAACCTTTGTACGTAAGACACTGTGATTATATCCATGTGAAAAACACCACCGCAGATTACTCCAGTTGGTTCCAGTACCAGACGTATATTTCTCTCAGATGGTTCTATTACCGTAATATCACATTTCTTGATTTTACTTAACCCATCCCCACCTCCATGCTCCATCCATCCATTCCTCCATGAGACAGTTTAGACTTGTCCTTGACTCAAAGGCAGAAGTACTTGAAATTCGTTTAGATTTGGTGAACCACATCAAAGAGACTGGGAGCTTATTTTCAAGTATTTTGCGCCCAAGGCTAAAGTGGTTCTGAGGCAGCTACTCCCTTTTAAATAGTTTGTCTTACTCTCGCTCCACTCTGGATCGGAGAGAGACTCCCTGTGTATCTGTCTCCTATGGGACTCTGACCTCCCTTCATGCTCGCTCATCACCAGAGGTTAGCATAGAAAAATCACTGTGCATAATAGACCTGCCGATTGCTTTCCTTAGGTGTCGATCAGTGATGCTCACAACAACTAAGCTGAATCCAAGTCGGCTGGGGCCAAAAGGCGCCAAAGCATGTTTTTTTTGCTTTGATGGATCAAACTTCTTCTCTTGCATTTGATAGTGCTTTCCTAGTATACACTTTAGGTTTCAGAGAAAGTGTTTCTGTCTGGTCTTGACGTGTAGAAATACTGCATGAAAGAAGCAGTGGGTTTTCAGAAGCTAGTCAACAACTAACTCTCGTCATGACTAGGCAGCACAAGGAAATGGAAGGGACTGGAGAGAAGAGAAACAGAATGAAGATGTCACTGAAAAGAGGACACCAAGGGGAGATAAGAAACCAAGCCAACACTCATAATTACCACAACATGATGGCACTAGCCCTATTTCTTATCTTGAGACCGCTGCCAACCAGGCACTCCGAAGCCTCAGAGTACATCATTTATAATAAGAGCGCTTGCTATGATTAGCCATGTACTTTTAACCATAAATAACATTTCATTTGTATTTCTCTTAACCCATAAAACCATGAATATTGACTTGGGGCTGCCATACTGTAGTTTGCTGTTCATCCGTTTAGTTTATGGTCCCAATTAGCTTTTGTGTCATTAAAGATAATACAAATGAAATAAATAAATCCCCACCAACCCACCTCCAAACGTTCTCCCCCCTCTCTTTCTCACTACCTCTCAGCCAGTTGATATGTCCTTGCATGGCTGGAAATGTATTTCATATTCTCAAACCTTTTCCGTGCATTTGTGCCGAACAAATATCTGCTAATTACAACGCAAATGGTACGAAATGTGCTCTGTGACCATTACAATCGTGTTCGCTATGCTCAGCAAGGATGCTTTACTCATCACACTCTCACAAACACACCCTGCTCCCACACACAAACACACACACACACACCGGCTTACTCCTGATTTAGCCTTGAAATCAAACTCATGCATTCATTTAATCTTGTTCTAGTTGTCTTTCATCTCACAGAGACAAACATTGAACACTTCTTTCCCCTCTCGTGACTTTGACCAATATTGGGCGGTATAGTGATCCAGCCATGGAACTTTAATGAAAGGTTTGCAACGAAGCATGGCCGCTTGGTTGGTCTAATGAGATCCCTAACTGTTTCTGCCATCTGCCAACCTCAAGTCATGACATTAACTATGCAGCCAGCTAGGTTAATTATACATCTATTCTCTTATGTCAAACAAACAAACACATTTATCATGTAAGGTTTCGGTTGAATTGTCACGACATGAAAACCTACAACTTACTTTCCAACATTCCCATAAAAGAGCATAGTATATGCTTCTGTAGTTATGTAGCAAATACTACACTGAACAAAAATATAAATGCAACATGTAGTCTTGATCCCCAAAGTTTTCCATACACACAAAAAGTGTATGAAAGACGTGTATGAAAGAGGGTTCCAGTTCCCGCCAATACCCAGCAACTTTGCACAGCCATTGAAGTGGGACAACATTCCACATGCCAGAATCAACAATCTGATCAACTCTATGCAAAGGAGATGTACCGCTCTGCATGAGGCAAACGGTGGTCACACCAGATACTTAATGTTTTTTTTATCCATGCCCCTACTTTTTTTTAAAGGTATCTGTGACCAACAGATGCATATCTATATTCCCATTCATATGAAATCCGTAGATTAGGGCCTAATTTATTTATTTAAATTGACTGATCAATGAAATTGTTGAATGTTGCGTTTTATATTTTTGTTCAGTGTAGATCATCTTTTACCATGCACTCACATATCTCCTCACAGAAAAGTATTTCCCTGTCTCCTCCTAATTTCTCTATGGTTTTAGTAATATTGACATGCCATGCAGCGTACAGTATGGGTGAGTCCTTGCTTTAAGTAAAACTAATCTGTGGTTTCCCCGGGTGCCATTGTTCTGCCAGCTGGGTAGAGGTCATCGTGCAAGAAGAGAAATGTGGAGTGATTGACTCGTCTCTGTTGGAGAAATGAGTTCTCCATTCATTCCCGGGCTTCTAGAAGCGAAACGTCCTTCAGGAGAGTAAACACAATCTGACAGGCCAGCGATGAGGATGGGCAATGGGGACGCCACAGCCCAGGCAGAGACAGACTCTCTCAGCCCTGCATGTCACCACGGCTCACACCGCTCCCCGCCAACTCGGTGACCAACCAACACTCTGCTTAGGCCTTTGCTTTTGTTAGTCACGTTGGAGTTTGTTTGTTTGCGTTGGTCGTAAGGGGGTAGGCCTTTGCTTTTGTTAGTCACGTTGGAGTTTGTTTGCGTTGGTCGTAAGGGGGTAGGCCTTTGCTTTTGTTAGTCACGTTGGAGTTTGTTTGCGTTGGTCGTAAGGGGGTAGGCCTTTGCTTTTGTTAGTCACGTTGGAGTTTGTTTGCGTTGGTCGTAAGGGGGTAGGCCTTTGCTTTTGTTAGTCACGTTGGAGTTTGTTTGCGTTGGTCGTAAGGGGGTAGGCCTTTGCTTTTGTTAGTCACGTTGGAGTTTGTTTGCGTTGGTCGTAAGGGGGTAGGCCTTTGCTTTTGTTAGTCACGTTGGAGTTTGTTTGCGTTGGTCGTAAGGGGGTAGGCCTTTGCTTTTGTTAGTCACGTTGGAGTTTGTTTGCGTTGGTCGTAAGGGGGTAGGCCTTTGCTTTTGTTAGTCACGTTGGAGTTTGTTTGCGTTGGTCGTAAGGGGGTAGGCCTTTGCTTTTGTTAGTCACGTTGGAGTTTGTTTGCGTTGGTCGTAAGGGGGTAGGCCTTTGCTTTTGTTAGTCACGTTGGAGTTTGTTTGCGTTGGTCGTAAGGGGGTAGGCCTTTGCTTTTGTTAGTCACGTTGGAGTTTGTTTGCGTTGGTCGTAAGGGGGTAGGCCTTTGCTTTTGTTAGTCACGTTGGAGTTTGTTTGCGTTGGTCGTAAGGGGGTAGGCCTTTGCTTTTGTTAGTCACGTTGGAGTTTGTTTGCGTTGGTCGTAAGGGGGTAGGCCTTTGCTTTTGTTAGTCACGTTGGAGTTTGTTTGCGTTGGTCGTAAGGGGGTAGGCCTTTGCTTTTGTTAGTCACGTTGGAGTTTGTTTGCGTTGGTCGTAAGGGGGTAGGCCTTTGCTTTTGTTAGTCACGTTGGAGTTTGTTTGCGTTGGTCGTAAGGGGGTAGGCCTTTGCTTTTGTTAGTCACGTTGGAGTTTGTTTGCGTTGGTCGTAAGGGGGTAGGCTTTTGTATTTTTAAAGCTGTAATCGTTCTGATAAAACTCTTTGAAATGAAAAAGTGACTTGTGAACCTTGAGGTATGAGGTGCTTCTAAGTATATCAGTGCTTCCTCCTCTCCCCATCCATGCTCTCTGTTGGAAAGCAAATTGAAAATTGGAGCGCCCATCAGGGACCGGATTAGGCCGTTTTCCCGACATGCTTAAATTGCGGTAATCTCCTATGCAGATCACATCTGCAGCTAATTGATGGATTTGCTAGAGGATCTGAGATTGGCTTGCTCCGCTGTGTACTCGTGTTTATTTTCAGAAGCAGCTCCTTTTTTAACCGTTGCATGGCTGGACCAGCTCAGAGCCCAACCTGCTGGCACATCAACACTGACCCCACTGTCAGGAAGCAGGAGGCATCTCACAATGCTCTCTCAATGCTCCCCAAACCCCACCTAATTACCCAAGCTAGGCATGACCTCTCCAACACGTTGGTTCTACATGAATAATCCACAGCAGCACATGAGTCATATTGTTGTCCTGGAAGCCCACTGACTGACTCCTCACTGCAGCCGAGAAAGAAAGACCACTGCATCACAGAGAGGATGAAGTGGCGTACCCGCATCTACCCAAACAGAAATATGCTCACATACGCACTGAGGTTAGCAGCTCATCACTGCAGTGTCACATACTGTACTGTAAGGCAGAGCTATGACAGTTTAACAAGTGCCGACTGGCAGTCGCCGTCTTCCCTGAAGGTCTGTACAACTTCCTATACACACAGCTAGCCACACTGAAACACAAGAAGACCCTGTTTAAAAACACCCCAACACCCATTCTCAACACTGACAATAGGGGGGGGGGGGTTTGAGTGCCTGCTTACTTTTTTTACCTTAAATTTTTTTGAAGTGCTTCCGCACGCGCGCGCGAGAGAGAGTTGGGGGGCCAGTGCTTGGGAAAGGTGGGTGATGGTGGGGGGGGGGGGGGGGGGGGGTTGTGGCTATGATCAATTTTTTCCCATTATCCTGCCTGAATAAGTGTGCCTCATTTACATTCATGGTTATCCAGATAATGAAGCTTTCAATCCGGGAGATCCTGTGGCGAGAACAATGAACCCAATTACCTCCCGCCGCCTGTGAGATGGGATGGCAGACTCTGAGACAGATGGGAAAGGCTGCGGTCGGCCGGCAATCCAATCACATTCATCCCGCTCCCCTGTTTCCCTGTTCCCGTGTGCGTCACAACTTATCAACAGGCTGAGGCCAAAGCCCTGGGATCATTACATCAAACACACCACACACCGCCCCCTCCTACCGCCACCCCACCTTCCCTCAACCCGCGGCCACACGAAGCCATGCTAGTGTCCCCCCGGCCCCCTCTGTCTCTCCCCTCATCTCACATGCTCAAGGTTCTCCCTCCTTCCCTTCATGAGCCCTGAAAGCTGGATTGATCTTGAACACTCCACCTCCTCTGCAGACAGTTAGTTTATTATTTTGGCAAATATCGGTCTCAATCCTTATTAGTGAGAAGTCCTTATTAGAGAGAAAGTATTAGACGAGGAACATTTCCAATGAATTATGCAACATGCTCAAGTTTCCTTTTGAGCTTCAATATTTCAGTTTTACACTCGTATTTGAAACCGTTCAGAGAAACCATGCACTTAGTGGAGAAAAAAAAATATACAGTACATTATCAGGTTTTGTGCAGACTTGCAGTATGATGAGAAAAATGGAAAGACTGTTGATCAGGAAACCTATTACACACAAGGGCCAACCTGTGTGAGGACTTTATGATGCAACCCTACGTAATAACTATGTCATTCTGTGTGAGGAGGTTGAGTACGCTCTGACGATAGATCCATCTTTGTTGAATCACGAAAAATAGATACGCCGTTGTAATGTAACAGTCCGTTCATTCTAGAAGAAGTGCACATCTCCATTTGACATCTTTCTCGTGCATCTAAAGATACATTAGAGAATATAAAAATCACTTTAAGACGTGATTTTCTGTAAATAATTAACACTTTTTTATTTTCATTCAATGTTTAGGTAACATCCATGGTTCAATTTTTTTTTTTTTATTATTTAACTCCATGGGCGGCAGGGTAGCCTAGTGGTTAGTGTGTTGGACTAGTAACCAGAAGGTTGCAAGTTCAAACCCCCCGAGCTGACAAGATACAAATCTGTCGTTCTGCCCCTAAACAGGCAGTTAACCCACTGTTCCTAGGCCGTCATTGAAAATAAGAATTTGTTCTTAACTGACTTGCCTCGTTAAATAAAGGTTTTTAAAAATGGACATGGCAAATGACTTAATGCTTGTCAGGCGATGCAAGTCATGGATGCATGTGGAATGACAGCCTATAGAATAACACGTGCTACTGCAGAGTACATTAACTACTACAGCACTGCAGATACAGCCATGGCTAGCTATGTGGAAAAGCCACAGTAGTATATGTCAGCATAAGTGCCATATTATTACAATGGTCGTATGTCAGTATTTTGTAAGTATTGTAATGAGACCCTGTTGCCTGTGTTTCAACAGAAGCTGATCTGCCATACAGGAGGCATATGATATAGTGCAGGTCTAAACTTTTTAGTGGTGCTTTGGAGGCTCAATTCCAGGAATAGATAATTAGCCAGTGATTGCCTGAGAGTGAATCCCACACTGCATAAATCCCAATATTTTCTGCATATTTCATGCTAAATATCTTAACTCATATTTCCATCGTACTGCCTCTAATTTTGATGATGTGATCGAAAGTAATTGACTTTGTGATCAATGCCAGGGTCTTGAAGTTTCCTGCTACTCACACTATAGAGCTTTAGGGTCCATCCCAATTGGCACCCTGTTCCCAATAAAGTGCACTACTTTTGACCAGGGCCAAGAGGGCTCCAGTCAAAAGTACTGCACTATATAGAGTGCAATTTGGGCTTCATCCTTAGTTTATTAAAGAGGACCAACATATTTATTATAAAGCCTGGGCTGTTGCTCTGCTTCCCTGTGTTTCATATATGTGTTTTCATGTTAATAAATGGCAGACGTAGGTGCTGTGCTTCTCTCTGCCTGGCATTCATTCTCCACATCCACTGAACCTGCAGGATACATTATTGATAAGCTACTAATTACGCTTGTTGCAATTTCAGCTGACCTTTCCTGAGAACATCCCGGATCATTATCAGCTGCATTGGCTCCTGGAATTACAAAGGTAATCTACAGTCCACCTCCACCCACCTCCCTCTCAACCCTCCCATGAAGATGTGTGTTCCTTCTATTACAGACTGAGAGTGTGTGTACTGTATTGGTTGAACAGCGAGTGACTAAGGTTGCCCTTTTTAAATGGTCTTTCAACCGCTCTCCTTGTTACTGCATCTAGTGCCGGAGAAGTCAGCACTAGTAAGGGCTGGATTCAATCCGTATCGCAGAAGTGTAGCTCGATTGGAATGTAAAGGCAATGTTCCCACGTTCGCAGAGACTGCCTTCATTGCAAACACTGCATACGTGGCCTCAATCGGAAATGACCTTTCAATTTGACCGCAGATCTTTCGCGATACTTCCACAATAGAAATTGAACACAGCCCTAAGTGCCTGTAGACTCCATCCTCTTGCATTGATTGTTGTTTAAAAAAATTGTTTTTGAAATAACTGACTAGTTAAATTAAGAACAAATTCTTATTTACAATGATGGCCTACCGGGGAACAGTGGGTTAACAGCCTTGTTCAGGGGCAGAACGACAGATTTTTACCTTCTCAGCTCGGGGATTCGATCTAGCAACCTTTTGATTACTGGCCCAACACTCTAACCACTACCTTCCGCCCCTTTTAAATGTGATGTTTTCACAGTGTGTTGAAGTTGAGGCGCTGTATCCAGTTGACCTGCTGTATCACTGCATCTATAGCATCTTACACTTAGAAAGTGTCCCTGTCATGATGATCTCTTATATGCGAACACATCTTCCTTATTCATCATAAGCAATGTAATTGTTTGATGTGGAATCCTAACTAGATGCATCATGCAAACCTTTCAATTTACGAGGTCGTATAAGTTATCCATTGCAGCTGCATCAGATTTGTCTTATAATTGTCAGTCTTGTTAAGTGTTCGGCATTCTAATGAACAAACCATTCCCTTTAATGGTCACGGCCTTTCAAATCAATGTAGAGAACAGATATGGAGGCTGCAGGAACACTTGGGTAAATAGATAAAAGCTCGGAAGAAATTGAATGTTTGCAATGGGATTTTTTTGGCAAAGTGCTGCTGTTTTCCTATCAAAGTAAACCTTTCAAGTGTACCGTTTGCCTGTTTTTGATCATCTGTTTAAGGATCAAATATTTATTTTCTCAAATATGCATTTTCTCAAACTATGTCCAGACATTTTTTTTTGTTCAGCCTGATTGATCATCTCAGTGCGGTGCAGTCACTGGACATGTTATATTTGCAAGGTGTGCCATTCGGCAAAAAAGGGGGAAAAGATATATTCTTTGAAGGTCGCTGTGATGAATCTATGCTTCTATTCCTTTCTTCTCCCTGTCTGGTTTAGATGCACCCCCCCACCCTCCTCCCTGCTCCCCCATCTTTCCCTCTAAAGAAAGTCTGCCGAAGTCTTCAGCTCTTCCATTACAATCACATTTCTGCAGTGATGAGACCTGACTGGAACACAGAATAAATGTAGAAAAAAGGTCCCAAACAGCAGTTTCCTGGCAGTGCTGGGAGCCAGGTGAGGCTGTGAAGAGACAACACCAGCCTAAGGATTAATGGTCTCGGGGGAAGCCAAGGTAAGCACAGCTCCTGTTTGACATCTTTGTACTTGTAAGAGCACACAAATTAGCCAGGCCATGCAGTGAATAATGGCCAGGGTGCTTCCATCAGTCCTATTTAACAATGCATGCAAAGCGAAGAGGGGGGAAAAGTGCATGAACAAGCATAAAGCATTGGTGGCATAACGCATCACTTCCTATGTGCGTTGTGGAGGAATACCGCTACAGTAGCCAGGGCCACAGGGCTGGCTGCATTTGACGAGTGTACACACACACACACACACACACACACACACACACACACACACACACACACACACACAGCCCTACCTCGCTCCATGGTGCGGTAGCAGCCTCTCCAGATGTTCATAAATGAGCGGGTATGCTGTCCATTCAACCCGACAGAGACCTAGAATGTTCCAGCATGCACCAAAGGTCAACTCCTAATATGTCCGATGTTATCACGCTGATGTGATAGGACGATAACTAGCGTGGCATGGAAACAAAGCAAATGCCAGCGTTGAGTCATTTTGCTGGAGCCAGATACCACAGGGAGTGGTGGGTCAGCCGATAGCTGGGAACATATTGTTTTAAATGCCTCTCATCTCATGCAGAGAGCTGATTTTGGTGTTTTACAATGAGTCTGTTTTTCTCTCTCTGTCTTTTTTATTTAGTTTCATTTACTGGCTACAAGATACATTTCTGATAATCCTTTACAATTCAGGTCTTGGGCTGGTATTTAAAGTAGGATATTCCACACCTTTACTAGGGAAATGGAATGTTTCCCTCCATCCATTCCTCACTGATGGCTTATGAATATACTATGGCGCATGTGGTGAAACGTGTAAAACAATGTTTTCTTTTCAGAAAGCAGCCCGACTGTGTTGTCAAGGCCTCATGGGACGGTGCCTTTATCTCTCCTCTCTCCTGTGTGAGAGGGAGAGGTAGAGTCCGAGCTGTGCAGTAAGGCTGTGGGTTGATGGAGGGCTCACAGCTGTCTGCGCCTGACACGGTCTCTCCCCAGCACACAGCACAGTGGCTCCCACTAATGACCAGGCCTCCTGAATTCCCCAGTTCCCACAGGGAAACAGCTGCTGCCATCAACAGCTTTTCTTTGGGCTTTGAAGGGAGGCTGGGGTTGGGGCTGAACCTGGTCCTGGCCAGCAGCAGCAGAGCAGACATTGTGCCAGCATAGTGGCTAAACCCAGTGAAACCCCATCCAGCCAATTTAGTCCCTCAGAATGCCAGGCCCACTCTAATAGGCCCACCAGGGAGCGCCTGCTGGAAGGTCCTCTCAGAGACAGGGGGCAGTATGCAGGACAGTGACAAACAACAGCGCTCCCCAGGCAGGGTTGGGTTGGTTACTTTCTAAATGTAATCCGTTACACCTACTAGTTACCTGTCCAAAATATTTTACTGTTGGATTAGCCAAACTCGGTGACGTAATCAGATTACTTTCAGTTACTTTTGAATTACTTTCCCCTGTGTCGTCATAGAGGTCTCTGTGGTCAGACTCGCTCAGGCAGAACAAACTTAAACTTGTGTCTTTTTTCAATGCTGAATTGAATGTCATTGAGAAAACAGAAAGTTTTGTATTTTTTTGCTAAATCTCCTTCCTGAATTTAAAAGTAATCCAAGAAGTAATCATCTAGTTTCAATAGTGTCTATCATTTGATTACAATATCTTTGCTGGTAACATAACGGATTACAGTTCGTTTTTTTGTAATCAGATTTTACAAGCCAAACCTGTCCCTGGGGTAGCGTCTCTCTCCTTGGGTTTGACGATGAAAAAATATCTGCTTGATTCCTTCCAAACCAATTTGTTTTAAATGAAAAACTCCTTTCAAAGCTCTTGTTTTGCTCCCTCCCATCCACTCACACATAGCCCCTGGTTAGGCTTACCCTTTAGACTATTCGCAGAGACTACGAGGAAAAACGGGGAAATGGCCATGGAGACGGAGTGCAGTCCCATTGTTAGGCTAACTAATAATTCCAGCCACGTTGTCGTGCTGTTCTGATAAGCAGAGTGCCTCCAGTGAGGCTTCGACCAGCAGCGTACAGCGTACAGCGTACACAATTTAACACATCTAATTTGTACCAGACTTGCAGCACTTTCACACCATTTAGAGATACACTTTAGATGCCACTAGAGAAACAAGCCTATATGCTTTATGGTAAGAGCTGGACAGCTCAGTATACACCCAAGTGTATAACTTAGTTTCATGCTGCATTGTCTACAATCCGAGCAATCAAAACATGTATTCAAGTCGACATATTTCTGGTTTGCACAGTCATTCTATAGGTTGAACACGAATTCAGTAGAATTTGATTGCTTTTCAATGACAAACCTTTTTTTGGTGTAACTTTGACAATGCAATAAACTGGTGGTGTACTAGCACATCACCCTTTGTTGAATGTTGTCTCTATTTTGATATATGATAGACACTACGTGACCAAAAGTATGTGGACACCTGCTTGTCGAACATCTCATTCCAAAATAATGGACATTGACATGGAGTTGGTCCCCCCGTGGCTGCTAAAACAGCCTCCACTCTTCTGAGAAGGCTTTCTGCTAGATGTTGGAACGTTGCTGCGGGGACTTGCTTCCATTCAGCCACAAGAGCATTAGTGAGGTCGGGCGCTGATGTTGGGTGATTAGGCCTGGCTTGCAGTTGGCGTTCCAATTCATCCCAAAGGTGTTCGATAGGGTTGAGGTTAGGGCTCTTTGCAGGCCAGTCAAGTTCTTCCACACCGATCTCGCTTTGTGAACGGGGGCATTGTCATGCTGAAACAGGAAAGGACCTTCCCCAAACGGTTGCCACAAAGTTGGAAGCACAGAGTGTGCTTTATCATTAAGATTTCACTGGAACTAAGGGGCCTAGTCTGAACCATGTAAAACAGCCCCAGACCATTATTGCTCCTCCACCAAACTTTACAGTTGGCACTAGGCATTCGGGCAGGTAGCGTTCTCTTCGTCCGTTGGACTGCCAGGTGGTGAAGCGTGTGCTCGATTTTATGCACCTTTCAGCTACGTGTGTGGTTGAAATAGCCGAATCCAATCATTTGAAGGGGTGTCCACATACTTTTGTATATATAGTGTACTTGCGTATCCCAATAAGACCCATAAGAAAACAATATGGAGGCAAATAGAGAGACTGACTTTTTCCTCAGTGTTTACAGACCAGTTCTGAAAATGTTCACCAGAGCAGAGCACAACAGTAGCTAAAATATAACTCTGACAATCTGGCAATGCACTAGTAAACAAAAGAAAACAAGAGAGAATCGATACTAACCCTCCACAGCTAGATATCTGGTCATGTATAATTTTCAGGGTCTGGTCCCAGCCCCCGACAAATAAAGATTTCTCTCCACATTGTATTCAGGGTTATTGGTCAGTTTTGTTATTGAGCTAGCTAGCTATTTCGACAAAATCCTGGCTGCAGGTCAGTTGAAATGATTGAATCTCTGTAAGCTCCATGGGTTCACACTGCCCACTCCGCATGTAAACACAAGGCATCTAAGAGGATGCGCGTGTGTGTGTGTGCATGCCTGTGTGAGTGTACTTGCGTGCGTGCAGTTACATGCGTGTGCCATGTGTGTGCCAGTTTCAGGTTGGCACGAGCTCGAGCAGTTGGCTAGTCATGAGGCTGGCTGGCACCCCGATCCAGCTGGTAGCTCCAGACCCTGCCTCCCAACACGTCACCAGGCCAGGAGAGGCCCCCACCACCACATGGCTACACCACACCACACTACACTACACCACACGCCACTCAGCCTGTCCTGTCAGCGCTAGTTCGGCACAGACACAGACTTTCAGCTCGGTAATAACGCGTTGGACAGTAGACACGCAAATGGGTGGCTTCGTGTGGCAATTAGTCAGGAGGTGGAGGGTCATGTGGAACTCTACTGTGTGCCTTTCGGCCGTCTAATAATAAAAAATTCTGCATAATGTCAATTTTAACAATGGTGCTCATACGCTGTTGTTTTAAATAGTCAATAGTGTTATATACAGATGGTGATGGTACACCAACGACCCGATACAGTATTTTTCCACACAGGGAGGAGAATCTACTTTTCTTTGAAATGTTAGGTATAGCTGTCTGAGGTTATTAGGAGTGGATGGAGACAGGGAAGGGAAGAGGTGCAGGTTGCCGGGTCACATGGTGGCCCTGGGGTCTGGTGGGGGAGGTAAAGTGCCTCCCCAGAGCTACGTTTACCCTTTAGCTGCAGCCCAGCGGATACACAGCAGCCAAGCTAGCGTATACAGCCCAGGAGAGAGAAATGTAGCGTTTAAATCCTAATGTCAGATGAGAGAGGAGAGCTGAGTGTTCCCCGGATCCCAATACTCGGGGAACTATATATATACACACACAGTACCAGTCAAAAGTTTGGACACACCTACTCATTCCAGGGTTTTCATTTATTGTACTATTTTCTACATTGTAGAATAATAGTGAAGAAATCAAACTATGAAACTATGAAACAACACATATGGAATCATGTAGTAACCAAAAAAGTGTAGTTCATAGTTTTGATGTCTTCACTATTATTCATTTTTTTTTTTACAAATAAAGAAAAACCCTTGAATGAGTAGGTGTTCTAAAACTTTTGACTGGTGTGGTGTGGCGTGGTGTGGTGTGGTGTGTGTGTGTGTGTGTGTGTATATATATATATATATATATCTGTACCAAGGATAAAATACTGTGATCTGTGATTATTCCCCTTTCATATTTCATTAATGTCATCCAGATAAGAGCCGGGCAGCTCGACACATGAGTGAGTGAGACAGGGATTTCTTGCCACAGGAAGATATGGCGTCAGGATTTAGATTTGGTTTCTTTTGTTTCCTTGCTACAGTAGGTCATGCTAATCTTACACAGAGAAAAACACAAAGTTATAGCTTTTATTCTTCATTTGAGCTCGGCGTGTGTATTTTGCTGCTTCATGTGATAAGGAAAGAAATGGGTAATTTGCTGTCATCCTGTACGATAAAGAAAGAAGGAACATTATTACACACACACACACACACACACACACACACACACACACACGCACACACACACACACGCACACACACACACGCACACACACACACACGGACACACAAACACGCACACGCACACACACCACAAGCAAGGCCATACACTGTCCTGTGTGTTCAGATAGCCCCGCATGCTGTTGGGCTGAATAGCCCTGAGAAAGGGGAACGGAGGAGGAGGAAGGGGAGGGGGCAGAATAATCATGGCAGGCCAGCACTTTGTTTACTCTCTTATAATGGAATCAGAGGTACCAATAAAATCCTGTTTCACTGCCGTGCAAGGATCCTATTTCTCCAGATTAATCATTCAGATTGTACAGGGAGGAAGCCAGGAATAGATTTGTAAAATAACAGGAGGACCGTGCTAGACACACAAGATGACGGCAGCCAGGGGGGACTGACAGACAGCCAACGGGGCTTCAGTGTCTCCAGCCCCCCTCCTCTCCCCTCCCCTCCGCTCCAATCCTCCACAGATCCAGGGAAATGGGAGCATCTCCTAATACTGCAGGGTTTAAAGCTATCATTACACACCGCACGGCCCAAAAGATGTGTTCTGTGACGCTCGATAGGGCCGGCTTTGACACTCGCCGCCGGTATCTGTGATCTGTGGCACCAGATTGGGCTTGTAAAGCAGGCCTAGCCCTAGATTAAGCAGGGGCCTCTTCAGATTGCCGCTCCTGCCTTGCAAATTCCACCACCAGACGGAACGAAAGGGCGGAGGCTCCAGCAACTCTCCCTTTAACATTCCAAATCAACCCCAGTCTCCAATATATTAGCAGTAGCAGTGGTGGAGGCTGCTCCTGAATGCTTACCCCTTAAAGTGGTGGAGGCTGCTCCTGAATGCTTACCCCTTAAAGTGGTGGAGGCTGCTCCTGAATGCTTACCCCTTAAAGTGGTGGAGGCTGCTCCTGAATGCTTACCCTTAAAGTGGTGGAGGCTGCTCCTGAATGCTTACCCCTTAAAGTGGTGGAGGCTGCCCCTGAATGCTTACCCCTTAAAGTGGTGGAGGCTGCCCCTGAATGCTTACCCCTTAAAGTGGTGGAGGCTGCTCCTGAATGCTTACCCCTTAAAGTGGTGGAGGCTGATCCTGAATGCTTACCCCTTAAAGTGGTGGAGGCTGCTCCTGAATGCTTACCCCTTAAAGTGGTGGAGGCTGCTCCTGAATGCTTACCCCTTAAAGTGGTGGAGGCTGCTCCTGAATGCTTACCCCTTAAAGTGGTGGAGGCTGCTCCTGAATGCTTACCCCTTAAAGTGGTGGAGGCTGCTCCTGAATGCTTACCCCTTAAAGTGGTGGAGGCTGCTCCTGAATGCTTACCCCTTAAAGTGGTGGAGGCTGCTCCTGAATGCTTACCCCTTAAAGTGGTGGAGGCTGCTCCTGAATGCTTACCCCTTAAAGTGGTGGAGGCTGCTCCTGAATGCTTACCCCTTAAAGTGGTGGAGGCTGCTCCTGAATGCTTACCCCTTAAAGTGGTGGAGGCTGCTCCTGAATGCTTACCCCTTAAAGTGGTGGAGGCTGCTCCTGAATGCTTACCCCTTAAAGTGGTGGAGGCTGCTCCTGAATGCTTATCCCTTAAAGTGGTGGAGGCTGCTCCTGAATGCTTACCCCTTAAAGTAGTGGAGGCTGCTCCTGAATGCTTACCCCTTAAAGTGGTGGAGGCTGCTCCTGAATGCTTACCCCTTAAAGTGGTGGAGGCTGCTCCTGAATGCTTACCCCTTAAAGTGGTGGAGGCTGCTCCTGAATGCTTACCACCCTTAAAGTGGTGGAGGCTGCTCCTGAATGCTTACCCCTTAAAGTGGTGGAGGCTGCTCCTGAATGCTTACCCCTTAAAGTGGTGGAGGCTGCTCCTGAATGCTTACCCCTTAAAGTGGTGGAGGCTGCTCCTGAATGCTTACCCCTTAAAGTGGTGGAGGCTGATCCTGAATGCTTACCCCTTAAAGTGGTGGAGGCTGCTCCTGAATGCTTACCCCTTAAAGTGGTGGAGGCTGCTCCTGAATGCTTACCCCTTAAAGTGGTGGAGGCTGCTCCTGAATGCTTACCCCTTAAAGTGGTGGAGGCTGCTCCTGAATGCTTACCCCTTAAAGTGGTGGAGGCTGCTCCTGAATGCTTACCCCTTAAAGTGGTGGAGGCTGCTCCTGAGTGCTTACCCCTTAAAGTGGTGGAGGCTGCTCCTGAATGCTTACCCCTTAAAGTGGTGGAGGCTGCTCCTGAATGCTTACCCCTTAAAGTGGTGGAGGCTGCTCCTGAATGCTTACCCCTTAAAGTGGTGGAGGCTGCTCCTGAATGCTTACCCCTTAAAGTGGTGGAGGCTGCTCCTGAATGCTTACCCCTTAAAGTGGTGGAGGCTGCTCCTGAATGCTTACCCCTTAAAGTGGTGGAGGCTGCTCCTGAATGCTTACCCCTTAAAGTGGTGGAGGCTGCTCCTGAGTGCTTACCCCTTAAAGTGGTGGAGGCTGCTCCTGAATGCTTACCCCTTAAAGTGGTGGAGGCTGCTCCTGAATGCTTACCCCTTAAAGTGGTGGAGGCTGCTCCTGAATGCTTACCCCTTAAAGCATATTTTTCACTTTAATAGGAGGCAGAACTGTTTCAAGCTTTTTTTGTGTGTTTCTCTCGCAGCTTCAATTAGTTGTTGTTGTTGTTGTACTCGCCTTATTTCTTAACTCCAGTGGTTTCAGCAGAACACACTATTGATGCAATATCGTGAACATCAACATCAATGACGGTCGCTCCATTTACTCTCCCTAATGGTTAGGAAAATCAATAGAATAAGAAATGGGTTTATTTATATTTTGGCGATTGTGTGTCATGTTTTCTGTTGGGTGACATATTTATTGCTGCGGGGAGATATTTGGAGGTGGCAGAAAAATGTTTTACTGCTCGGGAAGATGATGGCTAATTCTAGGCGGGTATATTATATTCACCTAAAAGAGAAGCCCAGTTCCCCTCTCTATCCTTGGCTCTTATCGTAAAGCAGTGATTTTAGGGCAGATCACGTTCTGTACTGCACAAGACCGGGATCTCTTCCTTTTCAAGGTGCTGCATCCCTGTTGTTAGTTTGAGTTCAATTCCGGGCAGCTAATCTGGAATGAAAAGCCACTGGGGCTCAGATCTCACCAATAACCCTCTTCATCATCAAAGTATTCTTTGAAGTTCATGTTCTCTAAAATTGGTGCAGGTGTCAGGTCAGAGTTCGCGAAGCCAAAGGTAGGACAACCATTTGAAGCCCCAGCTCCTTCTGTATTCTTAGCGGTCCTTCATGTTTATTGCAAAGAGGCAATCAGCACGGCCTATGTTTGGGCTCAGCCCCTGCTCCTCAGATGTGAAGTGTCTTAGGGATACGCTTATTAACTTCTTTGTGGTGGGAGCCACTCAGCAATCACCCCTGACACTAGTTAGAATGCCAGTCTGCTTGATATACCTATCAGTAAGGTGGGAAAAGGGGTCCGTAAAAAAAAAAAAGACAAGCTTGTATTAGGGGTTACGATGAACCGTGGCAAGGGCATGGCTGACAGAGGGAATCACCATGGAGACTACGGTCCTCTATTAATGTCTCCCAACAGGAACGTATACACAGTGGTTATTAATGGTAACGCACCATGTTCTTTCACGCACCACAGCAAAGGGCACCGATCCTCCCAGCTCCGCTCGTTTTGACATCCCCAGAAAGAGTGCTTCTCTCTCCATTACCTGCACACTCATTTGACTGGCGGGCGAGGTGTAATCACGGGCCCTGACTTCGTACGTGATCACAACACTGCCCCCCCATATGTCTGTCTCCCTCCATCTGCCTGCCGTGGCAGCTGTTGCAGGCCTCATTTAAAAGCCTCTCCGCCGCACTCACTGAACCAGTGCTGGCACTCCCTAATGGGGCACTGCACCCACGCCACCCTCCATCCCTCCATCCCTCCAGCCCTTGCCTTCCATCACTGTATTGTTGCCTGCCAACCCTGACGAGAATATTATTAGAGGCTGAGCTACTAAATGAGAGAGAGAGAGAGAGATCGCTACAACACTGTATATAGACATAATATGACATTTGAAATGTATTTTTTCTTTTGGAACTTGTGTGTGTGATATGGCAATGTTAACATGTGTTTCCCATGCCAGAGAGAGAGAAAATACATTGAGATAGAGAGAGAAAGATAATACATTGTGCTAGAAAGAGAATACATTGAGAGAGAGAGAGAGAGAATACATTGAGATGGAGAGAGAGAGAGAATACATTGAGAGAGAGAGAGAATACAGAGAGAGAGAGAGAGAGAAAGAATACATTGAGATAGACAGAGAGAAAGAATACATTGAGATGGAGAGAAAGAGAGAGAGAAAGAATACATTGAGAGAGAGAGAGAGAATAAATTGAGAGAGAGAGAGAATACATTGAGAGAGAGAGAGAATACATTGAGAGAGAGAGAGAGAGAGAGAGAGAGAGAGAGAGAGAGAGAGAAGAATACAGAGAGAGAGAGATAGAGAGAGAGAGAGAGAGGAAGAGAGAAGTAGGATAGAGAGAGGAAGAGAGAAGAGAGAGAGAGAGAGAGAGAGAGAGAGAGAGAGAGAAATACAATTGAGATGGGGGAGAGAAAGAAGAAGAGAGAAGAGAGAGAGAGAGAGAGAGAATACATTTAGAGAAGAGGAGAAAGAGAGATAGAGATAGATATATAGGAATACAATTGAGATGGAGAGAGAGAGAATACATTGATATTGTAGAGAGAGAAAGAATAACACAGAGAGAAGAGAGAGAGAGAGAGAGAGAGAGGAGAGAGAAGAAGAGAAGAGAATAGAGAAGATAGAGAGAGAGA